>NC_140077.1:15156766-15756766 GCF_964194135.1 Talpa europaea
TGTTAGGTTTTCTCAAGTCTATTTTGATGGAATTGTGTATTTTAAGACTTTACGTAAAGAAATATTTTGGAAAATCTGATAAGACTAAGTTTCCTGGGTATGCAAACCTTAATGAATAATAGTTTCTGTTATTTTCAAAGTGGACCCAACACAAATCCAGAAATTATATTGTCAGTGAAGTTACCATGCAGGAAGCAAAATACATATATAGAAGATAAATTTTTTACTATTTTATTGTTGTAACTATTATCTTTCTGACACTCATTTACTAGAATACTTACAAGGACATATAGGAATGTTATTAGTTCTGAGAAGACTGCAAAAGAATCTGAAGACATTTCACCCTTCTAAAAATAAAGTATCTACTAAAAAAGATTTGTATTTGAAGAAATACTTTGCAACTCTCAATTCTTTTTCATTCCTAAAATTTCCATTTGAACTTTATAAGAGCAGCAGTAGGAAAGTCGGTTTGGTAGATATTATACAATTGAAGAATTTAGTCTAAGAATGGTTTTAAAGGTCATTTAATCCAAGCCTTTCATTGTATTTTTATCATACCAGTATTTTTTATTTTCATTTAAAAATAGTATAAGACTACAAAAAGTTGAAGAAATGACACTTAAACCTTTCTTCTGGCCCCCACAAATATAAGCACTTTATACAAACACAGTACAACTTCAACACATATATAAAATATATGAAATAGTCAGCTGATCTATAGACTTTACTCACATTTTTCAAGTTAATCCTCTAAGGGCTCTTTTCTTGCCCTAGAATCCAACCCAGGGTCACAGCATTTGTTTCCAACTCTCCTAACTCTCTTTTAATCTGTTAGTTCCTTTAGCATCCTCGTGCTGGCATTTTTAAGTGTACTGGTCCTTATTTGCAACCTGATGATTTTCAAGTCTAGGTGCATCCCCAAGGTCTAACAGCAAATTTGTGGCAGAACATTTGTGCACAAATAGGAGCCAGCTAGCAGCCTGGAAAGTTCATTCCAAGATTTCAGCAAGCATGTTTACTGCTAGAAGGGTGATGATAAATACAAATAAATGAGTACATTTATTCAATGAATAATGATGTAGTAAATGTCTATTATCAGCCGCTGATTTCTTATGGGCCTTGGGTTTTGTGCTAAATCCTGGGACTACAATAGTGTGCAAAACCCAAAATTCCCAAGGCCACAGCCCCTCCCACCCCCACCTTTGTAGCCTTTCAGAGGACAAGACAGTGCATGCCCACGGAGCAATTAAAACAAAACATGGCTAGTGCCCGAGTTCTCTTTCAAACGGGATTATACAGGGAGACTAGCTTCAGACAGGATGAGCATTGTGGAAGGTCAGGAAAGGGGAGTAAAGCGTGCACGTGCGGACTTTAAGGAGAAGCCCCTAAACTCTCGCCCTATCACGGTGACTGGGGATGTGTCCACCTCCCTCTGGGTGGCCACATCCAGCATCTCCCGCAACCCCACCCTGGCCCTGCCACTGCCCTCCTGGCAGCTCTCCCAGACCAGGACTGTGTCTGCGCTGTGGGTTAGACTGAAGTGCCAGTTCCCAGGGAACAGAGGGGAACGGGAGGCTCCTCAGTCCCTCACCTCCCAAGGACGGTGGAGGAAATCCTTGCACCTCTCAGAACAGAGCGGGAGGCAGAGAGCAGAGGGAGCGCCTGGCCACTTGCAGTGGGATTTCCTCAGCAGCCTCCGGGGTGCAGGGGGGAATCGCGGGGCGCTGAGCCTGAGCCCTCTGCCCCTACAGGCGGGGTTGGTGGGTTCCGCAGGCGGAGCGCGGGGTCCCCAGACTGCAGCTCAGCCCACGTGGCGGCGCCCCTCTGAGGCTCCTCGTTAGCTGCCGCCTCCTGGCAGGCGCCGCCTCCGGGACCCAACTTGGATGGAGTTGGGGCCCTGAGCACCTGCCCCCCCAACACAGCCCGCCGGCAGAAAGCCCCGCGCTGCCTCCATGGGTCCCGACCCTGGTCCAGCACTCGCCCCTCAAGCGCTCAGGTGCCGGCTCCGCGCTCAGCTCCCGGCGCGGGTGGCTGCAGCCCCAGGGGCGCCCCGTGCACCAGGACCCCAGCCCTGGGGACCCCCTCGCCTGTGGCAACCAGGAGGGGCTGCTGCTACTCCCTTCCCGCCCACTGAGCTGCTGGGGCTGTGGCGGGAGAGTGCAGCCGCGGCCAGCGAGGCGGGAGCCCCAGGACTCGGGGCGCCCGGAGCCACGAACTCCACAGCAAGAGTGAGAAAAAGCCACAGGCTTCGGCGGCGACCGAGTGTCTGAGGTTGTCCCACAGCACGTGTACGACAGGTAAGGACCCGCCAGAGAAGGCTCCCCGGGTCTAGGGACCTGGTGAGTAGGGGTGAGGGTCAGGGGCGGGCACAAACAGGTGAGGGTCGGGACTTTAGCCTTCAAGTGGGCTGGTGGGTGGGTGGAGGAGGCAGGAGGCTCCTGGCTGGCAGGTGTGCAGGAGGAAGCCTCTGCCACCTTCCCCGGGAATTTTAGGCTCTGTAGCTCCAGGTCCTCTGCTTCTCCAGGTCCCAACCGGGAAAGGAACTTCAAAATTAGCATGTAAATCCTGCTCCAGTCACAGGGGTCTGTGGAGTTGAAGACCTGGCAGGGGTGGGATAGGGTTAAGTATCTGGAATGTGGGAGTGGAAGGGTTAACTTTTAGGGCCTCTCTGGAGTGACTTCCCTTTCACTTGCTACAAACTTAGTGATGGCTCCAGTAAGTCTAAGATAGATACGGGCATGACAGAGATAGAGGTAGAGAGACAGAGGCAGAGACAGAGACAGAGACCTCATGTAAAGTGGGCAATCACTGGCCTTCAGTGTCATCGCTCTCTCTGGGTACTTAGCTGATGCAGGTTGCAGGCAGAGCCTGCACCACCTTCTCAAGACCCCAGTGTTCCAGCGTGTAAAACTGCGCAGTGTGTGAATTATTGATTGTCGGCCAGCCTGGCCCAGTTCTAGCAAATTCAGTATCCTGGTGAGGACACCCCCTTGGATTCCCCATCGCCTGAGAGCACAGAAAACAGCTTGGCCCTTATTTATGTAGTGAAAGGATTGATAGATTATAGGAAACTGACTTGGGGGCAGTGTGTGAAAGTTGATGACCTGGCACCTCACCAGGGGAAGTTTTCAACTTGCAAGAATAAATCTGGGAATCTGTGACTCTTCAATCTGCCAGAGCTGTCAATTTAAAGTGAATCTGAAAACTCTTGTGGGCAGAAATAAAGCAAAAGAAAGCTTTGGTAATGATTAAAGGCCATTTAAAAAGCCCGTGAAAGTTCCCTGGGCTGCAATAAAATAGGCACTGAGAACAATATAGACAAAGATGGGCAAAACGTAAACACAAATATTTTGGAATTCAGGAAACAGAAAGTTTACTCTGAAATATGCATAAATTATCCAGCTTGGCACTTTTCACTTTTTATTGTCATTTGTAAAACAATTGCTAAAAACATTCCCAGAGATACCTTATTTATGTTCAGTGTGAGCTTTTAAAATAAAATTTTAATCAGTTAAAATAAATCTCTACACATCAGGAAGTGTGCTGCTATACAGACATAGATTGTATTAGTGCCCGTCGGGAGGGCAGTGCTCAGGATTGACATGGCTGCCCAGAGCATTCTCGATGCCTGAGAGCCAGCCTCGAGTCACAGTTCTGGCTCAGATGTTGCTCACATGTAAGTTTATTGCAGTCATTTCAGCAGTCTTTTCATGACCTCTCTCCTTTTAATATTCACATTTTTAGTATCATTCCCTCTAAAATTATTCATCCCATGTAAAAGTGATTTTTAAAGCTTTTTCATTTCTTCAATTAGTTACCCTCAGACTCTCTGGCTTTAGAGGGCCATCCAAGCACATCAAATAGGGAGACACCAGGAATTTGAGACTAGAGATTTAGATTGTTATCCAAGCTGTAGATTATCCCTTACCTTGTCTTCAAAAATTTTGGACAGAATGAGAGTTGGGGGAAAATACATCTTTGGCAAACTAGATCCCTGCTCATTTAAGAAATGACCTTGTGTTATTGCTTGTGTGTGTGTGTGTTGTATGTGCTTATGCTTAAAAGTGGCTTAGGGTCACAGTCTGCATAGGTAGCATGTAGCAGAGCTAAGGCTACTTGTAGGAAATAATAGGGATGGTGACTGTTGATGTCTCAGCTCCCATAGTTTGCTAACTAGTGAGCTTTCTCTTGTCTGAAGTCTTCTATTTCTTAATCACACATACACACACACACACACACACACACACAAAGTACTTTTCACTTTATATGCATGTGTAGTCGAAATGGAGCTAGCCAAATATTTGAGCATTATGGACAAGGTAAAGTTTGAAGTTGTTATTTTTGTGGAATATGGGGATATCGGAGGGAACTTTTTAGATAGAGACCCCTTGATGAAATAAAAAGAAGAGTGGAGATTAGAGTTCTGGTTCTATTTATTTGCCATGTACCTTTGACAAGTTGATAAAATAATCTGAGTTTGGAGGGGGGGTGAGAGTGGAGGGGGGGTGGTCATTGCTGAGCAGGATTAATGGCAGAATCACATGACTTGGTATAAAAGGACATTATCTGGTAAAGTTCACTACACATGGGTGCCACTGCAATTTCCAACTTTTCTTTCTCTTGGACCATTAAAGGGAATGATCCATCAAACCCAAATCTGAAGATAAAATCAGAAATGGGTGATTTGCTACTTAGATTTAGCACCAAACACGAGACAGGTTCAGCAAGGCTAAGTGACTTGCCCAAACTAATATAGGTTCAGGGACAGAGCAAAATTTGAAACTTGCTTTGATCCATAATCCAAAATTGTAGATTTTAATGTAGAATTTAGCAATCAGAGCCTTTCAATGACTGCCTGTAAAATTTCTTACCTGGAGTGGATTTCACAGAAGGTTGAGAAGAGGCACATCCTGGTTATGAAAGCACAATCTCCCTGTAAAAAAGGAAGACTTTTAATATATGTCTATCATATTTTCTTCCTTAGCTCCACTAGTGATTGCATTGCTCCTACAGCCTCTTCTTCATCTTCAGTGAGTCCTGAAATCAACAGTTGAGAGGACTCATTGAGAACATGGACTCACCAAATGCAAATTTTGAGATATGTTCTTGGTTAATACATTTCTGAGTTTATAATAAAATCTGGATTTTATGCCCACATTGACTATGAAAACAACCAGGTTTAGTGACCATTCGTTTAGGATATGTTTTGCCTGACCTTGTAAAGTTGAATAGAATTGCCTTTCTTTAGCAAATTTCCTTTTCTGACCAGGGTTCTGAGCCTAATCAAGAAAGCAAATGCAACATGGCATGGAAAGCAAGATTGCTGTAGAGGAAAACAAAAGCAGAAGATGTGGCTGCACATGGATCTAGGGGCCGATTTCACCTCTCCTTACTAGTGATCTTACAAGCCAGGAGACTGCCTGATTTCTACTTTCTGATGACACACAGTCACTCAGCTTTGCTGAAGCCCTACCCAGGTCTAACCCAATGCATTACTATTTTTTTGCCTCACCTTGAAAGTGTTAAGCACTTTGTGGTGGTAAGCAAGGTTCCAGTGAAACAAAGGTGATAACGTTGATTTGTGCCCTTAACTTAGAAATGAGCAAATACTGCATTTTGCATAATTAGGTCTTTCAGTATTGTTCATATACATATGTAAGTTTATAGTAATCAGGTACTGGCATTTGCAGAAAGATATAAAGGCATATTTGTTTTTATATCATCTTAGTGTTGGCAAGCATGCAATGCTTCATTTGGTTACAAAATGCATAATCTAAGAATAGAAACTAAACCTCTTCTTAAAATTTGCTAGTACCCTCAAAGATAATTAAACATTGACTCTGGAAATGATTCACATCTTTTTTTTTTAAAGATTTATTTATTTTTATACAAGAGCTGGGGTACAGGCCAGAGGCGCGGGAGGGTGAGAGGATTCACCAGAGTCAGAGCGGGGAGCAGAAAGGCAGATGACTGAAGTACACTGCTGAGGGGAGCAGTGGGTGCAACAGGAGAGGTCTGCCACGCCATGTAGGAACCTCCCTGGCTGGCCAGGAATCGAACCCATGCTGCAGAGGCTGCGGACAGCCTCACAGCACTGCACCCAACCCGCTGAGCCACCTGGGAGGTTCTGATACACATCTTTTTAAAGAGGTATGAGCAGAGTGGAATTAAGCACCAAACAACAAATTGTGTGTACAAATACATGGAGTATTTTCATTTATTAATATTAATAATTGATAAAATTTAAGGAGGGCTAACTGTGTGCCAAGGATACTCAGTTGATATAATTGTACACATTATCTTATTTGTATAACTTTTTTCCTACAGATATTTGATGAGGACTTATTATGTTGAGGTACCAATCAAGAGGTGTGTGTGAAGTGGTACAAAGTCATGGCCATTTAAATGAGGCAATAGGAGATGTTTGTCACCATATGCACCGATTGCTAGAAAAGCACAGGTGAGTTGGGTGCCTTCTGGCTGGGATGGTTGTGAGGCTGGTGATAAGGTCATATTTCAATCAAATCAAGAATAGTAGGGGGAAGCTTCAAAATTGTGTTTTGAGGTGACGGTAATGACCATATGTATATGGTACACCAGAGAACTACAAAGAACTATGGTAAAGGGGGGGGGATTAAAATTCCCTGATCTAATAGGTCCATATTGAGTGATTGTAAGTGCATTGCATGCCCCAAGCAAAGCTGAAAATATCTGCCTCCTCCCTGAAAGATATAGTCCCCCTTACTTTGGCATTTAAATCTCACCTTAGGTGTTCTTGCTTCTTTTCATTCTGACTTATTTCTGACATGTGATTTTTTTAAAAAAGGACTTTTCTTATTTAATAAACTCTGTGAGGGACATTCTCAGCCAGGCTACCCAAACTGACACTTGGCTTTATGTCTCTAAGTGTATAGCAAATTCAGTGACCTCTCTTTATGCGTGTCTTAATTATATCTCTAGAAAGCCGAGAGAATGCACCTGTGTGTCTGGAGGGGAATCTGGCCAGAAAGAAATTCTGCAGTGGCTACAGGTGACAGCCTGGAGAGGCGTGGCCAGTGCGAGGAGGAACCATACTCCTTGGAATATGAAGGTCCTGCAGAGCAGGCTCTGTTCAGACCACATGGTCGTGACAATGAAAAAGGCTTGGCAAGAAAAACAGGTGTAACCTTACTGTGCAAGGTTTAAAATGAAAGAACAGAGCTTATTCTAAAATGTTTGAATACACACATAGGAAATCCTTGGTGAAGCTTTACATTTTCATAAAAGTTACCAAGACTCTGTCTCTACTGAGATCTGCTAAATGCTAATTGTTTTTATACTACCTTAGATCAGCCATGTCCTTTTCACTTTTAATGTAAAAATGCTTTGCGTATAAGTAATTTCACCACAGCAGCTTTTTTCTCATCATCGTCTTAAGCGATATGAAAGAAACCATTTTCACCTTTATTTCATGGGAGATGAAAGTGAAGCACTGTGGTTTACACATCAGTGTGTGGAGAAAGGGACTGAAACTTAGGATACAGCACCCACTGATACCTGGACTTGCCCAGGCCTTTTGTTTTTTGTCATGCCCTGGGCACCATTTATGTTTTCACTGGAACCTTCACAGCTGCTCAGTTCTGCTGCCCTGGGAGAAGAGCAGAGGCTGAGCACAGGGCTTCTATGTCCCAGGAGAACCTATTCAAGTCATGTGCTGGGCTCCAGAGAAAGGGGCTTGGCCAGACCGACTTATGGGTCATGATTAGCTTTGAAAGTGGATCTTCCAAGGCACTGATAAGAATTCTTGCAAGTGAGGTGCCGCCTGTCCACCCATTTATCCAGCCTGTGTGCTGTGTCTCTGATGTAGCTCAGTGATGAGCTTGCTGGTATGGAATTCAGGAGAGAAACCCATCGAGAATGTTGTTACTGTCTAATAGTCTTCTGCAGGTAAAACTTGGTGAAGTAGGCAAGCCTGGAATATAAGCTGTAGAACAATCATTCGATCACAAGGGGGGTTGGTTGTTACAGGACACAGACGTCAGCATGGAGCACTTAAAGCAAGAAGTGGCCATGTGGTCCATGTAGGTGAGTAGCCAGCAGGGAGATATCAAATGGCCGTGCTAACCCCAGATACAGTCTGGTGATACCACACATGGGCAAATCCAGCAAGCCAGGCATTGTCTACTGTTGCAGGTGTCATTTTAGATGCTGACAATTGTAATAGAGTCACCTGGGTCTCCTTTGTGCTTCTGTATCTGATGGCAGTTGGGGGTTGGAGACAAGACAGAGGGGAGTTTGCTGAATATTAGAGCAACTTTGTTCCATCATATAGGCTGGCTGCATGGTAACAGCTGATTTTTGACAACAGCAATCATTACCATATCTTTTGAGTAATTCCCTATAAGGGCATTGCAAAACCACACACTAATTTAATACTCACAACAAATCTGTATCACACCCACTCTACCACGGAGGAAACTAGAGCCAAGAGGGTCAGGAAATCTGCTCCTGAATGACTTAGCTGAAAAGCGACAGAACAGGACTTGAGTGTTGCTGAGTTTGACGCCAACACTCTGTTAGATTGTACTGCCCCATGAATGGGCTTATTTTGAAGTTCCCTGGGAGGAAATTCCTACATCAGTCAGAGTGATGGTAGGGAGAATTGGAACATAAACAAAATCTCAGCGTCATCCTGTTTTCAGGTCACTGTGTGTTATATTCCTTTCTTCACCTCCATCCATCCCTGTGAACGAGTCACACAGCATTACTGATGGGTCTGATTTCCAGCTAGTTAGCCAGGGAGAGGGTATGGGACTTGGCATTTGATTTCTCCCTGTGGGTCCTGACCCTAGAGAGACAGCATGGAGAACCTGGACACTCATCTCTAGACAGTGCCACTAAGACACACCAGTAGCTGGTCATACTGTGCCCGTCAGCCAAAGGGTGATGTTCTGATCATCTTAATTAGAATACAAAGGATGAGGAAGCTCACACTCAGGAGCCATGTGAGCCAGCACTTGCCTATTTATAAAGCAAAAGACTTTTGTTTCATTTTTCACTTCTACCACTGATGGAAAGGTAACAGGGGTAGGGGCTTGTGTCTCTCTGGTTGGCAGCGCTGCTGTAGGCCCCCACCTGTCCTGCTTGGCATTTTGCTCTTTAGGTAGCAGATGTGGAACTAGGCTTTCTCACTGGTAACTACAGCTACATTCAGGTATCTTTCTTACATCCCTGCTAGTAAATACCCTGTGGTGTTTTAAGTGAATTCAGACTCCAGAATTACTGTTTTTTTGGAGGGAGCAGGACAGTCTGCAGGAATATTCATGTTTTAATTAATCCCTGGGTGAATCTTATAAGCACTGAAGTGTGAAAAACATTTTCCTAGTGGGTCTTCTGTGGGTTTCAAGGTCCCTGAAACCTTAGATTTCCTGAGACTGCACAATGTGTGTCTGTGAGCTTTTTTTTTATTTTTATTTTTTTGAATGGAAAGTCCTGAAGCCCAGGTCTCAATAGCTTTGCCAAGGATTCTCGGATTCTCTGAATACATTGAGGCAACACCCTCTGAAGCAGCCCAGGCTGGGCTAGATGATGCACTGTGGGATGTCAGGCAACTCTTCAGAAAATGAAAAGGTAACATCTTTCCCTGGAAAAGCATTTCTGCTGTTGAAATAGACACTCCACTTTGTGGTTCTGCCAGGGGAATGACTTCCAGGGAACCCTCTTTCCGGATTTACCTCATGAACAAGATATGTGTTCTGAACATAGGAGGGAGTACTTTTTAAGCTACATCTTGCTGATGAGCAGTGAAGGCTCTGGAAACAGACTCTGGGTTTTAAATGTTGCTTCCATGTTTACGAGCTTCATGAAAATAACTAATTCTATGCCTCTGTTTCCACAGATGTTAAAAAAAAAAGGCTTTGTTGGGACATTTAAATGGATTGATAGACATTGCACACTTAAAACAGTAACTGTACACAGTAGGTGGCCAATAAATGTTAGCTGCTCTGTTGCTATGATTACTTTTGTTGTCATCATTAAATTACTAACAATTGTGATAATAAGCAGAATACCCAATGCCCACTGAGAAATTGTGTATAATATGTTGCTTGCTCTTTTTTATTGTCTCCCTTTTCTGTTTTCATATCTTTGAAGTTTGGAGTCATTTTTCATCTTTTAAAACATTTTTCTTGTTTTGTTTTTTTTTTTTCAATACACATTCCTTCTAGCACTTGTAACTGTTTGCTCAAAGCAAATATTTATTTACATATTGTGTTTTCTTTTTGACATCTTGGGTCCACAAAAACAAATGAAACCTATGACCTTATATGTGACTGTGATAAAATATTGTACAACCACTAAATATATTATAGGTGTATATGTAATGACTTTGAAAAGTTCACATGTTATAGAGCAAAAAGTGAAAACAAGTTTCAAAAACAATAAGACTTTAAATTCCATGAGGGCAGAAATGTTGTCCTTGGGGTCCTCTGATGTGCCTCAGCTATCTAGTGGGTCATCTGTCATATAACAAGGACCTAGTAAAGAGTATGGGAAATATTTCTATTTTTGTAAAACATATGAAAATGAGAAAAAAATCAGGTGCTAAAATATTACCATTGATTATAACTTTTGATTACATCTCAGTTGTATTTCTTGATGTTTTCTTCTGTAAGCTTGCATTACTGGTATTATTTAATTTTCAGTATTTTATTTTTTTTTAAGATTTATTTATTTATTTATACAAGCACTGGGTACAGTCAGAAGGGCGGGAGGTGAGAGAATTCACCAGAGCCAGAGTGGGTAGCAGAACAGGCAGAATGATGAAGTACACTGCTGAGGGGAGCAGCGGGTGGCAGGAGAGGTCTGGGCGCCATGTGGGACCCTCACCCAGCGACAGGGGATCGAACTGGCGCTGCAGAGGCTGTGCACAGGTTCTCAACCCAGCGCTCAACTGTTGTGCCACTGGGGAGGCCCGAATTTTCAGTATTTTAAAAAGAATCACAAAGACTGTGAATATAGCTTCATTATACTTAATTCTAGACCTTTCTTCATCATTTTTTTAATTAGAAAAGAGACAGATGTGGAGGTGTTACAGGGCAACCCCGGGTTGCCTCGCTGTGGGTCCTCACCCATGCGATTAAAAGGGACTCATACTGCAGGCACACACAAAAGGTTTATTTACAAGGGAAGGGGAATGAGGAAATATACAATTCAAGGAGAAAAGAGGAAGATAAATTCTTAAATGTGTCCTACCTGTTCTGCTGACCTGGAATCCCAAATGACCTGCTGAGACCACACCTGCCTGGCCAACAGGAGGAGCCAAGTGCCCCCCAGACCCCAATAATATGGCTGGTTTTATTTACAAACAGAGAAAATGGCTGCTTAACTCTGCCCTTAGGTCCTCACAACCTCCCTTTGGGGATCATGGGATTTGTAGTTCCCAGTGTCTTGATGGAGTTGGGTTGGCATCCACAAAGCCTGTATGGAGTTTGCTCAGGACATCTTCTCCCCTAACAGAGGTATTTGCAACAACAAGACCATATTCAAGGCTATATGCTAGATATTCTGGAGACTGTGATTCCAACAAAGAGAACAGACATCTCTCATGTTAAATCTGGGACATTAGCTTGATATTTATATTCATCTCTATCTATGCATAGCTATTCATACATGCCTGTGCACACACACAGATGCACCCTTAGCCTTATGGATACACAGTGAGTCAAGCACTCATATTCAACCTGCAGCTCCCCTATCATAAAGGTGAGTCATTGCATGATGTTACATGGGTTTAGAAAATAAGTTTACTGGTTTAACAGTAAACTGTGCAAAGAAACGGAGAACCAAACAAGAACCAAACAAGAGAGGAGGAGGAAGGAGAAGGGACATAGAGACTGAGAGAAAGAGAAATGGAGAAAGAGAAAGTCAAAATGTATGAGAGGAACAGTATATGGGAAAGACAAGAATGGCCCACTGGACAATTTTTCTTTTTCTTTCTTTCTTTTTCTTTTTTTTTTTTTAATGGGACTTAGGCCCACCTGCCTTGTTGTTTCTTGGTACATAGAACAGGATGTGATGCCTTCCTCTCTGGATAATCTCTTCCTCCTCTATGCCATGGGGACACAGTCAAACAGTCTTTAAATAGTATGTTTGACTTCCATTTTCCTTTTGAGTATCATTTCTCTGACTCGACCAAAGAATCTATGCCCCACACAGGTCCGAAATAATATTTGCTCTCTCATCTCTTCACAGTGGGATTTCACTAGCAAAACTGTGACAGTGTCTCCTTGATATCCCTGTTGCTGCTTCCACACACGATGGAAATGGGTGATTCAATCACTTTCTTGGGCATGTGGGTGCATCAGTGTGGCCATTAGGGTGCATTATAGCTATTAGGTTGCAAGTAAGTTGTCATTTTCTGTTACACAATCTTGTTACCCTAGGACCTGTGATGGTGTGTGCTACAGGGAATAACATCAACTGCTATCTATAATCAATTTGGTATATGCATAAAAATGAGAAGCTATGGGTATCTAGATTAGGTCAACATCTGTGTCATGATTTTGACCTGGTTAGCTTACTCAGTGACTGAGAGTTTTGGTTACTGTACATAGACTGACACTTGGTATTTTTCATTTATCTATTTTTTGAAGTAAATATTTCTCTGATTTCTACTACTGACAATTGTTCATTTATGAATTGTCTATTTAAATCTTTAGATTTTTTTTTCTATTATGCCACCTTGCTTCCTGTTACCAAGTTTTAGAAGTTTTGGGATTTTTTGTTGTTGTTGTTAATTGTTATACATCTGTTTTGATGAGTCATTTGTCATTTATACAAATGTATCTCTACTCTGTGGCTTGACTGTATCACTAGCTATGGTATCTATTAACATATAGAAGTTCTTAATTGCAATCTATCTATTATTGTATAACTAATGTAGTTCAGAACTTAGGACAGACAGGTTTAGGAAAACCAGTCTACTTCAAAGTCATCAGAAAGTTCTCCTGTATTTTTATATAAATTATTCCTTTATCTTCCACATTTCAGTGTATAATTCATCTTGAATTGGTTTTTCATAGGACATAAAAGTGAAGATAGATACATACACTTTTTTTTCCTGTGTGGTATTGCATTTAACACAGGATCAGTCTCAGGTAAGTTCTTTCTTACTCCATTACTTTACTAAGTCACCTTTGTCACACATGTGATGACTGTGTATTTGTCACTTTCTTTCTAAAGTATCTCTCGATTCTGACCATTATTGTTTACTTTAATTGATAATCATATTTTAATTATGTGGTTTTCTAGATCTTCATCCCTGCCCACTTTACATGCTTAGCAGTTTTCTTTCATATGTTGGACAACATAGAAAATCATCACAGGGAATGTAGTGATGCTATGTTCCAAAGCAGAGGATTTCCATTTCTTTGTCAGGATTTTGGCTGGGGAGCTAACCTCTTCAGCACTCTCAGGGACTGATTGGGGTCTTGTCTTGGTTTCAGCTTTAGCAAGATTCAATTCTTTTCTGTTCAGCCCTGCTATAGTGGAGTGATTTTTCATAACATTCAATTGAAATCGTGGTGTAGCTGGTGTCTTCAGTCCTGGGAAACAGCTAGGAAGTTTTTTTTTTTTTATCACAGATATCCAGCTTAGCTTTTATTTTCCACCCCATATAATGCCCTCCTCGCCTTTCTTTTTCTTTCTTTCTTTTTGGGTGACCATCCTTGTTACTCCACCATGTAAAAACACTATAGTAGGTACTAGTTTTCCTGTCAGGTAAGGAGCAGTAACTTTCAGCCAACAGTCTAAACTGGTCCTCATGCTCTATTGTTGTCCATAAATGGGGTGTTGCCCCATGTGAAGTGTGCATGTTCTCAGTATTGATTTACCACTCCTTCTAGTTCTGCAATCACTTCCCTAAGCTGGGTCCCGTCTCCACCTCCTGATGGGTTTTGTTTTCTGAACCCAATAAAGCTGTAGGTTTAGGTTTATTTCTTTGTGTTCCTTTGCAGCTGAAGAATTCAACAAATGTATTGTGGAAAAACCTGCACATACAAATTTTGTCAACTATATGTGAGAAGAATGGTTAGAATTGGCAGATTACTTACAACAATGGGTGGATGTAGATTAAAGTGGAAGGATTTGATACACATCTTGGAATTCCTCACCTGTGACCAGGGGGTATCAAGAAAGGAAGGTGGTGAAAAGGAGAATCAAGAAAGGCAATGCCCATTCTTCTAGCTATGGCAGTTGAGTTGCTAATGGCAGGATGTATTGTGATAGGGGATAAGTTCTGGTATAGGATTTAGACTTCCCAGTAAAGGTGAAGATATACTTCTCTAATATGGTGCACTATGCTTTTGTTTGTATTTTGCAATATAGAGGTTATGGAGTTTAATTATTGAGTGTAAATATTCTGTGCATGTGCATGTACATAGATGTGCGCATACACACACACACACACACACACACACACACACACACACACACACATATATATATATATATATATATATATATATATATATATATATATATATGCTTGTGCACATATGACTTCTGCTTGGCTGTTCTTCCTTACAGAGTATAAAAGCTTCTAGCCTCTGTCTTCCCTGCAGGATTTTAAATAGATGGTGACTATACCTAAACCCCTGAAGTGAGAGACCTTCTGTTGCTTGTTTGAATATTACGTGCTGAACAAAAATATCATGTGCTTCCCTATAAAGTCATTCTGTGCACCAAATGCAAATCACATGCCAACAAAATTCCATTCTGAACAAATGTCCATTCTGAACAAAATTAAGGACCTGTGTTAGGACCTTCCCCTGAGGGAGAAGGTAGGGACCGGAGACTCAGCCAACATTCTCATTAGTAAAGCCATCCCCAATGTTGGTGACCCCATGATAAATGTACCACCTTCTCAGGGAAGCACAGAAGTGAGCCACCACTCCTGATTCCTTGTTTCAGCTGGCCCTCTCTTTGAAGTCTCTAGTTGAATTGTATGTTAATTCAGATGGTCAGGGAAAGTATTTGAATCTAGGCTATTTTGAACTTTAATTAGTTTAGTCAAGGAAATCGAAGTAATAGAAAACCTAAACTCTAGCTAAGATTGCTCTGCTGTTTATGTTCTCCAAGTCAGCTACTAATGGGATTGCTTCTGTTGTCTTTCCAGCCTTTCTTGAATTATACTACTATGTCTCAGTTTTCATACAAGACTGAAAAATGCACCTATTCATTCCATGGCAAAAAGGGTTTTTTATGTTAAAAATATAAAATTGGGGGACCCATTCAAAGTCTTCTTCCCCTGTCCATAACAACAGATGCACTAGGAATCTTATGAATTGATTTATTTGATTCAATTTGTAATGATTTAATAAATCAGTGAGAAATGAAAGCTACTCCTTTGTGGCTGATTTTCTTCTCTCTCATCTTGCTTCCTTCTAAGTTATCCTTCATTTAAGCATCTCAGGAGAGAACTAAATAGGAGTTGGGTCTTGATGGGGAGATAGAAAGGATGTGAAAAGTGGTGTACAAAGCATAGAGAACATGGGACTGGTTATTAGTGATTTGACCACTAAAAACGGTCACAGCAGTGGCTTTCAATGCTGTTTCTACTGGGTGTTATGAATGTGGCTCATGAAAAACCCTCATTAAGTGCCTCCCTGATGGTGCAAGGGGTTAAGGACCGCACTATGAAGCAATCCGCAACCTCTGCAGCACGAGTTCAAGTCCAATCCCTGGCTGGCCCGAGAACAGCCCACTTGGCACAGCAGACCTCTCCTGGCTCGCCCACTGCTCCCCTCAGCAGTGTGCTTTGGTCAATCTGCCTGTTCTGTTCCCCACTCTGTCTCTGGTGAGTCCTCTCACCCTCCCCACCCCCCACATCTCTGGCCTGTACCCCAGCTCTTGTGTGCATAAATGGATGAATCTTTAAAAAAAAAAAAAGAAAAATCCTCATTAAGAGATCAACCAACTCAGTAAATGTTTAACTTTTGATTGAATTGGTAGGTTTCTATTAATATTAGTAGTGAACTACTAAGATTATCAGGGCTATTTGAATGATGGCCTTTCACTAATGGATTATAACAGAATCCTAGGAGGGATTATTTTCTATTTCAGAATGTGAGGTTAGGTTGTTCCAATAGTTGGCACCTCTGTATACCTAGGGTCTCTGCCCATTGAATCCCTTGCCATTCTAGCATGAATACTTGGCTTCTGGTTCCAGTTCACTTCTTCTAAATATAGATTGGTGTTTTTTACTGTCTTGGTGTTACAGATTCCCTCTTGAGAAAGTCTTCAGGTCTTTACTGAAAGCATCTGTATGCAGCTGGTAATACACTCAGTGCCAAGAATTGGCTGGCCTGGGTCAGTTCACGCCTACCATGCCAGTTGCTTGCATGATAGACATTCATTCTCATCATTCTCTCTCTCTCTCTCTCTCTCTCTCTCTCTCTCTCTCTCTTTGTGTGGATTGAATTTAGGTTTCTATTAATATTAGGAGTTAACTATTAAGAGTATATACATGTATATATAAAATTATTATTTTTGATTAAGACATTTATCTCTTCCCTTCTTTTTAGAAAGGCCTGCCTCCCCATTCTGACCTGTACTGTATATTTTGGATTGTTCACAGTCTTTGAGAGGTCACATGGACATCACACCTTGGAGAAGTCAAACTCCTTCCTTGAAAAGATTGTTATTTCCATGTAAGGTGATTGCAGACATCAGTAAAATTATATGAAGGAGAGTAAAGCACCTCATTAGAGTCAGGCTTACCCATTTATGAGCTCCATTTAATTAATTATTAAAGGCTCAGGCATTTAGAGAAAAAATTAACAACATTCCATTAAGATCAAAGTGGCTCAGATTCAAGTTTAAATAGCGTCAGCAGTTGTGTTGTTTCGAGAATTCTCCTACCTGGGGGAGGGGTAATCTGAGGTGTTAGCTGGAAAATCCTGGGACTAGGAGTTAGGAAACTTGCTTCCAGTACCTTCTCTGTTGACTGACCTCAAATATGTCACTTCTTGTATACAAGGAGGTAAAAACACCCATTTTTTGAGTTGGTTGTGAGGAATCATCAGCTGAGTGAGACTCTGGCCCTGGAGGCCTGGATTGCCGCATCTGTCCAGTGAGTATTTGCTGTAACATCCACATCAGTCTTTTGTAAGATGGTTCACTTAGGAAGTTCCTGAGTCAGAGTTTCCTGAGCATCCCATGGGCATGGTTTGTGAGCTCTAGGTTAGCAGGTTATTTTAGGCTGGTGGAAGGGTCTTAGACCTGATTTGGAAGACTGACTGCAGGGCCAGTCATACAACTTTGAGTATTTACTTTTCTCATCTGGCTGGAGCAAAATCCTGCAGTCAATGTAATGGGTCTGAATGGGACCCAGGAGTTTGAATCTTAGCTCTACTTTGCACAAGTTCTTGAAACTTCTCTGTCTGTTTCCTTGTCTATAAATTAGCATAACATTAACTGTCACCTCCAAGATTGTCAAGAGGCTGATGTGAACCAGCACTGGACTCATAGGGTGCCTGCTGTAGGACTCCTTAGACTGACTTTTATTCCTTTCAAGCCCTTCTTGCATGAAATCCCAGTTGTGGAAATTGGAATGCTGAGCCCATGGTCAACACAGTGTTAACGCCACAGAGTTCTCTGCAGACACAGATAACCTGTCTAATGCTCCCAGCTGCATTTCACTTAATTTTCCCCCACTTTCTTTCCTTGATTTCTCTTTGGGGCAGAGTGCAGCAACAATGACGATAACAACTACAATCCAGGGCCTCTGCCAGCAACCTAGGATGAAAGAGGCTGCCTCTCTCCAGTTTCTGCTGTGTCCTGGGTTTCTTTGGCAGGATGCTTTGCAAATTTCCTCAGGAGCCACATGGTTCCTAAGCAGTTTTCCTGGAGCCACAGGCAAAGGGTTTCAGCTTTCACAAGACAGACTCATGTCCTCAGCCAGGAAATCAGGAATTTTCCCATCCAAGTAGAAATGCATGGCCTTTCTGATCCCGCTCCAGAAGCTCCCACCCCAGTCTCCTGCCAAGTGAGGACATGGGGCTGCTGCCTGGAGGTGTCTCCCTGAGCTACCCGCCCCCTCCCCCATCTTGGAGGAGGTCAAGGTGCCTCTCATGCCAAATCTTCAGGATGGACTGGACTCTGTGATCTTTTTCCTCCAGTGATTCTATTATCAATGAGAGGTTTGGGTTTGTCTCACTAACTGATTCATGTTGGACCAGCAAGGGCTTGTGTTCCCTCTTATAGTAGGCACTTTTCTTGATCAAGGAAATTGAAATATCAGGAAATAACTGTCCTTCCATGTCAGGAAGAAAATTTTTAATGCATTTGAACCCAGAGCTTGAAATCAAAGAATCCCAGTTATATTCCTCCAATCCCACCCTGTGAAAAGGATAAAAACTTTGTGTTGTGGATTATGTCTTTCACTAACACAATTTGGGGTTCCCCTCTTTGTGGGAACATAATCATGGTAGCACCAAGTTTCCATTTTCATCTGTCAGACCAATCACCTTGGGTAATTGTTTAGGGGAGAACTGTCCCCACCCTACAGACTTATAAAACCAATAACTAAAACAGGAGAGGAGGGATCTATATTTTTTACAAACTCCCCATATGAATTGTGTCAAGTAAATTTAAGAAATGGTTCATGATACATACACGCAGAAATGATTTCTAGTCCATCAACTTAGCTTGAAAGTCCATTATTCACTCTATTCCCACCTCAGTATTCCCAAGAAGCCTTAATGCCTTAGATGTTGGGCTTGGCTTAAAGAACTTTTTTGGCTTTGGTGATTACTGAAATCACACAGTTGGAAAGAAATAGCTTCATAAACTTGTAGAAGGACTTGTGGAAGAGATTTTGCAATATAAAAGAGATCATTTTTGAAAACAACATACTATGTCTCCTGAAAGGCACTACCACTAATAGAGAGCCAGCTGCATTGCTCCATCCTGGGCCAACATCACCTTGTAAAAGGATAAAGAACTCTAAGTCATCACCTATGGGCATTGGCTGATTGGAGGGAGTAGCATATGGTTGACTCTTAAAACAAATCAAAATAAAACCAAACAGGAACTTCTGGTTGCTTAGTCCTAGAGAATCTCAAATGCCAACACAAAAGGCTAAGCCCAGACACTGTCACTCCGTCTGTGCTTTCTCTCCAGCCCAGATGACGCTAACCTTGTTGGACTTGGTGTGTTGGGAGGCTTCCAGCACACCGTTTGCCCAGACTTTCCTCGTGGTATAAACCATGCAGATGAGACACTGCTAATATGCATCACACATGACTCTCGTGAGGGAGATGGCCCCAGGTTCCAGTAGTGGAAAGTCCTGTGCCTGTGGGTGCAGCCTCTATATTTTAGAGTAGTTTTGGGGTCATAGAAAAAGGGAGCAGAAAGAACAGAGTACCCACATAACCACTCTCCTGCCCACGTACACAGTCTCCATGACATTTTATGTCGCACAGCAGTGAAATACATTTGTTATCATCTGTGAACACATTATCAGTCAAAGCTTATACTTTACCATAGAGGTCACTCCCATTATACATGCTATGGGTCTTCATTTTTATAAAGATTTATTAGTTTATTCAAGAACTGGGGTACAGGCCAGAAGTGTGGGAGGGTGAGAGGATTCACCAGAGACAGAGCAGGGAGCAGAATAGGCAGACAGACCAGAAACACTGCTGAGGGGAGCAGTGGGGGAGGCTGGAGAGGTCTGCTGTGCCATGTGGGTATCTCACAGGCCAGCCAGAAATTGAACCCATGTCGCAGAAGCTGCGGACAGCCTCACAGCACTGCACTCAACCCGCTGCACCACTGGAGAGGCCCTATGGGTCTTGATAGAATTATGATGCCATGTAGTCACTATTAAAACATCAAGCATGGTAGTTCCCCTGCCCTAACAACCTTCTGTGTTTCACCTGTTCATCCATTCTTCCCATAAACTGGCAACCAATTATCTAAATAGATTTTCCCTTTCTAGAATATTGTATAATTGGAATCATAAAGTACATAGTCTTTGGCAGGTTGGCATCTACCACCTTAAAATATGTATTTTAGTATCCTTCATGTCTTAATGTGGCCTAATACCTCATTTCCTTTTCCTTTTTTTTAAAGATTGATTTATTTATTTATATAAGAACCGGAGTATAGGCCAGATGCATGGGAGGGTGAGAGGATTCACCAGAGACAGAGTGGGGAACAGAACAGGCAGACTGAAGAAATATACTGCTGAGGGGAGCAGCAGGCAAGACAGGAGAGGTCTGCCGCGCCATGTGGGACCCTCGCCCACCAGCCGGGATGGAACCAGAGCTGCAGACGCTGTGGACAGCTTCACAACGCAGTGCTCAACTGCCAGCGCCACCAGGGGAGGCCCTGTTTGTCTATTCTTATGCCATTGTCACAATGCCTTGAATACTGTGGCTTTGTATAGGTCAAGTAGTATGCATCTTCTGTTTTCTTCTTTTCCTCCAACACGGTGTCAGTTACTCTGATAACCACAAAATAACCTACTAGGATTTTAACTGGAATTGTATTGAATCTTTAGATCAAGTTGGGAGGAATTATCTATTTCAGCTTGATATGAATGAGTCTTCCTATTCATGAACAAGAAATGTGTCTCAGTATATCTGGTTCTTCATTGCTTGCTTTCATTAGAATTATTTAGTTTTCCTTAGCTAGCCCTTGTACATATTTTTTTGGATATTTCATATCTTGATGTTAATGTTGCCTCATCCTTTTTAATGACTACAATATAGTCCATTTTATGGATGTGTTTAAAAACCCTCATTAATCTTAAGTGTTTCTTTAGTCTAGATGACTTTGAAAAGTGACCAAATAAATGCACACCTTTGGACATCATCAGAGATAGGGATATGTTACTTGATCTAGCTGGAGTTCCCAGAGAACAAAAGAAAACAATCTGTACGATCCAGGATCATACTTGTCAAACACATTAGCATAAATAAAATTCGATTATTTTAATACAATAAGCCTACTAAAAATACGATGCTGAAAACAACTCAGGGTAAGAGAGAGGTTTTTCCCTTTTGTGCTTCCAACGATCACTGTACAGTCCAGCAGAATGGAAGTTTAACAGTTAGTTCCCAGGTTTTATTTATAACCAAGCCAGGAAAGTTTAAAGTGATGTTTCACAAGAACAGTCTGAATTTTGATCCATTAGAGATAATTTTTGGAATCCCTTTGATTTATACTTGCTCACATCTCTAAATTACTCTTTTAGATTAGACTTTAAAGAAAGTTCTTCCTTGAATATTTTAAGTAGTGTTTCAATTTATCTTAATTCGGCACTCCCTTAAAAGTCTACAAACTCTCTCTTTGGGACTAGGCATTTCCACCCCACCTGCTCAGGAAATGGGAACCCTGAATTGCAGTTGATTTAAGCAGACTGTGACTCAAGTGTGCAGCACTTCACTGTTTGCTCACCAGGCTGGTAGGTTTGTCAATCCCACAGCAGCCAACAGAGCAAAGTTCATTTAATTGGTCAAACACAAGAAATAAAAATATCCAGGTGCTCTACTTGTCTGAGGCTGTTTGGGGGCCTTACCTTCACTGTATAAATTAGAGAAATACATCAGATGAGAGGCGCCCATGAAGATTGAAGCCCACAATAAAAATGTAATCCACAGGACCTCAAAGGATGATTCGATGATTAAAAAAAAAGAGGAATGACAGAAATGTTCTTTTTCACATTTTATAAATATTTTTGTAATATATGGAGAAAAATGGTCATTAGACTGAAGTTATAAAGTAAACCCAAAGGAGTAGACGCTATTTCTTTGACTCATTACTCTGTCCTTCTCTTGAAGATGATTGTACAAAGGCAACAAGCTGTACAAACCTAGCACTGACAACACTGGCTTCCAATTATTACTGGCAATTTCTCATGAGTTGATTCAGGAATTGATATTGTGATGACCAGTCACGAGCAATATCTTGATCTTGGTGTTCATCAATAATTGGTGGGTTTCCAGCTCCTTGGAAGAGATGTAGTGGAATCCCCATAACGATCCCATAGGAATCACTTTTGCACACTGATAAGAAACAGCTCTAGCATCTTTGGTTTTGTGGTGGATGGGGAGATTTGAAAGGAAGGTATATTTGGTAATTCTCAAGCCCTCATGTAGTTTTTAATTATAATGATAACTAAAGTGGTAGCTATTTAGAATTAATTTATACACATGGTATGTAAAACCACAGATGTCAGGCAGGTATATCTGATAAATTAGATGGCAGGAGCACAGAAGGTAGACTGAAAAGTGATCACCCATCCTAAAGGAGGCAGCCGATGTCCACCTGAAGCTAAGTCTTAACACAATGCCTGGGAGCTTGGAAGAATAGCTGAAAACCCCCAAGATTGTTTTTAAAGTTCACTCTGGGCCTGGTCAAATGATTTGCTTTGACCCACAGAATATTAAAAGCCATTATTAATGCAGAGCTTGAAAAACTAAGAGCAATATTGGGGCAATAGGTAACTGGTACACCAACACATGGAAAATGGAATAAATGTTACATATGTATATATGCTGACATCTCATGGACTCTGGGTGCTTTATTGATGGTATCTTCTTGATTTTTTCCAGAAGCTGCCAGCTGTCTGTACAAGGTTTTCACACAATAGCACCCAAACAACCATCTGACTGACAGTGACTATTATATTTCATTGATTCTAAGATGCATCCTGAATTTCAAGTATGTTAAAATGCAAAAACATACTTATTGAAGAAAATGTCTCCAAGACTCCTGAAGACAGTGGTGACCAGTGAGTGTAATTGAGGCCCCAGAAGCAGAGCACGCTGCAGAATGAAGGCTAATCGACAGTGATATTTATACAATGCAGAATCAGAATTTCAGGTTCATGGGGAATGGGGGGACCTGAAGAATATGTGGCAGATGGCCCCCTCCATTAAAGCAGGTAAGTGCTGTCCTCTTCTACCTCCTGAGTGACCAGAAAAACAGTTTAGGTGACTCATGAGGGTTCTCCCAGTGATCTAAATGTGACAAGGATGAAAGTTCAGAAACAAAGCTTTACTCACAGTTTAAAGGCATAAAATATGCCCCCGAGGGTCTCCTTATGCTAAATCTAGAGAGTGATTCATTAAGCTGCTCATAAATGGTGTGGGGACAGCCAGGATGAGTTTAAATGCTACAATTAAAGACACTCATTTTATGTTTGCTTTTAATGTTTCTTACGGGTTCCTAAGCTACCCAGAGACAAATTAATATTACATTCTGTTATCTTAGTCCTTTATGGTCTTTAATCATGTGGGGCAAATGGGGCTAATGTTGGACATTCGTACTTTTAATGATCATTTACAAGCATCACATGGAAATCAATACTGTCATCTCATTGATAGACATCATTTTGGAACAAAAACTTTCCCCAGGTTGAGTTCCATCTTTGGCTTTAAATAATCGTCACCTGCTGGAAACAAACAAACAAACATACTCCTTTAAAAAAAAAAAAAAAAAAAAACCTTCTCTAGACTGTGAGGGTTACTGCAAAAAATGGCTGTCCTCAAACTATTTAAAAAGAGCTGGGGGCCTCCTGGGTGGCAAAGGGGTTGAAGGCTCAGCACTATCAAGCTGTCACCATCCACTGCAGCATGTGCTCAATCACTGGCCAGGGAGCTGACCCACACGGCACAGCTCTCTCCTGTCTCCTGCTGCTCCCCTCAGCAGTGTATTTCAGTAGATCTGCCTGTTCTGCTCCCCATTCTGTCTCCGACTTACCCTTTTTGCCTGAGATGCAGCTTTTGTTTCCTCCTTTTCCCCAGCCTCCTGTGATTCCCAAGAAGGACAGAAATACTGACCAGGTGGGGTGGAGTGAGTATGGCTTTTGGAGCCAAAAAGACCTTCACCTAAAATTTGGCTCCACCAAATTTGGGGATTTCAAATCCTAATCAAGTATTTAGCATAATGAAATTTGGCACTGAATTTAATAAATTAACACATTAAGGAGAAAACAGAAGGGAAAAAAACTGACACTAAAAGCAACTTCCAGCAGTTAACAATGCATTTTTTTAAATTTTTTTTTGTGGGACCCTTGCCGGCCGCCAGGGAACAAACCAGTGCTGCAGAGGCTGCGGGCCACCAGGGGAGGCCCTTGTCAATGCATTTTTAAAATATTTTGAAGTACTGTTTTTATCAATAGAAAGGATAGAAATATATAATCTCAGATGGAAGAGCAGTTATTTATTTTGCATAAATTTAGCATTATGACACTTAATTTTCTTTTTTTTCTTATATTTAAAATATACATATTTGAACCCTTAACATTATGCTCTACAATAAGTAGCGATTATTACAATAGTGACGGCAAGAAGCCAGACACAAGATAGTTTGTCCTGTATTAGCCCCTTTATAGAAATGCTATGAGCAGGTAACACTACTCTCTGATGAGAGGAGTTTTGGGACACAAGGAGAATCATCCAGTACCCCCCTTGTTTCTTCTGTGCTGGCAAATAATCAAATAAGCATCAACGAGAGAGATGGAAGTAAAAAATAAGTTTAAAAATAACATGGATACCTCCTGTATGCGTAGGAGAGGCTCAGCATGAATAAGTAACTTGCCCACATGGCTTCAAATGCCATCTTAAATAGCTTAGCTCAGGCAGAAGGCCTTGGGAGGAGGAAGAGAGAGTTCAGGTGAGGAGTTTTTCAAGGAAGGCCTATCAGACAAAATGTATGCAGATTAAATTCTTACACATGAATATCTTTTTCAAGGGCATCATCCTCCCAGCCTTCAGAGCCCCTGCTATGAAATCAACCTTTTGCCAAAAAGACGAATTTTGGGGTGGCAGATTTGTGTTAGCTTACCAGAGTCAAGGTAGAGGGGTGTCATCCAGGGGGAGAGGGACAGTGTCTGCCGGTAGTGAGGGAACATGGATTTCTAGGGTGCTTTGTTTCTTAATTCAGGTGCTGTTACACACATCCATTAATTTTGTGAAAATTCAGCAAGCTCTACACTATTTCACTGTGTGCTTTGTAGTATGTTATGCTTCTGCTAAAATAAATAAAAAATAAAGATTAGGTCGTCATAGTCCTGCATATATCTCCAGGCACAGATCTTGTTTAGTTTCCCTTTTGACAGAGGAGGAAACTGAGGAGTTGAGAGTAAAACTGTCTTGTTCAAAGTCATGAAGCAAATGGGTGATCCAACTGGAACCGGAGTCTAGGGTCCTTTGTCTTCATTCTGCAGGCTCCTCTGTCCTGAGATGATGGTTAGCCAACTAGAGAGCTGTCTCTTTCCTGTGTGTCCACCTTTTGGCCATTTTATTGTCTTTTAATGAAATAAATTCTTCTCTCTTTTTCTAAGATAAACTCCTTTTCTTGAAGCTCTGCAAGCTTTCTTGTTTGATTTTATCCTCTCGCATTTGCATCTTTCTTTCTAGTGGATCCTCCACCTTTACCTAAAGTTATCCTAAATATTCCTCTAAGTCAGAAATAAACAAGATAAACAGAATCAAAGCAATACTAATGGAAATAGCCCCTTTCTTGGCCCCTGATGGTGAGGCATCAGATGTGTGCTGCAAGTTCATTCTATGTCCACCTGCCAGCCCAGCCCATGGGCAGGCAGACCCAGCCTCCCTCTCTAGTTGCTTTGTTATGTCTTCGAAAATTTCAAAGAAAAGGGATCACTAATTCTTCCTACTCCACACCTCCAATTTTCTCCATAATCCATCAGTGTCTGGCTTCTGCTCTCATAGCTGTGTGAACACTCTTCTTTTGAAGGATGTTTTCATGCGATTGCTGGGCCTTCTCACATCCTCATTCTCCTGGGATGGGAAATGTCTGGTCCTGTTTTTAAATTCACAAAGATCTCACATATTGGAGATGAGTTGTGTGGTGCAATCTGCCTCTCAATCACCGTTTAAATGGTTGTGGCCGAGTTCTACCTCTCAATAATGCTGTGACACTGGGCATGTGTGCATAGCCCACATGAGCATGACACAGGGCCCTGATTCAGCTACTAGTTCTATTGGATAGCAGCTGTGTGATCCTTGACAAATAAATCATCCTAGTCCTCAGTTTCTTCATCTGTGAAAAGGGAATAGTGACACCCCATCTTCTTCATAGTGTCCAACCAGGAAGGCGTCTAAAGTGTGTGGTGCTGTCTCTGGCACAGATTAGGATTCAGTTAGTGGCGTCAGTTCACACTGCTTGTTCCTTGGTAAATCTATCTCATATTCCCCAAAGTCTTCTTGTCTCAAGTGATGTTTCTTTAGCTCCTTCTGCCTTCTCACCCTTGACTCACAGCGCACACGCTCTGGTTTCCCTACTTAATGTCTGTTTCTGGCACTACACTAGGGGCAAGTGGGTAAGCCTTTGGGGTGAGTAGCTTGACAGCAAGGCTTCTAATAACAGCTATGTCACTTAATAACTGAGTGTACTAGAACAAGTTGTCTTACGTTTTGTCGCTTTGGTTACTATACTTATAAAAAGAGGTTTTAAGCAGCACTTAACTTCATAGCTGATATCTGCTTCAAAGCAGTTGTTACAATGATTCAATTAGCTAACTCATGTATTGGCACTTAGCAGGGTTCCTGGAACAGAGTAAGTAACCACAAAATGCTAGGTGTGATTATTCTCAGTCCCCAGATTGCTACTGCCCTTTAAAGTAAATTCAAATGTCAGCTTCACTTTGAATGCTTACGCTCCCAAAATGCAAGGATTCTACCTCATCCTCACCCTTCTGAGAATGATCTGATTGCTCAACAGGTGCAACACTTTCTACCTTGTATCTGTCTGTAGCCTGTTTTTGTTCCATGAAAATATCATCTGCAAGTGCTTACTCTCTTTGTCTCTCTGTCCTGTTTTTTTCTCATGCAGTTTGCATCAGTGTGTCCAGAAGTATGTCTCCATTGTGTAGAGGAATCGAACCAGACTGTGGAGGCCTCTGGCAACACCATAAAAGACTCTCCTGATACCTTGCAGGAGCATGGAGGTGACTTAGCCCCCACACAGGACTGGTTAGTGAAGTGCTGAGAGGATGCAGAGTTGGGAGAGCTTGTCACATCATCCTTTAGGTATAGCTGGTGAAGACTCAGCAGAAGAAAGGAGACGAACGTATTGTCAAAAAGAGAGGGAAGGTTGCCCTGCTGGGTAGGAGGACTGGGCAGGATGTCTGTTTCCTCAGCTGTCTGAGAGGTAAGACTGATTATCCTGGGGAAATTTAGGTGTTAATCAGAATCCTGAAGCCCCAATTTAGAACACTGAGGAGTCAGTTCTTTGTGTTTAATGGTAAAGAAATGCACTTCACAGTCAAATGTACTGGGTTATGGCTTCTTTCATTCACCAGGTGTCCTGGACTCATCAGTCTACCTCTCTGAGCCTCAGTTTGTCCCAAGGTCTATGGCACTACTTGGGGTTCAGAACACAGTGAACTGACAAGAAATTAAATTCTGCCTCTCCTAAATCCTGGCTATGTGAACTTGGAAAAGTCTCTTAACTCTCTGAGTGTTTTCATCCCAAAAGGATGACCATGAGGGTGATTGAAATAGTAAGTGCACATGGAATCTGCCATGTTATAAATGATCACTGCCATTAAGGTAATATTATTGGTATTATTTACCATGATCTGAACATCTGTATCTTTATTTTATAAAATGGGAAAACTAATTACCATGTTCCGAGGATGTTGCATGAATTTAGGGAGTCTTCATCCAAAGTAAAAGGTGTCGTGTGGATGAGAGTTGATGCTTTTCCAAGACGCCGTATGTCAGAAACCAACCCTAATGGTGCATCACTGGCATATTCCAACTATTCTGTGATTCATGCAAAAGCAAGATCCCGAGTGCATTTTTTTGTCTGTCTTTTCCACTACTGGATGCCATGAACCAATATGTATGTATGAATATACACAAAAAAGGAGTAGTTGGAGAAAAAAGTTTTAGTGACAATTGTACGACATGCACAGCTGGTAGATGGTAGATTTCTATGAACTAATGAATTGTGCAAATTATTTCCCGAGTTGTTGGAATGAGTCAATTTGCATTAAATATGCAAAGTATTAGTAATTAAGCTTTGATTCTTTCTCCTGTCTATGTACTTCTGTTTTGTTTTTATCCTATTTGTCACAAATCCATGCTCTTTCCCCATTCCCCAACTTTGTCCTTTGATTCTTTTAATTGTCTCTATGGAATTTATTACTTATTATACAAATTAAAAAATTGTGTGGCAATGTATCACCTTGCTTTTCAAAACATGCTTGTCTTTAGAATCTAATGCATGTTGTGTCTTCTGACAATCACCTTAATTATGGAAAAATTTAATTAGATCCTGGAAGGGGGAGTATTTCCTGGGCTAAATTCCACAGAGAAAAAGCAGGGAAAAATAACTGAAAGAAAGGGGAAAATGTTTAGTTATAGCAACCTCATCAGCCTGGATAGACATATCTTTATCAACTTACAGTCTTGAAAGAGACTCACAACTTCATCGCAAATGTGTACTAAGCACCTATCACATGCATTGTTGTCGGGGCCTCACTGGTGGGTGATTAGAGAAGAATGGGCCCAGCCTCTCTTCTCCTGGATCTTCTGTGTTCATCGTGCAGAGAATATAAATCAATACAACTTGAGTAAGTCTCTGGAACACCTTGGTTTTAGCCTAAAGAAGACAGGTTAGGATGTTAAAGGTGTTTAGAAGGACTCAGCTGAGGAATAACAAAAGACCTCAGGGACATGGTCTTCGAGAGATTAAGTTGGAACAGAGCTAGCTGTAAGGCTTCATTCTTTTCTTATTGTGTGTGTGTGTGCATGGATGCTGGAGTGTGTGTGTGTGAGTGTCATACATGTGAGTGTGCATACATTATGTCTGAAATGTGTGCACACACCTGGATCATACACACACTTGAAAAAGTGTCTTAGAATGAGAGATGATCTTGTCATTTCAAGCTGTTGTTAATGATAAGAAAATGAAATGGCTTTTCAATAACCTGGGTATCTCTGGATACATGTAGAACAATGCCTGTCCTTAGTCTTTCCCCAGGGAGAAATGGCGTCTCATTTTACATTTTTAGCTGTCTACCCCCACTTTAGGAAAGGAGAAACTCTTCTAAATTCATTATCTTTGCATTTCAGAATAATCAAGTGAAATCTGTTTCTCGAAAAACAGCCTCAGCACCCATGAGTGTAGGATGTAAGGAACAGAGAGACAGTTTGTAAGCCTCTGGCTACCTAAGGAGCTTTTATGCAAATAACTAAGGAGACCTTCCTTCCAGGAAGATTTTGATCCTTCTGAGGTCCTCTGCCTCCCAGCTGTCTAAG
Organism: Talpa europaea; assembly: GCF_964194135.1. Lineage (NCBI taxonomy): Eukaryota > Metazoa > Chordata > Mammalia > Eulipotyphla > Talpidae > Talpa > Talpa europaea. Next base: position 15,186,052 of record NC_140077.1, read on the forward strand.
AGAAATGTCAATATCAAGCATAGTCTTAGATCTGCTTAAAACACACATACCCCATAACACGCCTCAGCAGAAATAAGGTAAGAATAAAAATCAGCTATTTCTAGACGTTCAAAATTGTACCCATGGAAAATAAATTAAGCTAATGTGAATTTCTGCTGCTTCTTCTGCCCTAAGGGCTAAATTCCAAGACTTTTGATTTTTATTTTATTTGTTTTAGTATTTTAATTATGGGATATTTTAATTTTATTGTAAAAAGATTAAATGAGTTTCTGTGTGCTCTAACACATCCTCAATGATTATAAACTCATTTATATTTTACCTATACTCTTTACTCACTCCAGCATATACACGGGCGGACTGTGGGCTATTTTTAATGCATTTCCAGGGTAATGTTAGTCCTTAACAAATAGGTATGCCGTTTACTTGAGAGGTTAAATTTTCTTCCTATCTAAATTAGTTTTTTCCCTGTGAGAAGAAGTGAGGTGAGTCCTTATTTTTTGCTCTTTGCTGAAATAGGAAAGTCAAATGCCCATGGGCCTGGCAATGATTGTGCAGAAGGGATTTTTTAACCAGCCACCACAGGTCAGCTCAGGACATCCATCTGGAATGATGGGGAACAAAAATAGGGAAGGAGAACAGTTTATTTCAGCTCCAATCAGAATAAGAACAAAAGGATCAATGTTTACCAAATAAAACTTGTTGAGAATAGCACTTACTTCCCAAGTCCCTTAGGTATTACAAACTGAAACAGGAAATGAAAAGCTATTAAAACAAACGATCCAGTAGTGTTCTTTAAACAACTATCAGCAGTTTGACAATAAAGAAACCCATGCCCCCCTCTACTTTTATACAAAGTTCAAACTCATATATACATATTTCTTGATAGGTCAGCACTAAATTAGGGTAATAATTATTAAGTCCTGGACCCTGTTCCTCAAAAAGAAACAGAAGATTTAAAAATGAGGATTTTCAGTAGGCATGGGTGTTATGTTTACAAATAATCCATTTCTGAGCCTAGAGGAGAGTTGAAAATATGACGATAAAACATATATGGGTCATTACGTTTTAGTTTAATGTGCTGGATAGAAGTGCTTAGGTAAAATTTCAAGAATCCCTCTTTCCTATTTGCCTGTGAATTTTAAAGAGATTTTGCACTTCTCTTATGTCCCATGGACGTGTCTGTGAAAAGGGCAAAGAGGGAAGAAAATAGAGGTAAAGTAAAACAAAACAAAACAAAAAAATACTCTTTTTCCAACAGTATTTCTCATTAGTACTGAGAATTAGGGCTATACGATTTTATAGGACTTCTCAAAGGGGTTTGAAGGAAGGCAGAGTAAAGGTTAATGTAGTGGGTATTTAAAAAAAAACAGAGATCTATTCTGTTGCATGTGATATATTCTGTTGCTGTTATGAATAATGCTGTCATAAACATGAGGTTGCTAACTTCTCTTCATGATCCTGATTTCCATTCTTTTAGACAAATACCCAGAAGTGGGACTTCTGAAGGATCACGTGGTACCTCTGTATTAAATTTGGGGGAACCCCCTCACTGTTGTCCAGAGCAGCTGCACCAATTTGTATTTGTGCCAACAGGACCCAAGGACTCCAGTTTCTCCCCATCCTTGGCAGTCCTTGTTATCTTTTGTTGTGTTGATGATAGCCATTGTGACAGGTGTGAGATGGTATTTCAGTGTGGTTTTGATTTGCATTTCCCAGCAATGAGGAGTTACTAATCAACAGAAAGTTTCAGTTAAACCAGATGAATCAGTTCTGTACAATGCTCCACCGTAATTAACAATTTGGAGCTATACATGTAAGCATTGAAGAGGGTGGATTTCACTTTAAATGCTCTTCCCATTATATTTTTTGTGACTGAAGAGATTCAAGTCACTTTGTAATTACTTTTGTACATTTGGATAATATGTCTTTAGCAGTTGCACTAAAGTGTTCCAGGACTGAGTCATGTGTGAGGTGATTTTCCTAAGCAATGTATTAAGTCTGTAGCGAAAAGTAAGCTCCACAGTCCTCTTATGATCTTTCCTTCTGTGCTCATTGCTGGCTGTAGGAAGGGTTGATTTAAATGCCTGGTCAGTGCAATGAAAAAGTACCAAGTATGCTAAAAGTAAAAGTTTAGAAAACCAAATAAGCATGTGAATGAAGAACTAACAGTCTTGAAGGACGCAGGCTTTTGTCTTCAAAGCTGTACATGTGTAATAACCTCTGATTGAGTTACCCTTCTTCCAATACTTTTTTCAATTTTTAGCTCCCCAAGGATGCTCAAAGCAAAATTTTCCCTCAAATATCTTTTACTTTATTTATCCCTAGAGAGGCTCATTCACAACAACAAAGATTTCTACATATTTACACAATATTTGACATCTAAGCTTTCGAGTTTTTTTTTTTTTTTTTGAGCTGTTAGTAATATTGGGAGAAGTTCCTTAGACATGGTTGTGAGTGGGAATGAAGACAGGGGCAGCTGCTACATATTGGCAAGATTAATTGGGAGCCAAAGTGTTGCTTTCTCAGAGAAGGGGAAAGAAAATACCCTGATTTATTTAACTAAGTATAAATAGTGAATGTGTATTGGTCATTACGTGCTAGGCATTGTGTTTTCCATAATAACCCTGAGAACTAGGCGACATTAATATTACCCATTTTATACATGGAAATTCCCAGAATTATAAAGATTAAACTGTTGCCCATGGTCTTTTAGATAGCTACTTTAGGAGCTGAAATCTAAGTCTAAAGTGGCCTGATATTAAAGACTGTGCTTTTATTAGTCTATTTTTCTGGTTCAGACTGTTTAGGGGATATTCGATCATCTAAATGATTCTGATGATCGCAGTACATAGGTTTGAGCATATTCTCATTGAGTGAGATAATACTGAATTACTTCTCTTTCACTATAATTATATTTCAGTATAATTAGACTCTTTCTAGGTATGACAGAGGTCACAAAAATGAATAAAATCCCATGTGTTTTGTGAAATGTGCAGTCTGTGAAAGTATCTCCAAGGCAGGGCAGATCATAAATGCCACAGGGAAGGTGCAAGCAGAGTGCTGTGAGAGTCTAGAGGAGGGAGGAACCCCTTCCACAATGTGGAAGAGAGGCCATGAACTGGGCTGGAAACAGTGATGGGTCTTTCATGCGAAGTGAGAAGAAACAGTATAATGGGAATACTGAGCTACAATTCGCCACTGAAAAGACTGCTTCCAGCCATCACTTCTTACATTTAAAAATATCCTTGGGACACTCTATTTCTTCTAAAGTTTAATTAATCAATGCATTGAGGGCTATGGCAAAGATCAGTTGAGATGATGCTGGAGGAAGGATCAAGAATTATGGGTATTATGTGAATTTTCTGCTCGGTCATTTTCCTATGAGGTAACTAAATTTAATGGCAATGACAGTACCAAGTTCCAGATGCTGTTTCTATGTAGATCGCTGAAGTCTTCAATCTAGTTGTTTGTTTAATCTGAACATGTAATAGACAGAATCCCTGGAAAGTGCACATACGTGAAATGATCTTTATAGATTTTGATTTAAAATATGTTTGGACCCTGAGTTAGTTAGGCTCAGTGGAGCAGCTTAATTACTCTAAACAAGAGAAAAAATTGGAATTTCTCTTGAAGAAAGAGCTAGCTTCTTGTGTTTCCCATAAATGAGTTGAAACTTGTTAAGAATACATTTGCCTGAAGTACATGGCGTGGTTTCTGTGATACTTTTCTTCACACAAACATGTCACAGTGAAGTCAGTGTATAAGCTGCCTCATAAATTTGAATGGGTTTTGAATATCTCTTTTTTTTTTGAAGGGAGGAAATACTTTTTTTTAAACTAATTTTTATTTGTTTGTTTGTTTATTTATTTATACAAGCACTGGGTACAGTCAGAAGCGCGGGAGGGTGAGAGAATTCACCAGAGCCAGAGCAGGGAGCAGACTAGGCAGAAGGACTGAAGTACACTGCTGAGGAGAGCAGCGGGCAGCAGGAGAGGTCTGCGCGCCATGTGGACCCTCGCCAGTGGCCGGGGATTGAACTGGCGCTGCAGAGGCTGCGGGCAGCTTCGCAGCCCAGCGCTCAACCGCTGCGCCACCAGGGGAGGCCCGGGTTTTGAATATCTCTTTATGGTAATTGTTTGCTTTAGGTACGTCCAAAATGTTGATTTGAGACTGTCACTAAAGCCACTATTTGGCCACCTGTAGAACCTTATGATGTGCCCAGATTTGTTCTTTTTCTTTTAATTTTCTGCACAGTACTTCTCCCTCCACAGTACCCCTCCCTCCACAGTACTCCTCCCTCCACAATACTCCTCCCTCCACAGTATCCCTCCCTTTGCTTATATTAGTGATTTTAGGCTGCAGTGTGACCATGTGAAAGTAGGTGCGTTTCACGAAATGGAACCTGTCCACCACCCCAGGGTATTCTCTGCACACCAGGAGATGAAGTCATTAAGAGTATGGACTCGGTGCCCAGACCACTTGGATTAGGGTTCACAATCCCACCTCCTTGCAGGGGAGAGTCAGGGCAAAATACTCCTTCTTGTGAAAATTAAGAGCATGGATGGGCTTTGGAGTGATAAACAGAACTTTGTTCAGATCTGAGCTCTGCTACTGTATAGCAGGACCTCTATGGGTGAATCCCTTACCTTCCATAAGGCAAGGACTTCAGGGCTATGGGAGACTTTGTGGGAGAGACAGATGTGGACAATGGGGACTATGGGGGCCATAACCAAAAATATTGATTATCCAATGCAGTATGTGAATTGGACTGATGTGGATGTTCTGGTGGGGTAGAATTAGACAAGAAGATGAGAATTACGTTAAATTCTCTGCAGGGTCCCCCTTATGACACATGTTCACTCTGTCTCTCCTGAGTTTCAAGGTCTCCATACCTGAGTGTATACTCCACCTAGCTTACAGCATCCACTGAGGTTGGGGGTGACAGCCTATCAGCCTATCAGAGGATGACAGGGGAAACGAGAAAAGCGTTGAGTTTGTGTGTGTGTGTGTGTGTGTGTGTGTGTGTGTTTTAACATCGAAAACTCAGATATGCCTGCCTTTTATAGCAGTCAGAGTTGACAGCAAATGCTTCTAGGATCTCTAAGCATCTGACTTTCCTGCCATTCAATGGGTTTGAGCTTGAAAACTTAGGGAAATTTTGCCATGCCTGGTGAAGCGTTAGAGTGACTTCAGTGTACATTAATGAAACCTCTTACTTAGAGATAAGTCATCAAATCTCAAAGCCATGTCTTTAGAGTCTGCAGTATAAGGTTATTTCTGTAGTTTGTGTTTGATTCTGGATATTTTCTAATTTTCATTTTATAACCAAGTTTTTGTCATACTGGTTTGGATTGGTTGTTCCCCTTAAGTGAACCAGCAAATGATTACATGACCCCATTCCCCACCCCTTGAAATTTGGAGTTAGAATGCCTGGAAAAGAACATATTTTATGTCAATTAACATGTTAAATCATAGGCACTGAGATCAGTGTTACTGAGAAAGCCCTGAGACAAAGTCTATCTTCTGTTTTCAGACTTCAAATTAGCTGACATTTGTCTACTCCAGGACATTGGGTGGTAAGAGGTGGAGAGGGAGGGGCATGGGAGAAAGGCGTGAAATGAAATTCTGCCATAGGTTCTCTAAGTTCGTGGCTTCTCTCTTGGTTTCCTTGAAACAGAACTAAGGACAAAAACAACAAGTGTTGGTGAGGGTGTGGAGAAAAAGGATCTTGCTTACACTGTTGGCGGGCATGTAGACTGAACCAGTTTCTATGGCAAGAAGTGTGGCATTTCCTCCAAAGATTAAAAAATGGATGTGCACATGACCCAGCAGTTCCACTTATAGTTATCTACACAAAGGAAACAAAAACACTAATTCTAAAGGATACCTGCATGCCCATGTTTACAACAGCACTATGTACGTTAGCCAATATATGGAAACAACTTAAATGCTTCAGAACAGATGAGTAGATCAAGATGTGTGTGTGTGTGTGTGTGTGTGTGTGTATAAAATGGAATACTACTCGGTATTCTTGACCAAATATCAAAAAAGATAAACACATGCTACTGCAATAAGATGGAAGGAACTGGAAGGGATTATATAAGTGAAACAAGCCAGAAAGGGAAAGATAAATATTGGATGGTGTCACTTACATGTGGAATATAGAGAAATCAAACAAAGGATTAAACAAAAACAAACTTTAAAATGGACCTTTGAAAGCTGATTGTAGATCTGAAGCATCCAGCAAAGGGAGGGGATGGGGGAGACCCAGGGAGGAAAGGAAAGGGGGATGGAGTAGGAAGGAGAGAACAATGAACTGTGATGGACTATAGGTGCTTTGGTGGTGGGAAAACTATGGTGAACACACCTGAGAGGAGAAAGGTAGATATATAGATAACTCTCTGTGTGTATATATATATATATATATATATCTACATATATATATATATATCTACATATATATAGATAGATATCAATATCCCTCTCTATATATTCATCTCTCTCTCTCTCTCTCTCTCTCTCTCTCTCTCTCTCGCTATAGCCTGGAATAGCAGGTATATCTGAGGTAAAAAGACGTTAAATAGTGTCATGGCTAGTTATATGGGTTCTGCAGTGAATTGCCCAATTTAAAATTCTAGATTCCCTTCTACGAGTCAGAAGAAATTGATGTTTCTCACCATTGGAAATCATGCCTATACTAAACCAACCTACAGGGATGTAAGATAATGGTTCTTCATTAAAGCATGTATATATTTTTAAAAAGGGTGGGGCAGAGTTGGAGTATTAAAAAGGTTTGTATTTAAAGTGAATCAAATGGAATTTTTATTTGAATAATCACATGGTGCATTTCCACTTTTTCATTCTCTCTCTAAATTTCATCACATAGTATTCATTTAACCCACATTATAATTCAAGATATCATACTTGAAAACTTCCCTTTATATGGTAAAACCTAATGCGTTCTCTCAGAGACTTGTTAACTAAAGAAGAATAAGATTACTTACATATTCAGCCTGATTCAATTGTTTGAACTGAAAAAATAAGGAAAAATACAAACAATTTTGACAAGTAGCTCTATTAGCGATTAACGTGAAATATTAGTAGATCCACTACAAAATTCTCTGCAGAAAATTTTTCTGTGTAGGAAATAAGGATAAGCTTTCCAAGTTTATGTGAGGTTTACCAATATTGTTCAAATTAATTCTAAAAAAAAATGGAACGATGTGTTACGAAAAGCCTGTTTTGTGATTTGGGAAACATAATGTTTAACAGTTTTAACTTTTGGACTTGTCAGAGCCTTTGACACACTGCTATGCATTAAAAATCTCTAATGCAATAAACTCAACTAAAATTCGAAAAGAAAAGAACTGAAGAGTTCCAAGGATAGCTATAAAAGTCTGTGTGATGGCCTTCTTTCCTATCTTGAAAATTGCCAAGCAAAGCAGTTTCATATCTTCCATACTAAACTATTCCCAAATATATGGAGTGAGTATATACCTTGTGCTGTATCTTAGGGTATCATATTAAGGAAAGCAAATCATATGGTTGTGAAGCAGTTTCCATCCAAGCTTCCCTACCTTATTTTATAATTGTTCTGTCAGTCAAGACCTCAGTGGGTGTGAGCATGAAATAGCAGGTATATCTGAGGTCAAAAGAAGTTATATAGTGTCATGGCTATTTATATGGGTTCTGCAGTGAATTGCCCAATTAAAAATTCTAGATCCCCTTCTACAAGTCAGAAGAAATTAATATTTCTCACCAGTGGAAGTCATGACTACATTAAACCAACCTAATGAGATAAATAAGATGAAGTGAGAACTTCTGTGTAAATCATGGTGCTAGTTCATAATGGAGAGTCAATGAATTTTAGCTGTTATTTTACCCATCCACACCCCTTTCACAGATTATATTTAGGAGCCATAAAGTATTTAAAGTATGACAAAACCTTCCATTGGATTGTGATATTAAGGTATTTTGCCACTTTATTTCCCTCCTGTAAGAATGAGCATCATTAAGTTATGCTAGTGAATCCTGATTCATGTTCCCTACTTCTACCTTGTGATCAGATGGTTTAATCCCCAATTTCTTTATGAAGTTATGTTTAGGGATGCTTTATTTCCCGTGTGAGAAATTGAAAGGCCTAAGAGTTTCCTCCCTGATTTGGTTTTCATTCTGTTGAAGAGATTTGTAAACATCCTGCTTAGATCTGCAAGGTTAGGTTGTTAAACCAGATCTGCCATTTATTAATCCTCGGGTATCTATTGAACACTTATTCTGTGTCATGCAAACCCCTTGTAGTAGTGGACAGCAAGGATATTAGGGAATCTATTTTTTTTTAATCTCCATGAATAAGTCAGCTACCCACCTGAACTCATCACCATGAACCAGAATTTCTATTCTCAGGATCCAAGAGAGTTCTTCCAGGGGTGGTTGGAGCGACAGGTATAGAAAGTCTGTACTCAAGTCTCTCACTCCACAGAGCCTTCCCATCAGTACTGCAGATGGGGTCTGTTACCTGCAGGAAGGAGCACCCTGTTTTCATTCTTGCAGGTTTTACTGTTCACGGATGTCCGTCTCTCTCAGGTTTAGGTACCAGGTATTTAATTTCTCCTTCCCTCTGCTCAGAGTCTCCCTCTCTGTTAGCATTAGATCTCTACTCTGCATTTTCTCTTGACTGACCATCACCATGTAAGAATGTTGCAAAATACATAATTTTTTAAAAACAAAAACACTTTGCTTATTATACTAATAAATTATCTTTGGGTTTGCCAAATCCCCAAAGTGAGTCTAAAGAATTGATATGGAAATTAAGCCAGTGCTACATCTGCCTAATTAGACAGATGCACTCATAAAAAGAGACAAGTGTCTGCTGAGATGGTGGGAAGATTGGGCTGGGAGGGGATTCCTCCTTGTCTGTTTTCATAGGTTAATTTAGGGGTTGTTATCTCGCAAGCTTCAGTCTCTCAGGATACTTCCTTGCTCCAGAGGAAAGAGGAGGATAAATTCTTTTCCACAATAAAGCACTCAAATTAACCTCCCTCCATTGTGACATAATTAATTTAAAATTGAATGCAAGCAGGCTGCAGATTTCCAGAGAAAGGCAGAGACCTTGCTGCTTTTCTGGTGCAAAGGTTCTACAGCCTGGCTGCATTAGTGAACCTCATAAAATCTTGTGACTAGGGCCACCTTAGACCAATCACAGCTCAGTTAGCATCCTCTCAAAGTCAGCTTGAAGAGTAGAATATCATCTCAGCATCAAAAGAAAATTATAATTTAAAATTCTTGGCCTGTGTTTCTACAACACTGATGGACCAAATTAAATTTGGGCAACATTGTCTTTCGTAACAAAAACACTCAAGCAAGTGCTTAGAACCTATATAGATGCACACAAACACACATCACAGACCAGGCATAGAGAGACAAACTATTATGTTTAGAAACCTATGCAACGTAGATACAGACTCATTCTCAGAACCTTCTAGAATAGATGTGCACACACTCAGACACACACAGACACAGAGTCTTACTGGGAGGAGATCCACAGACACAGAATAACAGAGATAGAGGTATTGGGTCACAGACACACACACACACACACACACACACACAAAAGCACATACACATTATGTGTTCGGAAGGACACATCTATTAAATTGTTCCGTACACACAGGAAGACCATCAGAGATTCTCAAAAAGAAATTTTAAAAGTCACAGAAATTATATCTCAATAAGGTCTTGAAAATTTCAGAATTGCTTGAGATACACTTGGACACTCAGCAAACAAAGTATGAAATAGACACATTCAAGAATTCTCCTTTAGTAGTTTTTGGTTCTTGTGTGTGTGTGTGTGTGTATGCAGATGCTTGGAGGACCACTGTGATGTTATTTGCTGTCTCTTGGTGGATGTGCTTTTGTCAAGTTCATTTGTAGTTTCTCTGGCCCCCTGCTTAGGTGGGTTATATAAAAGGCAGGATTGGAAGTAGAACCTTCAAAGAGGTAAATTTTGATTTAACTGAACAAATAATCACTAGATGTCATGTAATTACTAGAAACCTTTCATCCATTCTCAATAAGGCAAAATTGGTTCTTAGGAGGCAAAATTTTATTAGGTATCACGATGATATGTGACCCTCCCTCCAAGCTTCAATCTTATCTGATAAAATAATACTGCTTAGTATTTAGTTCCACAAATAAGTGATTATGAAATAAACACTTGTTTCCTTAGGCAAGTTGATGGCAAATGTCTAAGAAATACAGATTAGAAAATATATTACAGAAGATCTCATTTATTTAGACATTTCAATGTTTCCAACTTTAAAAATCAAGAAATTTTATATAAAAATCTAAATCCCTGATTACTTTTGAAAACAAAAATCAGAAGATCTGGCAACGTGGGGTCCATAGTTCCTAAGGCAATGATTGGTAAGGTCTGTATAGCAACTCATGCACGAGTGACACAGTGTGTTCGTGTGTCTGCACCATCTCCAGCATCCCCTTCATTACATTCATCCTGACCCACTTCACTTATTTAGGTTACTTCTGGATGCTGCAGGTATTTATTTACATTTCCATTTATCTGGTAAAGATAATCACAATTTCAGTGGTGTGTGTTTTATCAGACCAGGCAGGGAGAAGTCAGCAGGGACTTGGAGAGTTCTGGGACGACTTCAAAAGGAAATTGGGGAGGGCCTCCCCAGTGGCGCAGCGGTTGAGCACTGGGCTGTGTAGCTGCCCGCAGCCTTCACAGCGCCGGTTCGATCCCCGGCCACTGGACGAGGGTCCCACATGGTGTGCAGACTTCTCCTGCCGCCTGCTGCTCCCCTCAGCAGTGTACTTCGTCACTCTGCCTGTTCTGCTCCCCTCTCTGGCTCTGGTGGATTCTCTCACCCTCCTGTGCTTCTGACTGTACCCAGTGCTTGTATAAATAAATAAATAAATCTTTAAAAAAAAAGGAAATTGGAGAGAAACAAGACAGGATTCAGGGAGAGGATGAAGGAGGGAACCATAGAAGATGGGTCATAAGAAAAGGAAAGAGATTAAGGCACAATTAAATTCTGGTGGGCAAAAGGCTAACTATACAAAATAAAACATGTAAATGTTGAGAGTAAAATTCCAAACATGTTAACAATCTTGGGCTTGCCAAGATGGTCCTTTTTAATGACACAAGAATAAATTATAAAGGAAAAGTGGGTATGTTTGAATCCATTCAATGAAAAACGTATGTTCATCCAAAGATACCATAAACAAAGTAGAAAAGACAAGCAACCGATTTTGAGAAGATATTTGCAATGCATAAAGCTGACAAAAAATAAGTATCCAGAATTTATAGAGAATGTCTACAAATCAAAGTGAAAAAGGTAAACAATGCAATGACATAATGGGTAAAATATATGAAAAATGTCATTCCAGAAGATAAATAACAAATAACCAAGAGGTGCATGAGAACATTCTCAATATGAGGTGTTATCAGGGAAAGACAAATTAAAATACTGGTAAGATGTCCATACCCAGAATATTTACGTAAACCTAAAGTCATATCACTCCAAAGAGCTGGGCATGGATGTGGCAAATTTGAAAATTTCATAGAGTAAGCACATGGGCATTGGTAACTCTTTTGGGGAGCAATTGAAAATATTAAGCAAAGTGTATTATTTACATACATTTTAACCCAGCAGTTGTAATACTGTATACCTATCTTGAAAAAATATTCATGCCTATGCAAAAGATGTATGCTTAAATGCCCATTACACTAGTGTATGTAGTTGGGAAAATGTTGAGTCTATCTGAAATGATCTTCATCAGAAAATAAATTGTGATACAAATGAAAATCTAAAAGACAATGAAAATCAATATACTAATATAAGGCCTATCAACTTAACCAAATCTCCAAACCCTTTAAAAAGTCAAAATGCAGAAAAATATCCACATGCTGTATCTTCTACCAAATGTAAAAATACATGTGGAAAAAAAAAAGTGAATGATGTGACTGATGAGGAACTGTTAGACTGAGAATAAAAAGGTGTTTTGTGAAGGGAGGTAAGTTGCAGAATCTGGCCCAGGGTACTTGGGGATTCTGCATGGGAAGCAGGTCAAGAGCTGGAGTTTAAATATTACTGTACTTTGTCAGATCGAGGAACTAGTGACAGGTCTTTTCTCAAGGAGGAAACAGACCTCATAGATTCATGTCACATGGCTCCTTGTTTCAATAGTTGTATCTGAAGGAACCAGAGTCTTTGCAGAGAAGCCATTCCTAAGAGATAAAATGATTTTCTTTGGGTCTGTCCATAGTGTAGAGGGAAAGACTTGGGCCTCCATAGCTCAGATAAATTTCACTTCTTGTTCAGATGCTAGGATGACCTTACTGTTCCCACCATCCTCTGTCAGTGCCGCTTGCATACAGACAAATCTCCTGAAAGCATAGCTCTAAAAGCATACACCTTTTCCAAAAATCCTTTGTTCATTATCATAACAAAGTCTAGATCCTGCATCCTCTGATTTATTTTTCCTTTTGAGCACACTATTTTTAGAGTATTTCTTGGGTCACAGCAAGATTGAGTATGAAGTACAGAGATTATGTGACTCCTCTGACCCCACACAAGTATAGTCTTCCCCACTATTATTATCCCACTTCAGAGTGAGTGACACATTTGTCACAATTGATCAAACCTCAATTGTTACATTGATACTTCATTATCACCCCAAATCCATAGTTTATATTCAGGTTCACTCTTGGGGTTATATATTCTATGAGTTTTGACAAATATCTGTCACATGTACTCATAATTACAGTATCATCGTATGTTATAGTTTTCCTGTCTTAAAAATTTTCTGTGCTTCATCTGTTCATGTCTCCCTTCCCTCCCCTTGCAACTACAGGTCTTTTTACTGTCTCTGTAGCCATGCTTTTTTCCAGAATACGCTATACTTCATTCAGTATGTAGACTTTTCAGATTGGCTGCTTTCACTTACATATATATATTTTTTTTTCTTCCATATCTTTTCCATATAATAACATGTGATGTGGAACATCTTCCTTATTTGCAACCTATTTCCTGTTTCACAGATGAGATAACTTGCACTTAAAAAGTATGAGGGGGCCTCCCCAGTGGCGCAGTGGTTGAGCGCTGGGTGGCAAAGCCGCCCACAGCCTCTGCAGCGCCATTTCGATCCCCGGCCACCGGGTGAGGGTCCCACATGGCGCGCAGACCTCTCCTGCTGTGCCCGCTTCTCCCCTCAGCAGTGTACTTTGTCAGTCTGCCTGTTCTGTTCCCGGCTCTGGCCCTGGTGAGTTCTTTCACCCACTGCACTTCTGTCTGTACACAATGTTTGTATAAATAAATAGATAAATCTTTAAAAAAAAAATGAGGACTTTACCTAAGCTTCATTGAAAGAGTACAATGGCGAGTGTGATCATGGAGAGGACCTGGGACTTGGCTCCAAGAAATAACATGAACAACCCTCTAGCTGCAGGGGAACAACAGAAATGCAGGGAAGAGATATGGCTCCCAGGATTGGAAATAACACTTGTGCTATGCTCTGAAATCATGGTTTCATATTCACAGAAGGCTCAGGCACTGGTGATCTTCTCTCCCTTCTGAAGGCAAGCATCTGACTGCATCCTGCTGCTTACTCAGACTGCCTTCTAGGAGAATGTCATCTTAGTACATGTTGATTCTTGTAAAGAAGGGCTGTGATTTCCTCTTGACAAATATTCTTTAATCCTCTCCCACTTTTTATAGTGCCAATCGGCACTAATTCTTAGTCCCTGTTCTCTATTTGTCCAGCCTGTACTGGGAAACTGAGGCTCAGGGAGGTGAAGGACTTCTCATGCTTTTTCCCTGTACCCCAGGATCTCTCAACGTCATCCACCTCATTACCCATGTCACGTCATCACTGCCACCTGCAAATAATTTTTGGGAGGTGCCCGTTGAATTGTAAGATGTTTAGCAGCCTCTCTGCCTTCTATTCAGTAGTTGCAAGAACCTCCCACCCACCACCACCCTTTGTAGGTTGTGACAACCAAAAGCATCCAACCTCATTCAATTTGGAATTTAATTCTTTTTAGCTTCTAGGATGATCGTTAGTTTGGCTCATCAGTTAATTGCATCTTTCTATGCATGATTCTCATTCCTTCCTGAGCATAGATCTTAATGAATGGCTATTAAATGGAAAGAAATTATGAAAGACCCATAAGCAATGTGGAGAGAGGAGGTTTCAGCCATGAGTATATTGATAGCTAAGACTTGGAATGACAAAGACATTTGCTTCTGCCCTCTCTCTATACACTAATATTTCCTATTGTTTCATAGATATGTTTCAATCATCTAATTTATCAAAAAGAATCATGGGAATTAAGAATCACATTTAAAGCCTTTTAAGGAAAGAGCAAAATAAGACTGCTCTGGACATGAAGATCAGTCCTAAGACCTTTGCAGCCCAATCTTTTCTTGCTGCTGTGGTTTTGCTTCTTCCCACAGCAGACTGACACAAAAAGAAACACTTCCAATATTTTTAAATGCTCAGCCTTCAAAGGTCATAGTTTAAAAGTGAAGGGCTAGCAGAACTAAGCCTGAACGTGAACCATCAACAATTTATTTTCCTTAGAAGCTGGAGTCGTCCAATATTGAACCCCCATCGAGGACTTCATTGTGAGGTGCTAATAGATTTGGAAAGGGCAGTTTTCCAAGAGTTTAATTAAAAAACAGAGATGAGAGTACTGATGTGTTTGTGTTACCTCTGGCTGCTCATTCATTCGTTTGAAATGACCAAGTTCACAGGGGCCGCAGGCTGTAATGAGCCAGTAGGGCGTCACCAAATTCCCACCTCCCTGGACTGGTTTCCTTCACCCCACTGGGTGTGCCCCAGCAGATCTGCCTGCTCATCGGAGGGCCGACTCCTCCACCCCTGCAGTTTCCTGCAGCCTCCTCAGCCCCCTGCCCTGCACTCATGCCTCTGCAGGTCCCTCCATTTCCTCTCTCCACATGCTGCCATCTTTTAAGGGAAAGGAAGGAAAAAAGGAAGACCTATTGGGATTTTAATTACAGATGTGGAAATTGAGATTTAGAGAAATAACTTGGACAAGCTCACCCAGAGGATAAATGGTGGCGCTTTTCTGTCTGATATGAGAATCGGCACTGATTCTTGGTCGCTGTTCTCTACTTGCCCAGCCTGTACTGGGAAACTGAGGCTCAGGAAGGTGAAGGACTTCTCTGGTTATTTAATAACTTGCTGCCTTGTGGTAACTCAGCCTTCATCGCAGCTCATCGCCTGCTGGCCTGACAAACACTCCCTGCAAAGTTGAGAGTAACCATTATACTTACATAGAGTTGCTGCTGAGCTTCCCTCACCCAGGTCATGTAAACTAATCACTTCTGTCTCTCTTTTTATTAAGATTTATTTTATTTATTCATACAAGAACTAGGGTGTAGGTAGGCCAGAGGTGCAGGGGGTGAGAGGATTCACAAGAGACAGAATGGGAAGCAGAATAGGTGGATCTACTGAAGTACAATGCTGAGGGAGGAAGAGTTGTGAGACAGGAGAGGTCTGATGCTCCATGTGGGTCACCTCCTTGGCCGGGGTTCAAACCTGTGCTGTAGTGGCTGGTGATAGCTTGATAATGCTGAAACTTTAACTCCTGTTTCCTGACTTCTGTCTATTATACTCTGTCCCTGATCCCTGAAAAGCTCTGTCTAGCCTCCAGGCTCATCCCCTGCTCACCCCCAGGCCTGTCTGCTTCACAGGGGGAGGTGGCAAGAGCTGACAAGATAATTTCTGTATCTTCAAGACCTCAGCACAGAGTAGGTGCTAAGAAATGGTTACTGAATTTAAAAAAGAAAGAAAGAACTAGAGGGAGTACCTAGGACTTTCATTCTTTTCCTGGAGTGTCCTGTGTATTTTCATAATGAAAAATAAATAGTATTATGAAATTTTTATTAGAGGAATGTTTGCCCTCGTGATCCTTCAGTTTATTTAAAATAGGAATTCTATATTTAACCAGAATTTTCTTTGAGTACAAAACCACTCACATTTATGTGAGAAGGAAAATAAACTTTGGAAGCATGCTCTTTGGCCACCTGGACAAAATGGGTAGCTGCCTCCATCACAGGTAGCAGGACACACCTGGTGAGGTTCAACGATAGTGATTCCCTAAAATTTGCTGACTTGATAAGCTGCCTTTGCTGTGATAGATGGCAGCAGTAAAGGGACAAAAAACAACCCACAGTGACTGCTCGCCTGCCTCCCTGTCCCAAGGCATGCCACCCAGCCTTCAGAACATCTGTGTCCCCATGTGAACCCTATTGGGTTACAGTTATCTTGAGTAACTTGCATCAAGTACTGCAAAATGTAAAGAGATTATTTTTGTACATGAATAACCTAATATGTTGAGCACGTGCTTTGTGAACTGAATGCTGAACTTTGTGCACACTGAACTTTGTGCATCCTATCACATGAGAACTGAACTTTGTGCATCATATCACATGAGAACAGAACAGGTGGATTGAGTCCTCCCTATTAAATGTGGGGGTGCTGGGTCCATCTTGCTGTGGTTTGAGTCCTGCTTCTGTCATACAGAATACCCAGCAATAAGTGCAGTGTAAGCATCGCCAGTCTACAAATGCGGAACTTGAAGAGCAGTACAGTTAAATATCTTCAGAATTTGTGTGGCCAACAAAAGGTGGAGGAGGGTGGACTGTGTTTGCTTGAGCTAAGCCGAGGCCCTGGCTCTGGCTCTGAATAGATGATGTCTGAGGCCTCATGAGCATTTTGAAATCTTTGTTTTCTGTCATTTCATCTGAATTTGGTAACTTTTCTGCTAAACTATAATGTTGACTGGCTGGAATTATACATAATGAGCTAAAATGAGAATTATAAATCCCAATCTCAAGTGAATTCTCTAGGTTGCAAAGTGGAGTTTATATAGTTATTATCTGTTTTCCTAAAGATATTCAGATTTATTCATGACATGACAAGGCTCTCCAGTTTCTATTTCTGGCTGATGTATTGACAGAAACTGTAAATAATTTGGGGTCTTGACATAAAGTAACGAAATAAGAATATGTCCTTTTTTTTTTTCCTTTGGCATTGTCCCCAGAACCTTTACACTTCCATTGCATATCTACTTTCGATACTGTAACATTTCCCTTTCTAGATTTACTACTGATAACTTTACACAATATACCTATATTTCTCCAACCAATCGGTATTCTTGAGTGTTTTTACTAGAGTTATATTAATCTTGTCTCAAAATAACAAGAACTTGGTGTGCTTTTTAACTTATACATCAACATAAAAGTTCAATTAATTTTCAAATTATTGAGCACTGCACTCTCCTGTTACAAATTAGATACTAATTAATGCTCCTTTACTTGCTCATTTACTTGGAATATTCTTGGTTCCCTGTCAGAGTTCATGAAAGTGTGTAAATTCCATTAATTGTTTTTACTAGCTCATAAAGTAGGCTGTAGAGCAAAGTAGTAATTTTGAAAATTCTAGCTGTCGGACACACACACTTGAAAAAAGATACAGGATTCCAAAGAATATTGTTAACTAGACAGTTTTTAAAAATTGCAAGGAAAATGATTCACAGCAAGATTTGGGATGATTTTAATGAATTTCTAAAATGAGCTAAACAGATCTTTAAAGGACAGGTCTAACCTTGAGAGTCCATAAAATTGCAACTAGTAAAATGATGGGAAGAAATATGTTGGGCCTCCCCTGGTGGCGCAGTGGTTGAGCTCTGGGCTGCGAGGCTGCCCGCAGCCTCTGCAGCGCTGGTTCGTTCCCCGGCCGCCGGCGAGGGTCCCACCAAAAAAAAAAAAAAAAGAGAAATAAATATGTCATTTAATGTGTCTTAATATGTAGATTATTAGAAGATACCTAAAAATGTTTAGGGAAAAATGTATTGAATATACAATACCTGCATTTCATAGTTTTAACAACTTGGATCTAAAGTTCTTTCATTCTCATTTTATGAAGGAGGTCACTGAGGCCTGGAGCTGTGAAGTGATGTATGCTCCCCTGGGGGAAGCATTTCAGGCCAAGGGACACACGAAAATGTGAAACCCAAGAACCATGGGGTTTGGAGAAACTAAAGGCAGTCAGCACACCGGGAGAGTAAGGGCTCAGGGAAAGTGGTCTGAGGTAGGAGTGCGCAGATGTTTCCTAGCAAATGCTCAGGTTCTGGGCCTTCATCCATTATTTTTTGAGGAGGATGAATAGGAGGGGAGAAGTGTAAGACAAGAGGTAAGGTGTCCTTGTTAGCTCAGGAAATGTTCCCGTGGTTTTATTTCTCTGAAAATAAGAGATGGGTCTCTTTTGAATCCCTTCAGACAACCAAGTACCTGTTTTTATAAAATAAATGACTGTTGTTTGCATTTGGATCATTACTTAAAGTTATAAAAAAAAACCAACATTGCCAAGCAGTGTAAACATCAATACTCATGAATTATTATTCTTTTAAGAATGTTGGCTAAATTTACATATAGATTAAACTCAGAATTTATGAAATGTGATTTTCTTTCAATCTGATAGCTTAGTGCCACTGGTGTTTTATGGGTAAGCTTCCTGCACAGAACGCTCTGTGTTTTTCCATGTGACACAGAAGATCCCATCATTGGCAGACCTCATGGCATTAAGTTGCAAATTGAAGATGTCAGAGGAAGGACGTGATGGGAAGTGATGAGGGCTGGAAAATAGAAGTTCATGGAGTACACACATGCTCCTGAGACACTTCTAATGAAGCTTTGCTTCTGAAAGGAGGTTTACGGAGAGCAGATTTTATTATTGAAGCCTTATGCTTGACGTCAGCTTTTGATTTGCAGCAACTCAACTTGTTCCTTAAATGGTGAACAGCTTAGTCTCCTTTCCTGAAGGTTTATCACATGCACCTGTGAGTGCATGCACACACACACACATACACACTCACACTCACCTTTGGTCTGAGCCTTTCTCCTGCGTGATGGATCGGAAGGAAGTTAGATCCTCTTGCTTGACCGTAACTTTTGTACTTTACACACTAATGACTCTTGCTTGCAACTTAGTGGCAGAATCTAACTTCTTTGGCAGACCCCAGGACATTAAATTACAAATTGATTTTGAGTTTCAGTGAAAGGCTGTGGCAGGAAGTGACTTAGCACTGCAAATTGGAATGACGCGGAGTTAACACATGTGACCTGAGAAACTCATAATGGCTTAACTATCCTTTCCTGCTTTCTAATGAGTTTACAAACAGCTGGTTTCATGATGGAGGCCATGAATTTGATGTCAATTTTTCGTCAACAATGACTCAGCTTGTTCTTTACATAAAGAGGACATCAATCCCCCCCCCCACCCTGCAGCCTGCCCCTCTCAGTCACTTCTGTGAGTTGAAATTTTGAGCAAATAAACCATGGTCTAAATGAGGGTGGATAGGTGGATTTTAACCTTCTGAATGATTGGATGAGTCCTCCATTAGAAAGGAGATTCAAGTCAGTTTCTTAGGGTACAGCCCATGGGAATGGAACACAAGGAATGTGTTTGGAGGGGTGTATGTGCATGCATGTTGTAGGGGCAGGAAAGGCCACTGAGCAGGTTTTCTGATCCAGCAGACCGGGTAAAGGAGAAGTCAGAGTCCTCAGTGGTTTTGTGCAGGTCTTTTATTGGGATTTACCCGGTACACAGCAGGCACGGGTGCTGGGGGGCCAGGAGGCTGGCTGGCATCCCAGCCCCCAGCAAGTCTTCACTCTATCTGGGCTCTCCGGTGTTCTCTGCTTCTCTCTCGGCTTCTGCTACTTCTTTCTCGGCTCTCAGCTTCTGATGGCATCCCTGTGACCTCGGCCTTAAAAGCCCCGTCTTAGCCCATGTGAATTCCATCTACCTATGCCCACACCCTACTCCAGGTGCCCGCCATCAGGCATGCATTCAGGACAAGGATCCATCATCTATCCTGATGGCAGGAGGGCAGAAAGGCCTGACATTTTTTCCTTACCCTACACATGTGCTCCCCAAGTCCTTCCTTCCCTGTCTTCAATAAGGAGGTGACAAAGTGGATTTCAGGAGAATGAGAAGACTTGGCACATCCACACTACTTCTGCTTCCATGTCACCTTTCATCAAAAGCCATCATGGTAAAATTATTTTAAAAATATATGCTGCAGAGAGTCCAGGGCATGGCTTGTGCAGAGGCATGCAGAAGGGAGGTAGAGATCAGACGTAGTACAAAAGGGCTAAGCTCAGAATTTCCCACCAAAGGCTCATTTTCAGACAAGGGGGGAGGGAGGGGTAAATAAGACACAGACACATTCTGAATGAATCTCCAAGGAGAGAGCATTCACAAGTCACCGCAGACAGCTCAATGCAACAGGCTTTGCACTTTGCAGCCATCCGGATGATCAGGGAAGCCCTGAGTGGAAAGAATGTCCTCTCTTCTCCCAGGGAAAGTGCCATGATGAATGATGGGACAGTGGTCCAACTGCCAGATCTGCCTCTGCTATTTATCTGTTCAAGTTATCCACTAGTCTGCATCCTTCTTACTCTTTTTCACTGGCTTAATATAGTGAGACAAATATATTCCTTGGCTCTGCCAGTCCCTGAATCTTAGTATTGCCACCTACACCTGACTTATGGGCCACTGATTCCAGTTTCTCTTTCTGTTAGGAAAAATGCAAAGTCTTGTTTGTCAACCTTACAGTGTTAGGACTGGCACCCACTAATGTCTAATATTGTGTACTCTTTATGACTCAGTGGCCCACTTGTGCATTATTTAAAACAATTTTGAATCAGTTTGCATTTTTAATCTCTTTCAAGTATTAGATTAGTTTCTCTGTGGATAACAGGGCTTTCTCTTCCTGCCACTTGTCTTAAAATTGCTCACCTAGTTATCACTAGTAAATTGTGTCTGTGAACACCTCATTTGTCAGGTGATGGGGATGAGGGAAAAAAAAAAACCTGACCTCAGGGGCAGGAATTTGCCTGCTCATTATTGGGTTCCTGACTTCTCAGTAATTCTGAACATCCCCCTAACATTTTTAACTCTCAAATGCTATTCCTTAATAAATGGAGTAATAAACACAACTTCCCTGTATTTTATATATAATTATATGTGTGCATATCATAACCATATTTAATATATATATAAGGTCCCAAATAAAAAATAAGTATAAAGATTTATATTGTTAGATAACAAAAAAATTATGTTGTTCACCTTCCATACAAATCATTTTCTAGAATCTCACAACCACATTTGATGGTATTTTATTAGTAACGCTTAACAAAGTAATAGCACAGCCTAAGGTCTGTGCATTTATGATGAAAAGCAGCAATTTCTCACACCATTGCTCATTACCTCAGCTCCCTATAACCTTAAACAGTTTAATACTTTCTGGTTTTAAATTTCAATAATCCCTGTCTTGAAGTGTTTTGGTTATTAACTGATAGGTCTTAAACAATATTCTTAAAACTATGTTAGCTTGTTAAATGTAGACATGTTTGTCTTTGTTTTTTATATTACCCTAACTCACCTTCTCAGAACATTTCTAATTGCTTTTCTATACCAAAATTTGAGCCCAAAATTCAAACCAAGTGAGGAGGTAAGGAGACCCTTTCTCCTAGCTGCATCCTCTAGCTCCTGGCCTGAGGAGAGATCATCCTGGAACCCAAATAGCATGTTATTGAGTGATTGGGCACATGGCAAATGGAAAATCATTCAGAACCCCCTTTCTGATCAGTCATTTTCCAGGAGCACAGAAAGTAGCTCGGTGCCTTTTGCAGGCAAAATTTAACAGTCTTTCAACTGCAATGAGAGTTGCTTTGACAATCATGTCTTTTCTTTTTTGCCAGCTTCTGCCTGTAGTTTTAATAGTAGCACAATTGGACCTGGATTCCTGCAAGTGTCAAGATGAATGAGATGAAGCATGAATTCCATGGCTTTATCCTGCTGCATTTGAGGTTTGTTTCCTAAAGTAATTATTCACAAGAAGCCCCACTTTGCTTTGTTTCTCTGTGGCAGCTGATGGAGACTCACTGTAAATCAACCCCCTATTCTTATCTAGACGTACACAGAAAGAGAGGCTGAAAGATGATTCGAGATGTTTGGGAGGAGAGATTTCTCACAAGGGAAAGTAAAAAAGGAATGCATAGTGAGGAGTGGAAAGGATCCAGGAGAAATGATGCCAAGGGCTATTAATGAAGGGCCAGGATGAGGAAAGCCAGTAAGATTTTCCTGTTTGTGGAAGAGCATAAGTAAAAAAAAAGACAAATACATTTCTTTTTTTTTTTTTTTAAAGAATTTGTAGCTTTTTTTTTTTTTAAAGATTTATTTATTTATTTATACAAGCACTGGGTACAGTCAGAAGCGTGGGAAGGTGAGAGAATTCACCAGAGCCAGAGCGGGGAGCAGAGCAGGCAGAAGGACCGAAGTACACTGCTGAGGGGAGCAGCGGGTGGCAGGAGAGGTCTGCGCGCCATGTGGGGCCCTCCTCCGGTGGCCTGGGAGCAGCCGGGAATCGAACCGGCGCTGCAGAGGCGGCGGGCAGCTTAGAAACCCAGCGCTCAACCGCTGTGCCACCGGGGGAAGCCCGACAAATACATTTCTTTTGGATTAAAGCAAAGCCTTTTGTTGGGTACATTACTTCATCTATAAGAATCCTGTTCCCTAGGACTAGTTACAAAAGCTTTCTTCACCAGAACAAATAACAATAATTATTATATGTAGGAAAAAAATAAAATAAATTGATAGGTAATACATTGGTGAAATTTTTTCCTCTTTAGTTACCAAATTACAATACTACTATAAAGACCCACTTTCACTCTGATATGGGGAACATTCTCAGTAAACAAAAACACTTAACATACCCAGAAGAAAGTACATCTTAAGAAATAATAATGAAGGGCCTCCCCGGTGGCGCAGCGGTTGAGCGCTGGGTTGCGAAACTGCGCGCGGCCTCTGCGGCGCCGGTTCGATCCCTGGCTGCTCCCCGGCCACCGGAGGAGGGTCCCACATGGCGCGCAGACCTCTCCTGCCGCCCGCTGCTCCCCTCAGCAGTGTACTTCGGTCCTTCTGCCTGCTCTGCTCCCCGCTCTGGCTCTGGTGAATTCTCTCACCCTCCCGCGCTTCTGACTGTACCCAGTGCATGTATAAACAAAACAAACAAACAAAACCAGCAAACAAATAAAGCATGCCTCTATTAAAAAAAAAAAAAAAAGAAAGAAATAATAATGAAATGCCACCTTCCATTTAGATTGTGTTTTTAGGTTTCAATACACTTTGAAATGTTCTCCCCAATTTGAGTATCAAGGGAGTCTGTGAAGTAAAGTAGCAGGCGCTGGTGTTCTTTCTAGATGAGGAGAAAATTGAGACTCGTGGGATGTGTGTGGCTTGTCCAAAATCAAAGGTGAGGCCGTCAGTGGGCCTGACTCCACACACTTCATGTGGGCTCAGCCTTCTAATTCCAAGAGAGGGGGAGCAAGCCAATTACTCATTAAGTCCATAAATTTCAATTTCATAAAACTTCACCTTTGAAAATAAATTTTTGGTTAAACCTAATAACAAAAAGTAGCATTTTGCTTGCTTTCTGTTTCAAATCCATGTAAGACCTTTCCTACGAGAATCTTGTTAATTCTTATTTCATTCAAATATTCCCTATGTATTTCACTCCTGGTATCAATGAGAATAGTCTTGCAGCCTGAATTGAGCACAGAATATAATATTAATAACCCTTACAATAGGTTGTAAACATCATCAGGCCACAATCAAATCCTGCTGTCCCACATACATCCGGATGATTTCCACAGTTTACTTAATTGTTATAAACTTCAGCTTTCTTATCTAAAAAATATGATTAACTAAATATACCTCTGTGTAGTGGTATTCTGACTTTTTTTTATCTGCAACCTTTACAATAAGATTTATGATGATGGCTCTACTAAGCCCATTGCCACCTTAAGGTTTGATGTAACCTAGTACAAGACAGCCAGAGACCTGACCCCCGTGGTTCTGGGTGTAAGGTACAAGGAAGGAGGTTGGTCCATGAGAGGCCAAGTCTCCTTGCTATCCTCTGGCGCTGCCCTGTCCATCTTCCTTGTCACAGGAGGGACTATATCCATGGGATGAAAGAGTGAGGATAAATCAACCTAAGTGAGAGGAGAGTATGCAAGTAGATTTAATAATGCATAATCTACCCATTTCAAAGCAGAATCTTAACCTGTTGAAGCCTTCACTTAATGACTTTTGATACTAATATTTCACTTTGGCTTAATCTGCTTACTTCAATGAAGTTAGAGTGAAGTATTTTTTTAGTTGTAATTGAAGGCGTTCTGATTAAGCACAACTTGAGAGGGTTATAGTGAGTAATAAATGAGGTAATAAATGAAAATGCTTCGCACAAACTCACAGAACACACTTGTCTATTACTTTTAATATTGTTTTTATTGAGGCTCAGAGACACTAAGTAACAGCCTGAGGTCAAACAGCTGGAATGTGGCAAGCTGGCCTTTTAATTCAGGTCTGCTGGACTCCAAGGCCCACATTCCAAAGCATTGCTTTGCTACTTTATTGATTTTTCTGTCATCTGAAGTGTTATTAGGTACATAGTGGAGCAACCTTTTCCTTTCCCCATTGTCCCATCATTTTTATTATTATTCTTAAGAGAGACCAAGGCTAGTGTGGCCCCATCACTAAAAAGGAATAGACTTTCTGGACTCCCCAAATCAGCTTTCTTTTAGGTGGAAAAAAAAAGATTTTAAGTCCAAAGTGACCTGTGGTTTAGTGGCTGGACCTGGGAGGGGCCCAGCCAGGTGTCTTCGTGGAGGTTCTCCATCCATAAAACTTGTCCATTCTACCAGGCTCCTGAGTTTGTCACCACACTCAGGTCAAAAGGATTAATATGACAGCAGCTTTCTGTAATGAGCAGTATTGTTCACATGAGTAAGCTCCCAGTGGGTTACAGGACTCCAGTAGGTTATGGGACTCCCAGTGGGTTACAGGTCTGTCTTCCTGACAGAATTCTATCCAGGGCTGTTTCCTGTGAGTGTCTGGGGCTGTCCGTGGCCTGCAGAGGTCCTTGGTAGAAAATGTGTCTTCTGCTTCGCCATCTTGAAGTGTCTTTTCTCAGCAGTCCCCTGCCCTACAGCTCTGTGCTAAGAGATGCTGAAGGGAGAGGTGGTTTCACTAGAGTCAAAGAACACAGTTTAATGCCAAGACTGAAATTTTGTGCATTTACATGAGAATGAGGGTGTGTCGTGTGTGTGTGTGTGTGTGTGTGTATGTATTCTGTGGCCACTGAAAACTCTAAGGTTAGGGCCTCCCCGGTGGCGCAGCGGTTGAGCGCTGGGTTACGAAGCTGCCCGCGGCCTCTGCGGCGCCGGTTCGATCCCCGGCTGCTCCCCGGCCACCTGAGGAGGGTCCCACATGGCGCGCAGACCTCTCCTGCCGCCCGCTGCTCCCCTCAGCAGTGTACTTCGGTCCTTCTGCCTGCTTTGCTCCCCGCTCTGGCTCTGGTGAATTCTCTCACCCTCCCGCGCTTCTGACTGTACCCAGTGCATGTGTAAACAGAACAAACAAACAAAAAACAAATAAATAAACATGCCTCTATAAAAAAAAAAATAAAAAAAAAAAAGAAAACTCTAAGGTTAGACTTCATGAGCAAACCCCCAATCCACTTTAGTGTCTGCCATCAGGGAATTGGTCAGACTTTAGGGCTCCCATGCACTTCTATCTTGGTGTTCATGCCTGGTATAGCCCCCTTCTCTCGAGTATGACAGGACCTGTGACTGACAGAGTAAGGCCAGGGCAGCGGGAGTTCATCCTGATGATGCGCCATTACACTGTATGTGACTTTCTTTTGTTGATTTGCTCTTGCTCTGCTGGCCTCGTGGGTTGCCTATAGAGCATGTCATGGGAGGGAGGAGGCAGTGGGCAAGCCTTGGGGCTGAGCTTGGCCTCCAGCTGAAACTCAGCAAGAAACCAAAGTTCTCAGTACTACAACCACCAGGATGAAATATGGCAAAACTCTGAGTGATCTTGAAACTGCTTTCTTCTCAGGTCAGGCATCACAGCTGGGGCCGGCATGTCGACTGCAGCGGGAAGGGCCCTGAACTCTGGGAGCTGCTTAGATGTGCCCAAAATCCTGGCCCTTAGAATCTGAGAGACAGACAACTCTTATTTGAAGCCAGTTAGCATTAATTGTGTAGCAATAGACAACTGTTGCAAAGACAGCAAACTAGGAATAGCTGGTTACAATTTGTATAAAAGGAGTTTGCTGTCATATCTTGCTGATTTGGAGTATTAGCTGCAGCCTTTAGAAATTCATCTAATGTCTCTAAGCCTAACCTGGGCTTCATGCACTATAAAAAATGAAACATTTCCTTATTTAATCCTCTGGAAAACATCTGGCATGGTAAACCCAATTCCCATAGTGTTTTACAAATACCTTTATCTCAGCTTCATCACTAGATCAACAAGAGAACAAGATCTCTGTCTTATTCACCATAAAGTCTCCAGCACAAGTCATTCAGCCAGGCTAGCAAAGAGGCTTAATAAGTAATTATGAGTTATGCGAATTCATGAATCTACAGTCAGGGTTCTGAGCACATCAACATAGACTTGACAAAGTAACACATTATGGTTATGTTTACTCTTTCATCCCCAACTCTAACTGATGTGCCAAGAGTTTAAATTAAGATGGATTTAAAAAAAATCAGTATTAAATCAAAAGCTGAGTGTTTGCAAACAGAGTTTACTGAGTTGCTGACAGTAGATGGCTCGTTGATGGTCACTGACTGGGAATCAGTGTCATCTGATGACTAGAACAGGCATTTTGCTCAGAAAAAATTGAGGTTTAAAGATCTTGAAGAGCCCCGTTAAGGCTGAGTTTAGGAGAGTCCAGCAAGATGGCGGCAGGTTGAGGCTGCTGACCTCGCCGCCTCCATAATCTCCCAAATAAATTGCAACAGAGCGGTCAATAACCCCTGAGGATAAATGGACCACTCAGCAAGTATCAGAAACAAAGGCCTCTGTGGAAAGGGTAGGAAGAAGAGAATAGAACTGTGTCTGTAGTGACACGGGGGTAGTGCATCTCACAAGAGCAGGGAGTGGGTGCTTTATGGATCCCCCATACTGTCAGTGACTCAGGGGCACATACCCATATTGGGGGACTCTGAAGACATAGCCCAGTACCAGGTAAGAGTGTGCACAAAGTTGGTGTCCAGGATAGAGGGTGCACTTTTGGAAGACTAGGGGAGAAGGGGTACAGGGTGGTGATGACTGGCTTGAACCTGAGACTCCTGATGTAAAACACCTGTAGCCTGAGCTGGGGGGAGGAGAGAGGTCAGATCACCTCTGTCTCCTCATAGAGGAGCCAGTTATTTGTAAGCCTAAAAGTGAACCTGGTATTCTAAACAATCATTACCTGGGCACCAAAGCTAAGGAAAACAACAGACTGCTTTTTACCAACCAGAGTTTAAGTACCTGGGTATTAAAATCTAGGGGAGATCTAAGATATAGCAATCATTAGGAGACTTTTGCAACAATTTTGTGCCTGAATCTTGAAATTCAGGGTATTTGATAGATCACAAAAAAATACTGCCACAGATACTTCCCATCAGTATGTACCCCAGTGATCAGTGTGAATTATCAATCCTTCCTTCAGCCTTGTAGTCCAGTTGGCCTTGAATCTATACCAGTCTTATAATTTGTGTTGACCAACACACTTTGCCTTAAATTCTACTAAGAAACTTCCAAAACTAAGTCTTAAAGGACTTGTAGCTTCCATCTTCACACTCTTGGATACTTCACTGAGACCAGTGCACACAGAGGCTGGACTGGCCCCGCAGAATGAGAGGCCAGGGAAAGAAGGGTGATTCCCAGTAACCACCTGCAACAAGTGTGAGCTGTACAGCTGCCTCAACCCTTCTGCTCAGGAAGCCACGTCAGTGAGACCTGGAAAGCAGCACAAAGATCACTCAACCAACCCACAGAATTATAAAAAGTAAGTACCATTTATTATTTATATAAATAATAATAAATCATCATCATATAACCCATTGACTTCCAGTCATTTGTTATACACACACACAAAAAAAAAAAAAATCAAATGAGCCCTGTAGGGTAAGTGAAAAAGCTTCAGGCTTTTCTGCCCTCCCACCGTTAGGATTGATGATGGATCCCTGAGGTCCTGAATGCATGCCTGATGGCGGGCACCTGGAGTAGGGTGTGGGCATGCGTAAGAGGATACACCTGTGCTGAGAGACTGAGCTTATAAGGGCAGCATCACGGGAACCCCAAGAAGAGCAGAGAAGAACCACTAGAAGAAGCGGAGAGAACGCAAGAGAAGGCCGGAGAGCCCAGGTAAAGTGAAGACTTGCTGGGGGCTGGGAGACCTGCCAGCCTCCCGCCCCCCAGCTCCCCTGCCCGCCATGTACCTGGTAAATCCCAATAAAAGCCTGAGAAGCCACTGAGGGCTCCAGGACTCACTCCTCCTTACCCTGTCTTCTCTGATCATAGAGATCCTGCTCTGTCCCTTCCTGCCGTTACAACCCCACTCCGTAAATTTGCACACACACACTCACATGCACACACATACACAGAAATACATATGCACACACAACACTGAGATTCACTGCTACTTATTCATTGATTCTGTCAGATATGGTTTCCATTGTGTGGACATATTTAAGTCAAGGGATGCAACAAGCAAGCAAGCAAAAAAAGAATTAAGAACCATAAACACATTTTCTGAGGCTGTTTTCCTTGTATTAAAATAAATGTCACAGTGTTATCTTGAGATTGAAGAGTGTAGGACCGGAAGGGCTTATCTGGGTACATTCACTTCACTGAATGCTCAAGTTTCCTCCTTTTCTGACTTAGTCCTGCCCTGACTCCATTATAAACCTCATTATTTTCAAGTGAACTGCATTCTTTATCTTACTATTTTTTTTTCTTTTTTCTTGCTTGGAAATCCAAACCTGTTCCCAGCAAGGAATAAGAATGTCATTCAAACTCTTGTTGAATGTCAATCATTGTTGGAGACATGTGACTCATTTGGTCTTTCCTGCCTCCCTTTAGTTTGGGAACAATGCTTCTCAGACTCAGTATGATAAGGAGGGGAGGGGTGTAGTAATCAAAGGCCCTTGCTTCCCAATGAGGGCAATTAGAGGCCCCTTTTAGGAGTTTGCTTCAGATTCCAGGAGTGGCGGGACTTGTTTCCGACTGAGGTCATGAGCAGCATGGGAAGCAGAGAGCAAGTGTCCCAGAGGGCAGCAGGGGAGATCGAGGGGGAGGGAAATAAGAAATGGAGAAGTATTGAGATGTAATTCTGTACTTCCTGAAAGCATAATTTGACCTCCTGGATCAAGTTATTTCTGATATTTTTTAATTTATAGTAACATGATCAAATGAACTCATTTTATATCCTTCAACAAGCTTGAAATTAGGTTTCCATCATACCAAGTTAAAAGCCCTGTGGTTAATATACCAGTGTAGATTTTTCTGGTGGATTTACATTGCATTTAAATCCTTGTCTCTTATAATGGGATGAAAATGCTATGTTGTATTAAAGACACTGTAAATATCAAGCTAGCAAGAATGTTAATTTGAGTGTAGCAAGTATTTGCTTGGGGTTCCTGAAATTATATCTATTGAGGTATCTAGTCCAATCCCTTAAGTGCTATCATTTACTTAAGATTGCTAAATACAAGGAAAAAAGGGTTATTGTGCATGTGTGTATGCACATGTGTATAGATATTTCAACAGTTCTGCAGGTTCATTGTTGTGTGACTTCAGGCAAATCACTTATTTTCTCTGAATATATCTTCTTCATGCCAAAATAAAGTAGTTAATGTAATGCCCTAAGATATATAATTAAGATACCTTCACTAAATCAACAAGTAAATAAATTTGAGAAAGCTATGAAAGGGATTAACTTTCTTGAATATTTACCCAGTACACACTGAAAAGTGCAAAATCATCATTAATCTGGGAAATGAGCATTTGGACTCAAAAAGAAAACATTCAATTGTGTTTTATCTCTTAATTCTATGTCACAAAATAAATTGTTGAAAATTTTGTAAGTAATGAAATGCTACCATTTAAAAATAAGCACTTGTATTAATCATAAAAAGAAAACACTGAAATATTACAAGCAAGTGAATGAAATGATTTCAGAATTACTAAAGGGAAATGTGTGTGTGTGTGTGTGTATGTATTTGTAAATGTCCATCTCTGTCTGCATACCACTGTTTTTATCAATTATTTTCTTAAAAGATTTATTCATACAAGAACTGGGGTACAAGCCAGAGGTGTGTGTGGGGGTGAGAAGATTCACCAGAGACAGAGTGGGGAGCAGAACAGGCAGATGTACTGAAATACACTGCTGAGGAGAGCAGCAGGTGAGTCAGGAGAGGTCTGCTGTGCCATGTGTGTCACCTCCCTGGCTAGGGATCAAACTCATGCTGCAGTGACTTCAGATAGCTTCATGGGTTGTGTCTTGCCTTAACCCCTTGCCCCATCAGGGAGGTGGTACAATATCAATTATATACTTTTTGTTTTTCCCTTTATTCTTCTCATTCATGCTTATGGCAACTTCTATCCCATCTTCTTTCTGAAGGGTCTTTGGAATGGTGGAAACAAGAGGACTCTGTAGATCCTGACATTTGTTTCTGAAAGCCCAATCTATAGAGAAGTGGATTGGAGGTGAAATGGATAGGGCTGGCAAATAAAATATTTTTTTTGAGGCAAGAAATAAATGCCCCCTTTCTGGTGGGGGAGACAGGGTAACTCACACCTGAGCAGAGTATGGAGGAGGGTTCTGAACCTGCTCTTGTACCGATCCTAGAGGAAAATGGCAGGTGAAGTACCCACGCTTGAGCTGGTGGGGGACAAATGCCAGTTGACCCCCAGGCAAGGAATGGACCAGGAGACACTAATAATGGCTTGTTTTCATCTTGCTTTGATCTGTTCCTAGGTTGGAATTTCTGCCCACCTCTTGATCAATTTCTCCCCAAGAACAACTGTGAACCCACACTCTGGTGGAGGCTGCCTGGTAAGAAAAAGAAAGCAGAAGTCACTTACCTGTATTTACAGAGTTCCTGGCTCAAGCAAACAAAGTAGCAGCCTTTTACTTTAATTCAGATCAATGTTGTATTTTGTTTCACCAATAGGGTAGTTATAGCTTTTAAAATAGTTGGTCTACAATTAAAACTCAGAACATGTGAGGTGCTAGTTCACATCCCAACTCCTTTAAAGTAGCAAGAGCTGGCATCATTAAGCTTGATTTTCTGGTTCCACAGATATTCTCTCATTTCCCCTGAATCTCCTTGTTTGATTGGTTTCAAGGTGTCTGATTCTTTCTCTTTACCTGAAAGCACTTAATGTGGCAGCACTTTGACTTACATTCTTCTTTCTGAAGACTGCAGGGAGGTGGTATTAGGTATCAACTGGAGGAAAAGAATGCACAGGGACCCCAATCAGTCTGTGTAACTCTTAAATCAGAAGCATGCTAATAATCCTTTTAAATGTCTTGCTTTCCTATACGTAGCCATGTGGAGAAATAATAGACTTTCAGCACTAGTAACTAAACATCACAATCAAAGAGAAGGATAAAAATATTGCTCACAAATTGAAATTATATATATATTTTTTGGGGTTTGTACATCCCTTTATTATTTTTTAAATAAATTTTATTTTTATATTCCCCATACAATTGCAACCCCCTTATTTTGACCCCAATCCCTCCCCTCCCGCCCCCCACCCCCCATAGCGTGTCTCTGGTTCATAGTTGTTTGTTGATTTTGATTTTCACTCTTATAGTTATTCTTTTTCCTGGTCCCTTATTTAAGTTTTCTAGATTCCTGCTATGAGTGAGACCATCCGGTATTTTTCTTTTTCTTTCTGGCTTATTTCGCTGAGCATGATCCCTTCCAGCGCCATCCATGTTGCTGCAAATTGCATGTGTTTATCTTGTTTGAATGCTGAGTAAAAAAAAAAAAAAAAAAAAAATTATGTTTTTTAATGGATTTATTTGGAGTTTTTTTGTTTGCTTAAGCTTGAACTTGCCCTGACTCAGGGTCTGCTATTATGCTATTAAAATGATAGAAATATTCTGGGAGTGAAAGAATGCAAGATGTACTCAAAGGCCTATGACCGGCAATAATAACAATTCACACCAGGCTTTCACCAACAACCTGAGATTGCCACTTGGCAAGAATACCTGGCCATTGTGGAAAGAACAGTGTTGGTGACTTTTTCCTCTGTTGATATAAATAATGCTCTTTTATGATCCATGGAAGAGTATCAATGTGTCCCCAGCTGTGTACCTCAGTATGTTCTCTCTGCGCCTCATGTGGAGGAAGGGACTGCCTGTTACACATTCCTTCATACTTTACAGATAAAGAAAACTCTTTTTGGGTTGGAGATGAGTAGGTACCACGGAGAGCACAATGTGGGCTTAACTCATACAAACTCGTAGTAACCCAAATATGTCCCTGGTCACATTGGAAACTACAAACCAATGGGAGCAATCTCTGTTGTATAGGTATCTGGATTTTTGTATGTTTGTTTCTTTTTGTAACATACACTTATTCTGGCTTCTATCTGAAAGTTTCCCAAGCTGAACCCTTGAGAGAGGAGCTGTCTTGTAGTTGGCTCTTTCTGTGCACAGAAATGGAAGGAAGGAATCAGATAACTTGGAAAGACGTGGTATTTAGTCTCAATCAGGACAAAAATCAGTGAAGAGTGTGGGGGAGATGATTATCAGTGGTTTATAAAAAGGGCTCAGTGGGTATCTGAAGACCTGCAATGGCAGAAGGAAACCTGTCAGCTGTAGAAGGAAAGAAGAGAATCAATCATGTGGGTATGTTTCCCTTTCTACTGGAGGACTTTTCTGGATGTGTGCCCCAAGGTCACAGGCATCAGTAAAGTAAGTTTCATCTCAATATATTCAACTAAACAAGAGGGCCAGGATAACAGCCTCTCTTTCACATCAACATGGCTTTAACCTTCAACAGAAATTGGACATTTAATGACAGAGCAAGATTTGTTCATTGTTTTACTGAAATTAAAAATGTACCTCAGTGCATTTCCCTATTACTTAGGATGGTATCTTTTGCAGCCAAAAGAATTTAATATATGTCTAAAAGCACAGTTTTTTAGCAGCTGCTAGAGATTTAAACCAGATGTGATGACCCCAAGATTTCTTGGAATTATTTCTTCATACATTTAAAGCAGTTTTAAGAATAAATTCACTGCTCAGTTGCAAGTTCAAAAGATTTTCTTGAGGACTGTAGGCTTTTCTTTGGCTGAAGTTTTCTAGAAGGTACAGTTATCTGAACAGCACAAGAGGATAAATGAGAGGCTCTTCTGCACCACATCCTTCAGAGTGGAGCTGGCTCTCGCACACAATTAGTTATGCAGTCGGCAGGGATTCCACAAAAGTGACTGATAATATTGACCTTTTTCCTTTTTCAAAGATCATTTTATTTTTGGAATTGAAGTCACTGATTCCAGCTTGCCAGCAAACATCTGCTGCTCATTGATAGCACAGCCGGATGCCCTCACTCTGCCACATGCGTGTCTGTGTTGTTGCCTCCCAGATGTTTATTCTGAAATAACCTGCAAGAAGCTCAAACCATGGAGGTTTGCTAAAACCTGCAAGCCTATTCCTGAATAGGCTCTTTGATGCCTTCACCTGCTCATGGTCCAACTATATTTGTTTATTATATTTGAGAACATACATATTAATGTACTGAGTGAGCAGCTCCAGAATAAATGTGCTTATCAGCTTTTCACCTGAGGCTAATGGGCATGTAATCCCTAATCTGAATAATTTATTTCGAAGGATGATTATGACCAGGTGGGTTGACTTGCAGTTATCATGTGACCTTTGGTAGTCCTTAGGGAAGTGTTTCCTTTTACTGCATCCATAAAAGTTGCCCCATTCAATTAGTAGCTCCTTGAATTATTGACCAAACATTTAAAGTTACTGATGTATCTTCACAGCTCAGTCACATTGGAAGAGTCAAGGTAGATGGAAATCAAAACAGCACTTGGTAAGATAATGAACTAGCTATGCAATCTTCAGTTAGTCACTTGGCCACACTGAATCTCACCTTTTTCATTAGTAAATAGAATACCAGTGCTATCCCACCTCTAGGTTATTGTGATGCTTAAATAAACTATAAAAAATATATAATTAGCAGCAGGCACAATATATGTTTGATATTATCCAGAATAGGTATTTTTTATTTTCACATAAGAATTTTATTTACAAGTGAGGCTCATTTTGTAAATTGAGTGAATTGATTATATATTTGTAGTATATCAACTACATTTTATAGCCATTTTTATATATGTAGATATGCAGATATAAATTGATATTGTGTATCAATTTTATGGATACATGTTCTCATTCCAATTTACACTCTGTAAGTTACTACCCAAAAAGCAATATATCTTCTGAAATGATAAATCTTATATAACTTGAGTCATAGAAATGCCCCTAAGGGCACCATTGTTTCAGTCTCGTTCCATGCTGGTTTGTCCCTCAAGCATGGTGACTAGGATATGCTTTCATTCTGTAGTCAAAAATGAGGAAGAGGAACCTCTTAGATGAAGACCTAACATATATTTCATTTTTATTTTGTCTGGAGAAAAAGAAAATTCAAAGTCACCTTTATTTTGTTGAATATATTTAAAACTCCCAAAGTTACAAAACTCCTTGATTTATACAGGATGCTGAGAACATTGCTCCTTTTCTTTTAGATCACATTCAATTTTTTTTTCTTATTCTTCTTTACAGTCAGTTTACAGAGCTAAACAATTCAAATACCTCATTTGAAGATGGGTGTGTGTGAAGTGAGGCATTCCGTTGGATTCAAGACTCCAACGATAAAACTGTATCTGCAGATTTGAGTGCCTGGCTCTCAACTCTGAACAGATTAGTGAGGAAAAGGTGTCACATTGGAATGTGAGGTTGGGAATGTAGATGAAGACCCTGAGTGCATAAATCCTCTGAACAGAATGTAAATGGCACAGTCAAGCCTCCTGGAATTCTGAACAATCTGGGGAATCAGAGGTCATTCATTTCAGGGTGAAAGCAGCAGTTGTGAGTGAGTCTGAGAAGAGCCAAAATTTCAAGTACAGGTTTACACTTCTTTAAATGTGTGATACCACCCCATGCCACCACCAAAGTATTAATAAACCACTACGATCCACTGGACACCCTCTACCCTTTGCTCCCATTCCCTTGACTCTGATAACCACAGTACTATTGTCGTAATCCAAGGGTTTATTGTTGTTTTGTTTCCTCTATTTCTTTGTTTTATTTCTTTCTTATCTTCATATGTGTGAAATCATCTGGGGTCTATCTTCTTTTTTTTTTTTTAATCTCAATTTAACAATCTTTATTTTTTAAGATTTATTTATTTATACAAGCACTGGGTACAGTCAGAAGCGCGGGAAGGTGAGAGAATTCACCAGAGTCAGAGCGGAGAGCAGAGCAGGCAGACTGACTAAGTACACTGCTGAGGGGAGCAGCGGGCGGCAGGAGAGGTCTGCGCGCCATGTGGGACCCTCCTCAGGTGGCCAGGGATGGAACCGGCACTGCAGAGGCTGCGGGCAGCTTCGCAGCCCAGCTCTCAACCACTGCACCTATATTTCATCTTTTGTTTTTGTTTTATTGATAGTTATTGATTATTTTTTAGTTTTTATATTATTTAATGGTTAATTATAATATTTGAGGGCAATATGTCAAGAGAAGACAGCAGAAATCCATTCAGTAGTTTGAATATACATTTTTTATAATAAGAATAAAATGTAATGATAATGTTAAGAGCTTTCCGAATTATATGGCTGAATTCTAACAAAAATCATATGATGTTTCATTGTAAGATTTGAGGGAAAGAAACCTGGAGAAGTGGTTTGCTTTTCCAAAACCAGTTAGTAGTTTGCAGAATTAGGACTTAAAACAGGATTGTTGAGACATCAAAGCGTTTGACTTAACAACCCACTACTAACATTTCCCTACCACTATAAAGCGGCACTGGTCAGTTAAATAAAATTCCAGAATTATTAATAGCATACATTGTGAGTTGTGATCTTAGCTTTTGTCTTTTCTTCTCAACTCTACATGAAAAATTAGAATAACCACCATGTTTTTTTTTTCCAGTAATCCACCTATTTCATAGGTTGGATTAATGGCAAAATTTCCCATTTTTATCAGTGAGTCTAGTGCCCTGGGAGTTTGAATAACATCTAAGGTCACTAAATGTGTCCCCATTCATGCAGACAATTGAGTTCTGCTCTTTCATGATGAATTAGCTCATGCCTTTGGACAGAGAAGCAATGATATATAGATGTTCAGTCTTCCAAAAGTGAATTACCATGGCCTTCCACCATGACTGATGATAAACCATCAGTATTTCCTTTATATAAGACTCTCTCTCTCTCCTTTAATGACAGTGGGTTTTGGACATCACTGTTTTGTGACATGCCGTGTATTACAGAACCAGTTATTCAGGATGGAGTTTTTTCCCTTCTCTCTTCTGGTTCCAGATGGCTTCCATAATTGTTTTATTAACTTTGCAGATGTTGTAGGAAAATTTTAGGACATAAGCCAATAATGGATCACAGCAACTAATGAAAGAAAGCTTTTGAAATGGATTATTTACTGTAAGAAAACATCTATATTATGCATGTCAATGCTGGCAATATGGATCTTGAGCCCAGAGGATCTGATATTTTAAGAAGCTGGTCAGTAAGATCAAGTAATGCTATCTCTTAGTAGACTAGAACTTGTAAGTAATGGATTTACTAGTCAAAAATCAGATCTTCCTTTCAGATTCTCTAGAGAAAATTTGTGTAATTAAAATTAAAATCCCCTGTATTTTTATACCATTTTCCCCATCTATTAGTGTTTTGGCAACATTCCTGAGAGGAAATAGAAACAGCTAACAATATGCCCATATTTCTGCTTAGTAAGCTGAGCCTGAAGTGAAGCAATGTGACTGCTCAGGACAGCTCTCCAGTGATGGAAGAACCTGGATCTGGCAATCCTGTCTAGTGCCTTTTATTATGTATTGTGCTTATTTACTTATTTATTATGTTTCCTCTCATGGATGCAGAATCTGTGACTAATGTACAGGAAATGGATATTTCTTTTCCCATGTAGGACCCTTTCCAACCTAAGATCTAGCAGAAAATCAAAGGTATTTATCTTTGTACATTTCTTTTTTGGATGACCCTACATCAATGAGAGACTGAGGCCATCAGCTATCCTAACTGTAGTTAGTATAGGGAGCTGTGGAAATACATTTGTTCCTAATTTCTAAGTCTCTTTAAAGGATCAGTGATGAGTTGTATTCTCCAGAGAAATGCACGTTTGTTTGGGGGTGGACTTTCTGTTCCATCCACATGTGTGTGTCCACCCTCTGTCAATGACACACAGTCTTAGTTACTGCAGTTGTATAATAGTCTTTGCACACTTTTGCCAGACTTTTTACCTTCACTTGTTATATATCCCATGATATATTGTTTTAAACCAGTGTGACAATTAATTTGTGTGTCAATTTGACTGGCCACCAGGTGCTCAGATTAAGTGTTCCTGAGATGAGGTCAGGTTTACAGAGAAGTGCACTCCCAGTGTTCTTTGAGGACACTGGGGCTGCTCTCACAAATTTACTTCTCACAGTCTTGTTAAAGATATCTTCTGAAACATTCCAGTGTCTTCCCATTTGTCAGTAGATGATAACATCATTCTAACATTCCAATATTTTTAAGCCTTTGAATCCCTTACTCTTCATGAAACTAAAGTATTTCTGGCATTTCCCAATGTACATGTGGAAGACCATCTTTTGGTCTATGTGTCAGCCAACCAACAAAACATGTTTCTCCATGCATATTATTTTTTATTTTCTCCAAATATTCCCAAGTTTTTGTTTTCTGTATCTTATTTATCATGTTGACTATTACCTAATTGTATGTTTT
This sequence comes from Talpa europaea, assembly GCF_964194135.1. Taxonomy (NCBI): domain Eukaryota; kingdom Metazoa; phylum Chordata; class Mammalia; order Eulipotyphla; family Talpidae; genus Talpa; species Talpa europaea. The sequence goes on from NC_140077.1 coordinate 15,224,002, forward strand.
GTGTCATTTTTATCAACTCTTATTTGCGTTATCAAGACTTCTTTGTCTATATTTCATTATCTTTCAATAATTTGTAGAAATTCTCAGCTATTATCCATCTCATTTTTTTTCCTGACCTAGTTCTCTCCCTCCTCCTCCTGTGATTTCAATGACATTTGTGTTAGAACTTTTGATATTGTCTCATAGTTCTTACAATTTGTCATATTTTTAAGACTGTTTTAGATTTGATAATTTGTACTAATCTCTCTCCAATTTCACAGATCATTTCCATTGTCATGTCCAATCTGCTGATGAATTCATTGAAATATTTCTTCATTGCCTATAATTTTTAAAATTATTTTAATTTACTTTGACTCTATTTTAGACTATCCATGTTTCTGTTGAAATTTCGCATTTGTTTATGAATGGTGTACACCATTTTCTCAAGGTCTTTAAATGCATTGATAATAATTATTTTAAAATCCCATTTAATCCTCACAACCTAAAAGCCATCTTTGATTCTGATTTTATGAATTGCTCTATTTGCTGATAATGTTTCATTTTGTCTCCTTGCTTTTTGGTGTTTTAGCATATTTGATTAGTTCTGGACAATGAACCAAGAAGAACAGTAGAAACAATGTCAATAATATTTGTGCCCAGATATGCACACCATTCTTTTTCCATAAAAATGTTAGTGGGGCCTCCTCAGTGGTGCAGCAGTTGAGCGCTGGGCTGCGAAGGTGCCTGCAGCCTCTGCAGTGCCAGCTCGCTCCCGGGCCGCTGGCGAGGGTCCCACATGGCGCGCAGACCTCTCCTGCTGTGCCTGCTGCTCCCCTCAGCAGTGTACTTTGTCAGTCTGCCTGTTCTGCTCCCCACTTTGGCTCTGGTGAATTCTCTCACCCTCCCGTGCTTCTGACCATACCCAGTGCTTGTATAAATAAATCTTAAAAAAAATATATATATTAGTGTACAGGGCCTCCCTGGTGGCCTAGGGTTTAAGTCCCAGTGCTATTACCTCCATAGCCTGAGTTCCATCCCTGCAAGGTTGCTAATACACATATGGTACAATAGACCTCTCCTGTCTTGTCCGCTGCTCCCCTTAGCAGTATATTTCAATAGATCTGCCTGTTCTGCTCCCTACTCTGTCTCTGGTGAATCTTCTCACCCCCTGCATCTCTGGCTTATAACCCAGTTCTTCTAGCAAAAAAAAAAAAGTATAGTGTAGAGATTTGTGCCAGTCTAGAAGGAAGTTGAACCAGCTCTTGGATGACATTTGATCTTGCTTTTATTATGACTACTAGTAACAGTATTTTTTCCTGTTGTTCTTTTTTCAGGTTCCTTTATTTTAAAAATACCATATATATTTTAAAATTTTTTTAAAATTTTTTTACATCGTTGTTCATTTTTATACAACATTTGCTTTCCCCCACCCCCTCAGGTATAGTCCCCATGGAATTTCCTTCCTCAATGCACCTGTGCATCATCACCTCAGTCCCTTGTTCTCCTCCCAAAAGATACCATATATTTATCTTTAGCAATAAAGTGAAAATTTTTGACTAAACTATGTACTTAGATGCAGCTAAATCAGAATTCATTTTTAATCAGTCATATTTCCAGTTCTACCCCTCTGACCAGAAGTCTGGATTCAATTCTAACAAAAAGTACATAATTTTTGTATAAATTGGGTCAAGTTTTTTATCTTTGTGCTTTGATTGTGCTACTGGGGATAAATATGGTGACAATATTGAACTGTGTTTTGAATTTCATCAGAACACCGTTGGAATTAGTGAGGTCATAAACCAGATTCTATTCAATAGTAACCGCAAGCCATTTTATACATTATAATAATACCCTCACAGTCCTCAGCTGTATTACCTGTAGTTCTAAAATTATCAAAAAAGAAAGGGTTTTACTTTATGATTTTTTTGGTCAAAATTAGAAGATCACATCGTTGATTTTTATTGTATTTTTAATTGAGGTAATGGTGTTTTACAGAACTGTCTGATTTAAATGTGTAGATTCATACCTTTTCAGATGTAGTTCCCATACCTTTACCCACCACAAAAGCAGGAAATGGTTTGAGAATTTATTCAAATATTTACTATGTGTCAAGTAATATACTAAGGTTTCAGATGCATTACCTCATTTAATCTCGGCAAAAATTTTACCTGGTAGAACCTGCAATCATCCCTACACATTTTATGAGGAACTAAGACCAAGAGCACTTAAATAACCTGTCCAAGAGAATATTGTTATGATGCATTGAAGGTAAGAGTCAATTCCTAGAAATCTGAATGCAGCTACTATGCTAATGAGAACTCTGCTTTGTGGGGCTGAGAATAAAAGCTTGATTTGAATGCAATGTACTGTTACTTCTCAAATACACATGGTAAAATTAATGGCAGGTTAAGCTCTTTTTGATACCTCATCTATGTTTAGGTAATCTTGTCCTATTTTAATGAGTTCTTAGGATACATAAAAGAAATTTAATATTAACTTAAATCAACTGTAATTAGTTGAGTAAATCAATGACTGAAAAACAAAGAAACAAAAAAAAAAAAAACCCTAAAAATACATTATACTGAGCAGACATCAGAAAGATGGTGAACTAGGAAGCTATAACCTTTTCTTCTCCAAAAGAGAAACCCAGTTAGCGACATTATATGAAGTAAAGCATCTGTTAAAGCTCTACAGGTGAACTAAGAAGCTGGTAACACCCAAGCCATTGTAAGACTAAGAAGGTATTCCAGTGAAAGGGGTAGAAAAACATGCTGTTTTTGGCACCCGTAACCATGCCTTCCCCTTCTGCAACACAGTGCAAAACAATAAGGAGGAAATTCCATTCTGTAGCTTACCCCTCAATGTAGAAATGGGAGCATGAACCTCAGATCCCAAATGGTCTCTTTAACTGGGAGGATGCCTGAGGGACTGGCTTCAGTCTCACCTGAATCAGACCCTTAATGGGATGACCCCAGTTTGGAAACAAAAGAAAAAAAAAGAGGTGAACACCATGTTGGTGCTGCAGTTCTGCAGGCAGATGCTAGGAGGAGGAAGAGATCAGAAAACGTAAGAGGTTCCAGATGGTCTAATGGGTGAAGGAGTTTCCCTGCACAAAGACTTGTCCAGGACTAGTCTTCACTAAATTAGGAATGCAACATATTGCATCATTTTGTGTGCTCATCTGCCTGTTTCTATTGCTTTTACTGTGCTTCATCTTTCCTGACGTTGCTTCTCCTCTTCTCTTGGAGTTCCCTGGACCTTGCTCCTCTGTTCCAATGTATGTTTTTCATATATCTCTATCTATCTATATCTATCTATCTATCTATCTATCTATCTATCTATCTATCTATCTCTCTCTCTCTCTCTCTCTCTCTCTCTCTCTCTGTGTGTGTGTACATATATATATATATATATATCTCAAAGACTTTATTAGATGTGGTTAAAAAAAAGTTTTCCCAACTCTTATGGAAACATTTCAGGAAACTGAATTTTAGTTATGACATAGCTTGGGTATACTAAACTTCCTGTCGATACTATTGTAAAACTAGATATAAAAAATATGGAATTTCTGGAGATCAAAATTCGGGATACAGTGGAGAGAAAACAACACTTGGAAAACAAACTGCAAAGGATGAGATTTGCAACAATGCCTGCTGGGCATTCACAGATCCACTGGAAACTAGGACAGATACAAGATTTATAAGGATAGCAGAAAATTAAAGGAAAATTCCTAGAAAGAAGGGATCCACAGAGGAGTGGACCCCTCAAACATGCGTATAATATACTCACAAAAACATGCCTGACCATTAAACTATAGATGCAACCAATTAGATTCTAGAGGCTCTGATACAAAAGCTGGAAGCTCATGAAAGTGAGAATTTTAGCTACAGACCCCTGCAGGAGAGGCCATTTTGGATTTTATTGTCTTTTTCAAAAGATTTATTTATTTATGCTTACAAGAGCTAGGGTGCAGGCCAGAAATGTGGGGGTTGAGAGTATTCACCAGAGACAGAGTGGGGAGCAGAACAGGCAGATCTACTGAAATACACTGCTGAGGGGAGCAGTGGGCGAGACAGAAGATGCCTGCTGTGCCCTTTGGGTCATCTCCCTGGCCGGGGATTGAACTCATGCTGCAGTGGCTGTGGATAGCTTCATAGTTCTGCATCTTAACCCTTTGCGCCACCAGGGAAGCCCCTGTTTTGAATTTTAATATAAGTTAACTGCTTTATAGATAACGATAATCTTCAAAGAAACCTAACAGGAAAAATCAAGGTGTTAAGAGAGAAAATAAAATGTGTGTTGTGGAGCAGGACATTTCGGTAGCTGATTTAATTCAGCAGTGATCAGAGATGACTGAGATGACTGCCTTTGGAGCTAAGATGCATAATATGGGAAGAAGGCTGCCAAGTACAAACTGAGAAATTGTTCAAAGGTGAAGAACAATGGCCAGGGGTATAGTGTATCTAAAAGAACATAAAAACTTTCTCAACCAGTAAACCAAAAAGTGTTACTAGTGACCTAGCTTGTAGCAGAAATATTGAGTCTCAATAAAATCATTGGAGAGAAGAGGATAAGAATTAAATTGAATCAGGTTTGTATCTGAACGTTGAGTCTTCTTCCAGTAAGTTAGCAATTCTGCAGTTTGTTTGAACAAGATGGCTTCAGTGACCATACATCTGAACTCCTTTAACATTCAAAATCCTTACTAATGCTTGATATTTATGATGCATTTTTTGAATATTAGTAATTTTCTTTGGTCTCTAGTTTATATCCCCTTCTAAGTCCTAAGCTTCTTGGTCCCCACCGTGTGTAGCCCAGACCCAGCATTTCTCAGTCTGCCCTGTGTTGGAAGCATCTTTGGTAATTGAAATTTCTGGAATGTGAGACTGTGTCCACTTTGTCCTGGTGTGATCTGGACTGATGGTCTTAGCAACCATTTTTCTTTATAGGTTTTCAATTATAGCCGAATAATAACCTAATGCATCTTCATATTATAATCTCACTACATACAGTCTTTTGAGACAAAATGGATCGATAAAGGAAGAATATCTCAGAAAAGGTTAAATGATTTGTCCAAGGTCATACTGTTAATCAGCATTCCCTCAACACTTTAAGGCTGAGCAGTTGGCAGTTGCAAAAGTAACAGCGTGTGATGGGACACAACACTCTTCAATTTTATGTGTGCTACAATCCTTTTCCAACTAATGAAAGAGCTTTGACTTGGTAATAAGAAGATAACTTTTAGTGTGCACTTATTGCATGACAGGTATGGGTTCCTTCATAGATGTCTCAGTTCATTTCCACAATAGGTGATTTTATCATTACTGTTTACAAAAGAGAAGTTCTAGAGAAACTTATTCCAGGACATAGAGTTAGAAGATGTAGTGGCAAGACTGAAACTCATGTCTGTCTGGCTGCCAGGTCCATTCACCTAACCATTACGCTGTAAGTCTTTTCCTAATAAACCCCACTTACTATCCTATAAGAAACAAGCATAACTCTGGTTTTTGTGGAGGTGGAAAACAGAGATTCTGAGTCCTCACCTTCAGATGGTGATGACAGAATAAGCTGAGCCCTGCGGACTGACATACAATGGCTGTTATTGGTAGCAAATTGGGATTGTTCTCACTCACTTTCAGTGCTGCAACTTTGTTTTCATAGCACTCATGTCTTCCTCTCCATCTTCCCCAGTGCATTTCCCATCTCTCAATTATGACTTGCAGAAAAACATGTCCTGCTCTTAATGGATTATTTTGAAGGCCCCCTACTTTCTCCTCTTTTTGTATATATCTCCATCCAAGCATCATGCTCTTTTTCCCATTTGCTGTTTTTTTCTGTACTTTTTAATGTTCATCATCTAAATTGTAATGACTAATTATTCTGTAATTAGGCACTTGGATATTTGATTTTCTTGGCCCATGGGATATCCTAGTCAGAACTTAGAATCAATTTGTATAATTTGCCTTTCACATTCTCATTTAATCACTTTGAGTTATTAAAGGATACAGTTACATAATGACATTATGAGACTTATTTTTCATATGGAGCCCATTGTCCTTCTTCAGCAATTAATATTGTAAAGATCTGTAGGAGAGAGGGCTCTGATGAAATTCATATTTATTGACTGATGAGCTCTTCTGTCTCACTGAATTGTATACATCTGGACAAATCATTTACTTCTGAAGATGAGTTTTGTGATCCATCATGTTGTTCTGACTCACTGTTAAAGTTTGTGTCAGAGTCACAAGAAAACTATTCTTGTCATAATGCAACCTATATCTGGGAGGAAATACAGCATGATGGTGCTCATCATTCATGCTGAATATTTATTAATTCCTATGTGCCTGGCTGCATACGAGATTCTGCAGTTAGCCTCCCATTTGAGACTTCGAGATGTTTCGTTACTCAAAGTCACAGATATTTTCAAATGAGAAGAGCAAATAAAAAAATCCTACATTAATAGAGCATATTGTCTAAATAAAGATAAAGAGATGCATATTTTCATGTGCCTTCAGCCCTGGGATTTATGATGTTGAATGAGAAATAGAGAAATTCATGCTTTGAGTCTTGGTTTATTTATATGTATAATGAAAGCTTATGTGCCAAGGACTCTATAAACTAAAGCAACCTCTGTCCATAAAGTACCCACATAGGTTATGCCTCTTCTTGGTTTTTACCACCAACTCACAACATATTTATACTACCCTTAATATCTCTGGTTTTGCTCTTTGTTTGATTTTTCTTTTGCATTTCCTTTTTATGATGACCATGAATGGCTGTTGGGAGCATTGTGAGGTGGTCAGCCTGCTGCTGTGCTATCAGGTATTCTAGGCATGTTCTCTTAGGTGTCTCAACTAGCCCTGCTTCCCCTACCTGGTCAAATTGCTGCCACCTTGCTTCAGGGCTGCCATTCTCACAGATGGGTCCAAGATAATGAAGTCAAAAAAATCAAATGTGATCACCAGACATTGTTTATTGACAGGTGTTTCCAGAAATGGAAGTTACTTTAAGAAGCATTTTCCCATAAAGGAAAGCACAGAGTTCATCTAAGTTACAAACAGTTGCTAAAGCTCATGAAATTCTGCTGTGGTTTCTGCACATTTAAAAAAAAAATCAAAGCTGGGGCCTCCCCGGTGGCACAGCGGTTGAGTGCTGGATTGCAAAGCTGCCTGCAGCCTCTGCAGCAATGGTTCGATCCCCGGCTGCTCCCCAGCCACCAGAGGAGAGTCCCACATGGTGCACAGACCCCTCCTGCCGCCCGCTGCTCCCCTCAGCAATGTACTTTGGTCCTTCTGCCTGCTCTGCTCCCTGCTCTGGCTCTGGTGAATTCTCTTACCCTCCCGCGCTTCTGACTGTACCCAGTGCATGTATAAATAAACAAACAAACAAACAAATAAATAAATAAATACATGCCTCTTAAAAAAAAAGCTTATGCTGCTTGGAAAAAAAGTAGGTGCTCAAGAAGTTTGTTGAATGAATAAACGTCACAAAATTTTCATCTGTACAGCAGCATAAGGCAAAGGCAGTTTGTGATATTGTGATTAATGGTAAGAAATAATATTTAGTCTTAGTCCCTGTTTCTAGAAAAGCATCCTCATCCTTCAGAATTTCCTAAGTGACCCATAAAGATGTCTCTTCATATGGTAATGAGTGAATGCCTCTAGGATGCAGGTGGGGTAGGGGTGATCATCACAGGGACCAGCCAGTGATTAGAAGGGTAAAACTTCAACTTTTTCCCCCACTCCCAACTTCCTGGTAGACAAAACAGTTGGAGGCTGTGTTCCGTCACCATTGAACAGGGATTTAGTAAATCATGCCTATGAAATGAAATCCCCCAAAACAGCCAAAATCTCCATGTGCAGAATTATAGGATGATGAACACATGGAGGTTTAGAGAGTGGCACACTCACCTGAGAGGCTATGAAGGCTCCTAACCCTTTCCCCTGAACCTGCCCAGTGCTTTTCCATCTTACTATTGCTGATTTCTGGCCTTTTATAATAAATCAATAATCTAGTAAGTAAAATAAAAGGAATATTTTGTTAAATAGAATGATTAGACTGGTACAAATATAAGCATCTGGAAAGGTTAGGCATATAAGCAACCTTTGAGGGAAATGACAATTTTGTCTTGAATTAATGTTCAGGGGAGAACACACTGAAAATGTATAAAGGTAACCCTTTAATTTTACTCTAAGGGAGAATTTCGATGGCTGGTTGTTCAAAAATGCAGGTCATGATTTATAATGAAAACTACCATAAAAAGATTAGAGTTAGCAGATTGATATTGATCCATTTAATGGGTAGTAGCAAACTTATTTCTTTTCATCAGCTTTGCATTTGCACATTTATCTGTTTCAGAGGCCAATCTAATAAAGTCTCTCACTTGACATTACCTTCCTATGTCCTGCAGTATTTGCTTTAGTTGGATTAAACCCTGATTGTTGCTACAATTTCCTGAGGGCATTGGTATACTTGCCACTGCAGAATGATTTCTTTCACAAGACTTCTTTTTCTTTGTTCCTTTAGAGACCAGTATCCATTCCACAGTGAAAAGCCTGGGTTTGCAAGCATGAAGATAACCAAGGCATCTGATGGGACTGTCACCTGATAACACCTGCTATGCTTAAGCAACTTTCCAATTATGTGACCCTATTCAAAATTATGATGAGGGACCTGAATGAAATTTTCTTCAGCTATCTCTCCACTTCCAAGTAGAAGTTATAATCTTTGAATGAACCACAAAATGAATCTTTTGGTAAGACAAACATTGAGGCCTCTCTTTTTGAAAGATACTGAGCTTTAGAAAATACAAAGACTTCCAATTTCCAATTATATGTGAAAAGTCATTAAAAATGAAACCATTATGCATGTTTATAATTTTCCAGGCTTTGCAGCCATAAATCTGTTTCTGATTTATCAAATGAAGGTTTCAAAACCTTTTCCATAACCAAAATAAAATAGAATAGTAAAATAGTTTAATTCACCCATATCTTTTCTTTTTTCCACTTCCCTGGGCTCCACACTGGTTGGTCTACTTCAACACCATCAGGCACACTTGAGAGGCTGCCCAGCACAGGGATTCCTAATGCAAACTCTCGAGACAGGTCATCTGTGTTTAAATCCCAAATCTGCTTCTAAGTGTTGTCTGTGTCTTATTGCCATTAAATGTAGACTGAAGACAGTACTTGCTTAAAGGATTGTTGTTAGGGTTCAATGAGATGAAAAGTGTATTTAAGGGTCACTTAATCACAGTGTCAGCTATTATTGATATCCTGCCTTTATGTATTTGATAGCCATCTGTTGATTTGCCACCTAAGCTTCCTCCTCCTACTTTGGTAATAAATATTTTAATTTCCTTAAAAATCTTCCACTTACTGTGGTTTTGTTAAACCTTTTTTTTAAAGATTTATTCATGCATACAAGAACTGGGGTGTAGGCCAGATGCGCGGGAGGGTGAGAGGATTCACCAGAGACGGAGCGGGGAACAGAAAAAGCAGACTGATGAAATCACTGCTGAGGGGAGCAGTGGGCGAGATAGGAGAGGTCTGCCGTGCCACGTGGGATTCTCTCCAGCCAGCCGGGATCGAATGGGCACTGCAGAGGCTACTGACAGCTTCACAGTGCTGTGCTCAACCGCCTAAACCACCAGGGGAGGCCCTAAACTTTTACTCAAAGTAAAAGGCTTGTCTTGCCAAAATCAAGGAATGAGCATGGGGGACTGCCTACATTAATCAGGACTTCAGTCCATGTAATTCGTTGTTCTACCAGGGCCCGCTACCTGAGGCCCACTACCTGAAGCCAATATTCATGGTACCCAAACCAAGTCAAAGCTTACCAAACAAAATTAAACAAACAACAAAAAAAAACTAGACATATTTTTATTGAAATTGCTAAAAATGAAAGACAGAGAAATCTTGAAGGGAGCCAGAAATAAATTATTTACTGAAAACCAATGATAAATATTCCCAGAATACTTTTCTTCTGAGGATAATGAAGTGGTATCAGTATACTTGGATTTTTATGCCTAGGGAAATATTTTTCAAAAATGAAGGGTAACTAAAGACCTTTTCAGACTAAGGTTGGAATAAGTAAATGCCCACAGAATTGTACTGTAATAAATATTAAAATAACCATAAAGGAGCATAACTAATTAATGAAATAAAGAGATGTAAGGAAGGATGTAATTGCAAACATAATTTTTTTAAAGGTTTATTTATGCATACAAGGACTGGGGTACAGGGCAGAGATGTGGAGGGTGAGAGGATTCACCAGACAGAGCCGGAAGTAGAACAGGCAGACTGACTGAAACACACTGTTAAGGGGAGCAGTGGGCAAGACAGGAGCAGCCTGCTGCACCATGTGGGTTACTCCCTGGCTGGCTGGAGATTGCTTCATAGTGCTGTGCTTAACCCCTTGCACTGACAGGGAGGCCCGAACACATAATTTTTTTTATTTTCTCATTAATGTCTAAAATAAAAACAATGGCAGTAGTAGATTATGTGTTTATACCAAACTAAAGTGTATGACCAAAATACAACAGAGAACAAAATGGAGAAATTGCAAGTATAATACTATAAGGTCCATTTAATAAACATAAAACCAGATAATACTTGAATATTATAGTAGTAGTATAATAGGTAATAGTAGATAATTAGCAGCGTAGGTTATAAAACCTAGGGAACATATTCAAAAAATCAAAGAGGTATAAATGTAAGCCAATATCAGGGTTTTATGAAATTGTAAAATATATATGAATAATTTAAAAAATTCAATAAACCAAAAAACAAGCTAAATGAAAGTAGCTAATAAAATAATCAATTTTAAAATTATGTTAACCATCAATGGTTTAAAACACTGTTTAAAAGACAGAGATTGTCAAAGTGGGTTGAAAAAGCAAGCACTAACCACAATGAGATACCTCTGTAAACCTGTCAGAATGACTAGTATCAAAAATGGAAACCACCAAATGCTGATAAGAATGTCAAATAAAGAGAACTTTCAAAATATGAAGCAGTGCAGCCACTCTCAATAACAGTTTGGTTGCTTCTTACAAAACTAAACAAACTGACCACTTGATCCAGCAATCACATCCCTTTGTATGTACACACACACACACACACACACACAAAATCCTGCACATGAATATTTATAGCAGATTTACTCATAGCTTCTCAATGTTGGAGGCAATCAAGATGTCCTAAGATGAGTGGGTAAGCGAACTGTGGTACATCTGTAAAATGGACTATTATTGAACAATAAATAGAAAATAATATAATTTCGGAGAAAGAAATAGCTATGGAGTTAGGGAAAGATATGGAGAACACCAAAATAGGCATTATTAAGTAAAATAAGTCAATATGAAAAGGTTGTATAATATATGGCTTAAATTATATGACATTCTAGAAAAGGAAATGTCATTTTTATACATACCATTAAAAAATAGTGATTTCCAAAGATTGGGTGGCAGAGAGGTGTAAATGTAAGCCAATATCATGATTGTATGAAACAAGGGGACATTTACCACAGTGAATCTCCTCTGTGTGATCGTGTAATTGTGGCTACGTCATTATACCTTTGTCAAAATTCATAGATAGTGTAATACAAACAGTGATCACTAATACAAACTATGGGATTAGGTAATAATAATGCGTCAGTAGTAGCTCCTAAAATCACTGCTGTCAGATTTTAATAATAGGGGAGATGGGGAAGGATTGAGGAAAGAGAGGGTTTGCATGAAAACTCTAATTTTGAATAAATATTTTTTTCTATAATCTTAAATCTGCTTTAGCAGTAGTCTATTATTTTTTTTAACAAAAGCAAATCTAACTATATGTTAGTTACAAGATACCTGGATTGAATATGAAGGCATAAACAGACTAAAAATAAAAATGCTGGAATTAGATACACCATGATGAAAGCACTAATCAAAAGAAAACTGGTGTGTCTATACAGATAGCAGCCGAGACTGAAGTCAGAACAAAACATATAACCAAGGATTAAAGGGGTGTCATATAATAATAACAATTTGAGTCCAGTAACCTGACATAATAATCCTAAATAGGTATACACCTAACAACAGAATTTCAAAATGCATGAAGCAAAAATAAATCTGAAAGGAAAAAAATGGCAGATGCAAAATTTAGTTGGAAATTTCAACACTCAACACTATATATTCAATGATCAATGAAACAAATAGAAAATTACTAAGAATATAGAAGACTTCAGCACCATTATCAATGAATGTGAATTCATAGACGTTTATAGAATTTTTCATCCAAGAGTAAAACACTCATTTTGTTGAAGTACACAAGGAAAATTCACCATGATAGATATTATTGGGGCAAAAATTCAGCAATTTTTTCTATACAAAGCAAAAGAATAGATACTTTAGTCTGTGAGTCATAGCATCTTTCTTACCACAACTCATCTTTCTAATGTCATATTAAAGCACCTCTGGAGAGCACAGAAACTATTAATTTTTTATGAAGTTGAGCATATGCTTGTTATAAATGCAATAATCTCACATCCTCCTAGATATTTATTCACATGAAATAAGTTATGTTTGCACACAAATCTGTACTCAAATATTAATACTTTATTTCTGTATAATCACTAAAGCTGGAAAAAAAATCCAGATATCACAAGTAGGGAATGAGTTAACACGCTATGACATGTCCCTTCATGCGGGAGACCGCAACAAAGAGAAGGAACAAACTGCCATTACAGATAACACATGAATGAGTCATAAACACGCTGTGCTAAGCTGAAAGGCACAAACTTAAAATATGTCACATGCAATGTGATTGCATGTACATCACATTCTGGAAAAGACAGCACCCTGGGGACTGATGTCAAGTCCATGACAACCAAGGGCTGGGTGTGGGGGATGGTCAGGTACAAAGGGCCATTGGAGCAGTAATAGAACTGTTTTCTATCTTTGTGGTGCCAGTGAGTATATCATTATATCAGTGAATTTGTTTTTAAAACTCATTAGACCTAAATGCTATTTCTCAGTAAACTTTACTGATATAAATGCTGTTTTCTTCTAGAGTTTCCCTGAGAAGAACATAAGGACTGGCATCGTGAGTGTGGAACTTGTGAGTTGCCTTTCTATCCACCTTCAATACATTTTTTAAATTTTTTAAAAGATTTATTTATGCATACAAGAGTTGGGGTGCAGGCCAGAGATGCAGTGGGTGAAAGGATTCACCAGTGACAGAGTAGGGAGCAAAACAGGCAGACCTACTGAAATACACTGCTAAGGGGAGCAGCACACAAGACAGGAGAGGTCTGGTGCATCATGTGGGTAGCTCCCTGGCTGGGGATTGAACTCGTGCTGCAGTGGCTGCGGATAGCTTCATAGGTTGCATCTTAACCCCTTGTGCCACCAGGAAGGCCCCGCCTCCAATACATATTAATTCAACAAAGAAAATCCCTTTGTGTCTGTTTTATAAACTAGCGTTCTTTTTAAAAAAAAATCTAACTTAAATGACAGTACATTGGTATGTATTAGATTATAGTTTATAAGAGAGCAGACTCAGTTTACCAATATGCCAGGATCTCATTAACTCTCAACAACTCAGAGAATTTTCTGTGAGAAGCTACTTCTACTGGTTGTCATTTTTTTTATATGGACTATTATGTGACCTCCTCTTCTTTCTCTGGATTTGCAGTGTTATTTCTCAAATCCATCCCACATGAATAATAATACACTATTTAAAAGGGAAGCTTAGTTGTGTATTGACATGGCTGCCTCTCTAGCTCCCTGTATTCCAAAATACGCATCCTAAAGATATTTTGAAGGTGTCTTTGGGATTGTCCCCTCTCTTCTCCTTCCCTGAATGCACTAATTTCAACAGAGAAACTCCTTTTTATTTTGTGCATTTAAATTTTCCTTCAGCTTGCTCAAATAAAATATCCTACCTTCAGAAGTAGCTGAAAATGCAAACTCTTCTGATAAAGGATGTTTTCTTAACTATGCAAATAAGTCTGTGGTGGTTTGTTCTATTGTCCCTTACATTTACCTATGTAAACAGGCACTCTAGCACTGCTGAACTAGCTGCTTATAGTCTGTGTCTTTGTTCATTGCAGACCTGTCATCTGGGAGTGCCTTCACCCTTCCCTTTGCTTGATTCACATTTACCTGTATTTAGATCCATTTTCAGAGATATCTGTATGGAACTTCCTTGACATGCCAGACTAGAGTCATTATTCCTTCTTATAATCCCATTTGAGGAATTATGCTGTTTGGAGCACATTTGCACTTTATTATATCACTTCTTAAATGAGTCAGGTCTTAACCTTTGGGTCTCTTTTGGATCTTCTTTCCTTTCCACACCCACTCCCTTGGTGATCTCACCCAGTTCTAGCCTTTTTATATCATCTATATGCTGATGATTCACAAAATTTTCTCCAGTTTTGACATCTCCCCTGAAAGAAAGACTTGTATAATGAATGTTTTTTACTTAAGATTTCCAGTTGAATGTGTAATAGTTATCTCAGTCCTAACTTGTTCATACTTCTCTAAGAAGTGTGAACTTCTTTACACCCGCACCCCAGATCTAGTCCTTCTGAAATAGTCCACTTTTAAATTAATGGCAAAAGCATCAGCCCAGTACTCATGCCAAAATCCACGAACTCATCTGGAGTCCTTTGCTTTAACAAATCAATATCTGATGTGTAATATAATCCCTTTATGTTTATTTATTATCATCATATATTCATATAATTCTAGTTCTATTTCAGTGTAATCCCATTAAGACCAGCTCACCCCCCTCATATATTACTCCTCCAGGAGCTGTAGTCCTGGGATTCCTGTTTTATGATATCTGAAAGAGTTGTTTTGTATAATTTGCTCTGTTCTCCAGCTACTAATTTCAGGAAGAAACATTCAGTTCTGTTATTCTATCTCTAAAAATGGAAGTTTCCTGTGTTTGCAGTCTCTGTTGTTCAATACATTATGTATTTTCTTATTTATTATATTTCTCATCTACCACAATTTTAGCTCTATGAAGGCAAGTGTTTTCTTGCTCTGCTAGAAAAGTTCTTAGCATATAGGAGTCATGTAATACATTATTTGGGGGGGTGTGTGCAGAAAAAGTGGGGTGTAGACCAGAGGCATGGGAGGGCCTGAGAGGATTCACCAGAGACAGAGTAGGGAGAACAGGTGAATTTACTGAAATACACTGGTAAGGGGAGCAGAAGGCAAGACAGGAGAGGTCTGTTGCACCATATGTGGGTTAGCTCCCTGGCCAGGGATAGAACTCAGAAACTCAGGCTTAGCAGAGATAGTGCTGAGACTTAACCCCTAGGCCACCAGGGAGATGCAATACATTATTTGTTGTTGACATTGCTTTCTTCTATGTTGTGGGCAGTGTTGTCATCTGCTTATCTAAGGATCCCCTAAGAGTCCACGAAAGTCCCATGAGCTAGCATACTTTCTGAATGATCAGTACACGAATAATTTGAATTTTAAATATTAGACATTCACTCCTGATTATATTGTCTTATTTTTTTTTAAATAATAAATTTTATTTTTATATTCCCCCATACAATTGCAAACGCCCCATTCTGACCCCAATCCTTCCCCTCCCGCCCCCCGCCCCCCAAAAAGTGTCTCTGGTTCATAGTTTTTTGTTGATTTTGATTTTCACTTTCTTATATTCATTTTCCTGGTCCCTTATTTAAGTTTTCTAGATTCCTGCTATGAGTGAGACCATCCGGTATTTTTCTTTTTCTTTTTGGCTTATTTCGCTGAGCATGATCCCTTCCAGCACCATCCATGTTGCTGCAAATTGCATGTGTTTATCTTTTTTGAATGCTGAGTAATATTCCATGGTATATATGTACCACATCTTCTTGATCCAGTCATCTATTTTTGGCAATTTGGGTTGTTTCCAAAGCTTAGCTATTGTAAACAGTGCTGCTATAAATATAGGGGTGCAGGTGTTCTTT
Source organism: Talpa europaea (assembly GCF_964194135.1). NCBI lineage: Eukaryota > Metazoa > Chordata > Mammalia > Eulipotyphla > Talpidae > Talpa > Talpa europaea. The sequence goes on from NC_140077.1 coordinate 15,239,935, forward strand.
GGAATTGATGTTTCTGTGTCCTTTGGGTAAATACCTAGGAGTGGAATTGCTGGATCCTATGGAAGCTCTATTTATAGTAGGTCCAGAAATCTCCACACAGCTTTCCATAGTGGTTGGACCAGTTTGCACTCCCACCAACAGTGCAGAAGAGTTCCTTTTTCTCCACACCCTCGCCAACATTTGTTGTTGCTAGATTTTTTAATATGTGCCATTCTCACTGGTGTGAGATGGTATCTCATGGAGTTTTGATTTGCATTTCCCTGATTACAAGTGATGTTGAACATTTTTTCATATGTCTGTTGGCCATTTGCATTTCCTCTTCAGAGAAGTTTCTTTTTAGCTCTTCTGCCCATTTTTTGACTGGATTATTTTCTTTGTTGTTGCTGAGTCTCATCAGCTCTTTGCAGATTTTTGTGATCAGTCCTTTATCATTAGTGTTGGGTGCAAAAATGTTCTCCCAGTTGGTGGGGTTTCTCTTTGTTTTTGTTATTGTCTCTTTTGCTGTGCAGAAGCTCTTTAATTTGATGTAGTCCCAGCTGTTTATCTTTGCCTTCACTATCACTGCTTTGGGTGATGTGTCTGTAAAGATGTCTTTGATGTGCAAATCCCGTAATGTTTCACCTATATTTCCTTCTATGTATTTTATGGTTTCAGGTCTTATGTCTAGTTCTTTAATCCATTTTTTTTTTTTAAACATTTTTTATTTTTTTTTTTATTTTTTTTTAAATTTATTTATTTTTTTTTTTTTTAATTTTCTAGAGGCATGTCTTATTTATTTATCTATTTGTTTGTTTGTTTGTTTGGTTTATACATGCACTGGGTACAGTCAGAAGCCGGGAGGGTGAGAGAATTCACCAGAGCCAGAGCGGGGAGCAGAGCAGGCAGAAGGACCGAAGTACACTGCTGAGGGGAGCAGCGGGTGGCAGGAGAGGTCTGCACGCCATGTGGGACCCTCCTCCGGTGGCCGGGGAGCAGCCGGGGATCGAACCGGTGCCGCAGAGGCCGCGGCAGCTTCGCAACCCAGCGCTCAACCGCTGCGCCACCTGGGAGGCCCCTTTAATCCATTTTGAGTTGATTTTTGTGTATGGTGTGAGGTAGTGGTCAAGCTTCATTCTTTTGCATGTAGCGACCCGGTTTTCCCAGCACCATTTATTGAACAAACTTTCTTTGCTCCAATGCATAGTCTTTGCTCCTTTGTCAAAGATTAGTTGACCATAAATCTGTGGGTTTATTTCTGGATTTTCTATTCGATTCCTTTGGTGTGTATGTCTGTTCTTGTTCCAATACCATGTAGTTTTGATGATTATGGCTTTGTAGTATAGTTTGAAGTCTGGGAGTGTGATGCCTCCATTTCCTTCTTTTTTTTTTTCAGTAGAGCTTTGGCTATTCGGGGTTTTTGGTGATTCCATATGAATTTCATCAATAATTGTTCTATTACTTTGAAGAATGACATTGAAATTTTGATTGGAATAGCATTGAATCTGTAGATTGCTTTTGGTAGGATGGCCATTTTAATAATGTTTATTCTTCCAATCCATGAGCAGGGGATGTCTTTCCATTTCTTCGTGTCTTCTTCTATTTCTTTTAACAGTGTTTTATAGTTTTCTTTGTATAGGTCCTTTACCTCTATTGTTAGATTTATTCCCAAATATTTGATTTTTTTTGTTTCGATAATAAAAGGGATAGTTTTTTTGATTTCTTCTTCTTCAGATTTGTTTTTTGTGTATAGGAAGGCTACTGACTTTTGCGTGTTGATTTTGTATCCTGCCACTTTACTGAATTGATTGATGAGTTGAATTACTTTTTCTGTGGAGTTTTTAGGGTTCTCTATGTATATTATCATATCATCTGCAAATAGTGATAGTTTGACTTCTTCTTTTCCTATTTGGATTCCTTGGATGTCTTTCTCTTGTCTTATTGCTCTGGCTAGGACTTCCAGTATTATATTGAAAAGCAGTGGTGAGAGTGGACATCCTTGTTTTGTTCCAGATCTTAATGGAATTGCTTTCAGCTTTTCACCATTGAGAATGGTACTGGCTGTTGGCTTGTCATAGATGGCCTTTATGATGTTGAGGTATGTTCCTTGTATCCCAAGAATTTCAAGGGCTTTTATCATGAATGGGTGTTGCACTTTGTCGAAAGCTTTCTCAGCATCTATTGATATTATCATACGGTTTTTATATTTCTTTTTGTTGATGTGTTGGATAACGTTGATTGATTTTCAGATGTTAAACCATCCTTGTGTCCCTGGAATGAATCCTACTTGGTCGTGGTGAATTATCTTATGGATACATTGTTGGATTCTGATAGCTAAAATTTTATTGAGGATTTTTGCATCCGCGTTCATTAGGGAGATTGGCCTGTAGATTTCCTTTTTTGTGTTGTCCTTATTCGGTTTTGGTATTAGTGTAATGTTGGCTTCATAGAACGTGTTTGGTATTGTCCCTTCCTTCTCAATTTTTTGGAAGAGTTTGTGAAGGATAGGCACTAATTCGTCTCTGAATGTTTGGTAGAATTCATTTGTAAATCCATCAGGTCCTGGGCTTTTGTTTTTGGGAAGGTTTTTGATTACCATTTCAATTTCGCTGCTTGTAATTGGTCTGTTTAGGTGTTCTATTTCTTCTTTATCTAGCTTTGGGTGATTGTAGAGTTGTAGGAATTTGTCCATCTCCTCTAGATTGTTAAACTTGTTTCCATATAACTGTTCATAGTAGTTACTGATTATTCTTTTGATTTCTGCTGTGTCCGTTGTGATTTCTCCTCTTTCATTTATGATCCTGTGTATTTGTGCTTTCTCCCTTTTTTCCTTTGTGAGCCTGGCTAGGGGTTTGTCTATTTTATTTATTTTTTCAAAGAACCAGCTCTTGGTTTCATTGATCTTTTGGATTGTTTTTTTAGTTTCAATTTCATTTATTTCTGCTTTGGTTTTTATTATCTCTTTTCTTCTACTGGTTTTGGGGTTTTTTTGTTGTTCTTTTTCTAGATCTTTGAGCTTCGAGATTAGGTTGTTTCTTTGAGTTCTTTCTTGTTTCTTGATGTGAGCTTCTATTGCTATATATTTTCCTCTTATTACTGCTTTTGCTGCATCCCATACATTTAGGATATTGGTGTCCTCCTTGTCATTCAATTCAAAGAATTTTTTAATTTCTTCTTTGATCTCCTCGTTAGTCCAGTGGTCTTCCAGTATTGTGGTTTTTAATCTCCATGAGGTAGGATAGTTCCTTGCCTTCTTTTTATGGTTTATTTTTAGTTTGATGCCTTCGTGGTCAGAAAAGATGGTTGGTATGATTTCAATCTTGGTGTATCTGTTGATGTTTGTCTTGTGCCCCAGTATGTGATCGATCCTGGAGAATGATCCGTGTGCGCTTGAGAAAAATGTGTACTCCGTTTTTTTTGGGTTTAGTGTTCTATAGATGTCTGTTAAGCCCAAATGCTCTAAGTCCTTATTTAGAGCTTTAGTTTCTTTACTTATTTTTTGTCTTGTTGATCTATCCATTGTTGATAGTGGTGTGTTGAAGTCTCCCACTACGTATGTGTTTTCTCTGATGTCTGTTTTCAGAGAGGACAACAGTTGTCTGATATATTTTGGTGCTCTTTCGTTTGGTGAGTATATGTTAATGAGTTTTATTTCTTCTTGAAGTATTGTCCCCTTGATCATAATGTAGTGACCATTGGGGTCTCTTTTTATTTTTTTGAGTTTGAAGTCTGTTTTATCTGATATAAGTATAGCTGTTCCTGCTTTCTTTTTTGGCCCATTTGCTTGTAGGATTGTTTTCCATCCTTTGACTTTGAGCCTATTTTTATCTTTTGTAGCTAAATGTGTTTCCTGGAGACAGCAAAAGTTTGGGTTTTGTTTCTTAATCCAGGCTGTAACTCTGTGTCTTTTTATTGAAGAGTTTAGTCCATTTACATTTAGAGTTAATATTGATATGTTAGCATCTGTATTTTCCATTGTGTTTGTCTTTCCTTTGATTTTATTTATTTATTCTTTTAATAACTTTTTTTTTTTTTGGTCTTCTTTCGTTGTTATTCGTCCCTCTGAGGTTCTGGCTTTAGGATTCCTTGTAGTATTTTTTGGAGTGGGGTTTTAGTCGTAATGAAATTCTGGAGTTTCTCTTTGTCTGGGAAAGTCCATATTCTTTCTTCATGGAGGAAAGAGAGCTTTGCGGGATAGAGTATTCTTGGTTGGCATCTGTTTTCTTGGAGTCTGTTGACTATGTCCCTCCACTCTCTCCTTGCCCATAGTGTTTCTTCAGAGAAGTCTGATGTCAGCCTTATTGGTTTTCCTTTGAATGTTATCTGTTTCTTCCCTCTTGTCAGCATCATTATTTTTTCCTTGTCCTGGATTCTTGGGAGCTTTACTATTATGTGTCTTGCTGTATTTTTCCTTTTGTCGTGGAAGTTTGGTGTTCTTCTTGCTTCTTGTATATCAATTTTCTTGTATATCAATTTTCCCTTCTTCACATTTGGGAAGTTCTCTTCAATTATCTCTTTGAATATTTTCTCTGTTCCTACATCTCTCTCCTCTCCTTCTGGAATTCCTATAACTCTTATATTTCCTTTCCTCATGGAGTCAGATAGTTCCCGAAGTCTTTCTTCATTCTTTTTTTCCTTCGTACTTCTCTTTCCTTTTCTGTTTTGGTTCTTTTTATTTCTGTGTCTTCAAGAGTACTTATTCGTTCTTCCATTTCATCAATTCTGCTTTCATTGCTTTTCCCAGAGTTCTTTAGTTCCTCCATTAATTCTTTGATCTCCTGCATTTCTTTTACATCCCTCTTTAGGGACTCAAATTCATTCTTCTGACCATTGTTTTCCCTCTTTAGGGACTCAATTTCCTTCTTCTGATCTATCACTTTTTTAATCATGGCAATTTTAAATTCTCTTTCTGAAAGGCTCAGAAGTTCTTCCAAGTTGCTGTCGTTGCAATCTGGGGAGTGGTTTTCTTTTTGTGGTGTGCTTCTTTCCTGAGGAGTTGTTAGGTTGCGTGTGGTTCTTCTACTCCCTACTGTCTGTTTTCTAATTTGTCGTATGCATTGGGACACTGTGTTGCTTGGACTGGCTGGCATCTTGGGTGAACTTCTCCGCTCCCCTCTGGCTCCTCCAGGAGCCATCTCTGGCTTCTGGGGGAGCTTTCTGCTGGTTTTAGGCAGTTTTTACTGAAGAAATGTCCCTGTTCTAAAATGGCGAAGCGGGATGCAGTTCCTGCGCCTCCGGTTTCAGGCACACTCTTCTGCGCACCTGGTCTGCCCCGGACGTGGGTGCCTGCTCCCTCTGTGGGCTCAGACTGCTGGTCGGAAGGGGCCTGGCATGGGCTAACTTCCCGGCTGGCCACTGGGTCCTCCAGAAGCCTTCTGCCCTTTTCAAGCAGTCTTAAGAAATTTCCTGTTCTATGGGGTGTTAGTGACTTTTTTTTTCTGGTCGCTAGGTGGCGCCAGAGATCTCTCCTATTGTCCTTGGGGGGCTGTTTTTCGCCTCCCCCCACCCCGTGGACAGGGAACAGAGCGGGAATGGTAGGTTAAACCTCAACAGCTTTGGGGTGCTGTGTCTGCCTTGTGCCCCACCCTCGTGGAGAACCCACGCCCCGAATTTTCGTGCCCCAGGTCTCAGTTCAAAGCCCTCAGTTCCAGGACGCGGGCTGTAACCCAGTTCAGTGGCGCGGGAATGGCGCCTTTTGCACCGCTCCCGTGCCTGGGCGCCTGGTTCCTGCTCACTCAGGGAGGGACTTTCACCTCAGTGAGGACCTCCGCGCGTCTCCCCTCAAGCCTAGGTCGCAGGCGCGGGGACCAGGGCAGCCGCGATCCCGGTCTGCACTTGCTTTTCTAGCGTGCAAGCTTACCGGCAGCCCGGGCTGTGTGCGCGTCTCCCAGGGTCTTTGTTCTTCTCTAATGGCGCCCGGAGCCGTTTGCTCACCACCGCGGCGGATCCTGCAGGGTTCTCCACAGCTCCCGTTCACAGGGTGTGGTGGCTGCAATAGTTCTTTTCCACTCACAGTCCCGCTTGCTGCGTCGTTTGTTCTTGTTGGCCGTTTTGGTTTGTTGTTTTCCTCCTCTCTGCTGGTCAGAGAGTGCCGACTCTGTGGGCGGGGGAGGGGAGCAGGGTTCTGCACTTTCCTCCCTTCTGGTCCTCTTTTATGGCAACTTTCTTCTTCGGGTAGTTTGCTGGAGTCGTCCGTTTATCTTCCGTGTCCCACTTCTCACTGGGACCTGCCACTTTTCCTCCCTATTAACTTTTTTTAATGGGAGATCTTACTCGCAGCGTCTCCTCGCTGCCATGTTGCTCTGCCCAATTCCCCTGATTATATTGTCTTAAATGGGAAGAATAAAATTGTCAAGATTCTGAAAATAAATTGGAAATACTAATTAGCACTTGGCATATTTTGTTATCCCTTATTAACTCAGTTTTTAAAAATATGTTGTTGCTACCTTATCATCAAAATGATTCATTTTCTTGGGCCCTGCTTTAAATATAACTGAAAGTCTTGATCATTTGGTAAAATTATCAGCAACCTCTCTACTTCAGACAGCTATTTTCAGTCATAGTTACTACCACCTCCACCCTCAATACACACACAAAGCTCTCTGCTGAAAACTCCCTCATCTGTCACTCTGGGTTATGAAGCAGCAGCTCTACCAGCCTGTGTCCCTAAGCTGTTTCCTTCAATAAATACAATAATGAAAGATTACTGGAGAATGCATTTCTATATTTATCATTGTTCTTTTCTTGATTATCCTGGGGAAAAGAGGCAGAGAATACCAAGACTTACTTCAACTTAAAAACTTTTGTTGAAGAGAGAAGAGGAACTCCTTGAAGCAGGCCTGAGTTGAAGTGGGATAACTTCATTTTTACTCACCATGTCTCAAAAGGGAACTGCAAAGCACAAGTCTCCTTGATTGTTCTATTAAACCTGTAAGTATGAAATTCATGCCTGGTGGCCATCAATTTATTAGCCTTGTTCCTCTGGCTATAATTTATGAACCTCTGGGAAGAAAAGAATTGATATATATATGCATCAATAATTTGAGATGGTACCTTCTTCAACATTTGTTCAATTTATTTATGAGAGAGATGGAGTGCTGTGTGGGCAGGCATGTGGAGAGAGAGCCTGACCTCAGAACTGGCCATCCTCATTGTCCTGAACTCCAGCACTGTCCCAAGGGAGCAGTCCCTTCTCAGTAAAAGGAAATATACCCTCCATAGAGGGTTCTCCACACATACCCTCCATAGAAGGCTGTTGAATGACCCTTGTTGGTACATGAGCTTATTCCCTGGGATTCACAGGTCTTAACTCATGATGGTAGTAATAATTTTTATTATTATAAAAATTATAATATTAAAATATGTTTTTATTATTATAGTAATAATAGTAAAAGTTCTACACATGAATTCTTTTAAACTATTCCCAGTCCTCTCCTTGGGTTAATTTCAAAGAAACTCAGTTTTATTCATCTTGTTATATTTTCTTTTTTTTTTTAAAGATTTATTTATTTATTTATTTATTTATTTATTTATTTATTTATTTATTTATTTATACAAGCACTGGGTACAGTCAGAAGCGCGGGAGTGTGAGAGAATTCACCAGAGTCAGAGCGGGGAGCAGAGCAGGCAGAAGGACCGAAGTACACTGTTGAGGGGAGCAGCGGGCGGCAGGAGAGGTCTGTGCGCCATGCGGGACCCTCCTCCGGTGGCTGGGGAGCAGCCGGGGATCGAACCGGCGCCGCAGAGGCTGCGGGCAGCTTAGCAACCCAGCGCTCAACCGCTGCGCCACCGGGGAGGCCCATCTTGTTATATTTTCAATGACATTTTATCATTCAGGTAAAACTGTAAAGACCCTTATATGCAATATAGTTTAGAAAACGGCTGACTTTGCTTTTAGGACTGACTCAAGTCCAAGACAATTTTATTGATGGCAAATCACATTTATTTAATTCACTTGATGTTCTCTCCTTTGATTTGAATAGTTTCATTTCAGTTGTTCTTTCAGATGTGCACTTTTTAGCCTGAATTTGATAAACATTGATAAGTTGGTGATTTTTACTGGAATAGTTGTTAGTAGAGTGGAAGGAAGACACTGTTACTTTGAAAAAAATGGCTCAACTCCATTTCTACAGTTGAATCACATGGTGGGAAACTGTACACAGCTCATATACATTTCCCAGTTAGTCTTTTGTTCATTTATTAATTCACCTGACCCAGAATTCTGACTTTGCACTAATTACTATGCTGGGTGTGGGGATACTAGAGAAGATGCCAGAGTTGTTGCTATTGACTTATTATCTAGTAACGAGATGTGTATTTGTTCTGTTAGTCATAAGACAATCTCTGAAGATAAACACCATCCTCATAATAATTAATCCTGAAGTTGCAGTGATGACCTCCTCCCACCAACTTTCTATTTCTCCTCCTAGAGACACCTGTCTTGATCTCCTTGATAATTTTAGCATCCCTTATTGGGGTTAATCACATGCCATCAAAGCACTTGGGTGTTTCTATAAAATACACTGAATTTTAGCACAATTCAAACATTTCATTCAAAAGACTGAATATCTCATTCTTTTTGTTCCTTCTTCGGTGTCCTCCACAGCACATTGGAAGCCACGGGTCTCCCATCTACACAGCAGCCCCAACATCATTGTAGAAAGCAACAGTTTAAAATTTGTTGCCTTCTATGGAAGCAATTGAACTTTCTGGAAGTAGCACCTGCAAGTTACTAAATGAGGTGAGAAAATATTCACAAAAGTTTCTGTGGGGGGCCTCCCTGGTGGCACAAGGGGTTAAGAAGCAACCTATGAAGCTGTCCGCAGCCTCTGCAGCATGAGTTCAATCCCTTTGCCAGCCAAGGAGCAACCCCCATGGCGCAGCAGACCTCTCCTGTCTCGCCTGCTGCTCCCCTCAGCAGTGTACTTCCGTCAATCTGCCTGTTCTGTTCCCCACAGTCTCTGGTGAATCCTCTCATCCCACCCCCCACACCTCTGGCCCGTACCCCAGTTCTTGTATGCATAAATAAATATTTAAAAAAAAGTTTCTGTGGCCATGACCACCATTTTAAAATAAGTCTTTTGTTCATGCATTTCTGGAATTTTTTCCCCCCATTGATTTAATTTCCAAAGCAGACTGTTATATGGTGTTGAATCTAAGTCCTGTCTGACAAATATGCAGAGGTAACAGTGGAGAACTGATAGCTCTTCCATTTCTTCTCCAACATTTTTTTCACAGGTAAACCTCATGTAGTGAAAGGATTGCCTCGGTAAAGAGAAGGAGAGCCAGGCCAAGTTTCTAACAGGTGGAAACTTTATTGTGCCCCTGGGTGAGGTTTGCCGACCCCCATAGGGGTCAGAGAAGTTGCACCCGTTGTAGGGGGAGATGTCTTTTTATAGGTGAGGAAAGGTTACGCGGGGAGACTGGGTATGGGTGGAACCAAAGTTGGGTTTTTTGGTGGTTTCTGGTTGATCACTATCAGGTCCTGTTTGTGTCGGGTGGAGGCTCTGATTGCAGGAGCTGAGGCAAAGGTGTAATTCCTCTCTGCAGTTTCAAGGCTCCGCATTGTGTCCGTGGCCTGGAGCCCCCACCAGACCCCTTGCACCGACATTACAGGTAGATTTACATCCTTGTAATTCTAATGCACCTACTGGACCTTTCACACCTTACAAGCCATGTTACAAATTCCTTCCTTCCCTCTCATTGTCTGAGTTGGGATAATAGCAGCAGGTAAGCTTTGCTCTAGTCAGGACCCATGTGCACTTCTCTCGCTGGCTCTGTTTCCTGTAATATTGCCTTCGTTTTTCTTAATGAGAGAGAAAAGGTTAGGTAGAATGGTCATTACTACTATTAGGAAACAGATTTTCAAGTTAAAAATAATGAGGCCTTGCGATCTGGGTATCTTACCAGTCTGGACAAAACCTTGCAGATATTACCATTGAGAACAATACCACATTGTGTTAAGGGCTGAATCAGCCCTTTTTTCCCCTGTGCTCACTTCTAAGATTCTATTGTGATGGAAATGTGCTTCAAATGAGATCCAATTGCATCCAAACTTCAAAAGCTATTTCATAACTGTTTTTAATCTGACTATTTAAAAGTATAACCTCAAGATAAGATTCTCAATTTATCTCCCTTATAGAAATAGAAATTATTAATAAGAAAAGAACACTTATGCCCACATTCTCCTTATCACATGGAATTGTGAAATTATGTTTCTCCTGGGTGTTTGATATCGAGGGTGCATGTCACCATAATTAAAAATACACACCTACTGCTCTTATTCAAGCTGAAAAAAATCAATCCAGAAGTTACTTATTGATGGCGTACAATCAAATGTGCAAATAATATGCTTAGGGAACATTAAAGCAGGTCTAATGGGGTAGCAATTCATTTCCTTTTCAATATATATGAAAAGAAACTTTAATAGTGGCTACCTTTAATGCATTCACCATGAAGAATGAAAGTCCGCACTAATGTAATTTAAAAATCTAGTGCTGACTGCAAGTTTCAGAGAAAGGTTTAAAAAGGGGTAGCACTTCCCCCAAATATACTGACTAAATATCAGCTCCTGGCAAACATTTGCTTCTCTTGACAGTAACTCATGCTTCTCCCTTGCTAGATTCAGTCTATATTGTTATTATAAGACCAACAAGAACTTTGTTCCCATGTGCTAGTTACCCATCTGCTGAAATCTGGGTGGATTTGTGGGACTTTGAACAGCTTTGGTTCTTTGCCTCTGTGAGTGACTATTTCAAAGCTTGAGTGGCATAGGGATGTGTTAGGGTAAAAGGAGGATTTTTTGAGGTCCTGCAGGCAATTAACCAACTTCTACCTGCTTTCTCCCCTGCAGGTATTCTTTATTTTGCAGCATCCAAAATGGCCATGATACCAAGTAACGAGTCCTTCTCTCTTTTGGACAAAATAAAGGTTTGATAGTTACAGAACATTGAAAATAAGGAAAACTACTGAAGATAGAGTAAATATTCATTTTCTAAGTTTTTTATTATCTGTTAATTTTTTAAATAAAATATGTATGTATTAAAGTATACAATATATTGTTTTGATATATACACATGGAGAAATGATTATGGCAGTCAAACAAACATGTCTCCACGTATTTTGTGTGTATGTGTGTGCTACTAAGTTTTTAAAATGAAACAGACTAAATTAGGAAATCAACCATCATTCATAAACAAATCATCAAGGCTAAGGCACCTGCCCTGGTAATTGATGCCTAATATAGAATTTTCAGGAAAGCCATAATTCCTTCATCACCTTTGCCAAGGAGGCTATATCTATTGATATCCAAGCTTGGCTTCCACTTAATTTTTATGAGCTTCCTGTTAATATTATATTTTATCCCAAAATCTTGAGCCCTATTTCTGAGTGATTTTCATCATGTAGCCCAAGATGAATACCCTTGAATTTCACTTTATCAAGGGCTTCATTTTAATGATTGCCTGCTGCACAAATAAAATGAGAGAAGCAGTGAAATTCTCATTATTGATAAAGTTGCATGTGTTTTTGATACGTTATATTTAGTCACTCTCCTTGAAGTTTTCTGTAAATTTTGAATGAGCTAGCTAGCTGGTAGAACTAAATTACAGTCTCCATAAAAAAGTAATTAACAGTGCACTGATGTATTTGAATTGCAGGGTCTTGTAAATTGTTTATAGTGGTTTTATCATTGCTCTTCTATTAATGCTCGTGCACTTGGTTTTATAACTGGGTAGTAGTATTTTTGAAGGCAATGTCTAGGCTATTTTTAATTTCTTTGCCTGTCCAAAACCTTGTATGAGTTCAAAACTAGCTCCGTCCTAGTAGAAAGTTTAGGAGTATGGGCTGCTAAAATGCATTAGGACAGGTAGCCTGATATAAATAAATTGCAAAAAAAAGAGCATGCTTAGGAGTAGTTAGGAGAAATCAAATCGGAGGACTTACTGGAACATCTACTCATCGCCATTTATGATTTGTGGATAAGCGTAAAAAAGTTTTTAGGGTCACTAACGTCATAGTCCTTGGTAAATATATATTTCAAAGTTAAGCACGTGTGTATTTTTTGTCACTTACTTTTACTGACTGCCAGATATACCAAAATCTATAATTGTGCTTGTAAGCACAATTAATGATATTTATGGGATAAATTGTCAGATATTGGTTGGTAGCAAAAACAGGAGATCTACCTTTCTGTCAAAAAGTGATGTTGCTTTTTTTTTTTTTTTTTTTTTTTTGCAGAGGAATAATGTGTCCTACAGGATGATATACAATTTGTCTAACAATATTATAAGCAAAGTTCTTTTGGGGCCAAGCCCACTGTACATGATGGATGGAGGTGATGTTCTAAAGATTTGATTATTTTGTCATTTCTTATTTCACAAAAATTTTATGACACTTGAAATGTATGGCAGCAAGAATTAAGCATCTTGCTTGCGCTTCCTGGAACTGGTGACCTGTCAGACAGTAAGATAAGAATAAAATCAAGGAAAATAAGACATAGTCTTTCAGATGCTCTAAGACTTTAGTGTCATCTGCAGTCCCTTCCTAAAGATGATATTTAATTTCCTTGATGATGCTCAAGATGATGAGAGGAGAGTGTTGTGCTACCTTGGTGGTTCTCTCTAATTTTCTATGAGAACCCTGAGGCAGACAATTAGTACAGGAAAATTGGAGAACATGAAATGCCTCGTTAATTTCTAATAAAGCAGGTAGGTCCAGTTCCAGGACTCGCAGGCTTGGTGGGGCTCTTAGCTTGGGTTCGTGCAGTTGCCTTCAGTTCATCATGCCGGGCTTCTTGCAGGGTATTACTGCCAAGGTCCCCAAGACTCCTTATTTGGGTTTCAGTGCTTAGAAGTAGCTGAGGACAAGGATGGAATAAAAAGATGAACGCTACTGTTATTGTGGCACAGGAAAAGAAAGTGTTTCCATTGCTGCTGTCTCTACCTCTCAAGTGGGTGGCCTTGAAGACTGAACCCAAAGTCTCTATAGCAGTAGCAGCTAGTCCTGGTGACATCTTCCCAGCAATATTTTCTTTCTCTGATACCTTCTCTATATTTGGCCCATCTCCAGAAGTAAATTATTGGGTCCTAATTATGCACCAGAATTTGCGTGACTCTTAGGGTTTAGGGTTATAGGAGGAAAACAAATCAGCTTAGTATTTAAGGACTCTGGAATCAAACTACTTAAAACACTCAATCACCATCTAGTGTTGTGTATATGAGCAAATTGTTATATTTTCTGTACCTCATTTTTCTTTTTTTTTTAAAATATGTATGCATACAAGAACTGGAGTATAGGCCAGAAGTGTGGAGGTGAGAGGATTCACCAGAGACAGAGCTGGGAACAGAACAGGCAGACTGACGAAATACACTGCTGAGGGGAGCAGTGGGTGAGACAGGAGAGGTCTGCCGCGCCAAATAGGTCTCCTCCCTGGCCAGGGATGGAACTCGTGCTTCAGTGGTTTCAGATAGCTTCATAGGCTGCGACTTAACCCCTTGCACCACCAGGGAGGCTCCTGTACCTCATTTTTCTTAAAAATGTGAATAAGAATAGTATCAACATTAGCAGAATGCAGTGAGTATTAAGAAACAAACATAAAGCACTTGCAAAAGTGTGATTAATTTTTGTTGTCAGATGTTAATAGTATCATTTCAATGAGTGCTACCTCTGCATCAGCACTATAATAAGTACTGGATTATAAAAAAAAAAAATGCATGTGTTTTGGTCTTTGTGTGTTTACCTGGGAAAATCAAGGATCAAATTACTTCTCTATTGAATGAGTTGCTTCCTGATGGGCTATACCTGTAGGACATTCCTTTACCAATGTACTGGTGTCTTGAATTGAGAAAAAATTCTGGCTAGGAAGGGGCCTTCTGTGAATCTGTCTTCTTGGAAAACTTTATCTACTAAGTGAATGAAGGGTTCTGACACTTAACCCCTGGGCCAGACTCCCTTGGCTAGACTATGAAAAGGGCCCTATATTCATGGTGAATTGCCTTTCCCCTAAGCATGATGTCTGGCTTCAGGAAGCTTAAATGGGGTCACTTAGATGCTCAGGTGGATTAAAATATGACAAGGCAATGACATAAACAAGGAAAGCCTCATGAAGAGTGTGGCCTATATGATTGTTCAGCCTGCTGGAGGCTCAATTGTGAATTAATGTTAAAGGGTTTAAAAGCCACCTGATTGCTTAGGCCTATCTTTGGCTTTTATGAACTGTTTCAAGTAGGAATCTTTTTGTCTGTAAGCTCAGCTTCCTTCTGGTGTGCTCACAAGGGCCACAGCACCTGCACCTGAGTTCACCGTGAGGCCATGTACTCCCCTGACCCCTCCCCTGACTTAGTATAGACTCTAAATGAAAAGCATTAGGACATCCCTGGGTGAGCAGGTTGGGGCTTTTTTTGTATGTTTTGACACTCCTCCAAGGGCATGTTGACATCATACAATATGCTTACAGCCACTTGTGGAATGATTCCCATCCAGTGTTCAAATTTGTTGACTGAATTCCTTTTCTAGATCTCAGGAAGCATCTACTGTTAGAGTTAGGCTTTTAGACCCCAGGTGTATTTTATTATTTTACTTTTTTTTCATTTTGATCTTAATAAAAACAAATTCTAAAGATAAGACTTTCTGTTTTTCACTGATTGTGATTATATCTGTTATCCACAGTACCTTCATAGAATTCATGAAGTAAATATTGAGGAAATTACAGATAGATAGATAGATAGATAGATAGATAGATAGATAGATAGATGATAGATAGATAGGACTGTATAATGGGAGCCTACTAAATCCCTCATGATTTATGCCATCTTTTTCTATTAGATAACATTGAGAGTATAAAAGGGAATGAGTCACAAGAGAGAAAAAAATTGCACCATGATTATATTAAACTCAAAATGTCACCATATTGTACTTAGTCACAAAAAGTCCTATTTATATTGTTTATGAAAATTATAAAACTGAAGATAAAGTAAAAAAAAAAATCCTGTTCTTCCACAGAAAATATTTTCTAGTTTTTAAAATATTAAATTCACTCAAGCCATATGAGTGATACGACGAGGAAGCCAGGGGTATACTAGGCTAATTACCTTTTTGGTTTTAGTCCAGCAATGACTTACTACTGCAAGTTATTAGTGAGTTTATTGGACTGCTACATCAATAATTTATTAAAATAAACTGTTTTTCCCCTTAGTTTTGCCAATGCATCAAGGTTAGAGAGGAATGTACTTAAGACTATAAAATGTTAAATAAAAGATCCCAAGCTTAAGTTTCTAGTTAAAGTAAAGCTAATTTGATTTAAAATTAGCAAAGCTTTAGCTTCACTCTTAGAATTCTTAGCACAATGTGGAATTCTTAGCACTCAATGTGGAAATATCCCATTTTGTTGAGAAAATTTGGTTTGAATTGGGGGGAGATGGGGAAGGTAGGGGGTCATTCTCAGTAGCCGAAATAGCGTCAGAGGAGATGGGTCTCTTGTTGATAACCCTTTTTTTCTAAGTTGGATGCCATTTCAATATCATTGGCTGATAAATATTTTCTTAATGAACATTGGATCCCCATTTAAAGCTGTTCTTTGTACTATGTAAAAGTCATCACCGATAATGAGAACCCATCAGTAGAATACGAATCAATGAAAATGATTTGTAATAGAAAAGTATCATTTCCTTACTCAAAATGGCCACCTTTATTAATATTTTAAGATTCAGCTATATTGCTTTCTTTCTGTGACTTTTTACATGGCTCTTTTTATTCCCAGTGCATTTAGATGGTAGATTCTGTTTAACAAATCACACTCTTGATTTTGTACTACCCACAGTTTTTGCTTGGAACCTCATGGGGAACAATTTATCCTCCCTAATAAACTAAGAACTACTCAATAGTGGAGAGAAGTAATATCACGTGATGAGTGAAATTGGCTTCAATGAAATATGAGGCCTCCGAATGGGGAATGTGACTTAATTTATAGGCCATGGTCAGACAAGACTGAAATATTTGCAACTGAACTTAAAATGTTCATTTTGTGGGTATCTCCACATAGTAACAACTAGTCATATTTAAAATATCATAGATAGGGTCTACGAAACAAAACTACAATAAGGAAATGGCATTTGGTGATTAGGCAGCAAGAGGAAGAAATGAAGAGTGACATCTTACAGCTAAGTGAGAATCATTTGTGCCTTCCAACCCCTGATAGCAACAATCAACACTTCCATGAAGATTCCAGAGGCCCCCCAGGGGATAACCTGTTCTGTGAGAGGAGGGATAGTTTATATGCAACATGGAATCCATCACGTGATTGTGTTCCTGCTTCTCCTCCTGCACAGTTCATGTCTAAATTGAAGTGAAACAAATATTTCCCAAAATAATTTTTAAAAGATAAAACAGGAGGGATTATCACACTGATATCTCTGAAATGCTTTGAGGCATTGCAGTTTTTTTCTGAGCTCTCTTCTGACTGTGACCCAAAGGGAGGAAATATTGTACTTCCTCCTCCTAACTGTAGTACCTCCTACAGCTGTGGCAGAAACAGAGGCCATGGTGTTCTTAGGGGCAACAGCAGCACCTGCTGGGCAAGTGATTACTCATCAGGGCCTCTAGACACTTAGGAATTCCATGGAGCCATAGCAGTGGGAGCCAGCAGAAAATTGGTGTGTTTGTGAGCATGTCATTCATCTCCTTGGGTATCTCGGTTATGTTTAGCTTGAGAGGGGGAAATGACTTTAGAGGGATTGGAAATCAGAGACAGTGAGAGTTGCATTGTTATTATTATTGTTAACTATATATGCATCACAGTCTGTTAAGGCAGAGGGAATCAATTCAGACAAATCTTTCAACTTTTTGAGTATAAAGTAAGAACTAGAATAACTCAGACTTTACTATAGAAATTGACAATTCTTCCAGATAGACCAAGAATCACTTTAAAGGGATAGCTATTCACTCTTTGGAGAGTTATTTTAAACACTGTTAATACTCAGGCAGTCACTACAGGGTCTGTGACAAATACAGTGGAACTTTTTCTTACATTTAATAAGGCAGGCTTCTCTTGGATATGGAAGAGAAACAAAGTGGTGCAAGCATCATGGGAAATTCTTGCTTCTAAGTGTGAAATTTTAGATCAGATACAGAGGTCTATTGGTACTTTTTCCATTAAATTCAGAGATTGAAGTCTTAAGATTTTTAGAAGGAACAAAATGCTAGAATGAATTTTCAACAATTTCTGAATAGGGCAGAATAGAGATGTGGATGAGTTCTCATTGTTGGTCTGGGGAGCTCGCGAGGTCTTTCTTGTCTTCTTAAAGGCAACCATGTCTTTCCCGAATTAGCTGTAAACAGAAAACATGAATTCAGAGATCTGGAGTTGCATCTCCTCTTTCATCTGTTCATAGTTTGCTATATTCAGATCAGCATTTTTACCATCATAAGTATCATGAATATTTGATGCCAGGTAGTATTCTAAATGATCTGCCTGCTTTTTGATTCTCTAAACATTCCAGTAAGTGTTTTTAATCCCACTTTTCAGATAAGTAAATTGCAAGTAAGTAATAGGTACAAATTTACAGATAAGAAAAGTGACAAATCTGGGATCTGAACTTAGGAAATTGGGTTCCAGAACCCGCCTTATTAATGAGGGCTTGTGCTGACTCCCAATAGTTCCTGCTTGTTTAAATGCGAGTACTTTCTATGTACCTGAGAGCAATGATGCAATTCATCCATCTTGCCTTATATTTGTCTAGATAAGGTATCCCGTTGCTGTCTCTCAAATTGAGTAGTAGCCAGGCTGATGATGGACTTAAATCAAGTGAGAACAATTTGTCTCCATTTACAAACATGTACTTCCATCTCAAGTTAGAAAGCCTGCTGTTTGCAGGGAGAATATTAACCTCTTTTTTTCCACAGGGTAAAGATCAGTATCCCAGTTATTTAAAATAGGCTTTCCCATCCTTGTCGTTATTTACCAGTTTGAAGGACAATGGCCTGCCATCTTCAATGACTGCCGTTATCTCCACCCACCTGCAAATCCCAGCTATCATGTTTTTGTAATAGTATGATATAATGTTGTTACTTGTGGTTGTGCCAATGGAGAGGACTCGTCCACTATTCACCATAGATATGGTGATTAAAAACTGAAAGTAGGCAATGTAACCAGGGGCTGAAACCAAAGACTGTTACAGGTGGCGTCCCCTGGAAGGGGTTGCTGGTGAGGATGGATAACCCCAGGGGAAATATGAGCAAAGTACGGTGGGGGTGGAGACTCTAATAATATATGACACTTCAGAAGCAGCCCCTGGGACTCAGTGTTTGGGATTGATGATTTTAGCATTTTTGGATCTTCAGTGATTCCGGGGTCAGCCATTTCTGCCCCCATCATGCCAGTCTTCATGCCCCCATCATGCCAGTCTTCCAGAAGGCTGTTGTGGGCCTATGAAGGATGTGGAGAGGCTTCTGTTAGGAATGTGCATTGTAGAATCTCGTTTTCTTGGTGATTATTAATATTTTCCAGTACGTTTTCATGTGCTTCTTTGCTAGTTTTAGGTAGGAATGTATAAATGTTCCTCTTTGCATGGTCTTTTCAACACTTTTAACCTATTCATATTGTGTGGTTTGTTTTTTCCTCATTGCTATATAGAGGTGTTTTATGTGTATTCTGGATGACAATCTTTATTTTTAAAAAGAATTATTTATTTATGCATACAAGAACTGGGGTATGGGTAAGAGATGCAGTGGGTGAGAGGATTCACCAGAGGCAGAGTGGGGAACAGAACAGGTAGATGTACTGAAATACACAATTGAAGGGAACAGTGGATGAGACAGGAGAGGTCTGCTGTGCCATGTGGGTCAGCTCTCTGGCTGAGGATCGAGCTTATGCTGCAGTGGCTATGGATTGCTTCATAATGCTATGTCTTAACCCCTTGTGCCACCAGGGAAGCCCTAGGATGACAGTTTTTTAATAGGCATGTAACTTCCTTTCTAGTAGTGCCTTACCTATTCATTTTTAATGGTGTCTTTTATAAAGCTTAATTTTAATGAAATCCAATTTATCATATTATTTAAATTTGTGATAGTTCTGTCAGTGTCTGATTAAATAAACATATCTCAGTGTTTCAAAGTTAGGTTCCTATAATATTTTCTAGAAATTTAAAAATGTTAGCAATCATATTTATATCTGATACATAACATTAATTTTTGTATGTAATATAAGTTAGTGACTAAGGTAGACTTTATTTTTATTTTAAGATTTATTTTTATTTATGCATACAAGAACTGGGATACAGGCCAGAGGTGTGGGGGCAAAAGAGGATTCACCAGAGACAGAGTGAGGAACAGAACAGGCAGATTGAAACACACTGCTGAGGGGAACAGCAGGCAAGTCTGTCTGGAGATGTCTGCTGCACCATGTGGGTCAGCTCCTTGGCCGGGGTTGGAATTCGTGCTGCAGTGGCTGCTGATAGCTTCATAGGTTGTGTCTTCACCCCTTGTGCCACCAGGGAGGCCCTAAGGTTGTCTTTATATCCATATGAATGTTCAGTTATTCTGGCAGTGTATGTTAAAAATGCTTTTTTTTTAAAAGATTTATTTATATATAAGCACTGGGTACAGTCAGAGGCATGGGAGAGTGAGAGAATTCACCAGAGCCAGAGAGGAGAGTAGAACAGGCAGAGTAACGAAGTACACTGCTGAGGGGAGCTGCGGGCGGCAGGAGAGGTCTGTGTGCTATGTGGGACCCTCGCCTGGCGACTGGGGATGAACCAGCGCTGCAGAGGCCACGCGGGCAGCTTCGCAACCCAGCGCTCAACCACTGCACCACTGGGGAGGCCCTAAGAATGCTTTAAAAAAAAAAATGGTTTGGCATATGTGTAAAATCAAATGGAAATCACTTATACCCAGTATTCCATTAATATATTTTATATCCTTACATCACAAACTAATCATTTCACTGTCAAAAATCTTGAAACTAAATACTCTATGTCTCTTCCTTTGTACTTCTTTTTCAAGGTTAATTCGGGAGTTCTAAGTCCTTTAAATTTCTATTTATTTTTATAATAAACTTGTCAATTTCTACAAAAAAAAGTGTCTTCTGGGATTTTGAATAAGAATGAGATCAAATAGAAGAGAATTGACATCTTAACAGCCTGGAACCCTCCGTTGCAATACATGAATTTGCTCTTCATTTATTCTTACCCACTTAATTTTCTTTTAGCAATGTTTTTCCTTTTCTCCACTCTATAATTTTAGCACATCTTTTATTACAATTATCTCTCTAAGTAGTTTATGTTTTCTAAATAATGATAAATCATGCATTTCAATGTGCTATCCCAATTCTTATTACCAGTCAATAGAGACAAATTTATATTGATTAATAACATTTTTCTTGTGACTTTATTAAAATCACTTATTAAGCTGTAAAGTTTTGTGTATATTCCTTAAGGTCTTACACATCCATAACTGCATCTGAAAAATACATTTGACTTTTTATTTTCCAATATGTATGCTTATTCATGTTGTTGCAGATACAATGTTTAAAGGACATGATGAAAATTATCCTGGCCTCCCTGGTGGCACAGCGCGTTGAGTGTAGCCCTGTGAGGCTGTCCGCAGCCTCTGCAGCGTGGGTTCAATTCCCAGCCAGCCAGGGAGAAACCCACATGGTATGGAGGACCTCTCCTGCCTTGCCCGCTGTTCCCCTCAGCAGTGTCTTTGGTCCATCTGCCTGTTCTGCTCCCTGCTCTGTCTCTGGTGAATTCTCACCCTCCCATGCCTCTGGCCTGTACCCCAGTTCTTCTATAAATAAATAAATCTTAAAAAAAACCTCTTAAAAAAAGAAAATTAACGTTCTTCCCTAATCGTAGGAGAAAACATCCAAACTTTTACTATTTTACCATTAAATATTATGTAGATTGTAAATCTTACCTAAATGTGCTTTATAAGACTAGGAAGGTTTTTTTTTTTTTTTTATTCCTAGTTTGTTGAGATTTTTGTGTGTAAATGTGGTAATGCTGTCAAGTGCTTTTCAACATTAACTGACCTGGTTATATTTTTATATAACCTTTATTCTGTTAAGCATTGAACTAAATCCAATTACAGTAGTTCAACTTATGAGCAACATACATTCAGTAGAAACCATATATTGAAGTTTGAATCTTGATATTTTCCTGAGCTAGTTATATATATGTACTTAGATACTCTGATCCTAGTTAGTGGCAGAGAACCACAACACTGAGTCAATCATCTGATCATCAGAGTAAACAAAGGATACTATACATACCAACAGTTACTCACTTCCAGTACAGTATTTAATAAATTGCATGAGATCTTCAACACTTTATTATAAAGTAGGCTTTGCATTAGATGATTTTTTCCCAGTGTAGGCTAATTCAAGTGTTTTGAGAACATTTCAGGTAAGCTAAGTTAAACTAAGATGTTCTATAGTTTGAGTATTAAATGCATTTCTTGATTTGTGATATTCTTAACTTACAATGGGATTATTGAGACACAATCCCAGGCAAGTTCAGGAAGATCTATATTACTATTAAAAACATGTTAATTGATGTTAAGTCATAGAGAAATTTGGTACAAAAGTACTAAGAATGAATTTTCCAATGGATGCTGGTGATCATGATGATGATTATTTATCCAATCTTCCAAGTAATGTTTATATTTTTCTAAGCCAGCCCTGTCAAATGGTTTCTTCGCTTGTTCTTAAATGCCTCAAGTATGAGTACTTTATTACCTTTTAATTGTTATTCTTGAACAAACTCATTTTTCATGCCATCTTAAATGCCTTTTGTTTTATGAGGTTTATCAAGAGCATTCTTGATAACTGAGATGATCTTTTTCTGCTGAGTCTCTCAGAGCTAACTTATAGCTTATATCACAGATCTGGACATTCAGATGTGCACCTCTGGTTTTCCCTGCCTCTCACTGCTCTGAAATAATTCACAGCATTCAGTACATGCCATGGAGTCATGCCAATCCAATTTTAGAGCATAAGGAAAAACACAGCTGGAGATAGGGGAATATTCTATACTGCGACTGGAATTGCCTTTTAAGACTGTGTCCTATGTGAAAGGTAGAGTTTTCCTAAAATATCAGATATTTAAAATGAGAGCACTAAAATGCTCTTAAAGATTTTTCTGGTTGCATTATACAACCTACTTCATGAAGA
Source organism: Talpa europaea (assembly GCF_964194135.1). NCBI lineage: Eukaryota > Metazoa > Chordata > Mammalia > Eulipotyphla > Talpidae > Talpa > Talpa europaea. The sequence continues at coordinate 15,262,076 of NC_140077.1, forward strand.
AAGGACTGGATTTCTCTGTGTACTTTGAATTCTAACATTTCCTGCCTACTTCTCAAGTATAGATATTTTCTGTAATAAAAATTTGGCCCAGAATAGGATTAATATAGATGAGGTTCCCGCAAATACAATACCAACCATGATCCTTTCAATTTAACTTTCTGCCTCTATGGGATTTGCAAGGACATAAATTTAATTTTTCCTGAAGACAAATGTATTAATATTTAATAAAATCAAAGTCAGATGACAATATTAGTAAAAAAAAAAAGAAATGTACATAAAGCCTTTCTATATTTGAATAAGACAACTGAGTAGCATCTACTCCTAGACATGAAATAAGATACGAATGAGAAGAAAAATTTAAAGCAGAAAAATCATCTGGTTATTGAGATAAAATGTTGAGTGGATTTATGTCATGGAAATAGACCATAAATCTATTCTCAGAAAGACTGTCCTTTGATGGGTCTCCCTGGTGATGCAGGGGTTAAAGTCTCAGCACTATCACCAGCCACTGCTCCATGAGTTCAGTCCCAGGCTGGCCAGGTTGCTGACCCACATGGCGCAGCAGACGTGTCTTGCCCACAGCCCCCCTCTGCAGTGTACTTCAGTAGATCTCTTGTTCTGTTCCCCACTCTGTCTGATGGATCCTCTCATCCCCTGCACATCTGGCCTACACCCTGGTTCTTGTATGCATAAATAAATAAACCTTTTTAAAAAGAAAAGACGGTCCTTTCAGCTGTTGGTGTACATGGCTGTACGTGACCAATAGTCTAGGAAACAGGTATCTGTGATTAACATGATTTACCTTAAGACAAATAAAGGCATTGCAAATATAACAGACACTTAATTTTTTCCCATCTCTATTTCTTTGCATTCCAGTTCCTCCAATATTTTATACGATTCATTTTTGTGCAGTTGCAGATTGGACATTGCCAATCAGATCATCTTAAACTCTAACTATTGTACTTACCTCAGAGATTTGAGAGCAAGACAAGTCAGTCTACTAAGATTTATCCTGGCACTTCCATTAATCTTGTAGTTGAATATGCCAGGATAAGCTATAGCAACAAATTTGTCCTGGCCTTTCAGTAGTTTAAAAAAAAAAGATATATTTATAGGTTAAGGGAAGTCCAATTTGCTTTGGGTCATAGTCCTCCTTGTAAATCACCATATGAAACTTGTGGCCCACAAGGTCACTGTATCAGGGGGAAAGAGGGCTGACAGGCACAGAAAAATATATTTTTATGACCCAGACCTGAATGGAGTGAGACTATTTCCTCTTGCCACTCATTGCTGGGGCTTGGTCTCCCAACTCCAACAATGTGAAGACAACACAAGACAATGAGTCTTCCTGTGAGTATCAGGGAGGAATAGAGGTGGTGAAAATGTCTCTGACAGTACTTTTTCTATATAAGTTAATAGTCTAACAGAATACAAGCCTTGAATATCCTGTTTTTAAACTAATCTGGAATAAAAATGCCTTCACAGGCATGAAAGCTCACAGAGAGAGGCATTGTCCTGAGTGTGGCATTCAAACCTTGCACAGGATGTCATAAGTAAGCACTTCTTTTTGCTAAGTACAGGCTAAGCTGGATTTCTCCCCTTTATAACCATGAGTCATTACTAATTTAGAGCTTTTGAACTTCCTAACCCAATGTTTCCTAAAATTAACTGTATTAATCAGTCCATCCATGAGAAAGAATTTATTAATCATATATCATATCATTAGCATCATATTGCATCTGGTAAACTTCTACTCATCTGTCAAACTTTGTTCTAGTGCCACCTGCTCAATGAAGTGTCTTCACATTCCATACACAGTTCCATCAATTCACATAATTCTCATGGGCAGCGTGGCATGGCCGATAAAAACAAAGGCACCAAAGTTAGAATCCTCAATGTAAATGTAGGCCTTTCCAATGGTAAGTTGGCAGCATTGGGCATTGTGTTTAATCTCTTTCTGCCTCAGTTTCTGCAACTCTTAAGTAGGGATAATATGGTTATTTTCATGAATAAAGTTGTGAATATATAGAGAGATGTATAAGAATAGCACAGTTCAGACAAAATGCAATCATTTTATCTTTACTAGATTCTGAGCTCCTCAAGAGCAAAGATAGAACTTATCAACTGATTTTTTATCCAGTGCTCACAGCAAGCTTAGTATATAATGAATAATAATTAAATTTTACTTGGGTGGATTTCAGTAGTAGTAAAATTAGTAGTAACAGTAGTACCACCACAACTAGCATTATGAAGCGCTTACTATGTGTCAAGCATGGTTCTAAGTGTCTTCCATGTAAATAAATAGAGGAAGTTGGATATCACTTAGCATAACTCATTTGCTATTGTAATTATTTTTCTAAAAAAATTCAATATTAAAAATTAGTTTCTTTATCATTGGCCCAACATTTTACTTTGGAACAAACAGCATGCTAATTTCAAAGTTAAGGATGTGAGGAATTAAAGGAGTTGTTCTGCTTCAGTTATTGAGATTCAGTATATATGTAAATTCCAGTAATCAAGGATGAATAGCTTTAACACTCTTCTCAACTACTTCTTTCCTTTTTTTACTTACTCATTTGATGACATTACAGTGAAGACAGCATGCCGACCTTCAGAGTTGTATGATATTTTTTAAAGATTTATTTATTCATCCATACAAGTACTGGGGTACAGGCCAGATGTGTGGAAGGGTGAGAGGATTCACCAGAGACAGAGCAAGGAACAGAACAGGCAGACCAACTGAAAATCACTGCTGAGGGGAGCAGCAGGCAAGACAGGAGAGGTCTGCCGCAACATGTGGGTATCTCTGTGGCTGGCAGGGATCGAACCCACACCGCAGAGGTTGTGGACAGCTTCACAGCACTGTGCTCAACCACCTGCGCCACCAGGGAGGCCCCAGAGTTGTATGTTTTGTATTGTATCTATGACTGTTCCTCCCATAAGACCACTCGAGACAGACTACAAGTAGCAATACCCCTCAGCTTACTGTCCTTCAAAGTGTGATTCCAAAATAATATGTAAATTATTTTTCAAAATATCTCTTTTCCTGTCATGTTCTTGCTCCTGTAGAATGGCATGTTAGACTTTGGACTATTTCACAACTATTAACATAACACATTGATAGGGATGAATGGACAACATAAGAGCCAGCAAGAGTGGTGCACTACGATAATTCTGATGAGATGAGCTAAATTTCTCTCCATCTACCAGCACTGACAATTAGGGTGATTGAAAAATGAGTTGTTCTCACTGGGACTGGAAGCTGCAGAACTCAAGCATTCATATATCAATAAATAGCTAATAACAGGCATTGCATATATCATTAAATAATCATAACAATTATTCTTCTTCAATAGGACAAGAGTACCTTGTGTACTGCAGCTGAGTAAATCACTGTGCTTGATGGTTTCCTATTTTACTCTAAAAAAGCAAAGACTATAAATAATGTAAGCTGTTGACTATCTCACAACTGATATCATTAGTAGAAGGGATATTTATAGAACCTCAAGCAAACCTAATATAACTAAAAAAGGATGAACAGAAGACAGAAAAGCCAAGGATCAAATTATCAGCAGGAGAAATAGCAATAGAGTAGAATAAATACAATAATATCCAACCTGAATTTGTACAAACATTCTTCCCATCAACTTAAGAGTTGATGCCTGAGAACTCGCTTTTATACTTGATTAGATGCTTTGATGAAAAAAAAATATGAACTGAATTCTAGTGTCTGTTGCTAGGCTAATGTACAGAAGTCTGTTTATGCAACAATAAGAATAAAATATTTAGTTAAGTAATAATTTTGTGAAATTGGAATTAGATATAACTTTTACTCAAAGCTTTTCATAACAGTATCTAGAAACAATAGTAACTTTAAGGTAATGGAAGTGAAGAGTCACTCACAATGACTCATAGTCACTGGAAATCCAGTCTTATATTGTCTTTCCTGACACTCATATCATATATCACACATCTTCAAGTATGCCTTGTTTCAAAACGATTTCTGGGAGGCCTCCCTGGAGGTGCAGGTTGTTGAGCACATTTGGGTATCTCTGTGAAGCTGTCCACAGCCTCTGCAGCACGGGTTCTGTTCTGGCAGGCCAGGGAGATACCCACAAGTTGTGGCAGGCAGGCCTCTCCCGTCTCGCCTGCTGCTCCCCTCAGCAGTGTATTTTGGTTGGTCTGCCTGTTCTGTTCCCCATTCTGTCTATGGTGAATCTTTTCACCCTCCTGCACATCTGGCCTATACCCCAGTTCTCGTATGCATAAATAAATAAATCTTTAAAAAAAAGATTTCTGGGACTAGGGACACCATACCTCTGTGTTAGACAGTATTAGAGAGCAGGATGAAAGGAACCAACTCAAGTGTTTTAAAAAATTTTTCTGGATGTTCCACAAAACAGTTCATTGATCAAAACCCTAACTTATAGGAGACTGGAAATATAGAAGTTGAATGGACATATTACTGTATTTAATAAGATTGTTATTATGGTCTCCTCTTCTAATACAGCTTAGTTCATTGTTTTTGACCAAAGCATCTTCTAACAACAACTAAAAATGCTGGAAGAAATTCATGATAGATGATAGATAGATACATAGATAGATAGATAGATAGATAGATAGAAAATAGATACAAAAAATATTTAAATGCTTCAATGCCAAGACAATAAGGAGTTAAAGAACAAAGTTCTATAGGAAGAAAAAACCCAGTGGCATTAGCCAGATATTTTGGGCTCCTAATTTCTCATTCCTAAATCAGTACTGAGGAGTTGAATAAAACTGTGAACGTGTTTGTGGACACATTGGGACACCAAAAGGAAAACTTGAAAAACACTTTGGAGTCGTGGTCATGACCATGATAAAAGAAGGAAACAGACTGCTCCCTGCATGAACAAGCCCAGTGTTAAGTGGTCCCATTCCACAGCTGGATGTAGCTTAGCTGGGGTATCTCCTACCACTAGTCTACCTGCATATCAGAAGCGCAGTAAATTCTTTCTGGAGGAAAAAAGTCCTATTGAATGCCTCATAGCATCACTATCAGTTTTCAACACAACTTCCAGATAGCAAGGAGGAAAAACAACTCAGCCACGTGAGAAGACAAGACAAAGGAAAGGAAAGGGAGGAGGAAATAAAATCGACAAAAGAAGCAAATCCAGGTCCACAGGGACTCCATATAACAGTCATTAGAATATGTATTTTTAAAAAGAAACCAAGCATGAATGTATTTATGGAACTTTAAAAGGCATTGAAATTTTTAGTGAAACAGTAAAAACTTTGAATCAAACAAATGGGAATTGCACATAGGAAACACAACAACTGAAACCAAAATTTACTACCATATTAGACACAGATGCTTTTAATTAGGTGACACTATTTCTCTTTCAAAATGTTCCTAAATGTTCCTGACCAAAGCAACCCTAACTACATCTTAGAGATCATGTAGATCATAGGATGTAATTTTGGTTGCATACAAAACATCAAGGAAAATCATTGGAAGGACGTTCTTTTATTTTTCAATTTTAATTTTTTTATCCATGAATACAAGAACTGGGGTATAGGCCAGAGGTGCAGGGGGTGAGAGGATTCATCAGAGACAGAGTGTGGAGCAGAGCATGTGGATTGACTGAAATACACTGCTGAGGGGAGCAGCGGTGAGTCAGGAGAGGTCTCCTGCACAATGTGGGTCAGCTTAATGGACCAGGATCAAACTCATGGTACAGTGGCTGGTGAAAGCTTGATAGTGCTGAGACATTAACCCCTGAGCCACCAGGGAGGCTGGAAATGTAGTTATTTTAAAAGACCACTCCAGCTGATAAGTGGAGGGAAGATTTAGTGCACATGAGTGGGAGCCAGGCAACCAGCCCGCAGAGTGATCTGCCTCAGTGAACACACTCAGCCAACCACTGGGAGATCACGGGAGATGGGCTATGGGTCTAAGTAACTCTCATGTCCTGGCTAAGTGTTACTTTCTCTGGCTGTATTAATTAACCATCTACTCTCCTAATTTTCTTAGAGATATCATTTTTGCCATGAAAATAATTTTTGGGGGGAACATCACTATTTCTTTTGTATTATGCAAAGAAAAGCTAAAAATCAAATGGTTTTCTGTTTATGCCCAAAAGTAAATGAAAGGCATTAAAAATCCTTCAGCTATAAAAATAATTACCCAAAGTCAAAAGCATGAAAATGTAGACTGTCTCTTATCAATATGCTTTCCATCATGTAAATCATGTTAAACGTTGCAATTAGAGATGCATGCCCCTCTCCCCCCACCAAGGCTACATACAATTTTCAGCCAAAGAAAATTTCTTTCCTGTTCTCTAGCAACCATTTCTGCAAACTGTAATCTGTTCCCCTATATGACATGTGAGAATTGTTCCCGAGGTCAATGTCTTACAAATATAAAATGTAAGAAGGCTTGTCTTTCATGCTTAGTATGTGTCTTCTGTTGAGAATATTGGGCTGAAATAGTTTAATGGCAGATAATATGGAAATAATTCTGCACCTACTTTCTTATTGCTAGAAAATTGGTAACTCTAAGCCATCAAAAATTACTTTCTAACAGTTTTTTTCTCCAGTCCTGTTATAAAGCTTTTAAGATTATTTTAAGGAGCTTCTTTGCTGCCACATTCATTGTGGGATGTGAAATGACTAGGTTTTAACATTTTTTTGTCAGGAGTTTTTGCTCATTCTTTATCATAAGTCTGTGGATTATATTTTATTTGTGAAGTAAACTAATGCAAACTTTTAACAACTTCTAGGAACCAATCAGTTTTAGGTTCCATTTTCACTTTCTTATTGGACAGAATTCTGAGTGTCAATCTGGAAGGTCAGTTGCAGCAAGATGTGAGCATGACTTCAGTCAGTCAATAATAAATTCTGGGGCCTCCCTGGTGGCGCAGGCGGTTGAGCTCAGCACTGTGGAGCTGTCTGCAGCCTCTGCAGTGCTGGTTCAATCCCAGCCGGCAGGAGAGAATCCCACATGGCGTGGCAGACCTCTCCTGTCTCGCCCGCTGCTCCCCTCAGCAATGCATTTTGTCAGTCTGCCTGTTCTGTTCCCTGCTCTGTCTCTGGTGAATCCTCTCACCCTCCCACGCATCTGGTCTATACCCTGGCTCTTGTATAAGTAAATAAATAAATCTTTAAAAAATAATAATAAATACTGAACAATATCTGCAACCCTGCCCACCAGGTGAGGTGTGAATTGTGGCATGCAGTAGCCAATAAACCCATGGGGTTCTTGCTCAAAAGTCACGTCAGTCCAATGTAAGGGAAAGTCCATTCATCCAAACTCCCTCACTCTGTTGAGCTCTGGAATGATGTAGAAAAGATGCCAGACTCTGCACTGAGGGGGCTTTATTTTATCTTGAAGGTGAAAGTCTGGTGTTTCCTCTGCAGTTTTAGACATGTCTGTACTGTCTGTGGGCCTGGTGGGAGACGCTGGCATCTGAATGGTTTCTGACTGCCTGCTTCAACAACCTGCAGCCCCACCCCCATCCACCACAACCAGATTCTTTGACTCCAGACTTTCTGCCCCTTCTACTTATTCTTGTGGAATAGAGCAGCTTCATCTTCATTCCAAAAATTATTCAGAAGTCATTAAATTTCCTCAACACAGTTGACTAATGTCTTGTATCCTATGGTCACTCAGAATCGTTTCTTCCCTCAATGTACTACCATCCTGACATACCTTCCAAGAGACTGTCATACTCTTGTTGTAGGACTTGAGCTTCCTCTCCTGTCCATGTGAGTGAACCTGCTCCTGCTCTCAACAGGAGCAGGACAGCTGAGCTCCTGGTCTGTAGTAAGCAGAAGGGATGTGTGGGGTGACACAGGAGAGAGACTCTTTCCCTTGGGAAGTGATCAGTTAAATCTCCAAGTCAATCTCCATTTGACCCTGGGATGTTTCTTTGATAGATCTAGTCTCTACTAGTCCAGGGTCTGAAAATTGGCCAGTACCTCCTGTAGGTAAGTGATGGGGAGGTCTCATAACTCAGTGGACACCAGAAATCTATTTTAAAACCTTGGGCCTGCCTCATGGGTCAATTCTCAACGGTCTGTCATTGTAGAGCCAATTTTATTCATTGGCAATATCCCTGTTAAAACATGTCTGGTGCATGCTACCATGTGCCCCAACAAGTTAATTAGACCACCTTATTTTACATGTACAATGTATGTAATAAAACACAAGTTGTGCAATCTATAGGATATTCACAACCTTCAATTCCCTAAGCTTCAGCCTCTTCACCTGTAAAATTGAGATAATAGTTAACCTCTCGAGATTAGTTGAGGTTTATTATGAGTCAGTATGCTAAGATACTTAGAACCATTCCTGGTATAAGGGAGATATCCAATAAATATAATCTAAAGAAATTGCAATTATTAAAAACAAACAGGCATCTGAGTTATGGTTTCTCAGGAGAATGATGATATTAACAAGACACCCTACAACTATGGGACTGCCTTTACATTACCAAAGCCATATTTCTGGTGCAGCAGACTTCATTCTGAACTAGAGTATCTATGTCATCTCTCCCAGCCTACCTGGTAACAACGACTTGTACCTGGTGGAGGGATTTTCTGTATCCTATTCACCACACTCCACACTCCTTCCCTGCCTGCAACTAAAGACCAGACTAAATTGAGAGCAATTTTCTTTTTTCATTTGCCATTTTAAAGGTATGGTGCCCCTTAAAAAAAATCCCAAACAATTTTTTCTTCTTTTAATTGCACTGCCTACAAGAACATGCCATTACCTTTCCCAGAGAAGGCTGTAGATATAAATAACCAACCGAAATATATATTTTGAGTATACAAGAGGTAACCTCAAGAAGAATTCCTTCTTTCTTAAAGCAGAACTCTCTGCTCATTTCCTTTCTCTGGGGACACAGTGAATAATGTGCAAGAGTTTAGGAGTAATTAAGAATAATGACAGTGTCAACCTTAGGACATGTGATAAATCTTAGTTTGTTTATAACTTACAGATTTTATTAATGTTTAATCAAAAGACTGCATCAGAGTTGTAACTAAAATACACTAGCATAATTTTTTAGCCTCAGAAATGGAGAGACTTGCAAAATATGTTCAGAAATTTCCTCCTAGGAGGCATAAAATAAATGGATATTCCACAGATTATTCAAAAGCATGTGACTTCAAAGCTTTTCTATAATATTTTATTTACTGTTAAATATTCCTATATCTGGGTGCCCACTGTGTGCAATCACTGGAAGTACTCATGAAGAAGTGGGATGAGGACATTAGTACATAAATAATTACAAAAATCTATGAACAGCACAAACACAACATTCCTTACAAAGTGCAATGGGAGTTCAAAAGTTGTGATGCTTGAATTGGTCCTTCTAAGAAAGAAAATGACATGTCTTCAGTCCTGGAAATTTTCTGATTTAACTATTTGTTTTCAGACCTTGCTTAGCTGTTGACTTTCGAAGTTCCCAACCAAGACTAAGAACTGCTACGTAACAGCTGTCAGTGCTGTGCACCTCAGTAATTGCAGCTCTTTGCTGTTCCCTGAAATATTAATAATAGTGTCCTTTATACCCCAGGGAACTGGTGTTTGCTGATTTTTTTTTACTAGGCAGATTACTCCTTCATCAAAAGTCAAGTTATTTTTCAAAATCAACCCCAATGACAAATGTCTATGAAGCTGTTCTTAAATTTGTAATAATTGTATATCTTATAATTGTGCTAGTACTAAAATTATCTTAATCCTCATATCCATCCCATTAAGTGAAGTTTCAACAAGTTTTATTCATTTCCCCTTTAATGTTACCAAGTTTATAAGGGATGATTTGGACTTTATATTGAGGTGCAGACACAACAGTCAACACTTGCCATTGTTATCTTCTATCCACCTTATTACCCCTTTCTATTTTTGCTTCCCCCAAAGTACTTGTGCTTCTACTTAGTACGCATTTCACTTTAAAAATAGTTAATGGGTTGCAGGACTATTTTCCTTGCTTTGCTATAATTAGTTCTTTCTCATCTCCCTAGCCTCCCTCACAGAGAAAGAGCCATACCCAATGAATATTTATTGAACTCAGAATGAAGGAACAATGGCTAAGCCTTTAGCCTCTGGCTATGATCTAGTAACCTGTATCAGAAAAAAAGCACATTAACAGAAATAGAAAGGAAAATCAGGAGAAAAATAATCCCAGATGAAAGATGAAGCAAGAAAAAAAAAAGTACCTTGTAATGTAAGTAAGTAGATCTAAATAAGCAAGTTCTAAAGCAATAGCAATATGTTTTGAGTTTTAATAGATGTTGTAATTGATGGTTATAAAATATTTTCATTATTGGGGAAGTAATAATTTACTGCATTGATTAATAAGATGAGACTAAATATAGTAGCAAATGAAAGAAGTATCTAATAGACAAACTAAAAATAATTATTATAGGTGAAATTGAATGACTTATAAAAATTATCATTATTTAAAAAATGGTAAAACTGAAAAAATAGTTATAAGCATGGAGAACAAAGATGGTATATTTAAGTTCAAAATATCACTAATTAAATTAAAATAGATGACATTCTCTAAATTAGAATTAAAGACATTAAAATGATAGACATTAAAAATAAACAAAACTAGCTAAATTTTAATTATATGAGATACTTCTGATTATGAGAACAACGAGAAGTTGAAAATAGAAGAATGTAGAAAGATAAAAGTTACCTCAGTAAATACTAACCAAAAAGAAAGCTGGGGGCCTCCCTAGTGGCATAGGGAGGCTATGCCACTACAGCTATCACCCCTACAGCCTGAGTTCCATCCCCCACCAGAGAGCTAACCATCTCCTGTCTCATCCACTGCTTCCCTCACCAGTGTATTTCAGTAGATCAGACTGTTCTGCTCCCCTCTCTGTCTATGGTGAATCCTCTCATTCCCAGCATCTCTGGCCAGCACCCCAGTTCTTCTATGCAAAAATAAATAAAATCTTCTTTTAAAAAAGAAAATAAGCTGGTACTGCCTACTGCTACTAAAAATGGAAATATTTATGTTCAGAAATATTTCAAGAGTTAAAGAGAACATTTCATGATGATAAAAAATATCAATCCAACAGACATATATGTTCATTCTAAACTTGCAAGCCCTCATTAATGAGTCCTGAAACAATAAATAAAATAAATGTTGGTGATCAGCTCATAGTATCTGGTTTCTTTTTCTCTTTTCAACAATATAATCATATTTCTCATGAAGCCTGTACAAATAACCCATTATGAATATTTCATATTCAATATTTCTGTAACATTGTCACTGCTACTAAAATGTGTATTTTAATGTGTATCTACATGTAATAATACATGTGCACACACATATGGATATGTGTGTGTGTGTGTGTGTGTGTGTGTGTGTGTGTGAGAGAGAGAGAGAGATGGAACCAAATAAGGTAATAGGCCAATACAATCATCCGTATTTATCTGAGTGGTAGACATTTTGCCCAACTTTAAATATTCTGTGACCAGACGACAAATAGCATATACATTCACCAAAATTCAAATTCATTTTGTAAATATAGTGAGCTGTGCTTCTTCCCTACTTTTCCCCAGTTTAACCAGTTCTTCTTAAAAACAAGCAACATGCATGTCTATATACAAATACACTTGTGTGCATGTATCTCCCTGTTGTTGTTGTTTTTTTTTTTTTTTCCCCTTTACTTACTTTGCTTTGTAGCTGATGTTTTCATTTAAATTACCCCTGGGAGACCTAAGCATCTGTCCAATTCTTTCCCACAGTTGTCAAATATTTCATTTATGAAGATATGATCTATTTTACTCATCTTCTTATATGCACATTAATTTGTTTCCTTTTGTTGGCAATTCTAATTACTCAATGAGTGTCCAAGCACCAGCATAGTTTTATTTTTCTCATGCCACAAGGGTGCTGGAAGGGTTTCTGTGGAATAAATACCTGTTTTTAGATTTTCTGGATCAAAGACTCTTTTCATTAAAATTGAAAGCTTTGGCCAAATTGTCCTTTATAGAGGCGGTCCAGGTTGACAAGATGCCCATAGGGGTTACTTACTGTCATTGCTATTTTTAGTGTTTTTTCCAGGGGAATCTGACCTGAGTGGGAAAAAGCACAAAGAGGCAACTGAAGTTTCTGAAAAGCAAAAGTGACAGTACCTGGCATGGTGAGTGCTAACTGCCTGCATTCCCCAGGCATCCCCCAACATCATTTAGAAGGATCCTCAATTTTCTCTGCTAGGTTCCTCTTTTCTTGCAGAACAATTATAAGAAGCAATGTTATTCTTTTCACCTACAAGACCTCAACATGAAAAAATTTAGTGATTCCCACTTGATAAGACATGCAATGGAGCAAAAGCATTGACAAAACTATAATTTTAGGAATAAAAAATAAAAATTTACCAAAGATTCTATTGAAAGTGCATAAAATTTCATTGCAGGGAAAAATGGATCTGGAAGGTTATATAAGGAAAGGGTTGAGATTTCTACTGACTTTAAAATTATATAGTATTTACCCTACTTTATCCATCATTAATTCTTTTCTGTTAGTTCATAGATTAAAACTCTGGAAATGACAAAATTCATATGGATGGATGTATGACTTTTTCCCACAATTAAAAAAAATGCTTTTAGTTATTTTTTTAATACCTTTCTCCTTTCCTCCCCACCCCCCACCTCCATCTCCCTGTCTCCTAATCTTCCTCCCCTCCTCCTCTAAGAATTAGTATTGTTCTCCCAGAAGATGATTTTATTTACTATTAATCTTGACTCAGTTTTCACTCAGCTCCCCATAGCATTGTAGGTTTCAAGAGAAGTTTGACAAACCTGCCTATAAGAATTAACCCACACCCTCCTAAAGCTACCCAGCAATAGATTTTAAAATATCTAATTTCTAGGACTCCCTCCTTCCTCCAAGCCCCCCTGCAAGTTGTCTCACCCCGACTCTCTTCCCAGAAGGCAATGCTCATGGGCCCATGTAGCACTTTGATCCAGAACCTGCGTCAATGTTTGGTTCTTAGACCCCAGGGGCCTGGTTCCTGAGTAAACCCAACACAGCCACTATGCTATTCTTTGCATGCCATTACTTACTTTTTTTTAATATTATTTATACAAGAATTAGGGTGCAGGTCAGAGGCGAGGGAGGGTGAGAGAATTCACCAGAGACAGAGCGGGGAGCAGAACAGGCAGACCGACCGAAGACACTGCTGAGGGGAGCAGCGGGCAAGGCAGGAGAGGTCTGCCTTGCCATGTGGTGTTCACCCTGGCCGGTCAGGAATCAAACCCATGCTAAAGAGGCTGTGGAAAGCTTCACAGTGCTGCACTCAATCTGCTTCACCACCAGGGAGGCCCTTATTTATTTCTTTTGTAAATAGAATCTTGCACCTTTTAACAAAGTTAGGTCTTAAGTGTTTTCATTACAATTGCACATACATGAGGTGATGTGTGTTAATTAGCTCATTATGATAATCATTTTACAATATATACATCACCACATTGTTAATCTTAAATATAAACAATTTTTATTTGTCAATTATAGAGGTAAAAAAATAAAATTCAATTGGTCTTTATGCATTATTTTTTTCTATACTTCCAGACTTGATTTATTATAATAATGCTTAGACTTTAGTCAATTTTTTAATAAAGATATAATACTTGTCTTATAAAACAAGTTAGGGATTTATTTTCCTTTTTCTATTCTCTCAAAAAAGATGTATGTAAAATTGTTGTTTTTACTTCATTAGATGTTTACAAGACTTACCAATGAATTCATCTCTCTAGAGTTTTCTGTATGGAAAACTTTTCTGTTTAAATGATCTATTTATCAGACATAATACTTCAGATTTTCCATTTCCTCTTTTTTCATTTTTAATAAATTGCATTTTGGAAGGGATTGATGATTTTATCTAATTTGAAAATGTTTCTCAATGCTTTTTAAAATATCACAGAATATTTTCAATGTGTGTAAAATGTGTAGTGATTTATCTTTTATGTTCATGAATACGACATGTCTCTTACACTTTTTTGTTTAAACTTTCATTTTCATTCTATGCTTCAGTTTAGATATTTTCTATTGATCTGCACTTAAATTCATTAATCCTATCTTCTGCTTGTCAAGTTTTCTATTAAATCCATGCAGTGAGTATTATATCTCATATATTCTGTTTTTCAGGATGAGATAAGACAAGGGACAGACACATTCGACCAATGAAGGATTGAGCTAGGTCAAGGTGTGGTCAATGTTTTAGTGTGGCTTTTTCTCATGCAGAGACTTCCCTGATGTCCCATTCAAATCCTTTATCTTTAAAGGCAAGGCTCTTTTAAAAATCATCAGTTTTCACTTCTAAAAGTCTAGAGTATTTTCTAGAATTTTCATAACATTACAGAATACCTACTCAAGTTATTTCTCTGAAACTGGCCCTTCTATTTCCCCAACCCTAGTTCCTTTCTTGGAGTCAGGATTCAGATAATGAACAAGAAAATAGTTATGCATCGCTATATGCTCAGTGGGTTAGTACCTTTCATAAGTATGTTTTTATACACAGATTCTTCTTCCTTTTTATATTGCCACTTATTTGTTGAAGAATCTTGGATTTAATGCTGTTAAATTCTCCACATTTGGATTTATTTTTTACTGCACCTTCACAGTGACATTTACTATATTACTCTTTCCTCTGCATTTTTGTTATATTTGCGTATACATCTATAGTTAGAACTCGGTTTTAGTTTTGATATTTTTGGGAAAACATTTTCATCAGTGGGTATATTATTCTGTTTCCCCCTCTTTCTGTGAGCTCAATTTTCATTGCTTTATGCAATCATTGCCCTAGGCTATTTTCCACTGCAAATATATTGCCTATTTGAACTTTTTATGTTCCACAAAGGGAGAAAATGCTCCTATCTTGCACAAAGTATAATACCTGACATACATAATATGTTCAGTGTATCTTTGATTGACTGAGTGAATGACAGAATAGCCATTTTTTAAATTTTTTTAAATTATTTTATTTATTTGTTTGTTTGTTTGTTTGTTTATTTATACAAGCACTGGGTACAGTCAGAAGCTTGGGTGGGTGGGAGAATTCACCAGAGCCAGAGCAGGGAACAGAACAGGCAGACTGACCAAGAAATACACTGCTGAGGGGAGTAGCGGTCGTCGTGGCAGGAGAGGTCTGTCGTGCCATGTGGGACCCTCGCCCAGAGGCTGGGAATCGAACTGGTACTGCAGAGGCTGCAGGCAGCTTCGCAGCCCAATGCCCAACCGCTGTGCCACCAGGAGAGGCCCTAGCTTATTTTTTAATTCATTGTTGTCCTACAGTACTTACCTCTGTATGGATATTGGGGTTACTATAGTAACAGACCCTTTTATGTAACTTTTTGGGCTGACATATTTTTCACATATATCAACAAAGTTTTGAATAAATGCTTTCAATCAAACATGCAACTTCATGTGCTACAGAGGATTATCAGCTGATGAAGAATCTCAAGGCAGGTAAATCTCTGTAATTTCATCACTCCTAAAATTAAAGGTGTGGTCAAGAAAATAACTTCACATACCTCTTAGCTGTAGTATTTTCACCCAAACTTTTCCTAATGCTTTATTAATTCATACTCATGTAATTGTGTCTTCCAAATCTAAATTGACTACAACCCATTGGAACTAAGCTTATGATATGAAACGTCATTCAGTGGTTTATAGTTTAATATGCTCAGTTAAGTCAAATGGTGCTTTTTCCTTTCTTCTGCAAGCATAAAAAATTCTTATAGTTGAAGATAAAAGGAAACTCTGTGTGTCTTTATTGCTTTCACTTTATTTCTGTTGTTTGATCGGTATGTTATCAACATAGCACAAACAGTATTCTTCCAACCTCTTGTTAGATGTGTCATATTTTCTGGTTGCTCTTCTTGGTCTGCCAACACAGGACCAAATGCAAAAGAAACCCACCGCTCTGCTGTTATGGGTCCATTCCACTATAAGCCGATAAATCATGTAAGCACAAGTCATTTGTCAAAAATACATTTATTGGAATCAGAATTGCTTTATGTGCCGAGATTGCTGGATTGGTTTTCCAGTTCTCACTAAATAATTCATCAAATCCTGATTTGCTAGGGATATAATACAAAAGGAATACACGATAAAATTAAACAAAGTTTGTCTATCTTGTAATAGTACTTTGGAAGAAATGTAATTATGTTTCATTGCCATATCATAAATTTCACTATGTTGAATTCAGGAGTCAAATATGTGCCAACATATTTCAAAATAGACATGGTAATCAGAATTATACTTTATTGCTACTCTTGGTTTTAAAATAGTGAACATTTTCCCATCATGCCCATAACCCCTTCCTTTGTCTCTCTCTTGTTGATGAAAAGAAAGTAATAATAATCTTCTTTGATGAAGATACAATCTTTGGTTGCCTCCTATGTTCCTAACTGCAGGTTCCAAGGAATCACTTTTTACTTAAATATGAAATGCTCCTTTAAAGCAATATTTTACTATGTGTTTATATAAAAGCCCCTGAGATCTCCCTCTAACAACTGCTTATAATTCAAATTCGTTAGTTTTACTGAAATTTAAAGAAAAAATGAATTCCCTTCCAAAATTGTTACAATACCTACCACTCAGGAAATGATAAAAGCTATTTAGTTAACAAATTTGATACATAAATTTAAGGAATGCTGATGAACACAAATTCTTTGTAAAAACTCACTGGGAATTTTTTTTTTTTTTTCAGTTTCCCTTATGAGGCCTGCTTCTGAATTTTGTCCATACTTAATTTCATTACTTGTGAACCTTATAATTCATGTAGCTAATCATGTTTCCTTTTTGGTTTAACTATTAGGAATTCTAAATCCAGTCTGTAACCCACTTAGCATTTGAGCATGATTTTTCATCTGTATTTTGATTATCTGTGATTTTTGCACTTAGATCTATTTTCTTGTTTTTACATTTGTTAACTTTTTGTTTCATCTAGGGTCTTTTATTGTCATTGCTGAGAAAAAAGGTAAATTTTAAGATACCCACTTTATTTTATACCATCACTGTCTTTGAACAACTTGTAAGAGTATTAGTATTACATTTTCATTCTGTTCTATTCAGTTTATTATATCAAGTCTGTCTCTTTAGAAATCCATTTTTCTATTGATTGAGCCTGGCATTTCTGTTTCACAATTAATACTATCCTCTTTGGTAATTTTGGTGAATTTTGTTTGTTTGCTCCTTTGTTTTTTTCATAAAATCACTTCCATACTAGTCTCCTGCATATTCTCTCCATCTGTTCTATAGATCTCATTTCTTATGCTAACTTTCAAAATTGCCCTAATTCTTTGTCTACAGGGTGACAATTGTTTGTTCACCATGATTTCTGTAATTCCTGTCGTGGTAGTTTCATGGACAAGAAGGACACACAAGGCTCAGTTTACATCAAGACTCAGTTTCCCTCAATCACCAGCATTTATTCTGCAGGAGGAGGGAGTCTGTACTTGAGGGATCTGTGAGTCTATCTCTGGTATTTATTCTGTGCCATTACCTATAAGTCTTTTCTTTCATTAATATCACACCATCATGATGAATTTAGTTTTACAGTTGGTCTAGAATGTGGGTAATATCTATCCTCAAACTTTGCTTTACTTCCTCCATGTATTTTTGTTTTTGTCTTTTCCTGTAAATTTTAATAACCATTTGTTGATATCTACAAAATACCTTGCTGGTATTTTGAGGGATTATAATAAAAGGTGGTAATAACTGTATCTTAAAAAATAATGAGTCTTGCAATGAATGAACAAGGACTACCTCTCCATATATTCTTATTTGATTTCTTTCATCAGAGTTTTGTGGTTTCCCACATATTGATCCTATAAATATTTTTTGAGATTTATACCTAAGTATTTCGTATTTTATGCTAATGTAAGTGATACTGTGTTTTTAATTTCAAGTTTCAATTAGTTTTTGCTGCTATAATGGAAAGCAATGGACTTTTTTACATTAACCTTTTCTCCTATGACCTTACTATAATTTTTTATTAGTTCCAGACATTTTTCCTTAATTTGGGGGGATTTTCAACATAGATTATGCCATTGGCAGACAAAGACTGTTGAAGACCTTTCTTCCCAATTTGTATACCATTTCTTCCCTTTTCTTTTCTCAATTCATTAGCTAGGACTTCTAGTACAATTAATGTCCATCAGTAGTGGGAATTTTTGCCTTGTTTCCAGTCTCAGAGAGAAAACATTCAGTTTCTCAACATTAGATATGATATTAGCTGGAGGTTTCTATAGATGCTATTTACCAAATACAGGAATTTGCACTCTTTCTACCTTGTTGATAGTTTTTATGATTAGAAGGTACTGAACATAGGCAAAAGACTTTCCTGCATCAAATATACCTTAACTTTTTTTTCTTCTTTAGACTGTTGGTATGACATACTAAAATAACTTATTTTTGAATTTCAAACAACTCTTGCATACCTGAAATCATGCTTCATGATAGTGAGTAATTATTCCTTTCTTGTAATGTCTTTATCTGTTTTGGATGTTAGCTTAATGCTATCATCATAGAAGAAGTTAGCAAGTATTACCTCTGCTTAAATTTTTGGAAGAGGTTACAGCAAATTAGAATTATTTCTATAAGATTCAGTGGGGTGCATCAGTAAAACCATCTAGACTGTTGCTTTCTTTTGTGAGACATTGCTCATTACTGATCAAATTTATTTAATAATTATATGCCTCCTCACATCATCCTATTTCCATGGTGTTTGTCTTTCAAGGAATTAGTTAATTTATTACCAAATTTGCAGGAATAAAATTGCTCACAACCCTCCATTGTTATTATTTCAATGCTTATGGGCTCACTGATGATAGTTCATCGTTTATTTCTGATACTAGTAATTTGTGTCTTATATTTGTAACTATTAGAATGAGTTTTTAAAGCTGCCAATGACGCCTTCTTTCTTATTACATTAAACATATACCACAAAGACTAGAAGCAGAGATTGGTCATTGATTAGCTCTAATATATACAGGCTTTGTTGATTTAATTTTTCACTTATTTGTTGAATTTTTTCATAATACAGGTTATTTTTCCCCTTGTTTAGATTTTCTTACATCCAATTATAGAAATCCACAGAAATAAACTATATTTATTTGATTTTAAAGGAAAAGGTCATTTTAAAATAACATCTTCACAGAAATATAGCATAATGTTCTTTTTTTTTTTTTTTTTGTGGGACCCTCGCCAGTGTCCGGGGAATAAACCGGCACTGCAGAGGCTGCCCGCAGCCTCACAGCCCAGCGCTCAACCGCTGCGCCACCAGGGGAGGCCCATATGTTCATTTTTCATGAAAAATAATTGTATACTCTACTCTGAGCTATACTTTAAAAATGGAGGGCTGTAGAGGGTGGGAGAGAGATTTCCAATATCAGGAGTGAATGGAAACTATCACTACAGATGATTTATATTCTAAAACAAAAATGAGGAAATATAAACAATAGTTTGGCAAAGTATTTGGCAACTTATATAAAATGGGCAAGTTTCTTGAAATATAAAAATTTACCATAACTTTGACTCTAAAGAAAAAAATTGCTAGCTCTTTATCTATTAAGAAAATGAATTTGGGCCTCCTTGGGGGTGCAGGCGGTTGAGTGCCGCACTGTGACGCTCTCTGCAGCCTCCGCAGCGTGGGTTCAATCCCTGCCGGCCAGCAAGAATCCCACATGGCAAAGCAGACCTCTGCTGCCTTGCCCACTACTCCCTTCAGCAGTGTATTTTGTCAGTCTGCCTGTTCTGCTCTCCACTCTGTCTCTGGTGAATCCTCTCACCTTCTCGTGCATCTGGTCTGCACCCTGGTTCTTGTATAAAAATAAATAAATCTATTAAAAAAAAAGAAAAAAAGAAAATGAATTCATTGTTATGCATCCCCACATGGAAAACTTCAGTAACAGATTGCTTCACTGAGTAATGCTATCCGTCATTAAATAAAGAAATAATTCCAATTCTACATAAACACTTTCAGAAAGTAGAATAAGAGGACATTTTTCTACTCATTTTAGTACATTAATAATACTCTCATAGTAAAACCATGTAGAGGTATTGCATAAAATGAAAACAACAGACCATTATACTTCATGAACATAAATGAAAAATCCATAAGATATCAACAAATAAAATATAATTATTTTTATAATAAAAGATACTTATTTATCTTAAGCAAGAAATAAAACATTGATTCAATATGCAAAAATGAAACAAATTAATTCATTATGTCAATAGATGAAAAAGGAAGAAATATTTGTTTCTTTTTGAGTACAGAAAAGACATTTGTCAAAATTTAACATCTTTATATGAATTATAAATGCTCAGAGAAACATAAGAATTTAAGAGCACTCCTTGAAATTGGTAAGTGTATCCACTAAAAAATAAACAAGTAAACTGCACTGAATATTGTACATAATGGTGAAAGATGAAATGCTTTCCACTTAAGTGGGGAAAAATCAAAAATGTCTGATCAACCTATTATACATTTCACTAGAGAGCACAGTCTGTGCAATGAGGCAAGGAAATACATAAATAAAAGCAATAAATATTGAAGTGGTCATCATAATTATATGTAGATGATAATAGTTTATGTAGAAAATCTTCAAAAAGTTACTAAAAGTAGCAAGTGTATTAAGGAGATGGAAGATGTAAGTTCAACAAAAATTGAGTGTATTTTTATGAAGTAGGAGCAAATGGAATATTTTTTAAAGTGCAAAATATCAAAAGTATAAAATAAGAATAAATATAAGAACATGGGTAAGATCTCTAAACTTAAAAATATTAAATATTGTTAAAATGAAAAAAAATAAGTAACTAAAGTTTATAAAAGAAATATGAAATTTTGTGGATTGGGGTTCTCAATATTGTAAGATACCTACTTTCCTGAGAATTATTGGGACAATACCATCCCAATTTATTTCCAGGCGACTTTCAAAAATAGTATTTCACATAGTCATTTTAGCATTTATGTTGAAGTTTAAACAATCTAGAAATAAGTTAAACTTTGCAGAGAAGGAGACAGTATTTGAAAATATATTTCTTCCAAAAGAAATATACAAAATATACAAAACTTAAACAACCTAATAATGAAGAGTAACAGTCCATTTAAAGTAGGTATGAGTTATCCCAATAAAGTACTTATATTTATTTTTTATTTCTAGTCCAGGATCTAATCTATTTTCATGGGTTGAATATAGTTGTCATGTTCATTTAGTCTTTTCAGTCTAGAACTTTTCTTGACCTTGATTTTTTTTTTAATGTACATGGGCCAATTTTATAGGAAATCCCTCAAACTGAGTTTGTCTTGTTAGTAGACAGCATGTGGAGCACCCCAGGACCTCCAAACCTGCCTGCTCTATAGGGGTTCTGCCATATGCCACATACAGGCAAAACATAACCTTAGTGCATAAGACCTTCAAAAGAAAAAACCTGTAATACACTTGTGTGCAATATGGAGACAATCAATGTGCAATAGAGAATTAGTGTGCAATAGAGAGAAAGAATATAGTTAAAATAGTTTTTCCATGAAAAACCCAACTTACCGATCCCTCATGGATAAATGTCCAGTCAAAAACATTTGGCCCAAAGTGGGGCTACTGGGGCCTGAAAAACTTCCCGTGAGTCTAAGTCACTTTCTGGCAGGGAGCCATAGGAACAGGGCAGAAGGGGCCGAAGGAAAAAAGCAAAATCAAATACAACTCAAGGTAAAGCCTGCCATTGTTGACCTCCTATGTGTCTCTGATCCACATCTCTGTACCTTTCAAGTATCTTCTTCCTTGTCCCCCAAGTCCCTGTTACAAGTGCAAGGCCAGGAAACAAGTGCAACTTCTTCACCTGTCTCTCTGTACCATGTGCCTCCTACAGGTCTCCTTATTCCTAAGTCCTTCTCCCAGTCTTTTCTAGTTTCTTGCAGATCAGCTCCTTCCTCCTTGGAGTGGGCGGGAAACCTGGACCCTCCCCTTTCTGTGGAGATTACCCTGTTACAGAGTGATACTTTATTTGAGGAGGACAGGATGACATCATATGATAAAACCAGATGTTCTAGGTGTTTTCCCTGCCTTAGTTAACATTTCTCTGATTAAAACAAAAATAAAGGTATTTCTGGAAATAACCCTAAATCTGAATAATCTTCATCCTTCAGGGAATAGTAACAATTTTTTCCTAATGCCCAGAAAACCTCTGTTGGTCTTAGTTTGAGGTGTCAGAAAAAAAAAAAAACTTCTTGTAGATATCTTGGAAAAAGCCTAATTGAATACTTTTGGGGAGACAATCTGTGGTCATTATTTCTGCTGTAGGACATCAATTCTTCTGCCTTTAGGAATTTCTATGCTTGTATGTGTGTGTTTTTTTACCTTCCAGACAATAGTGATGCAACAACAAAGTATATGTCCCTCTCTGTTGCACTAGATAAGCTCGCCCATTACTTTTATTTTCTTTTAGGCTTAATAAATCTTGCTTTTTTTAATACTCCAAGGGAAAAGAACTTCACTACAAAGATAACATCAGAATTGTTTGCCACTAGATGATGGCTGAAAAAGCTGGCGTCCACCAGAATCACCACATGCTTGTATCTCCAGGATGGACAAGCTGACCTCTGCCCACTCCCCTTTCTATTCCCATGTACCCCTAGATAAACACCCCTGCCCTCTGCTAGAGAGCAGGACAGCAGTCTCTCAGACTCTAGTCTGTTGCCCTCCTCAACTTGTTGACAAATTAAACTATTTTCCTTCTCAGCTTCTGTTTTCTTTGTTATCCAAGAGAAGCCAGACTGGCTAGGATTCCAGCAGGATTAAAATAATCAGGAATCAGTGACTTTGGGTATTTCTCATTGGTTTTATGCTTTATATAACATGAAAACAACATGAAAAAACCACAAAGCCCTTGCTATTCTGCAGCCCAGCACAGACACGTGAGGGTGCTGAGGTGAAAGTGTCCTTCTGTATTGACCCTTGAAATTGTTGTTGGGACTGCTAAGAAATGACAGTGTCTTCAGGTAGGGACAGAAAGAATATGCTGGGATACCTTGCCTCACATTTTTTCTGAAGCTTCCTGGAAGACTCCTAGCCACTAATGCATTAAAAAAAAAAAAAAAATCTGTCATGTAAATTCAATTTGCTAAAAGGCTTATGAATAAATAACCAAAACCACCTTCAAATCAGTATTTTAAGCTGGTGTAATTATGTGATGCTTGCCTGAAGGAGAGAGTGGTGGGAAGAACTTGAATGCCTAGACATCCTGCCCTGACCCCACCTGCAAGCTTTTCTCCCTTCCTTTGGTGCTTTCAACATATAAAAGGTTTCCTTTACCCCTAAGGGCTAACAGATGAGTAATCATTGCCCTTTGAAGGCTCTGACCTCCACAGGTCAGGGTTCACATTGTAATTTAGCACCTGGACATCCATATTCATTTCTTTTCATTTGAGATCACCTTCCTGAGAAAGCAGAATTTTTAATAGCTAAATCCTTTGAGTGACAGATGCACTGGGTGGGGGAGGGGGGCAGCCATCTTCACTCCAGTCCAAGAGTCAAAGTCACATTTCACAATTCCGTAGGCTGGTGATTACAACAAAGGAAGGAGGGATGGGGTAGGGATTAGATGAGAGAGAGAGAGTGAGGCTTTGAGGTGGAAGAGGAGAAAAGGTTTTATATCCATGAGGTAGAGAAATGTAAGGGAGTCTATGTGATTTAAAAGTAATCTGAAAACGAAGCCAGGTACATCCCTGTACACAGGAGTGTAAATTCCTTTGTGGAATGGAGGTTTCTATATGAACAGACAAAGGGATTCAGATCAGAATCAAGTCACAGGAGAGAAATTGGTTATTGTTGAACCTTGTGTTGTAGTTGAAGTTCAGAGTAAGCTGTCTCTAGAAAAATCTTTTCAAAGATAATGATTATTCACCTAGGCCCTCAGGATATACCCCTAAGGGAGCTTACAACTGGGGTAGTTGGAACTGTCACATATAGCATGACCTCTCAGTGCTGCTGTCAGATCAGCTCCATGCAGTGGAGGGACTGACCTCCACCCTTGATGTCTGGCAACATGCAAGCTAGAGGGCACTCCAGCCAGGGCAGTGACATGTTCTGGACTCTGCCCTTGAGATCCTGAGTGAAGGGGCTGCTAGGAAGGGAGCAGAGCTGAGCGGCCATATTGGGAGTTAATAGAGAGCTATGCAGATAGTCTCTGATGTGGTTTTTGGAGTTAGTGCAGGGTCCTTGGGTTCAGTCTGGGAAGGGTTTGACTAGACCCCTGTTTCAGCGACACGTGGCGTGTTCCCCAGGCAAGGTTCTCCATGAGACAGAGACGTTAGTTATATTTAAAGAGCAGGTTTATTGGTGAAAGGGATAGGATAGTAAAAGACACTTGCATGGACACAAGTGGGCAGAAAGAGCTGCCCCGAAGGGACAGGTTTGCTAAGAAAGGCCTGCATGGTCACAGGCAGGCAGCCTTGAGGAGACCTGTATGTCCTGAGAGGCAATAGATGGTGGCTGGTTTTCTTAGTTCTGTATCTCCATCAACATACATATGCTTTTGTGGAGAATGGGCTGCTTTTAATTTATATTGTTATAAATATCATTCACATGTCTTTTACATGGCCACGTGCAGTAACCTTTCCTGGGTCTATCTACACTTAGGAGTGGAATGCCATGCAGCACAAAATAGTTTATGAGTAGTCATTTGTTGAATAAAAACAAAAGAATGAGGAAATGAATGAAAAAATATCTTAAGAGTGGTCCATGCAAAGATAAGGGAATCTGACTGTATTTGGAGCAGCTGCCATCTCAGGAGGATGAAGAGGGAGTGCAAGGAAGGAGACCTAGCTGAAGAGAGGACTTAGCACCAATAGCCCATGGGTTGATTTCTTCCCTGCAAGTGTAACCAACCAGGGGCTGAAGCTATAGACTGTTACAGGTGGAGATAAACAGCCCCAGATGAAATGCAAACAAAGTATCAGTGGGAATGGCAACGGATAAGAAATATAAAGGACTGCTAAAGCAGCCTCCAGGATGCAGCACTGGGGATGTCAATGGTGAAGGGTAAATGTATGTCAGGCTTTTCTGCCCTCCCACCATTAGCACTGATGATGGATCCCTGCGGTCCTGAATGCTTGTGTGATGGCGGGCACCTGGAGTGGGGGGTGGGCATACATAGGTGGATACACCTGGGCTGAGAGACTAGGCTTATAAGGGAAGCGTCACGTGGAACGGAACCACCACGAGAAGGCAAACAAGTAAGAGACCAGAAGAGAAGGCCGGAGAGCCCAGAAAGAGTGAAGATTCGCTACGGGTAAGGAGGCCTGCCAGCCTGCTGGCCCCCCGGCACCCCTGCCTGCCGTGTACCTGGTAAACTCAATAAAACCCTGAAAAAGCCACCGAGGGCTCCAGGACTCCTCCCTCACCCATCTGCTGGGATCAACGAGAACGAGCTCTGTGCCATCCTGCCACTACAAATGGTTTAAAATCTTCAGGGATTCCAGGGGCAGCCATTTCCCCCCATCACGCCGATCTTCCAGAAGGCTGTTGTGGGTCTTTGACAGAAGAGGAGAGGATCCAGCAGCCAACATCAGTGAAGAAAAGTTTGGAGGCTTTACAAGTAGCTGAGCAATCGAAACTGTTCCCAACCTTGCTGCTGTTACAGCCTGGAACGGAAGGCGAAAATCTGGAGCGGGTGCCTCAGTGAGATGTGAGTGTGGACATTTGTTGGGCCCTTCAACTGCTGCAGTTTTTTTTTTTTTAAGATTTATTTTTATGCATACAAGAGCTGGGGTACAAGGCAGAGGTGTGGGGTGTTGAGAATATTCACCAGGAACAGAGTGGGGAATAGAACAGGCAGAATGACTGAAACACACTGCTGAGGGGAGCAGCGGGCGACTCAGGAGAGGTCTGCTGTGCCATGTGGGTTGTTCTCTGCGGACAGCTTCATAAGTTGTGTCTTAGCTGGTTGCACCACCAGGGAGGCCCATGTAGCTGCTGCTTTGAGTGTCTGTTGTCTGGTGCTGTGCTGGCGCATCTTGGCAGCTCTATGAGTATCTCCTGGTGTGTCTTCTGCTCTCTTCATGAGTTGGATCCTGGCCTCCAGGTCTGCAGTGGCAGGAAGATGCCATATCGAGAGCTTGGCCTTTTATTCGGGAGAGGAGCTCCCATATCTTCAGTGAGGGCAAGATGCCCTCTTGGGACCCTTTGCATTTAGGACTTGAAAACACTGGATACTGCTTCAGGTGAGGTAAATTGCCATTTGTGCCACAATAACTCTTTGTTTCCCCTGGTCTGTTAAGTAAATCCCATTGTTGTTTTCTGAACCTGAGCAGTCTTGGAATTGTGAGTGCAGGTGAGGAACTCAGTGACCGGTAAATTATTTGGGCGCTGTCCTTGGCCAGTTTTTGTGACCCTTGCTGCCCTGTATCAGAACATCTGGTGACTTTGTTTATATGCAAAGATGCAGGCTGGAGCCAGTGCATCAGACCCAAATGGCTAGCCTGCATCGACCACCTGGCCATTGGGGTAGCCTCTATCCCTGTGTGGGTCAGTAAAAGGGTTTTGGAGGCGGAGAAAGGGGGGCCTACCTCTAGCTCTACCCAAAAGTTCTTTGTGGTTTGGATAAGTCATTTTAGTTTTCTGCATTTTCCTTTCCCTTATCTTAAAAATGCTGAAAAGGCATGTAACTCTGCTTTTCGGAGATTTTCTGATGGCAGCAAAGCAGGAATACAAATGCCTACGGGTGAGGCACAATCTAAGCAATTTACAACTGTCAGTAAAATTCCTTACTACACTGACTTTAATTTTAAAATCTATGTATATTGCTCATTTGAATTTATAGCACACCTATGCATTTTAACATAAAATGTTTATGTACAAAACTAGCTAATGGCATAGAAATCACCCTGCAAGCTGAGCCCTGTCTAATCTTTTTATGTCTCTTGTATTCATGTAGCCAGAATGTTGGGGAACTCAGAGCCAGACCATCCCAAGGCTTCAAGTTGAACCAGGTAAATTTATACCCCAGGGCCCTTCTCCCCCAAATAGGCTGGTAATTAGTACTCCCATTCTATGATATTTTAGACTGGAAATTGTTCTCTGAGAGTAATTTATGGACCAGTAAGCTAATGTTTCATCAATGTATCTTTGAATCCAGTAAGTTTGTTTCTTGATGAAAGTCATGCCTTTCTGGTTATCCTACATCTTACAATATTTTTTTAAAAGATGTATTGGGCCTCCCCTGGTGGCGCAGCAGTTGACTGCTGGATTGCAAGGCTGCCCACAGCCTCTGCAGCGCCAATTCGATCCCCAGCCACTGGTGAGGGTCCAACAAAAAAAAGATGTATTTTATTTATTTATACGTACAAGAACTGGGGTCTAAGCCAGAGGTGTGGGGGTGAGAGGATATGCTGGAGAGTAAGTGGGGAGCAGAACAAGCAGATCTACTGAAATGCACTGTTGAGGGGAGAGTGGGCAAGAAACAAGAAGTCTGCTGTGCCATGTGCCATGTCAGCTCCTGGCCGGGGATAGAACTCGGGCCAAAGTGGCTGGCGATTGCTTGACAGTGCTGAGACCTTGCCACCAGGGAGGCACAATCATCTCATAACTTTTAATCAAGTTAGGTAGACATTATTCAATGAAAGTTTTATCCAGTTTCTAAAAAATCATGCCTTTATCATTCTTTAGTGGTTATGACAGCTAGGTCATTACTTGCTGATAATAAGCTGTTGAAAAACTTCATCCAGGATTTTTGTTCATTATTTTCATGTTTTTCTCTCTAAGTAATTAGGTTTATAATTACAAGACTTGCTCCAGCAATGGTAAACAACTGTTTTCCTTTTAAGACAGATGTCTGCATTGCTGGGGATTAATAAACAATAACAACTGTTTTGTCACAAAATAGTATACTGGACTTCGAAAGTTGTTAAGACTATTTTGCCAACTTTCTCCTTCTGTCCTCCCACATTCAACCAAAGTATACTAGGGGCCAAAAGGAAATTATCCCTTAGGTTGCATCCTTGGTAGAGCACATTCACAATGAAAACAAAGAAATTACACAGGTCTTAAATCAGAATGCTGTCTTTATCACCCTTGGAACTTGCAGGGAGGAATCCCAGTCCTGGCAGATGAAGTTGCTTAAATCTTATTAAAAGTAAAAAGCACATTCCCCAATATGAAGGACCATCTCAAGGACACATCTCTTCATCATCACAGGTGACAAAAGCATGCCACAGAAAATAATTTTTCATCTCCAGAAAAACAAATCATCAGCATGTTGTCTTTTGAGAGAAATAGTTCCCCATGAGAAATGGAAATTAATCTCAGGAGGAGAAACATGTATTGTTATCTTTTGCATTTGCATTTATATGCTATAATTACCCATATTGAAAAATTCCCCAAAAGCCAATTTATTTCTCATGTAATAATGTCTTAGTCTGTTTAGTCAGCTACTAAAACAATACCATGGATTGTGCAATGTATATGCAACAGAAATTTATTTCTCATAGTTCTGAAGGCTGTGAAGTCCAAGGTTAAGGTGCTGGCAGATTTAGTGCCTGGTGAAAACTTGCTTCCTGGTTCACAGAGGGCCCTCTCTTCACTTTGTGCCATGTGGAAGAAGAAGCAAGGGGCTTCTCTGTGATATCTTCTACAGTCGCATCCATGATAGTGCTACCCTCGTGATTAATCACCTCCTAAAAACCTTCTTTCCAAATAGCATGACATTAGGGGTTCATTTTCAGCATAATAAAATGGGGTAGGGCCTCCCTGGTGGCACTGCGGTTGAGCACTGGGTTGTGAAGCTGCCCACAGCCTCTGCAGTGCCAGTTCGATCCCAGGCCGCTGGCGAGGATCCCACATGGCGCGCAGATCTCTCCTGCCGCCCGCTGCTCCCCTCAGCAGTGTATTTCATTGGTCTGCCTGTTCCGCTCCCCGCTCTGGCTCTGGTGAATCCTCTCACTGTCCCGCGCTTCTGACTGTACCCAGTGCTTGTATAAATAAATAAATAAATCTTAAAAAAAATATTTGGGGGTAGTGGACAAACATTCAACAACAACAACAAATACAATGAAAAATACTATGTTGAGCACCCAGTCTGTAATAGTCACTAAAATATCAAGTGAAATGCAGAGCACCAGCATAGTGTTCTTTGGGGGTATTCTTTATTTTAGAGGGTGAACATGGTAGTATCAGTTTGAGGACCACAAATGTAGACTTTCAGACAGTTGAGTAGCTTGTATAGTTTTCCAGGACCAGGCTTTCATCAACAATAATGAGGTGGGGGCAGCTCCTATCCAGGAATCAATCAGTATGCCAGTGAGATTAAATCCATTGAAAAGCCTATTTCAGAAGCTAGGATCTGGGTATGTACACATTAGACTCATGACTTTTTTTGAAAACTTCCTACCCTAGAGGAATTAAGTCACAATATCTCAGAGTAAGACTCAGACATCAATTTTATTAAAGTATCCTATGTGATTCCAATATGAAACCTAGTTTGAAAAATCCCAATTCACATAATTTAGGCCCTAACTCTTGATATATGAATGAGGTCAAGTTGTTTCAAACATGTGAGCTGAGCATGGATAAAGGGTAACTCCCAAAATGAAGTTTAGGCTAGAAAATTTTTGATAAATTATTGTTATATGAAATTTTGTGTAACATTAATTTTTTAAAGATTTATTTATGCATAAAGAATTAGGGTATAGGCCAGAGGTGTCGGGGTGAGAGGATTCACTATAGACAGAGTGGGGAACAGAACAGGCAGATGTACTGAAATACACTGCTGAGGGGAGCAGCGGGCAAGTCAGGAGAGGTCTGCTGTAGTATGTAAATAGCTCTCTGGCTGGGGATAAAACTCAAGCTGCAGTGGCTGCGGATTGCTTCATAGTGCTGTGTCTTAACTCCTTGCACCACTAGGGAGGCCCCTCCATTATTTTTTTTTTTAAAGATTTATTTACTTATTTATACAAGCACTGTGTACAGTCAGAAGCGCGGGAGGGTGTCAGCATTCACCAGAGCCAGAGCAGGGAATAGAACAGGCAGACTGACGAAATACACTCCTGAGGAGAGCAGCGGGCATGGCAGGAGAGGTCTGTTGTGCCATGTGGGACCCTCGCTGGCGGCCAGGGATCAAACTGGTGCTGCAGAGGCTGCGGGCAGCTTCACAGCCCAGCGTTCAACCGCTGCACCACCAGGAGAGACTCCATTATTTTTTTTTTAAAGAAATTTTTTTAAAGATTAGGTAAAGGGGAAGAGGAACCTTCTTTTTGATCTTTGTCAACCTGGGTATTGCCTGTTATTCACATAATTATCGACCTTACAATCATAGTTATGTTCAAAACCTGAGAAAAGCATCAAAAAAAAAAAAGATAAACAGCTAGTATTTGTAGGCACAATTCTCTGTGATTTATAAATATTAAATCATATAATCTTTATGGAAACCTGTGAGGTAGGTAATAAACCTAATTTATAGATCAGGAAATTGGGTGTAAGTAGGACTACTCAGATGTTACATGATTCATCCTATATTTAGTACCATGTCACCCTCATTCAATGCTTTTTTCATTACACCGAGGCCATGATATTAGCTAGCTAAATAAATACAAGTCCAGGGCCTCCCTGGTGGCACAAGGGGTTAAGCACCACTCTATGAAGCAATCTCAGCCTTGGCAGCATGAGTTTGAGCCCTGGCTGGCCAGGGAGCAACCCACATGGTGAGGCAGACCTCTCCTGTCTTGTCTGCTGCTCTCCTCAGCAGTGTATTTCAGTCAATCTGCCTGTTCTGTTCCCCATTCTGTCTCTGGTGAATCCTCTCACCCCCTGCATCTCTGGCCTGCACTCCAGCTCTTGTATAAATAAATAAATAAATCTTTAAAAAAGAAAAAAATAGATAAATAAATACAACTCCATTCATGAATGTGTAAGCCAATTTCTGATCAGCAGATGCTATGTGGTGGAAGTGGTAGCAGTGGATCCGGTCTATTTCACCCTTACATGAATCACAAAATTATTTAGCTAAAAAAGGAAATTGATAATATTTAAACTAAACCCCTTCCTTTAGAGAGGAAAGGTTTGATGTCCCAATGTGTAAAATATTTTGCTCAAAGTCATCTTGGAAGACTAGAGACTTAGGCTACCAGATTCCAAATTCTTGCTATTATTCCAAATTCAAACTCTTGCTGTTATTCCAGTGGCCTCCAGTAATATGCTAAGTACAAAATCTAGCGAGGATAAGAATGCAAGAGTGAATCAGAGGTAAACAAGCAATCCCGGTGACATTACTGATTTTCCTCACCACACACCAAGAACAGTGTGGATCTAATAGGAGTTGGCAGCCAGGCAGCAGGAGCCTGCAGTATGGAGGAGGTGGGTGAACCTGAAGGCAAATATCATTAGCATCAGATGTTGGATGGACAGCTTATTGATTTTCTTTTCACTTTAGTCACGATGCACATAAGTAAATAGCAGATCATGTCATGGGAACCAGGCTGGAACCTGGCAACACTGAGGAAAAATACAGCCTCAGAGGGGAGGCTACCTGTTGTGGCAAATTTCTCACATCCATCAGTCCCTCATGTACCACCCTTTAGGTCAAAGAAAGTTACTTATTCTGGCATTCTTCCAAGTAATGCGGAGTACCACAGCTTTCTGCCTATAGTTCTGTAGTTCTTTCTAATATTCACTGATAGATAAAAGGAATGAGAAAACCTGGTTATCTCCTGGAGGAGACTGGAGCAGATACTTCCATTATCACAAGATAGAGGAGGAAAGGATGTATTTCTGGACAGTCTAGAAATCTGTAGGTATCTGCCATAACCTCAGCCCATAAGACCCAAGGCATACTGAGGAAAACCAGTTCTGGGCTCTGTAAGTTTAGAAGTCTTGGTATCCAGACAGCTATAGTGCTACTCAGTTGTACATGACACACTAGTTGAACTCATCAAACCATCAGGCAAGTTAAGGAGACGCCATTACAGCAGGTGTCATGTACTCTGATCGTTAGGACGAGCTGAGATTACCATCATAAAATGGGCCAGGAAAGCAAATGATTGGCATCTAAATGATCAACATGGGGATATCTTAGGCAGTTATTATGGTGAATGAACAAGAACTGATCCAGAGAACACCCTAGAGATTCAACCAAGAATGAGGCTGTCATCCCACCAGGCAATTCACCTATATTGCTTATGCCACTTAGCCCTAGGAATCAGTGGTAGATACGCAAGATGAATATCCATTTGGGTCTAGAAACCAGCTGGTTTCTAATATCACAAATATTGTGCTTACACAATTCATCCAGAAAAACAAGTAGTTTACTAGAACCCTGAAGAGACTATTTCCAGGATTTCTAAAATACAGGTAAATCCAAATTCCCAAAAGGGGGACTGTCATAGACATGATGTTTTACCACCCAGACCTAACCTCCTTGGTACTGAAACACTCATGTGCTCAACTGATCGTAGTATAAATATCCAACTGCACAAAATATGGTGTCCCTTCACAGCATTTGCCCTTGGCTGAAGGAAGCCATCTTTTCTGTGATCACCCCCACTTCTGGGGCAGACCTCATCCAGTGATTGGAAGATAAAAGAGTAGAAAGGTCTGGAGGATCAGCTGAGGCTATTTTTCTTAACTGAATGACAGCCAGTTCCTCTGTCCACTCCTGCTCCTTTTGCTCCCCCAATGTTCGGGAGCTGTGAGTGTTTCCCAGTAAATTCCCTGTACATGTCCTAGAAAGCCCAACCTGTGACAGCCTCACATTTCCCCTGTCCTAAGCCTCTCATTATTTACTATAGTTTCATACTTACATCTGGTATAGTTATTTGTTCAGCTATTAGCATATTTTACACATGAGGACATGGGCAAAAGTTCTTTGAATTCACTAATCTGAAATTGTCTATAAATTACTGTCAGTTTTGGGATGTGTTCTTCCTGGGAAGAATTCTAGGATGACACCATATGATTTTTCTTTTTCACCACTTTAGAGATATAATTTGATTGGCTCATGTATTCAATTGTTCACATGATTAAAATAGCTATCACTATTATGTTTTCTTGAAGATAATCCGTCTTTTTCTCTCCCTTTTGAATGTTCTTAACAATGTTGTTTGGTTTTTATTGCTATCATTTGCCTAGATGGAGCTTTCATTGTTATTTTCTTTCTTGTGATACATGAAGTTTCTTGAATCTTGTGAGGTGAAAAAAAAAAAGGCAACTATTTTTTTCAGATTTTTCTTCAGCTGAGACTGATTTTATTTTATATATCATTTTAACTTATGTATTTTATAGCCTTCTACCATTTCTGACCTCTGCCTTCAATTTGGATGTTTTCTATAGGCTTTTAGCTATGTCTGATCTGAGATTGTACCCAATATTAATTTTAGTGACTGAATTTTTCATTTTTGTAATTTTTGATTTGGCGTTTTCCTGTTTTAAGTTTTGCTCAAAATATCTCTCATTTCCTCTATTTTCTTGAATGTATTAATTATAGTTATTTTAAATTTCCTGTCTGAACAGTCAAATTTATTTTGGTCTCTTTCTCTTTTCTTCCTTTCCCCCTATGATTTGATGTCATTTTGGCTTTATTTCTATGATGTATCAAAATTTATTGCTTGGGTACTGGACTTATGAATGAACAAAATTAGGGAAACTTAATGATGTTTTCTTCTTGCAAAGATGCTTCAGTTATTTGTCAGGCAGATATTGTGGCAGCAAATAAGTCTGATCTTAAGAATGGTTTTAGGTTTTATTGCTTTATTTCAGTTTTAGGGTTAGTTCTAGGGAATGGTTCTCATTCTAGGGAATAGTCAAGCCCTTTTGGGGTCTCAACAGGATCCCCTGGTTGTTTACCAATGCCCCTCTTCTCCCCAGGTCTAAGTGACATGACAGAAAACATCTCTGCTCAGGTCTTTCACATACAAGCTAAAATTTTATGCTGGTTTTCATGGAGTTATCCTGGTACATAAATAATTTGGGTGTTATTCAGTGGCTTGTGATATTTATACACAAATTTTGAGATGTGTTTCTTTCTGATTCTCTCTGCCTCAATACTCTGCCCCCATATTCATGCTATCTGTAAACCTGGACCCTTCAATCCACTAGTAGGGATATTTACTGTTTGGGACTCTAGTTGTGGACTGCAAACCAAAATACATCCTGATAAAAAAAATAAACACTCAATCATTATATGCACATCACCTTGTATATTATCCTTATCTCAAGTATTATGGCCCCATGGATCTGTGGGTATTATTTGAGTTGGTTGTTCTTCAATGCAAACATATAACCATGTATATTAAATATGTATATATTTGTATGAGGCAAGCATATTTATAATTCTTTTCCATGGGAGGGTTGGTCTACTCCATGTCTGTGAACTATAACTTTACTTCTCTTGATAGGATCATTTTTTTGACTTCTACTTCAATGCAGCCTGCACTTCACTGTGCTGAAATATTTACTATTCTCTGAGCATTGCCTTTTTCTTACTTTCTGTTTTTATATACACCATTCTCTTTTTCCTCAATAATTTTCACTACTTCATAAAGATTTACTTCTCCTCAAGTTGCTACTTAACCATCTTTACCTGTCTTTCTCCCCCTAGCAGGATAAATTGATTAATTCTCCCACATGATACCCAAAAACTCTGTCCTTAACTGTTCCCATACAATTTCATAATATATTATAATGGCATGTGTCACCCTCCCTAGCTTGTGATATTTTAATTAATATATATTCTATTTTTTTTATATTTCAGTGTACTCTGGGTACATTGCCTGACATCTAAGTTGTCATTTCTTAGTGAGTTCGTTAATGAGTATTTTTGCCTGCGTCATTATAGCCTTCATTTAAAGAGACTAAGAGAGCTGAGCTTTGAATCCTATTGTTCAGGAAGGGAAAACTTCTAAAATGAGAAATAATCTTTGTCATTGCCACTCCAGGGAATCGTCCAATAGACAATAGGCACTAACCTTGGGTCTTTATGTGGTTGAATTACTTGACCACGTGGATGTTGTTAGTTGTCTTGATCTCAAATCAACTTAACACTCTTTGCCTGCTTTCTCCCCATTCACCTGTACATTTCTATAAAGATGCATCATCCTCATTCACCTCAAATAGCTGCATTTAGCCTTCTATACTGTTCCATTTTGCTGTCCTTCGGCAAATTCAATGAATCCTTCAAGGACTACCCCAGGGTTCCCCTCTGATCACATCAAATTTCACTATTTTCTCATGTCTCTGATATATCATCAATTACTTTCTAATAGTATCCACTAGCAGGGATATTTACTGTAAGGAAATCTAGTCGTGAACTGCAAACCAAAATACATGATTTGTTTTTACCATTTTTTTCTTTGGGTTTTATAATCTTATACTCCATTTTTTTTTTTTTTTGAGAACAGTATTTTGTCTTTCTCCTATTTTGTTAATCACTAAAGAAACTAGCATGTTGTGAGCTTATAAGCAAACCACAAGAAATATTGTACAATTTATTTTGTAGTCACTTGTCTCTCTTAGTTGGAAATGTGTTTGTATTGATTAATAAAGGGTTTTTTTCATTATTTTAAACACTATTCTCATAAGAGTTTAGTAATTTTGCTTATTTAATTTGCGGTAAATTTCCACCTATTTTCTTTACTTAATGGTAATTACTTAGTTGGTTATAAATGCTTTTTGAAGTCTACCTACCTACCAACCCACCATCTGACATTCATCCAGTCTCCTTGCAAGATGAGATCATGAGATAAATGTAGTATTTAAGCTTTATTTTTTTCCATGATATTCATGAAAATAGTTATTTTTAAAAGTCTCAAGTCACCAGAGCTAAATTGTCTATAAAGGACATAGGCCAGTCTTATCCCGTTCTTGGCCATCTTCTTAAACCCAAGAGACAAGTTTTCTCTATAATTAGACACCTTTTCTGGCCAGTCATTTTGGGGGATTAATCCAAATTCTACCACTTACCTCTGTCCCAACTTTCAATTTTACCTCATTGGACTAATTTATATACCATTAGCTTTGAATCCAGATTTTTTTCTTTCTGACTGAACCCATCAGACTGAATACTCAACTTAGCACTCTGCCTGGCATTTCCATTACACTGTTTCTCATTTCGGTGAGCCCAGCCCTCACTCACTGTGGCAATGTTTATGAGATGGGAGGTCATCACACTCATTGTGGCAATATTTATGAGATGGGAGTTCATCAAATACATATGGTTCAGAGAAGGTACAAAATCTGGAAGCCAGTCATGCATTTAACTATGAACAGCAGTAGTAGAAAGAGAACTAATGAACCAAACTCAGGTGTGTATATGATCTTCAGAAATAAACTTTTAAGCTCAATTTTCTCATTTGAAAAAGATGTGAATATTCATTTATGCCTGCTGGGGTTTATGTGATGATAGTGTGATAATATGAATTAATTTTCTTGTTATTCCTAGCATAGAAGAAACTCAGCATAAGCTTATGCCATTTTAATTATTATTATTTTAGTGCTGTTAATTATGCTTATTACAATCCCACTATCATTATTTGCAATGCACCTGAATAACTAGAGTAACTTCAAATACTCCATTTCTTGACAACTTTGAAAGAATCCAAAGAATGTTTCCTCCTGACTCACTCTGCCCTGGCATTTGGGATCTTAACTCTGTTAGCTCTTTGTGTAGGTAATTGTTTCCAACAAAGGCAAGTATTTTCTCAGGTTTCCAAGAGGAGAGAAACCTGCAGATAAAAATTGAAAGAAGTAATTATATTTATTGTTTTCTGAGGTGAATCTTTGCTAAAAATCAGAAACAGGATCTAATAATACAGGAAATACAAAATGGTAAAATTTGTATACAATAGCTTAAGAGACACAAAGCCATGTGGACTGCTGACGATGGCGGAACTCTGGTGGAGAGACATGAAGAGTGAGTGTACACTGGTTCGTCCTTTAAAGATACCAGAATGAAAGTCTGATTAATTTATTAAGTCAAATTTTTTTCTGAGCAGTGTGCACAATACTCAGATTATGAATCCCATGTTCACTAATTTGCTACTTTTCACTGGCTAGCGTTTTGTAGTGTGCGATGTTTCTCTGTGCTTGGCTCAAGGAACCGATCAGCGACAGGGAACAGCACCCACTTGTATGTGACAGGGGGTGGTAAATATTATGTGGCTTTTCTGTTTAACCAACAGTAAGTTGTTGCTGCCCATACATGCTGCTTTCTCACTTGGAAATGTCTTTAAATTCCCTAACGGGTGGTAGCAGAGGTTGAGTGGATAAGGCAACTGGAGAACAGAGAATCTTTCAAAATGATCACAATGAAGATCAGGGGCAGGGTAAATTTCTTCATCCCAGTAGCTTAAAATCTAAGAGAATTTGCATGAACATTTTCCTGTGCATTAAACTTGATTGCAGATAGACAATTAGCAATTGCTTCTGGGGGTACTGATTAAAACATTGTATTTATTTGAGTGGTTATTTGGCCAGGCATATATAGTAGACAGGGTAAGCCTGATTTTTGCAGTAACACTCATAAACATCTTCCTGGAGGATTAGGTCCCAAAACCTCTTGAGAAGGAAAGAGGATATAAAAGAAAGGGGGCATGCCTTTGATTCATCTATATCTATGTTTGAGTCCCAGCTCTGCCTTTTATTAGCTGTGTAACAGTGAGCAAATTATTTCTCTTTTCTGTGTCTCAGATAAAATGGACAATTTAAGGCTTATAGGAAATAATTTTTCAACTAGAGTTAATGTAAATTATTACTATTACTTCATGATGCTATTTTGAGGATTAAGTGAAAACATAAAAGAGTCTGTCATACTTTACTATTGCTGGTATAAAAAAGTCATATTGTAAGCTTGATGGCTTAAAATTTATCTTCTAGTTCTGAAGGATAAATGTCCAATACAGGTGTCAATGGGTTAAAATCAAGGTGCTAACAAGACCACATTACTTCCTGAAATTTACTTTTTTAAAAGTTTTATTTATGCATAAAAGAACTGGGGTACAGGCCAGAGGTGGGGGGCATTGAGATGATTCACCAGAGACAGAGTGGGGGACAGAATAGGTGGATTGAAGTACACTGATGAGAGGAGCAGCAGGTGAGCCAGGAGAGGTCTGCTCCGCTATGTGGGTTGCTCCCTGGCCGGCCAGGGTATCGAACTCATGCCGCAGAGGCTGCGGACAGCTTCATAGGTTGCGTTTTAACCCCTGTGCCGCCAGGGAGGCCCTACATACTGAAATTTCTAGGGAGGAATATATTTCCTTGCCCTTTCCAGCTACCAGGGTGTCCTTTGCATTCTTTGGTTCATTGTCCATCTTCTGATTTGAAGCATGGGTCACGTGCTTTGTTATCTCATTTGACCTCATTTTCTGCCTCCCTCTTGCACTTTATGAATCCTTGTGATTACAAAGATGATCTAGAATAATCTCCCCAAGTCTCTTGATTTAACCATATTGGCAGAGACCATTTGACAGGTAATATAAGGTATCCATATAGTTTAGGAATTTGGGCTGAGCATCTCAGGATGTGATGGAAGATTTATTCTGTCTAACACAGCCCCATAAACTCAGAGCTGTGCATATGGCAATATGGGCTTATAGAACGTGGTGGGCTTTTGATGGAGATTTTGAAAGAGATGCGGTTTCTGGTTATCTTACTTTCACAATTGTCACAGAAAGTCACACCACCTTTCTTTGAACCCAGAGTGCTAGTTGTTGGGACATTTTTCCCCCTAATATCTTGATTCTTATGTTTCATATATTTTGGGATTAAAAAGTTTTCTGTAATGTTATGCAACACTGGTGCTGAGCTGCTGGGGGAAAGAATATGAGCCGATGAAAGTTGGCACTCAAGTCTACACTCCCTTCCCAGCATAGTCCAGGCAAGAGACAAAGGGAAAATGGACCAGCTCCCCAGGTTTCCATTTCTCCCCATGGAATGTCACGGAGAGTCAGATCCAATGTAGCACAGTCTAGGAGAAGAGGCCTGGCTTATCTATGGACCAGGGAGGGGGTAGGGGAAGAGGAAAGAGCTAAGAGTAGAGACAAATAGTTGGAGTGAAGACAAGTTCCTTAGCTAGCTTCTCTGACAAGGTCTTGATGGAAGATCCCAGAAAATGCCTCAGCAGAGGTCTCCAACAAGGAGATCTCTGAATGGAGGTGTTTCTGAGCCTGAATCCCCACCTGGAGTGTACTCCAGAAAACTGCAATGTGTGAGCTGTGTACCAAGTCCACCTTAGGGAGGATATATTTCCCCAGAAGGCTTGCCTGTAAAGCCTTATATTTGCCTATAGTCAGCCCTCAAGGATCACATAGGAATTTGGCCTCAAGTCAGACTGCTCAGTTGGTCTATTTTTTAAAAATTATATATGTGTGTGTGTGTTTGTGTGTGTATCTTTTCACATACATAACAGCAATTGCTATCATACTTTGCAGTCAGAAAATAGGTGCTTTTTTGTGAGATGAAAGTATTACTCATTTGTGGATAAAAATGACAGAAATTGCAGGAAATGATGAATAAGTTGGCCTATTTGTTGAAATTTTACTTCCTGATCTTTCCCATATAATTTCCATGGAATTGTTATAGAATTGGGAGCAGGTCTGGAATTAGAACTTGGGTCCTAATATTTTTACTGCGTCTGTTATTGCTTTTTTTTAAAAAGATGTATTTATTTATGCATACAAGAACTGGGGTGCAGGCCAGAGGTGTGGGGAATGAGAGGACTCACTAGAGACAGAGCAGGGAACAGAACAGGCAGATTGACTCAAACACACCGCTGAGGGGAGCAGCGAGTGAGCCAGGAGAAGTCTGCTGCACCATAAGTGTGTCCTCCCTGGCAGGCTGGGGATCGAACTCGTGATGCAGCGGCTGTGGACAGCTTCAGAAGTTGCATCTCAACCCCTTGCGCCACCAGGGAGGCCCCTGTTGCTACTTGACAATTGGAAGAAGGGGTCATTCTCTACTCCCCAACCTCCCAATTTAAGAAACATACCAAAGAAACAAAGAATTCAGTCTAGAAAAAAGTTGAAATGAGGAAAGGAAATAAATCTTTATGTTTATTTCTCTGTTCCCCAGTTACTGACTCGGTGACAGTACTGCTCGAATACAGTCCACGCCTTCTCCAGTTGAGTTTTCAATAACTGCGATGATTATGTTCTTCTTATTTCTCATAGGATCTAATTCTATTATATAATGGAGTTGACCGTTAGGGAGCTCTTGCTATGATATTCTTGTGTAGAATTCTGGAGAAACTTTACTCAATTTTACCTTCATGAAGAAATCAATAAAAATCAAAACAGAATGTTGTAGTTATTTTGACTGGAGCAAAGGAGTGCTTTTGTTTTGTTTTGAT
This sequence comes from Talpa europaea, assembly GCF_964194135.1. Taxonomy (NCBI): domain Eukaryota; kingdom Metazoa; phylum Chordata; class Mammalia; order Eulipotyphla; family Talpidae; genus Talpa; species Talpa europaea. The sequence goes on from NC_140077.1 coordinate 15,302,413, forward strand.
GGTGGGGTAGGGAGGGGGCAGGTAGTTCCTGCTCACTCTGAAAGGATGAGTTGAGGAAACAAAATTAAAACATGTCCCTTAGAATGAATCTGAGGAGGTAGCAGCTGCCAAGAATCAATAGCAAATCCCCGTCTAATTCCTTTCACTCTCTGTGAAGTGAATCTCAAGGTGTATGTGACATCTATGGACCTGATCAAGTCTCAGATGTTAACTTCAAATTGATATTTAACCATTTGAAAATCCATTTTTATTCATGTCAACATGCTCCACAAACATTTGAGTGCTTTCTCAGAGGGATTGAGGAGGCCTAGTGAAGAAATGGCTTAGCGCTCCTCCAAGTTCTGAAAGTGTAACGCCCCTGCTACTTCTCCCACAGACAACTACACCACTGCTCTTCTCTGCCCTGGAAGACATGCTCATGTCCACTAGAACCACACGTGGTTCTCAGAATAGCATTCAAATTTCTAAACACCATCCACCAGGTCCTGCCTGATCTAGCATTGGCTTGTGTCTCCAAACTTGACTCTGAATTCCCTGCATCCTGATTAAATTGATCATCTCTCTAAAATGTGTCACATTCCTCCATGTTCTGGGGCTGTACAAGCTGCAATTGCCTTGTCTTTTCCTTCATGCTTCCATGCCCTTCTTGTTCTCTAATGCAACCCCCTCACTTTTTCTATTATTGCTTAATCACCCTGCCCCATAGGAAAGTTCTCTAACCAGCCCTGCACCCCTGATAGGGCAGTGTCCCTCCCATGAGCTCGTGTAATACCTTGCACATGTTTGTCATGCAGGTAAATATGCAGTTGCGTTTTTTGTCCTTTGTCACTTTTATTCTCTATTGCACCCCCTTCTTAGTGTAGTACCTGGCACAGGGTGTGCAGTTTTTAGTTGGATGTTACACTTCCAGCTGAGAATGAACAGAGTCTCACTGTCCAAATTAAGAGACTAATAGGTAGCTGCTCAAAACAAATGAACTGAATAACAAAGTGTTTACACCTGGAACTTTGTCTACTGTTTTTTTTTAAATCAAAAAGTTTTAAGCAGTTCATATATTGTAATAGATTATTGTAATAATTTTTGTTGGTTATGCAACATGAGAACACACATAGTATTGCCTGTACACTGAAAATACCCATACTTATACCTTCCCTCTGTGGAGGCTGAAAAAATTCCTTATGTCTTGCATCTTATTAGAATATGTAAGTGCATATTTGAGTGTATATTTTTTTCTTATTTAATCTGTTAACCTAGTGAAATATGATAAAATATTTTGCTACAGCAGAAAATGTTATTGATAAATACTTACTCAATAATGTATTAGAATGAGTTCCTATTTGCTTGCAAGAGCTGTTTTTATACTTGCTAGTTTTCTGTTCTGTCATTTCAAATATGTTCATTGAAGTTGGATATGGTGGGAGTATTTTCACCAAGGAAATTGGCAAACACTAGGAATCAGGACTGTTTTCCCTGGAGATCTGGTAGTTAAATATTTACAACCAAGAACTGGTAATACTAGTTAAGGGTAACAACCATAGGGAAAAATGGGACCTCACAGAGAAACCTAGTGGTAGTGGATCACTGTGATATAGCTCCTGTGATATTCATGTGAATATCAAAACCACCTTAAAATAGTAAAAAGTTTCCCTGTTATTGATAGGAAAAATACCCCAATCGTTTAGCAAGCCAAAGACATAAATAGATGGGACTTGCAAATCAAAATTCTAACATTTAAAGGTTTCAATATTAAAAAAAAGGAACAGTAATTTTGGGAGAAGAAATCTATCCAGATTTATTGCTATGGTAAAAGGACATGTCTATTCGTAAGGATAAGAATGAATAAATTATGCTTGATGGCCTTTGTTAGGCAGACACAAGATCTTGGACATTATGTAAGCAGAATCTTGAGATTAATCAGTGCACTCAATCTAAATTGATAAAGAATAACCCGTGTCATCGTACTGACAGCTGAAAACATAATGAACCAATCTCAGAAACACATTCTTATGGTCACGATTTTTTAGAAAACTTCTGAATTGGAATTGAATGTTTAGCAGAGGATGATTTCATAATAACCTAAACTGAACTGCCAAGATTAGGACTCAAAGACTCAATATAAGATGCCCAGGGAGGGAAACAGAACAAAGCCCAGATCTGTCCATCTGGGTGAACTGATCCCAGTCTCACCTCCAATGTGATGTCCTCCTTTGCACTCAACCCTAGGGGCTCTTCTCACTTAGAATCTGTTGTGTCTGCTTTGCTCACAACACATTTAGGTTTTGATTCTTTTGGTGGAGATTTCCTTCAAGTTCAGCATTGTTAGCCTATTTTTTACTATAATGTGTACCAGCCACAAAACATGGCACCCTTGGAGGTCTTAAGTTTGAAAACAGCCATTCTCAGCATCTGAGTAACAAGTGTCATTCCCACCTACAGTGCTACCAATCAACAGGCACATCTGATCACCTCTTATTATGTATTTTGGTACTACAGCTTCACTCCATCTCACAGCTGTACATTTCAGGCCTGGCTACTTCATGCAGACATCTTCCTATGGGACATTATAGCAACCACAACACGATATGCTCGGAGATAGGGAAAGGTCTGGAATTGTCTTCCTTTTCTGTTTGTTTTCTCTTTTATTCTGTTTTGAACAAGTCCCAGTTGTCAGTGAGGAATGAGTTCCAACTTCATATACTGCCATGTGCATCAATTAAGCTTGTTTCTGGGTCATACTTTTGTCTCCCTGATGAGTGTTCCAGATCCTAAGCATTGTGGGAGTTGTAGGAATACTCTTTCATTCTCTTATTGGATCTTGTGGTGGAGCCTTAGGAGATTTTTATGTTTGGAGCCTATTTGGGCTGTATAAATTGTTTATCTCACCCTGAATTCTGAAATCTATCCATAATTGTTAGTGTTACTGTCTTCTGCTTGTTAAGCTTGCAAGGCAACATATAAACACATAATCAGGGATTGTGAAGTCAGGGAAAAAAGATATTTTTCCATCTTGTTATTATTATCCTTGTGTTTTGTTTTTGGTGTGGTTTTAGCTAAATAATTAGCAGGAGACAAGGCAGGGAAACTCATGAAGTCTTCATGCTTAGACATCAGGTTGTACAGCAAAATGAAATATAGACAAGTATAGAACTTAAACTCAATCTTGACATTATCTAGCTGACTGACCACCTTATCTTTTCAGTGTTTGTTTGATCACCTGCAAAATGAGTGACCACACATTTCCTTCTCATCCTAATATTATATGAGCCATAACCTAGAAGCCAGGAAGTTCTGGGAAGAGACAGTGTTGCTTTAGTCCAATGGATACTTGAAAAAGACTAAGGCGAAGATCAGTAAATATTAAACTGATCACAAAAATCTGCAAAGAGCTGATGAGACTCAACAACAACAAAGAAAATAATCCAGTCAAAAAATGGACAGAGGAACTAAAAAGAAACTTCTCTGAAGAGGAAATGCGAATGGCCAACAGGCATATGAAAAAATGTTCAACATCACTTGCAATCAGGGAAATGCAAATCAAAACTACCATGAGATACCATCTTACACCAGTGAGAATGGCACATATTAAAAAAACTAGCAACAACAAATGTTGGCGAGGTTGTGGAGAAAAAGGAACTCTCCTGCACTGTTGGTGGGAGTGCAAACTGGTCCAACCACTATGGAGAGCTGTGTGGAGATTTCTGGACCTACTAAACATAGAGCTTCCACAGGATCCAGCAATTCCACTCCTAGGTATTTACCCAAAGAACACAGAAACATCAATTCCAAAGAATACCTGCACCCCTATGTTTATAGCAGCACTGTTTACAATAGCTAAGCTTTGGAAACAGCCCAAATGCCCAAAAATAGATGACTGGATCAAGAAGATGTGGTACATATATACCATGGAATATTACTCAGCATTCAAAAAAGATAAACACATGCAATTTGCAGCAACATGGATGACGCTGGAAGGGATCATGCTCAGTGAAATAAGCCAAAAAGAAAAAGAAAAATACCGGATGGTCTCACTCATAGCAGGGATCTAGAAAACTTAAATAAGGGACCAGGAAAATGAATAACTATAAGAAAGTGAAAATCAAAATCAACAAAAACTATGAACCAGAGACACTTTTTGGGGGGTGGGGGGCGGGAGGGGAGGGATTGGGGTCAGAATGGGGGGATTGCAATTGTATGGGGAATATAAAAATAAAATTTATTAATTAAAAAAATAAAAAAAAAATAAAATATCAAGAAGTAATGCCTTTAATTTTTCTCCTAAATAAAGGAGAATTATCCCTAGTATATCCATATATGATGTTACTGCAATAATGTAAGATAAGAAAAAAACAGCAGTGGAGAAAAGAACAAACCTTATCTCCCCAGACACATTGTCTTCTGATAATGAGCAGTCCATGAGGTGGGCATTATCTCACTTTGCATGTGAGCCTTAAAGAGTCATTTGCTTAATGTCAGATCAGATCACTAGCAACTCTTTGGGAGTAAAAAACACTGTCAATCCAAGAGGGGAGGAGACTGCTGCCATATCTTGTTTTAACAACTTGCTGGATTTCGTACTTGCATGTGAGTGGAGAACCCCATAGTCCAGCTGCCTCAGGAAAGCCTGCAGAGGCTTTGTCCTGGTGTGTGTGTGTGTGTGTGTGTGTGTGTGTGTGTGAAGAAATCTAAAACTCACATGTTCCTGTCAACAGTTTGGTTTTGACTAAGTCTTCTTTGTATCAGATGGATGCAAGATGGAGCACTGCTCCCTTCCTAGGAGACAGCATCTCTGCCATGTTCACAGATGATATGCCCACAAAATGGTTCTTCAACATGCTATTCAGTTTTCTGCACAAGTGGAGAGTGAGCTTGCCAAATGATCCCATGTTCAGAAAAAAATGAGCTTTATCCCCCAAGCAGTTCATGGCTATCTGTGAAGGCTGCCATTTAGAACATCAACTAATTTTGCTTTCTGTTTGTTCTTTGGCTATCATTTTTATATTAATGATCATTAAAAAAAAAAAAGACAGTAATCCTGGAGTGAAAGTGCTTGCTGTGGACACAGAAAGAAGGTACTTAGGGGGAACTTGGACAGTCATTATCTTCTATCAGGAGAGTAGATGTACTATTAGTTGTTTGTGGAACGTCAAAATGTGCTGAATTATCCACCCACTTTCCAGTAGTTTTCACTGACATTGGCAACATTTCTTAGTGTGATGGAGGCACAAGTTGTCCATGACAGCTAGGTCCTTCAAAGGAATTTCCTTTAGATCAGCTAAAATAGAGGTAACCTGAGGGAACCCAGTGGGAATCTAATACATGGGTTTCTCCCTATTAATATCTATCTGACCTCTTGCCAAAAAATTTAAAATACATTTTAAGGATGAGAGAAGAAATAAAGTTTCTTAGGCTCAAAAAGGAACTGGATGCAGGAAAGGCAAAGGTGTCAGGACTCTCTTCTTCTCCTATTTCTGCCTTTGCGGCCATTCTGCTTAATTCTTTTATATGTATAGCTATAGACTATTTTTCTGTCTACTCCCATTACACTATGTCAAGGGTTGTTCTTTGGTTCTTTTGATCAAAAGTCATTGTCAATGGAGGTTTTGATTGACTTAGCTTATGTAGGATGCTGAGCAGATGAAATCATTTGTCCTAATTTGTTTTTTCCCTGTAGAATAATGATAATATTGACACCCTGAGATGACTCCCTGATGGGCAGGATCTACTCCTTGGGTTTAGGGTCTGCTTTGGTTGATGGGTTTAAATTGATATGCTAAGACAGCAGCTTTTTTCTGTGCTCAAAGCTTGTCTTTTCAACTTCTGGTTATCAAGCTCTAGAACATGTTCCAAGTGGCTACTGTTCCTTCATCCTGAATGTCAGAATAAATATGCATGGGGCAGACATAAATAAACCTGCAGCCTGGAGCTAAATGAGTCAAACTAAAGCCAATATGCATACCCATAAAATAAGGTTAAGTACTGGTTGTCATATTTGTTAATATTTAAATGGCTTAATATGCAATAATATTTTCTGATAACTGACTGATACAGAAACTGGAATGGAAAGTGTTGTTTTCTCATATCAGAAGTCTAAAATATTGTCTTAGGCACTGGAAATGAGCAGTAAGATACAGGATGCTAGAAAAGTGACAACCACATATGTAGAGACAAAATATGTGGTATGTCTATCGCATGTGGTAATTTTGAATACAGAAGATATTTTAATGAACTTGGGACTACAGTGAGGTGGTTTTGAGTCATAATATTGAAAATGTGAGCTGGTAGCTATTAGATATTTGATAAATTATTACAAAAATGAGCTCAGAAAAAGAGATTCACAAATATCATTGAGAAGGAAGATTCACAGCCCACTCTAAGACTTTCAAGATTAAAAAAAAAAAAAAACTTTTAAATTATTTGTAATGTTTGGCTAGTGAAAAGAAAATCTCTAGATCAAAGTTTCAAACTGGATACTGCCATTAAGGCATAATCTAAGGGCCAAGAAAGTCCAGGATGCGTTTGTCCCAAGCTCTGTTAAGAACCTATGGAAGGATTAAAGTGCTACAAATCTATCCTTATAACTGGACAAAAGGGTTCTCATGGCATTAAGGGCTTGACCCCATGGAGGACTGATAGACCTCTACACAGACAAAGGTAAACATGTCAGAAAAGAAACGGAAGGTGACATTTTTGCCATACTGTATACTCTGGAACTTAATGGTACACATTTCAAATAATTGCAGACTTAAATGTTTTAAAATACAGATGAAAAGTGGGAATTTCAAAATCCCAATGTCCAAAGGATTTAAAGTGAGGTATTACTGGTTCTTATCCACCAATTTCTCCCGGTTCTGTATCTGCAAGTTTAGCTTGTGTTTCTGTAACCTGGGACACCTGACAGACACAGCAGGGTTTCCTGCTGTGCTCAGTCACAACCCATACCCTGCCAATTGGTATTTCTCCTACATTTCAGTTAGGAAAAGATGATAACTCAGTGACACAGAGATCAGCTGGAGTGAGGTACCTATAAACCACCATAAAGGAGATGACTCCAAGACAGATGAGACAAAATCTCAGAATGTTATTGTGTTCATAAAATTTATCAAAATATATAGAGACACCTTTAAATAATCATGAATGCTTGTCAGCAAAATGCAAAACAAAGGAAATGTGAATTTTATTTTCTTTTTATTTAATCACTGAACTTGAAAACATAACGTTATAGAGAAGGGTCTCATCAATGTTTCATGCTTCCAAGTTGGTCCCCCATTTGGTAAAAGCCTGCCTTTGGGACCAGAAAGAATTAGAATATAAAGAATAGGTAACAGGTCTTAAGTCTTCACCCCAAGTTCCATTGATTTGATATGCAGACTAAGAATATAATGTCCGGGACTTCTGCTGGCCCTGCCTATAAATACCCAGCTCAGGAATTCCTGCAAGTTACAGGCATCCCATCAATCTCCAAGTCAAAGTATCATTTCTAAATTATTGTATACTGTTTTTTGAAATATATATTTTTTTTTAATTCTGATTTTTTTAGATTTATTTATTTATTTATTTATTTATTTATTTATTTGTTTGTTTGTTTGTTTATACAAGCACTGGGTACAGTCAGAAGCACAGGAGTGTGAGAGAATTCACCAGAGCCAGAGCGGGGAGCAGAACAGGCAGACTGATGAGGTACACTGCTGAGGGGAGCAGTGGGCATGGCAGGAGAGGTCTGTCGCACCATGTGGGACCCTCGCCAGTGGCCAGGGATTGAACTGGCACCGCAGAGGCTGTGGGCAGCGTCGCAGCCCAGTGCTCAACCACTGTGCCACCAGCGGAGGCCCTTTTTTAAACAAGTTTTTAAAGATTTATTTAGACATACAAGAACTGGGGTATAGGCCAGAGGTGCAGGAGGGTGAGAGGATTCACCAGAGGCGGAGTGGGGAAGAGAACAGACAGACCGACCGAAATACTCTGCTGAGGGGAGCAATGGGCAAGCGAGGAGAGGTTTGCTACACTATGTGGGTAGCTTCCTGGCAGGCTGGGGATTGAACTTTTGCTGCAAAGGTTGCTGATAGCTTCATAGTGCTGTGCTTAACCCTTTGCGCCACTAAGGAGGCCCTTTTATAATGTTTTTATTGTATATTCCTAACTATTAAAATTTTGGAATATTTTTGCTTTATATTGCTAACAATAATTTTAACACAAATATACGAGCTTCAGACACACTGAGAGAGGTATAGTTGACTAGGACTCAATCATTGCTCACATAGCTCTTAGATTAAAGGAAATAACAGAAAATTGTGATATATAACAAGGTATTTCACCAAGAGTTGTCTATAATGCCTAAGTTTGAGCATATACATTTTTATGCACACTAAGAACAAGTGCAGCATCTTCATCTGTAGAGTCTCCACAATTAATAGCACACCACCAAGTAGATGTGACTTTGTTTTTCAGGAAAATTGTACAATTCTGTATCTACACAGAATGAGGTGGGACTTGTAAAAATGTGTAAGACACAATAGGCCATCTCATTGGAGGTGGTGAGAAGACTCATAATTTAGAACATTGCAAAACATTTAAAAATAAGTCCTTTGAAGTATTGTCCACTAACTGCTTCCTTAAAGTTGTAATGTTCCTTGATCTGCGTCATATTATATGTGTTTTGTCTTTACATAAATAGATCCCAAGCATTCCAAACATCAAAGAGGCTAAGGTTTAAATAGAAACACAAGACTTGCACTAACACTGAAGTTTCAGTGGAATGTGAAATTGTGAAGCTTTAATTTATGTATTCTTTTAATTTATATTTTAATGATGCTTTGTATTAAGTCTTACAGAAACAGATTTAAAAACATTTCACCATCCTTACTCCTTTGAATTTCTATAAAAATAATATCTGAGTGACAGGCATTTTCCTTGTTTTCCTAGAATTATTTGCTTTGCTGGATAAGAACGGGGAAAAGTATACCTAATGTTACTGTGTTCTAAGAGACATCCCAAAACCAACTCACAAAGTCTCTGTTGCAGGAATGAAACCTGAAACAAGAAAGGAAGTAAAGTCATTATTGACACAATGTCTAGCCTATGTGGATATCATAGCCCTTATGATGCAAACTTCTGAAAACTGTACAAGACTATGTGTTTTTTTTAAAGATGTATTTATTTATGCATACAAGAACTGGGATACAGGCCAGAGGTGTGGGGGAGTGAGAAGATTCACCAGAAACAGAGTGGGGAACAGAACAGGCAGACTGACTGAAATACACTGCTGAGGGGAGCAGCAGGCGAGTCAGGAGAGGTCTGCTGCACCATGTGGGTAGCTCCCTGATTCAGTATCGAACTCATGCTGCAGTGGCTGTGGACAGCTTTATTGGTTGTGTCTTAACCCCTTGCATCACCAGGGAGGCCTGATTATGTGGCTTTTTAAAACATGTGCATTCCTATTTCCCAGTAAGCAGTAGCTCTTTTCAGTTTCTTATTTTTTTCTTGTCAGTTTCTGATTATGTAATATGAAAACCTGGTATCCATGATGACTCTTCACCCAAATAACAATTGATGTTCTGCAAAGTCATGATTCCCATGATTCCCTGTACCAGGTCTGGTCTCACTGGTCTCATCCTGCTCTGTTCCTGTGGCTTCTCCCCTCACTCGGTATCACTCTAATTCCAAGATTGCTTAACATCCCAATGACCCATGAATGCTACCTACAAGTTCCTTCCTCCATGCTTTTGGACTTAGAGTCTCTGAATGACCCAGAGTCCAAGATACCTAACCAATCCTTCTTCTGAGTTATTATGCTGTTTTGCCCACATGTTAAAATAATTTGATAACCTCCAATCATGCTTTTGTGTATAGGAATTCTCTGTCACTTAATGGTGAATCTAGGCTGATGTAGGCTATGGCCAATAAAGGTCTGGCCAACTGATCTTTAAATTTCTCACACAGTAAACATCAGAGTTTTTGACAATTCTATTCCCTCAATATGAAATGATTGTGAACTTCTCCCTATTCTTTACATAATTAAACCTAGTTTAGTTAAAACCTAGTATAGTCACACCTGTCCTTCACTTGTCTTCTCCCTACTTATCCTTCTGTTGTTAGTTTCACTTACACTTCAGCACAACCTCTGACGGTGTTTAAAAGTTTGTGCTCTGGACCTCCCCTGGTGGTGCAGGAGGTTGAGCCCTGGGCTGCGAAGCTGCCCGCAGCCTCTGCAGCACCGGTTTGATTCCCAGCCTCCGGCGAGGGTCCCACATGGCGCGCAGACCTCTACTGTCTTGTCTGCTGCTCCCCTCAGCAGTGTATTTCGTCAGTCTGCCTGTTCTGCTCCCTGCTCTGGCTCTGGTGAATTCTCTCACCCCCTGCGCTTCTGACTACCCAGTGCTTGTATAAATAAATTAATTAATTGAAAAAAAAAGTTTGTGCTCTGCTGGAGGTGGGGGGGAGACAAATACATAGCTGAGTTCCTTCTCTTACTAGTTTAATCTTGAAAAAAATGCATAATCATAAAGTTTTTATTTCATTTCTTTTCTTTGTTTATTTATATATTTTACATCATTGTGTATTCCCTATAAAATTCCCACCACCAATTCATCTGTGAACCATCGCCATAGTCCCTTGTGCTCTTCTCTCTCTTGTTTTGAGCCCTTTTTCTCCCCCTCCCTTGCCTACCTTATGAATTGCCTGCTGATTCTTTTTTATTATTGTTATTTTTTTCCTGATCCCTTATTTGGTTCCCCTATATTCCTTCTATAAGTGAAACCATCCCATATTTTTATTTTTCCTTCTGGTTTATTTTACTGAGCATGATCCCTTCTAGCTCCATCTATGTTGCTGCAAATGCCATGAGTTTTTTTTGATTGCTGAGAAATATGCCATTGTGTATATGTACCATATCTTCTTGATCCAATCATCTATTTTTGGGCATTTGGGTTGTTTCTCTATATTACCTATTATAAATAATGCTACAATTAACATTGGGGTGCAGGTATCTTTTTGAATTCCTAGGAATATACCCAAAGAACATACTCATAAGGTTTTAAGTCCTTTCTCCATAGGAGATCACAAGGATTGTGGGAAAAAATACAAGGATTTTCTTGAAAATGGAAATATCATAATTAAAAAATTGTTCCAGTGCTTCATAAACAGAGTATCTATATAGCAACAAAGACACAAATAAACAACATAACCAATTGGGAAATGTCTACATTAATATTAGTTCTTTTTTACAACAGGAACCATGTAATACAAGAACATGGTGATAATTCACCATCAATTACAATGATCTTGGTATTATAAAATTTGTAGTGTGAGGCAATGGGAAATAGCTGGTCATCTAATGGACTTTAACTTTTTATTTACTTCCTCCTGTTCTTGCTTCTGTTTTTGTGTTTCCTCTAATTTTACTCCTGCCCTTTTATTCTAAAAAAGAAACCATTGTGATTAAAATCTCAATGTTCCTTGTACTTCATACAATCCCTGGTTTGGTTATGATTCTCAAGTTTCCAAATCTTACAGATGACCACTGTTCATGAGCAGAAGCATCATTTATGCTTTCAGGAAGAGCCAGAAGCTTCTTTCTTTCAGTCAGTCTATGAAATATAAATATCCTTTCCCACCCCATACACCTGTTTCCCAAATCCCAGTTCTTTCATATGCTTTGGGACCTTAATGCAGTGGGACAGACTCCTAACTGTGCCTCTGAAAAGCCATAGACAGGCTGTTGTTTGTGCCCTTGGCCTGGACCTTCTAGTTCAGTGGGATGAGCTGGCAGGAGGTCAATGGCTCACTTTAATGAGCTGGATGTATTCCTAGTGATGGATCACTTCCTTTATAAATTAAGGAAAAAGCACCTCTGCTGAGGCCAATGACTTATTAAGAAGTCTTTCAGGCAGTAAATCCTCTCTCTCTTCCTTCTCTAGGCAGTAATGGCATTGTTTAAGCCACAGAGGAATACAGGGCTAACTTTTGCTGAAGAGACATCTTCCTGTAAAAAGCAACACTTTTACTTGCTAAAGCCACACAGAGATGACTTCTGACAAGATCAAACACATTGATCAACAGCCATATCCTGCTCCCTTCCCATTTAGCAGGGAATCTTGTATGACCTGGAATGGGATCCAGAGTTGGGTTGATGGAAAAATCAACCTGGAAAAATGATGAATTGGATGATATCAAGTAGAGTATGAGGCATAATGCAGAAAGACTATAGGGCAAGAAAACAAATTCTTTGTTCACTTCCTGCTTATATTATTATTATTATTTAAATGTATGCTTTTTAAAATATTTATGCATACAAGAGCTGGGGTTGTAGGCAAGAGGTATGGGGGTGGGGGTTGAGAGGATTCACCAGAGACAGAGTGGGGAGCAGAACAGACGGATCTACTGAAATACACTGCTGAGGAGAGCAGTGGGCAAGACAGAGGTCTGCTGTGCCACGTGTGCCTTAGCTCCCTGGCAGGGGATGAAACTCGTGCTGCAGGGACTGGTGAGAGCTTCATGGTGCTGAGACTAACCCCATTTGCCAACCAGGGAGGCCAACCTGCTTACATTATTAACAACATATAAGCATTTGGATAATTTTACTTTTTGTGGGCGACAATTTTATCAACGTAAGATGAAGAATTTGAGACTAAACATCTATTCATCCTTACTTGCTCTAAGAGTCTATCATTCTCCATTTCTTAGTCAAAGTCATACTTGAACATATTAAAAGTATCCAAATGAAGTTGTTTCCATGCTCAAAATTTTCATTGGTTTCTCATTGCATATGGAATGAAATCTAAGCCTGACTCAAGACCTCAAGATCCTCCTGATCTGGCTCTTTCTTTCCTTTTGACTTCCTCTCTGCCCCCTCCTCAAAGTCACTATTCTTTTCATATTCTAAGCTCATTATCACCTACAGGACTTTGAACTTGCTGTCTCCTCTACCTGGAAGGCTCTTCCCGGAGATTGTCACAAATCTGGATTCTTTTCATCTAGAAATAGCGAATTCAAAGATATATCAAGGAAACTCAGCAATAAAATTGCAGCTCCCCTCCCCATCCCACATAATGTCTAGCAGAGTTACCTGTTTTAATTTTGAGCACTCTTGACTTCTATAATTATCTTGTTCTTTTGTGTATTCATTCTGACTTTCCATCATTAGCATTGAAACCTTTGAGAGCTGGGAACTGTCTTCTTTTGCGCTTTGAACAGTCCCGTGTCCGCAGCAGGTATTAAAAATTCTTTTAATGCATCAGATAAATGAAAAATAACTCAGCACTCCCAATTATCAACTGGATATAAGGGTGTCTCACAAATCATATAATCTATTAGTCCTTATGAACTCAGATTTGTGAAGATAGTTTGTTTGTTCCACTGATACAGGAAAGCAGTATCTGATATTCATCAGATACCAGCTAATGTGAAATTTGAAAACAAGAGAAGGTTTTATATTAACTGGTTAATGGTTACATTTATTGATAACCTACTTGATCCTGGCCCTGTGTGAAGCACATTAGTAATGTCACCTCCTTAATTCTCAAGCCTACCTGTCATATAGAAGTTTTCATTCCCAGTTTTCAAATGAGGAAATTGTCACTCTGAAGCAATATGTCACTTTTTCAAGCATTGGAGCTATTAGCAGAATAAGAATCAGAAGTTAAGATAGCCCAGCCTTTGAGTATTTATTTACCTGGCCTTGTACATACTTTGTATGTTGCTGCTACCCTGGGAAAGAATTAGTGTTGTAACATCATAGGTCCAAATAATCTGTTAAATTCGACTTGCTCTCTTCTGCTCTGGCAGACAGCTGAGAGAAAGGAGATATTGTCATTTAGAGGACACATAAAATCAAGGTCTTTACCACTTATAGTCAATAAAATCTTCATGATGCATTTTCCATGGCTGTTCTGGATAAATTCCAGTTGGTGCAATTAGCATTAATGCCTTTAAATGTCTCCAACACTTTAAGTTGCTTAGTGTATTCCAAGTTTCCGGCTAATTTTCAGTACATCACTGACTGTGAACCGTGAATGTTAACTTACCCCAAATCCCAGAAGATGAGACATTTCAAGGAGAAAGAAATACATGTAATCAATGTATTATGGTTAGCATGAAGGATAGAAACTCATGAGGGCAGGAATGAGGAAGGGAGTTGGGGCAGAAGATACAAGGGAAAGATATGAGAGCTAAAGAATAACAAATAAAATATATTATCACTATAATAAACATTTACTGTATTTGAATGCTTATTATTTTCTGGGTATTATTTTGTGATTTTTTAAGCATTAGTTTACCATTCCTCAAAACAATCCTGTGAGTTTGTTAATAGACTCTTTTTGCTGATATAAAATTGAGACAGAAAAGTTAAGAAACTTGCCCAGAGTCACTGATCTGTTAGGAAGTTGAGCAGGGATTAGAAATCAGATGAACTAAATCAAGAGTCTGCATTTTTAAGGAAAGTGATATAAAATCTGATGGCATGCTCAATCTTAAATAAGTAACTTAGGAGTGGGGAAAAGGAAATAGTTGTTTTCATATGTCTATGGTGTCTTGAAAAAGTCTCCTACCATCAGATATTTTTCACATCAATAATAAATAAAATGTCCTTTAAGTTTTTTAAAAATTGTGACAACTAAGGCAAAATGTCCTGTTTCAATACAAGCATTGCATAGTTTGCTGTGCATATTGAGTAGCTCTAAGTATCCCTTCTCTTTTATAAAATCAACGATGACTAAGGAGAAAAAGTACTTAGTAGTAAACTTGAAATCGACGGTCTGTTTGGAGGCAAAAAGATTGAGTAGGTCTTCCCCTATTGAAATAGATGAAACCTCACCTGGAGATATGATAATAATCTGAGAGAATGGTTGATTTACTCAATCAGATCTGGCTGGTCTGCTCATGAAATGGGAGACACTGCCAAATAGGCTCCAAAGACCATGCAGCACAGATCAAAAACTGAAGGTCAGGTGATCGGACATATCCAGGCAGATAAGTACCTCCTCTTGCAAGAAAAAAAAAATGGAATGTTGGCATTATGGAGGATGGGAAGCATATTATCAATATCCTGTTCTCATTCTTGCCAAGAAAAAAATCAAGATAGCCAGAAATACCCATGGAATCCATTAGAGCTTTTCATCCATCCATCTAAGAGAATGGTGTTCTTCAATGAACAGGTGCAGAACTAAAAGTTAGAAAAACTTGGTCTGTTGAAACTGTAGCTGTTCTGCATTTGCATATCAATTGTACAGACCTGGACTGTGCAAGAACCCTTAATGGGTGTTCAGAATACATGGAAGTAAGTTTTAACTGTGATGCGTCTGACTGTGATACAATGTGGAGACGCAAGGTACTTGAGCTGCTATAAAATCTGTCTTTTTCTAAGCTGCAAACAGCATTTAATTTTCTGTACTTGGATACTAAATACATTTGTCATAGCAATCCAATGAATAAATAATCCGATAATATTTAAGGTAGTCATCATAATATTGTTAATACATTGGCTACAGCTGGTGGCAAGATACCAGGATATACCACAACACTGTCTGGTATTTCATTGACAGTTTGTGATAGTTAATTATAACTAAATCCAAAACCTAAAATGAAGCATTCCAAGGTGGCTTGTAATAGTGTGAATGGAAACAAGATAAAGTCAATATTGGCAATATCATTAAACTTAACTTAAATAGAAAAAGGAAATAATTATGAATGTAGGAGGATGAATTTACTTTGTTGGAAACATACTGAGTTGTACTTTCAGAGATTTTGTTATCTGAAATTGTGAATCCTTACACTACATATTTTTGACTGTCAGGAGTTGCTCAGAAATTTTTATTTGAGGAATGTGTATGCATTGATTATTTAGAGATTATACATGCAATTCAGGTTGATTGGAAATGTTTTTTCCTCTGATTACCATTATCACACATTTCCTCAAAAACTTTAGTGTTCCCATTTTGATGAACTCCTTTGGCAGAGAAGTAATTTCAGATGACAGTGAAAGGATGGATTAATGTGGCCACTCCAAAAATTTATAATAGTGTATTCTGGTGTTTACAAGCAAATTATCATTAGACATTAGTTTTTCTTTCTTGTTTCCTTGATTTATGTGGACAACATGAATTAATTTCATACTTGGCATCCCAGTTAATGGGAATGTGTGCTCTATATACTTAATTTCAAGGAGACGGTGTGATGGGAACTTTTTTTTTTTTCAATACATGGCTACTAGAAATTCATGGAATAAAAAAAGCACTAGTTAAAACCATCTTATTTTTATAAAACTTGTTCATTATTTTATGTCATTTTCTTCTGCTCATCTATGAACTCTGACATAGACTATTTAGAGTGTTGGCAAACAAACACAACCTCAGAAAATCTGAATTTCAGAAACCTAGACCAGCTAGTTCCTGTGCTACAACACTTTCAGAATAATTCAAGAGCACATTGTAAGTTAGGAGTAGAAATGAGGAACTGGGCCTCCCCTGGTGGCGTAGCGGTTGAGTGCTGGGCTGCAAGGCTGCCTGCAGCCTTTGCAGCATGGTTCGTTCCCCCGCCGCCGGTGAGGGTCCCACAAAAAAAAAAAAAAGAAAAAGAAAAAAATTAGGAACTAAGTTCCCTGAACTCCAAGGTATTTCTACTGTACAGTGCCTTTGGGAACTTTACCAAAAGGAAAAGTAGGTGAACATAAATGTATTTATATTCCTAACACCGACAATCACCCATGCTATAGTCATGGGGACACATTTGTGACCAAGGCAAACACAGTCCCTGCCTTGGAGTAAGAGATAAAACATAACACCATCAGTATCCCAATAATCCTCCACCATGTTCCATTGGGTCCCCTCCCTCCCCCACTCCCACTGAACAATCACATGCAAAAGAATTAAACTTGACCACCATCTCACACCTTATACAAGTATTAACTCAAAATGGATTTAAGACTTGGATAAAACACCCAAAAACATAATATACATTGAAGGAAAAATAGGCAAAACTCTCCATGTCATCACTTTGGGGATTCATCTCCAATGGCAAGAGATTAAAGATACTTTTAATTATCCCTCAGCAATGGATACACTGTGTATTTTTTAATTATTTATTTGTTCATTCATTCATTTATTTATAAATATTTATTTATTTATTTATTTGTTTGTTTGTTTGTTTGTTTATACAAGCACTGGGTACAGTCAGAAGCGCGGGAGGGTGAGAGGATTCACCAGAGCCAGAGCAGGGAGCAGAACAGGCAGAAGGACCGAAGTACCCTGCTGAGGGGAGCAGCGGGCGGCAGGAGAGGTCTGTGCGCCATGTGGGACCCTCCTCCGGTGGCCGGGGAGCAGCCGGGGATCGAACCGGCTCTGCAGAGGCAATGGATACACTGTGTATTGGTGGGAATTTACTTATTTATTTTTTAAATCATTTTTGGGGTGGGGTGGCTTTTTTAATTCTATTTTATATATTTTAACATCATTTTTCATTTTTGCACAATGTATGCTTTTTCATCTTGGTTGTATTCCCCACACAATTCCCACACCCCTTATTTTGACCCTAATCCATCCTCCCTTCCACCCCCCCAAAGTGTATCTCTGGTTTATAGTTGCTTGTTGATTATAGTTATTCTTTTTCCTGGTCCCTTATTTAGGTTTTCTAGATTCCTGCTATGAGTGAGACCATCCAGTATTTTTCTTTTTCTTTCTGGCTTATTTTGCTGAGCATGATCCCTTCCAGCGCCATCCATGTTGCTGCAAATTGCATGTGTTTATCTTTTTTGAATGCTGAGTAATATTCCATGGTGTATATGTACCACATCTTCTTGATCCAGTCATCTGTTTTTGGGCATTTGGGCTGTTTCCAAAGCTTAGCTATTGTAAACAGTGCTGCTACAAACATAGGGGTGCAGGTGTTCTTTGGAATTGATGTTTCTGTGTCCTTTGGGTAAATACCTAGGAGTGGAATTGCTGGATCATATGGAAGCTCCATCTTTAGTAGGTTGAGAAACCTCCATACAGCTTTCCATAGTGGTTGGACCAGTTTGTACTCTGGTGGGAATTTAAATAAACTTACATATAAAGCTACACAAAATAGGCTTACAGAATGTACCATTAAAAGAAGGTTGATAGTGTAAGATAACAGTGCAGGTTAAAACACCAAGAAGTAAAAGTAAGAGGAAGGAACAAGGATGAGGATTCTATTAGCCTCATCATTCACAGCAGGAATAAAGTGATATTACATTAAACTGAAACACAAGGTTAAAGACTCATTATGTTTTTATCCTCATCATTTTTCTTATTTTTTTATTCCTTTGTCTTTAAACTATAGGAAATATTTCTCTGTGGTAATGGATGATAAGTTTTAAATTCAAGAGCTACTTTAGTTTACTCTCTTCTGTTATTACAAAGAAAATTAAAATTAATTCTTTTTATTTTAAAAAATCTGGGCCATGAATCCTCCCTTAGGAAATATTCTCCATATACACACCTATCTCTCTTTATATACTCTTTAGAAATCTTTATTTTAATTATGTCCACCTGGTATAAAAGAGTTATTTCTGAATGATGTGATTTTGGGCATTTTATTTTTACTTTAGTTAACAGTGGTTAGTTATCCATGAATAACAATATGGGTGCTTATTTATCTACCCGCTTCCTGTATTAGTTCTGTACTCTGTATTCTCCCTCTTAAAAAAAAGATAGTTAAATTCTCCTTTAATGATTTTCAAATCTTGTTACTTATTGCTACAGTTTGTTGTGGCTCATTCCAGACTTTCTTTCTATGTTGTATCATACTTAGATATATAGTTTCAATTTTATTTGTGTTTATGTACTTTTGGTACATCATATTTTGTTACCCCATTTGCTCTTTTAAATTGCTCAGTTATGAAAAATTTTTACAGAGAAAAAGCTGTACCTTATTTGAACTCTGTATATTTCATAAGAGACAGTGTAATTTCTTTAACTATTATTTCATCCTTGTCATTTTGCTCGTCTCCAAATCTCTTCAATTTGAATACATGCTGGAATGAGAGTCACTTTGGGCATCCTTTGAGTCACAAGTGTGTTCTGGAAGGTAGATATTGAGAAGTACAAGTGATAGATCATTAGGAACATAAACTTCTCTTATCTGCTTCAAATTGCTGTCCAAAATATTTCTGCATATTCACGTTCTCCCCAGCAAGAGTGCCATTATAAATGAGCTGTTTTCATTCTCCATATACCTATCTCTACCTCAACTTACAGTTTACAAATTTTATGTTTAGAATGAACAATGATCCAGACCTTCCCTGGTGGTGCAGCGATTGAGCGCTGGGCTGCGAGGCTGCCCGCAGCCTCTGCAGTGCTGGTTCGTTCCCCGGCTGCCGGCAAGGGTCCCACAAAAAAAAAAAAAAAAAAAAAAGAAAAGAAAAGAAAAAAAGAATGAATGATGATCCAGTAAATGCTTATTACTGTCTTACAGTCTCTCTCTTGCTCTCCTTGTATCATGGTCTCCTGGGGGATAGAGCATTACTAAAGGAATTTTTGGCAATGCAGAGAGCGAAATTAGAAAAGTAAATGATCAACTTGAGCTTTAGAGTGTGTGAACCATGGTAAGAATGTGTTCTCTCAGTATGGCTGGCCCACAAATAATGAAATACCTTCAGAGGACAGAGGTGGTGACCTCAAAAGCTTCTAGGAACCAGGCAGGGAACGGAACATAAATGGGTGAAGTTGACATCAAGGTATGGAAAATAACATATGAAAGAAGAAAATGTCTTAGCCACATTCTTGGGAGACAATAGTGAGGGAAGGGAGTAGGGGCGGTGCCATTTACCAAGGGAACAGCTGCTGTTCAAATACTCTCTGATGTGGCTTTGAATGCCCAATATTGCCAAGTATGGTTTTGCAAGAGAAATGTAAATTCTAAATGGCTATGTAGAATGTCACAACTTTTATATGAGGGATATTTTAAAAATTTATATGTAAAACACATTACTTTCAAATGTATAACATAGTGGTTTGATATTTTTATAGATTGAGAAATGATCGCTGCAATAAGTCTATCACAATACATAGTTTCGATTTTCTTGTGATGAGAAACATTAAGATTTACTCTTAAGCAACTTTCAAAATACAATATATATTATTAACTATAGTCACCACATTGTACATCACATCCCCAGGAATTATTTATTTCATAACTGAAAATACGTACCTTCTGACCCTGGTTCCCCATGTTGCCCCCTTTGCGCCATTCCAATGGCAAATATCAATAGGTTTTCTATATCTTATATATGGGCTTTTGACCCAAAAGTATATTTTTAAAAAATATTGTGTTGGTTCAAAAAATATTATTTAGAGTCACCAACTCATCCCTATTTGCCTGTGACAGGTCCCCCATTTTAAAATGGAAAGCTTTGGATAATCGTCAAAATGGGACTGTCACCATAATCAGAGCCAGGGATGTTATTCAGAAAACTAAAACCTCTTATTGTAAGGAAGTATAGGGGTTTAGTTTACACCATGAAATGTTAGAGGAAATTACTTCAGGTTGATGAGAGAGGTTGATGGTAGAAAAATCAGGTTCGCCTACCATGTGATAATTAAAGGGATAAGAATTATGTTTATGAAAACCTGACTAGTATGAAATTTTATCACAGCTTTCAAATGTCTTTTATCTTCCAGTAGCAAAAATTCATACTTAGTAAACTGGTTCATAGCTGAAATTAAGTAAAAAGGTGAGTTCTACTTGATGGTTATTGAGATACAAATGCTTTGGTAGAGAATCATTGATCCTTTGTATGACCATATTTCCCAATTATTGAGGGTGCTGCTACATTCACTCTTTCTCCTGGCTTCTACTTCTCATACTGCAGAGAAGAACACATGTACTCCCATGAGTTCAGGTCCTGAAGTACCAGCAGCTCTCAGGTTTCTACATCCCCCATAAGATATGGCAGTAACAATACAGTATTTTTGATGAAAACAACATTCAGCACTCCTATCTAAGGATTTACTTTTTATTTTATTTTATTTTATGTAATTCTTACATCATTTTTCATTTTTGCACAATGTATGCACTTTCATTTTGGTTATATTGAATTGTACTTATCACCATAGTAACTAGGCAAAAATATAATTTGTTTAATATATTTGAAAATGTGTTGTGGAGGCCATGCTTGGGAGGAATGGAGGAAAGAGTGGGAAAGAAAAACATTACAAAGGATTCCAGTCCTTTGTAAAATAATACAAGGAATCTAAGTACAGAATATCAGTTTTGCATCATAAAGAGTTAATTTTATAGTGGAAGAAAATGAGGTCCAGAGAGATGATGTGAATTTTTCAAGGTAGCTCAGTAACTAAAACTAGGGCATTAGTCCTGATATCCTAAAGTCAATGTTTTGCTTTTATTTTTATTTTTTTTAGTAAACAGGTGCCCCAAGGGGAAAGAGAAACTTATTTAATGAAATGATTCTTTTCTGTGTTTAAAAAACAAATCAGTCAGTACTGTATACAACATTCTGCTTAGTGGTTACTTTCAGAGACCAACGTTTACATAAGATTTTTATTTGGGGGATAATTCTAGGACACACTGGTATGTAAATTGAAGAGAATGTAAGTAAATCGACAGAGGATGCATCATGAAGCAAGGTACCATTGGTACCATTGGATGTGCAAGGTTTAGTCTTTCTGTATTATTCTTAAAGCCAGTGGAGTACATGTCTCCAGTAGTTCACCCATGCAGCTCCTTTTTCTGTCTGCTTATAGAAAAATGTAAGAGGCCACATGACCACCAGCATCTACATTCTTGGATTTATTAAAGTTTTTGTTTTTTTCTTTAGCAGATATTTTCTGATCTTGAAGAATTAAACTTTTAGCATAACAGAGAACATACTTTCCAAATGTATTGCCAAGAGTGATGGTAGGTGGACCATTCCCTAATTCCATTCTATGGTTTCCTCACACACACCTTTTATTTTTCACTTATTAGGAGAAATACCCTAATTGTCTCTATATCAATGTAGGGATAATTAATATCTTAAAATACTGCCATTGTTTCAAAGTATAAAACCAGTTTTCAGGATAGCAACTCAACCACTCAGAGTGATATCTAGCGCTTTATGAATTAAAAATATTTCTATGCAGTATCATAACTGAAGAAATTAACAAATTGATGAGCTCACAAATAAAACCAATTAATAAAGACAGAAATTGAAGCTTAGGGCCTCCCTGATGGTGCAGAGGGTTAAGATGCAGCAGTCCCAAGCTATGCACAGCCACTGCAGCATGAGTTTGATCCCTGGCCAGGGAGCTACCCACATGGCACAGCAGACCTCTCCTGACTCGCCTGCTGCTCCCCTCAGCAGTGTATTTCAGTCAATCTGCCTGTTCTGCTCCCCACTCTGTCTCTAGTGAATCCTCTCAACTGCCCCCTCACATCTTGCTTACACCCCAGCTCTTATATGCATAAATAAAATAAATCTTTAAAGTACGTCCATTCTCAGTTGGAGCTAACTTAAGTTTGCACCTTGCCTTTCTACGAGACCAACTCCATGAAATCTTCTGCTTCTCTCCTATCCAGCACCAATATCTGTGCTGCAGGATTTGGGCCTCCATTTCCAGAGCACTGGCTTGCTGCATTTTCTTCCCTTTCTCTCAAGTGCCTCAGCTTTCATAACTGCAAATCTTGGGGGGAAAAAGATATGTTCTCTGTAGTTTCTGTTTTTTTTTTTTTTTTCTTACCCACGTTTCACTCCAATGTCGTCTTCTCTGTGCTGTTCTCTTTTATATGGGGGGAGAAAACTTTATACATATCAGATATCCAGCCATAAACCTAAACAAAACCATGATGCTAATAAAGAACCACTCTAGCGACATAACCAATTTATCTACATAAGGATCACATGCTCAAGACTCCCTTCAAGGAGCAGGAGGAGTTTGAGGTTGGCTTGAGATCCCCACACACCTCTGGCTTATACCCCCAGTTCTTGTATTCATAAATAAATCTTTAAAAATAAATTGAAGCTTTAAATAAGAAAATAATAGAAACTTAGGTGGTAAAGAGCTCAATAAAGGAGATCTAGAACTCTAGAGGAAGCAATACAATAGAATGGAGAAAATGAAGGACTGAATTACTGATCTAAAAGATGGTAATCCTCTGAGGACCCAGTTGGAAGAAGAGAGAGAAAAGAGTTATGGGGAAAAAATGAAGATGCAATTTGAGAAGTATCTGATACTTTTTAAAAAGCCAAGATAATAATGGTCAAGAGGCAGAGAACAGAAATCCCACTGAAGGAAATAATAGAGGAAAACATTCCACACTTAGGGATAGAAAGAGAGAGACAAATGCAGAATGATTTCACTCATAGTTGGAGACGAAAGAAACAAAGGGTTCTCACAAAACTATTCCAGAACAAACCCTAGAAATATGACTGAAGAATTGAGGCTTCTATAGGGAAAAGGAGGATGCATGTGGAAACAAATCTAGGATGGGAACAAACCCAGTAGTCTATGGTAAAGGAACAGGGGTACGGTCATGGCGGGTGTCAGGTGGTAACATGCATTTGAGAAGATGTCAACCTATTCTCCTATATCAAATATGCTGTTGTCAACTATGTGCCCACAATTTAAAGCAATAGTGCATTCCAATGATTCTGAAAACTTTACAAAACTCCAAAGATTTTGAAAGCATTGATTTCGTACAACTTTAAAATTTAATTATATTTTTCTATTGGTTTCCATAGTCTATATTCTACAGATACTTATGTTTCAATCATCTCAATATTTTTCCATTTTTGTTGCCTCATGTATTCAATAAAAGTTTACATTTGTCTTTATATTGACTAAAATGTTTATTCTTTATTGTGCTTACATTCTTCCAGCCTGAAAAAAAGAACATCATATGTACATAAGGAAGAAAACAAAATATATTATGTGCAATTTATGCCAATATTTTAATATATTGATTTAGGTAAATGAAATACTTCTAAATAAAATCAGTAAAATCTGCTGGCAAAATACTAGAATGCTGAAGATACATTGTTGAAGTTGAGGGTATTACCAAAAAAAAAAAAAAATTCCTGCACCAAAAAACAAGCTTGATACGCATATGAATTCATTGGGCATTTTTTTTAAAAAAGTAAGGAAAAAAATGTGTCATCAATTTTAATCAAAGAATCTTTAAAAAGTGAAGATTTATATCTTTTATCTCAAAATCTCTCAAGGATAATAGAGGAAAGAAAATTATAGACTGTTCTGATCCCACCTAATGTCAGAATACAAAGGAGTGAAACATGTGGATTGAACTGAAGAAAATAAAATTGCCATTGTTCACAAATTACTTGATTTTTTTGTGCCAAAAAAATAGAAATACAAATTTTAAAGTGTTAAATTTTGAACAAGTGAATTAAATGAGGTCATTGTACTCATGGTCATTGTAGACCTGTATAATGTATTTTATTCAATAATCTGTAACAGAAAAATGAAAGATAAATGTTTGGTTTTTTTTAACATATTAGTGTCAATGTTGAAATGATACTGTTATCTAATGTTCTGTTACTTGGATTTGCTTAGTTTTTATTCATTTAATGTACTTTCTCTGTTTTAAAATCCCATCTGGGACATCACATTACATCATATTTAATTGTCATTTCTCCTTAGGTCCCTTTGGGCTGTGACAGTTTCTTGGACATTCTTTGCGATGGATGACCATAAAATTTTTGAGAAGTTCTGATCAAGTATTTTGGAGAAAGTATCTCAATTGTGAGTTTTGTGATATTTTGGGGAGGGTAAATGACATAGAAATAAAGGTCATTTCTATCAAAGATAGATATATTAACTATCACTGTTGATTGTGACCTAGATCATTTAGATGAGGTTTGTTTTTTTAGGTTTCTTGCTATAAAATTGCTTTGCCATTCTTCTCTGCCCTTTTCTTCCATTTGGAAGGAGTACAGGCCACACTTAAGGACTGGGGAGTATGCCCATCTCCTTGAGGACAGGATATGTACATAAGTTATCTGGAATTCCATTATTTATGCATTCAATCATGTATATCAGTATAAGCTCATCAATATTTTATGATTTCGGTTGTAATTCAGATCCACTTAATTTTACAACCTAAATTATTCCAACTCTGGCCATGTACCTTTTTATCTGGTTTCTATATCCTTTGGACATGCTATCATCATTGGTCTTTCATTGAATTTTGAGTACTTTTGAACTTTGTGATATTTTAAGAACCTCCACGTTTATGTTTTCTACTCAGCCTGAGAATAAGCCATTGCTGTTAGGAGTGCTGTTTGAATATCCATTTATTATAGAATGGCATTAAGATCGAAGTACTGAATGCTTTATGTGCTTGTTGCTATTGAATGGTTATTGTTTCTAGGCCTTCTCAATGGAGAGAGTGAGGGAATGTATATGTGTGTGTGTATATATATGTATATATATGTATATGTATATATAAATATCTATATATATGTATATATAAATATCTATATATATGTATATGTATATATAATATATATGTATCAATTCATGTATATACCCATATTTATAAATATTTCTTGTGCAACTATGCTGATATCAGTATGTAATATATTGATGATGTCTGTAATTCTAACCTTCTGTCACATTGTTCAGTCTAGCGGCTTCTATTTGGCAATATCTAAACTTGCACTCTAACAATGAGAAATCTGGTTCTTGTCATCCATGATCCATTTCATGAATTGTTTAATCCCAATAAAATGCATATTAGTACCAACATTGTTAGACCATCACCCCATGGGTAAAAGCATTTTTAAGAGTGGGGCTTATATAGTTTCTTTTGCATTTAGTGTTAGAGATATCACTAATTTCAAAAGTCACTTAGATCAGCATCTTCCCCCAATCTCATTCATGAAAATGTTTCATGCATTCATAATGCAGTTAGATTTCTTTATTGCATTCTTCATTTTGTCTTGGGATCCTCAACCTTCGAAATGACTTTTTAACATTAGCATACATTAAGGTTTATTCTTTGTGCTGTAAAAGTCTATGGATATTGATAAATACATAGTGTCATATAGCTGCCAATATGGAACTACATAGCTTCACTACTTAAAAAGCATCCTGTTATTCATCTATTTAACCCTTTTTCTTGCTCCTCTGGCCAAGAGCCCCTAATACTCATCTTTTTGCAATAATAATAACTTTGCTTTTCCCAGATGTCAGTCCAATTTTTACCATATGGTGTGTAGGCTTTCCTGATTAGCTTGTACACAGTTTATATCTTTCTATTGAAGGTTATTTTTTAAAGATTTACTTATTAATGCATACAAGAACTGGGATATAGCCCAGAGGTGTGGGGGATGAGAGGATTCACCAGAGACAGAGTGGGGAACAGAACAGGCAGATTGACTGAAATACACTGCTGAGGGGAGCAGTGGGCAAGACAGGAGAGGTCTGCTGCCCCATGTGGGTAACTCCCTGGCCAGGGATCAAACTCATGCTGCGGTGGCTGCGGATAGCTTCATAGATAGACATCTTTATCCCTTGTGCCACTAGAGAGGCCCTATTGAAGGTTATTTTTGTTGCTTTCAGTCTCAACATCATTTTAGCTTTAAGCCTAGTTTTTAGTTTCAGTCACCTAGAAACAATTCTACTAATGTATGCACAACACTTTTACTTTGAAAACTATTAAACAAAAATGAGAGAATTTAAAGAAGACCATTTAATAAAATGAAAGGTAGATTCTATTTATAGGTTGGCAGATATGTATTGGAAAGATGTCCATTCTTCCCAAGTTAATCCATAAATATAATTACCATAAAAAGCCTAGTAATTTTCCCAGAAATTGATCAGTTCTTAAAAAAATTCATATGGAAATGTGAGGGTAAATTATTACTAAGTAATCTTGAAGAGCAAAGTTGTCAGCTTACGCTACAAAGGTGAAGACTTAAAAATCTATTGTGAAGTCCACTCCTAAAATATGTAATGTTGGGCCTCCCTGGTGGCAAAAGGGGTCAAGTATCAGCACTGTGAAGCTATCTGTAGCCACTGCAGCATGATTTCAATCCCCAGCCAGAGAGCTACCCATATGGAACAGCTGACCTTTCCTGCTCATCTGCTGCTCCCCTCAACAGTGTATTTCAGTCGATTTGCCTGTTCTGCTCCCTACTCTGTCTCTGGTAAATCCTTATCCCTCTGGCTTACACCCCTGTTCTTGTATGCATAAATAAATCTTTAAAAAAAATATGTAGTGTTGTAAACCAATAAAAAAATCTGTTGTAAATACAGCTTAAACAATGGAAAGCAGAAAAGTTTCTGGAAACTCACCCACTGTTACTTAGTAACCTATAACAAAAGAGGGAAAAGATAGTCTTTTGAATACTGAATTTATGTAAATTAGATACTCATGTTGGAGCAAAATCCATCTGAAGTCCTACCTCATGCTGTAAACAAAAAATAAAATAAAATTGCAGTGTTGATTGCAAACATAACAAGAAAATATAAGAAGTAAAACAGAAGAAAAAACTTTATGGAGAGGGGGTTGACTAGATTATCTTAAACAGAACAAGTAAATCATTAACTGGGAAAAGAAGGAAGTAATAAATACGTCTATGTTAAAATTTAGAATTTTGGTTAATTAAAAGACAAATTTAAAGAGAGGCAATACAGCCTGAGTGGAATGATAAAGTATTTGGGTATATTGAACAGAGTAATCATGTTCATCATTCACTCCTAAAATTCAATAAGAAAAATACAGAGAAAATTCAGTAGAAAAAAACGATGGAAGAAAGGATTAGATGATACAAGTAAGATACCCATGTGACTAATGAAACTAGGGAAAAATGATCCATTTCATAGATCAAAGCAAAATGCAAATTAAACCCATAAGAAAAATAGTGAATCCATCAAGGATGCTAAAGTGTTAACGATATTAAGTTTCTATTAGAATATTCAATCAAAATCCTCATGTGCTGATAGTAAGAGGATATTGTGCTATAACCACTTTGGAAACTGGAAGTATCTACTCCAGCCCGACATATTTATTACCTCTGCACCAGCACTATGACTCTTAGCTAAAATCTAAGAGAAATGTATACAAAAGTTTACAAAAGGACTTGAACTACAGAGTTGACAGTGGTGCTATTTTTAACAGGCAACACTGAAAACTATATAAATTCCAACCAGCAAATGACAGAAACATATTCTGTTCACACAATGAAATACAATGCAGCATTGAGAATAAACCCTCTATGAATGATGCTGTGATATGATGAATTGTATCTTTCAAATGTAATATTGAGTGGAAGAAACCAGACACAAAAGAAAGCAGGATCTTTGATATGGAGTAAAAAGCAGTCGTGCTAATTTATACTGCTAACAGTCAGGTTAGTGGCTATGCAGAGGAGATAGTGACTGGAAGGCAGCTCCAACAGGGCTTCCTGGTAGCACTCTAGATACTATTACTCAATATTTGATCTGGATATGTTTAACTTGTAGTATCACTGAACAATATACACTATTTGTCAATTATATTTTATGTTAAAATTTTTTCTAAAATATTACCATTCTCTTGGGGCCTCCCTGGTGGGGCAAGGGATTAAGACAGCACTACCAAGCTATCCACAGCCACTGCAGCACCAGTTCAATCCCTGGCAGGGAGCTAACCTACATGGTGCAGCAGACCTCTCCTGACTCACCCATTGCTCCCCTCAGGGTATTTCCGTCAGTCTGCCTATTTTGTTCCCCAGTCTGCCTCTGGCGAATCCTCTCATCCCCCAGCAAGTCTGGCTTACACCCCAGCTCTTGTATGCACAAATAAATAAATCTTTAAAGTATGACCATTCTCAGTTGGAGCTAACTTAAGGTTGTACCTTGCCTCTCTACAGAAACTTAGAGTCCCACTCCATGAAATCCTCTGCTTCTCTTCTATCCAGCACCAATATCTGTGCTTCACTTCCAGAGCACCAGCTTGCTGCATTTTCTTCCCTCTCTCTCAAGTGCCTCAGCTTTCATAACTGCAAATCTTGGGGGGAAAAAGATACATTCTCTGTTGTTTCTGTTATTTTTTTTCTTACCCTCATTTCACTCCAATGTCGTCTTCTCTGTGCTGTTCTCCTTTATATGGGGGGAGAAAACTTTATACATATCAAATATCCAGCCATAAACCTAAACAAAACCATGATGCTGATGAAGAACTACTCTAGCAACAGAACCAATTTATCTACATAAGGATCACATGCTGAAGACTCCCTTCAAGGAGCAGGAGGAGTTTGAGGTTGGCTACACACACACACACACACACACACACACACACACACAGAGTCCGCCAGAATTATCCTCTCTTCAGTCAATACATGCTTGAATTTGGGGGTGGGGATATTTCCCTATTTCCACAGGTCTTCTAATGCTTTCCCAGTATCTCTCTTCCATAATCAACGCAAGGTTCATGTGTGACAGATGAAGGATGCTCTGCAGCCTCCCACAAGGAAGCCATTTCTTTCCACTGAAATATATGTCTAACTTGCATTGACATTACTAACACAATTCATCTTCCCCAAACTGTTTATTAATAATACAATGTGTAATCCCCAAATGCCTTGCATGACACTGTTCTGACGGAATGTTATTTAAAAGCATGGTTTAGGAAAAAATGCTATAAATTATTCCTCCTTGGTTAATTTAATTTTCTTTTATTGCATTTTGGCAATGCACAATAAGCATACATTGAAATAATGAGACATTATACAGCATGGATGAATTACCACACTATTAACAGATCCTTTAGCTGTGCCTTTAGAGCTAACAATGGCCAACTGATAGAACACTTTGAACAAACATTAAAAATTACCTCTTTTTCCTCCAAAACTGAACAGGTACTATAAATAATTTGCAAAGATTGGTTTTCTTATTTTTATGCATTTCCTTTATTGCTTCTAAAAACTGAGCAACTCTTCTACACAAGAGGCAATACAAGGACAGATGACCTTCTAGAATACAGAAACTTCAAAAGTTTTCAACACCAAGTGTCACTTACACAGGCAATTTATTTCTTGGCTGATATTCTTTTGTGGTTTTTTGGCAGGAAAAAGAGAAGTGCTGGATGGGTTTTTCAAGTCACCTTTGACCCTTTTTTTTAAGCTCTGCATAGTCCTGCTCCAAATGCCATCTCCATTTCTCCACTTATCATGCATTTGCTCCCAAAGTTTGTGAGCTTCTATCTAGAGAGATGTAGTAACAGATTGAGATGACCCAGCATAGTGGTTAGTTACTTGTGTATTTGTTCTCTGGAATAAAATTTCATTATTTTAAATTCAAATACTGCTTTTTAATAGTTGTGTGACCTCACGCAAGTTACTTTGTACTGCTGAATCTCCATACTGTTTTCCATAGAGACTGCACAAGAATGCATTCCCCACTAACGTGGTTGAGTCCTAGTTTTTCTCCTCATCCTTATCAACATGTGTTGTTTAAATTATTTTTGATATGGCCATTCTCACTGGAGAAAAGTGATATCTCATTGTGGTTCTGGTTTGCATTTCCCTTGTAGTAAGTGATATTGAATAATTTTTCATGTGCCTATAATTTATCTTTGGAAAAGTGTCTGTTTAGGTCTTTAGCTCATTTTTTCATTGGTTTGTCATTTTTGTTGTCATTGGATTGTATAAGTATTTTCTATATTGGAAATTAGCCCCTTTTCAGATTGTGATATGCAAATATATACTTCTACTCTGTAGGTTACCTTTTTGGTTTTAGATTGTTTCTTTTGGAGTGCAAAATCATTCTAGCTTGATGGCTCTGCTAAGTGACTTGACATAATCATTCTTTATAATATAGTTACTTTAAAAACTATAGATATTACTCTTCAGTGCCATTATAAATTGGAAAATATGCAGACTTTCTGGATGTTTTTCAATGTATAATTTATCATTATAGTTTGGTGTGGAGAGGCTTCAAGAATAAGAAAGACTCAGATAATTTGTAGAGGGAAATTTAAATTGCAACATCTAATTTCCAAGTCTGTGTTTCTATAATATAACTCATAGCATTTTTGTGAGAGACTTATCAAATTAAAGAATCTTACATCTATGATCAATCATATTTCTTCCCTAGTACACACAATACTTCATCCAGTTCCTATAAACACTGCTTCAGAAGAGTTGAAAACATTACAATCACATAAAATAACATGCTTTACACAGGCAATAAGCCTAAGAAAAGTCAAACAGAATTTAAACTCACGTAACAACAATAAAACTATACTAACAGAAATAATGATCTAACCTACAATGACTTTTATAGTTAAAATTGAAACTTCAAAGTTGTAGACATAGAATGTTGTAATAACAATATCATAAAGGACCTACATTCTCTCTAATTTCCTACCCACACTATGCTGATGATGCCATTTCTTATGTTTGCAATAAGGCTCCCTCTTCTAAGCATCAGTTCCTAACACAATAAAAATTTCCAAGTTGGGAAATGAGGGCAGGAGAAAAATAAGGGTTTTCTTTTATGACTTCATTCTATCACAGAGCAAAGTATTTTCTAGAAAACCCTTATATCAAATTGAACCTTACATTTTATTGGTCAGAACTGGGTCACACAATCCTCTCTAGCTTCAGGGAAGGCTGATAAAATATCTTTTCCCCAAAGCCTACAAATATACAGCATTAAGGAAGGTAATATTCATAAAATATGACAGCTAATGAAAAATTATCAGGCATAATTTTTAACCTCTTTAGAAAGAGGTAGTAAAAATTACCCACAATCAATAGAAAATTAATCCATAGAGACATACATAAATGGCAAAAAGAACAGGCTTGGTTAACAACGGCATTGCTACCATTATCAAAAATATTGTTATGAATATCACAGAAATATTGAATATACTCAAAATGTTAGAGTAATGGCTACAGACGTCATGTGAAGACATAAAAGATACGCAAGTAACCAAATCAAATTTCTAGAAATGAAAAACTATAATGTCTAAAGTGAAAATTGTAAGAGGGATTTAATGGTAAATTATGAGTAAACTTAAAGACATAGTAATCATAATAGAAACTATTGAAAATAAAATAATGTGTGTGGGGGGCAGGGAGATTGACAAACCCCTATGACTAAGCAAACAAAAAGGGGAACAAGCATAAACTATTTGAAGAAATAATAGATTAAAAATGTTCCAAATTTGATATGTACAGTTCCATGAATTTCACTAGAATGGAAGGATTCATGAACAAAGATGAAAACAATTCTTAGTGAAATATTATCAAAGAAAATACAATGCTATAAAAAGAATAGTGCATCCTAACTATGTGTGATTAATTTTGGGCTAACTTAAAATAGAAAAAGAGATGAGCTCATTAATGGCAGAAAGACGTTTGACAAAGTCATATATTTAATCTGGACATCTCTGAGCTAAGAAAAGATGTTCCTCCATCTGATGATGAGCATCTTTAAACAACTTATAGTTGTCATTATACTTAATAGGAAAATACTTAGTATTTTATCTACTTTTATAACTGCAGGTTCTAATCAGTGCAATACAACATAAAAGGGAAAGAAAGAAATAGGGAATCCAGATTGTAAATTACGAATTAAAACTGACTTTATTAATAAATCACATGATTGTCTATGTGGAAAACTTGCTAAAACTTACAAAAAAGATTTTCTAACTAAAAGTAGTGTGTAGTAATATTGCTGATCAATGTTCAAAAAAATCAATGATGTTCTCTATATGAGGATGAAAAATAAAGGTTTAAAACAAAAAAGAACTATTATGATAAATCAAAATATGGAATATCAAGAATAAATGTGATAAAATATGCAAAATCTGTACATTGTAACAGTAGAAAATATTCCTGAGTGTTTATAATAATATGTTTCTCTGAAGCACAAACTTACATAATAAGCTTCAAGCTAAGTTTTTTTTTAAGTGTCATTCATTTAATCCTTGAGGGTGTGTGTTTACTTACATATTTACTTGCTTCTTTTAGACATTGAAAGTTTCTCATCAGGATACCCAAATGACATCTCTGTAGGCAAAACTTCCCTATCATTTACTTCCCTTGTGTTTTTTCTTCCATCATAAATGATTTTCTATTTTTGTTTTATTAACAAAACCAATTTCCATATGCAACTCAGAGGAATTGTTTGAATTCCTTCTAGAATTTGGAATGGTAACTCAAATTCCGTATGAAACTGAGAAAATCAATTGATATATGTGGTGATCAATCATAGAGTAACTTTCAAGAATGAAGCTTTGACTCTCTCTCTCACTATACCCAGATCATGTAAAGTTTGTGGAAAGGAGGAAATATGAAAGGAAATGAAATTACAGCTTATGACATATGAATGAGAGAACTAACGCTTCTCAAGCTTATCCATGAAACAGTTTACAAAGGAAAAAAAAATCTGCTATTCCAATTTCAGCAAAGTGGAAGTAGTTCAGTGTGTTTTCAAATACAGTTTTTCCCACTAACACTTCAGCATATTTTAAAATTATACTGCCAAAACACAATTGCAGTGGCTTTTAAAATAATGACACAGTCCCATGGATAGTTTCCTCTAAATATCTCAGAAATGTGAATGAAGGAATCATATAGCATTGCAGGAAGCTATTTCCCTCAATGAGTTGTACCTGCTGGAATTTCAGTTCATTACAGATTGAGTAAAAGTTTTTATTTGAAATAAGACTCAAACTCACACTGGAGCAAAACCTAAACCCCCAGGGGAGACAGCTGTGAATAGATCTTCAGCTAGCCACTGTGCAGGAAGACTGTGTTCCAAAGAGCTCTCTTCTATGCACAGGGACTTGGTGAAGAACTCGTGTCTTTACTGAGTCCCAGATTTTAATCTCTATAATGTGGTTTGACTTTTTCCTGATGAGGGATTGTCATCCATACATCATTACAATAGCCTTCCCTCATGTGATCACTTTCTTCTCTTCAACAGGGCACAGATGTGGAGATGTGTGTCAGTTAAACATAGAACCTTAACAAACCAAAAACCCTCAGCATCTTGACATTTACCAAGGGAGGTCAAATGCATCCCAACTCCAGAGAGCTTTTTGCATCTTTGGACTGCTTTGAGATATTTAAAAAAAATAATATGGAGGGCCTCCCCGGTGGCACAGTGCATTGAGTGCCATGCTGTGAAGCTGTCTGCAACCTCCGCAGTGCCGGTTGGTTCGATTCCCGACCAGCAAGGGAAAATCCCACATGGTGAGGCAGCCTTCTCCTTGTCTTGCCTGCTGCTCCCCTCAGCAGTGTATTTCATCAGTCTGCCTGTTCTGCTCCCTGATCTATCTCTGGTAAATCCTGTCACCCTCTGGCGACTCTGGCCTGTACCCCAGCTCTTGTATAAATAAAAAATACATGTATATATATAAAACAAAGAAATAATATGGAGACACTTGCTTTTATACCATCATGAAACAATGAGTATGTAAATCTCTCCAGTTAAAACAGAAATTAGGCAGGTAGAAATGGTCACTTCTCAGTAATTAAGTGCTATTTTCTTGACTTAGTGTTGGGTCAAAAGAGGAATAAGACAGCTTCTGTAAGGAACTTAAGAAATCTAAAGTAACTTTAATAAAAATTGTATTGATTTACCATAGGTTTACAGTACTGTATAATTTCAAGAGTACAGGTTCACACCTTGATACATGCATGTACCTCAATGCACCTACTACCAAAGTGCTGCTGCCATCCACACTGTCAAAGGAACTTCCTCTACCTTCTCCTCTCATCCCTTTCTACTTCCCCTCTGGTAACCACCATATTTTTCACAAAGTCTAAGAGTTATCATTTGTGTTTTGCTTGTTCATTTTTGTTATTGATATTGAACTTGTGAGAAACAATCTGATAGTAATTGTTCTTCATTTTCTGACATATTTTGCTTAACATAGCCACTTTAAGTTCCACCAATGTTGTTGCAAAAGGCAAGCTTTTACCTCTTTAAACAGTCAAATAATATTCCACTGAATAAATATACCACAACTTCTTTATCCAATCAGCTGTTGATGGTCATTTAGGTTGTTTCCATGTCTTGGCTACTGTGAATAATAATTTTATGAATATAGAGGTGCAGACAGCACTTCAAAATACTGTTTCTCCAATAGAACATGTATTAGTTTCTCAGGGCTGCACTTAAGTAAGAGTCACAAACTGGAGGCTTAGGATAAGATATTTATTGTCTAACAGTTTTGGAGACTAGGACTTAAATCAAGGTGATGTCAGGACACTCCAACCTTGAAACCTGTAGAGGTGAATCCTTCCATGCCTCCTCCTAACTTCTAGCAGAGGTCAACAATCCTAGTGTCCTTTGGCTTGCAGGTATGTCACTTCAGTCTTTAGTTCTGTCATCACATGGGATTCTCCTGGTGAGATTGCGTCTTTACATAGCTGTCTTCCTAGAAGGGCACAAATCATTCAGAATAAAAGTCCACCCTAATGACCTCATCTTAATTAAATCTTCCCAGGCCCCCTTTCAAAATTGAGCGCATTCACAAGTACTGGGAGTTAGGTCTTAAAAATATTTTTAAGGGCCTCCCTGGTGGCGCAGGCAGCTGATCTCAGAACTGTGATGCTGTCTGCAGCCTCTGAAACATGGGTTCTATCCCAGTCAGCCAGGAAGATAACCACATGGAGCAGTAGACCTCTTCTGTCTCGCCCGCTGCTCCCCTCAGCAGTGTATTTGAGTCAGTCTGCCTGTTCTGTTCCCCGCTTTGTCTCTGGTGAATCCTCTCGCACTCCCACACATCTGGCCTGTACCCCAGTTGTTGTATGCATGAATAAATAAATCTTTAAAAAAAATTTAAGGCAGACACATTTGAACCCATAACAGACCATAAGCCCTTCTGGGTCTTCTTGTGGAGTTGATCTCACTGATATTCATTACTTAGGGCACTACAGATTATCATTTTTGTTGAAAACTATAGTAGGGAAAAGGTTTCTTACTGATGAGAAACCTACTTTGGACAGATGAATAACAGGTTTAGAAGATGTTCAGGGGAAAGATAAAGGGTATCCATTAATGGGAGAATCAAACATTTGGGCAAGAAGTCAGGTGAAATCAGGTGATCTCGACCTTGGCCTCTGGCACTCACCTGGTTGGAGGCACTTGTAACTCTTTATCAGTCATAAGAGATATCATTTTTCCTGCCCATTTATTTGGATATTGTGACTATGAAAGACTTAATGTATGTAAAAAATGTTTTATGTCAAACAAATTCTCAGGCATCAGTAATCCGTATTAACCAGATCCTATTGTGCCATTATGTTTTCTGAATGCAGGGGTAAAACCAAAAAAAAAAAAAAAACAAAACAAAAAAACAAACCCACACACCAAAAAACAAAAAAACAAAGCAAAACTATGGAAGTATAACAGTATAACAGATGCTGTTGGTACTCTTCCCAGATTCCGTTTAATCTCCCGATGACTCCTTTGCAACCATCCCACAGCATGTCTGAGCTTTGCTCTTAAGTGTTTCCAGCCACGATTTTCTTTAGAATATGCTCTTTGGCTACTAAACGCACTTTGTTTTTTATGAAGATCTAGAAATTCCTGGGAATTATAATGCTTACCCTGTTCTACAGGAACTGATGACTCACAAATACTTGTTGAGGGACTCACAAATACTTGTACAAATACTTGTACAAAAGCTTGACTCTCTTTTATAAATGTAGAAATTCTGAGTTGTTCAAGGTTTTAGAGTGTCTCATGAGATCAGACTAACATGGAGTTTCAAATGAAATTGAGTCCTAACTTGGCATCTTCTCTTTCATTAATGTGCTATTCCTGCCTACTCCACAGTTTCACCTGGGAATATTTACGTAATAAGCCACTTAACATACACTTTAGCTTTGAAGGGTCCTTTAAAGAAACCTGACCTAAACCAGCCAATTCTAAATAAAGGCTCCCAAGCTGGAGCAGCCATCACCTGGCTGCATCAAGGGGACCCGTTATTTGTAGAACATGGAATGTCAATGCAGTGGCATACAGGCACATTACACTGCCAAGGCCTTTATCTTTGCTGCACTGGGGCAGGATCGGATGGAAGTGTGACATAGTATCTCTGGGATTTGGGAGGTCTGGGGGAAATAGTAATTGCCAGGTAAGTTGAACTGAATTATTACAGCTGAGTACTTTAAGCATTGAAGAATGGCAATGATAAATGCAGCCAATTAATGATTTAAGGTAATCTCTGAAATCCTGGTGGTTTATATAGGAGCATTTAAAGGGTCCACACTAGTAGTCAGAGAGCAAAGGATAGTGCCCACCAAGAGCAGGACTTAGATGTCTAGTAGAATCTGAGAGAAAGCTGAATTTGCAGATTTGTTAAGTCTCTGATGCCAAAATTGGGGCCCTGATAGGGCATAAGTGGAACACCTAGAATTTGGGTGGGGATATTTGGTTAGATTTGTTTGTGGACGTTGACCCTGTAGAACCGCCTAAAACCCCTGGACTGGGGAAAGCCATCTACTTTCCCTTGTTAGTGACTCACTCCCAATCTATTGGCAGAAGATTCTGCAGGAACTCAAATGTCACAGATACTTGCAAGGTCATCCCTCTAGTTTGGAATCCTTTATTACTTGCTTTCATCTACTTCTGGGTCACTGCAATATTAATTTTCTTCTGGATATCAGAACGGAAGTCAAGTCTCAAAATGCCTTCCTGGGGCAACACTGTGCCACTTAGAGAGATGGGGGTATCTTCAGGGATTTAACACTGAAGAAAACCTGGATAATATACCCAGGCAGGAACTGGGAAATTATGCCTGATAGTACATCTTGTGTATATGGAGGCACTCTTCTGAATCTCAAGACCTGCACCCATACCAGTAACTCTGGAGCTGGTTCTAATATGTTTCTAGAATAGCTCTTAGATGTTAAAAGAAATAATGGCTCACATTAAGCAAAGTGGAAATGCCAGAACTGCTTCAGCAGAATGTCTAGTTAGAGAGTAAAAGATTTGGAGAAATTGGAATTTGGAATACCATAAGGAATTTAAGACTCTGAAAATCGTCATCTAGGAGTATTCGTCAAAGGATCCCCAAATATGTCCCCCTGCTAAGATGAAAAGAATATAAAGAAGGCAATGATATTGGTGAGTGGGACAGCTATGGACAGCCTTTGGAGGCTATAAATGACAGCAGGAGATCTGGTTTGGAAACTGGGCACTTTGATATCCATGGAATCAACGGGATTCTGAAATGGCACAATCCAGGTGTTGGCACATAAATAGATATAATTATGGTGATGGACATTTAGGGTATCATGATCTTCAAAGATTTGCAGAGATAACTTAAAAATGTATTTCTGGGTTCAAATACAGGTATCCTCTGCTATTTTAAATTAGGATATTCCTCTTTTGGCATGATTTAGTAGGTTATTTTTTTGAATTTTGAAATTCTATCACCTTTTATATAGAATTTTTTAATGTTTCTAGATATTATAGATATATAAGTATAAATACAGATAGATACATAGATACATACATACACACAGACACATATATATAATATATATATATTATATTCCAGACACATAATAGGTATATGAAAGAATAGGTCAACAAAAGCTTAATGTCATCCTCAAAAGTTAAAGGCATAATACTTTGCCTTGTTTCCAAGTAAGAGTTAGTTCTTAGAGGTAGAATGCAGCATTTGAAAGAGGCAAAACCAACTTGACTAGAATGAAAAGAAATCCGCAATGGTCTAGCTAGTGGAATCGTGGAGATTCTTTCTAAAAAGGGACTGTCATTGTATTACCCAACTATACATATGAGAATTCAGGATGCCCAGATCTTTCAAGAACCATTAGATACAAGGATTAGCCTAACAGATACAAGAGGAAGCAAAATGCTGCAAGGCTCTGTGATGTAAATTGTATGTGTCAAGAGAGCTGGCACAATGCCCAGATAGATATATGGCCAGACATTATTCTGGATGTTTCTATGAGGGTCTTTTTGGGTAAGATTAGCATTTAAATTGGTGGACTTTGAGTACAACAGATTGCCTTCCATAATGCAGGTGAGCTTTATCCAATCAGTGAAAGGCTTGAATAGGACAAAATACTGATGTCCCCCAAACCAGAGGAAATTCACTGTCAGAGCACCTTCAAACTTAAGCTGAAACACTGATTCTTCTCTGGATTTTCAGCTTGCTGGCTACCCTGCAGATCCTGGGTATCATATCAATTCTATTTCTCAGGGAAACCCTGACTAATACAGTTTCCCCTCAAAAAAAGGAAGCATATAGGGTTCAAATAATAAATGAAGTCCAGGTGTAGGTCTGTATCATGGCTAATCATTTCATTGGTTCACAAATGTCCACTTACAGATCTGGGAAAACTGAAATCATTAAAGAGATGTTATATTAAAACATTGATATTAATAGTCAAATTAGGATTTATAAGTCAAAACACCATTAAGGACCACTGATAAAGTAAGAATGTATAAGGGACAGGTATTTAATGGCCCTGGTTTAGACAATAGTACAGTAATCATTTCCTGCTTCTTAAGTGCATACTTGTCATGGACATAATTAAGAACTGGCAGAAATCTCACACTGATTCTTTTACACGTTGAACTGAGTGTTATTGTTATAGGAAAGGTAGAAGTCTGAAAAATACCTAGCTTGACTATATTAAATCAAAAGGAACTCAGTAGAAAAGGCAGAGATTAATGCCACTTTCAAAGACCTGAAAGACACAGGAATGGTTGTCCCATTATAAATATATCTGTGGTTTACCTATCAGGAAAACCAGGTGGTTTGTGGTAGATATTAGGTAGACTACTACAAACTAAATTAATACAATTAATAGTGTTAAATGAAACTTTTGAACCAGACAGGATATTTTTTACTAGAGCTTGACAATCTGAACTCTGGTACATAAAATTTGGCAACTGCTCTGCTTAAAATACTCCATAGTCATTGTAAG
The DNA here is from genome assembly GCF_964194135.1 of Talpa europaea. Classification (NCBI taxonomy): domain Eukaryota; kingdom Metazoa; phylum Chordata; class Mammalia; order Eulipotyphla; family Talpidae; genus Talpa; species Talpa europaea. Next base: position 15,342,290 of record NC_140077.1, read on the forward strand.
AGGGGATCAGAAGAGATTCACGTTCACTGAGATGGATAAAAGTGAACATCCACTCTCTTGCCTCAGAGAAATATTATTCTCCTTCTCTGTTATAATATTGTCTGAAAGGCAGAAGAATCTTCATGAAGAATTTGATAAATTGTATTGTCAGAGGAACACCTTCAGCAATTAAGTAGTCCATGTGTTTTCCCCTTAATAGGCTAGGTATGACCATGGAAAATTTCTCCAAATAGGTAGGCTTTCTCATATGACTAGTAACAATGGGATATGTGACTAGCAGATGCATGGTTGTAGGCATCACAGATAGGATGGGCATATTTATTGTTAAAGGAAGCAAGGTGGTATTGATAAATCTGTGCAGTGACTACTTGATCAGACTCTCTCCAGGAATTTAGTACTTAATTGAAATCTTACTAGAATTTTTTGTTAATCCCTATAATAGAAATGTTCCAGGTCTAATGGCCATGACCCTAAACTGAGTCACCACAACTGAGAGTTCCTACTTCTCTCTTAGTTTCATCAGTGTTGTTTGTTCATTGATTTGGAAACCTTAGAAGGATTTCTACAATCACATACTTTAAATCTTCCTCCCAAGGGATCTGTGACATTTTACCCTAATGACTAGTCACAAAAGGAAATACCCAGTCATATAATCTGTCAGGAAATACCCTGACAGATAATGACTTTGAATTAATGTTAATTCCTTTGCATTCAAAGTGCCACTATAGTTGACCAAAGTAGGTGATTATGCTGATCTTACTTCCCATTCCATTTATAGTTTGCCTACTTGTTCCATGGATCCATGCTCTATTAGTTCCCTACTTCCTGAATGATTGGAATAGACACAATGGACAGCTGGTAAAATTCCCACATGGACTCTCTGACCCACGAAATGAGAATTATGAAAGAAGAAAGGGCTAAAGAGAAGCCTCTGAAATTTTCCCTCCATTACAGCATAGTGAATCAGAAACAGTGCTTATCTCTGGAGGAATCAGAAATCAGTGCTACCATAAAGACTTAGACCTGCAGGGTGGTGATACTTTGCAGTCTTCCCTTAACTTTCTGTTTGTGAATAAATCATATGGGTCTTAGGTAATGTCTGTAGATAATATAGAACTTAATTAGTGCAATAACTCCAAGATTTGAATTTACTAGGATAAATTATCACATCTTGACTTGTCGTAATAAACCATTAATCCTGTTCATGTTTTTGTTTCCTTCATTCTAATTTGCAAAAAGCACAAAAAAGCAGTTTGGTTTTACTTAGTAAATATTTTGAGAGTGAAAACTGTCATATACTGCCTTTGAAATCTAAAAAGGTCCCGCAAATGTTGTGACCTTTCATAATGTAGGTGCAGTGAGAGCTGTAGCACCTGCTCCTTTGCCCCTGGGACATTCTGGGCACCTCAGTGTAGCTCCATCATCATGTCTGATCATTGACAACTTTCTGTAGATTCACAATCAAGCATCTGGTGATAGGCCTGGAGATGCTGTTCCTAAGTAGGACAATCAGTTTAAAAGATGAGCAGGGACTAGAAGAGAGGAGAATTAGAATAAGTTGAAACCTGCAGGGCATTTTCACATCTGTCCAGATCTAATCATGGAAACTCCCCAGAGAGATGACCTCTGCTTTGTTTCCTCCTGCCAGATACAAGTGAGTTCCTCTTTTGGGCATCTGGAATCCAGAATGATGCAGAAAAGGGCACTAGGAAGTACAATTCTCAGTCTTGGACAATTATTACAGCACACTCCTGCACACTAATTTTTAATTTTTATTGGCTTGTTTCATAAGCTGTTAGGAAAGGTATGTAAAAGTTGCCTGCTAAATGGGTTTTTCTGTTCTTCCTTTTAGATCTGCCTTTATCTTTGATAATTATTCTTGTGCTAACACATGCTTGATCTGATTTCCTTTGCTGGTTCTTCCTAGCTGCACAGTTTCCCAGAGAACTCTGTGTGGACTCTTGTGGTCTCATATCAGTGGGTGGAAAGGCTCGACTTTTAAAATTTTTCTTCTAAGTTCCAACTTGTCCACCTACACTAGCACTTCAGGAAGAATTGTTAGTGACTCTGATGTGAATTTCTCTTTCAGAATGTTTTATGTTCCTTAGCTTCTCAAACCTTACTCCTTTTATGCTCATAATGCTTACAGTGTCTATTTCTCTGACAAATAGACTGATACAATCAAGGCAGACACCGATGATATAAAACTAAGAATCTTGACTCAAATTGTTCATACATGTGTATATGATGTATCACACTATATAGCACTAAGCTCTATTCATAATGACAAACTTCACATAAAATGAACTTCTCAACAGATGGAGCAAAAAATTTTGGCAAAATGTATTGATCACTAATGATAAAATTCTCAGCAAACTAAGAATAGAAGATAAATTTCTTATCTGATAAGACATAAAAAATTCTGCATTAAACATCATACATAGTCATAAAATAATGAAAATTTTACTTCTATATCTAAGAACAAGATAAAGATAGAAACCTGATATGAATGCTTTTTTTTCAACATTTTGCTGAAGGTCCACCCAATGCAGTAAGTCAGGGAAGTAAAATCAAGTGAGAATGGAGAAACAATACAACAATTATTGCCCATATGATACATGATTGTTTACATGAAGTTAAGATTAATGAAAAATTTTAGCAAGATGTCAAAATACCAGCCCTATAGACAAAACTGAATTTTATTTTTGTGATTTTATAACAAACAAATAAGAAATTGAAAAATACATTCATAATGCCATAAAAACATAACATTAGAAAACATTCTTTAAAAGAAAATGTTAGAAAAAAGAAAAAAGAAAATGTTTTTATTGAATTTTATTTATGTAATTTAATTAATTATTTTATACAAGAGCTAGGGTACAGGCCAGAGGTGCAGGACAGTGAGGAGATTCACCAGAGACAGAGTGGGGAGCAGAACAGGAAGATTGACTGAAATACACTGCTGAGGGGAGCAGGGAGTGAGACAGGAGAGATCTGCCATACTATGTGGGTATCTCCCTGGCCATCTGGGAATCGAACCGCACTGCAGAGACTGCAGATAGCTTCACAGCACTGCACTTAACCCGCGGCACCACTGGGGAGGCCTGAAAATGTTTTTAAAAAGAAGGAATACATACATACTCTGAACATCGCACATCTTCACTGAAAGAAAGTAAAGAAGCTATAAATAGCTAAATAATTCCTGTCTTTTATTATTTTAAAGATTTATTTATATAAGAACCAGGGTACAGGTCAGATGAGCAGAAGGGTGAGAGACAGAGAAAGGAGCAGAACAGGCAGACTGATTGAAACACACTGCTGAGGGAAGCAGCGGGCGAGACAGGAGAGGTCTGCCCTACCATGTGGGTATCTCTGCAGCCAGAGGGGATCTAACCTGCCCTGCAGAGGCTGCAGACAGCTTCACAGCACTGTACTCAACTGCCTGCATACCACCAGGGATGCCCCATTATACTTTTAGAGGAAAACATGGGTGAAAGAATTCATGATAGCAGAGTAGGAGAAATGTATTAAATAAGATAGAACTTTTATTAAAAATAGCAAATTGGGCTATATGGAATTTAAGAAATTCCCTTTATCAAAAGGCATTAATAAGGAGTGAAAGTGCAATCCAAAATAGATTATATTTAGGATATATATAACAAAGTATGTATAATCATTATATATACACATATATATACAAACACATAATTTTTACAAATCAGCAAGGAAAAGAGAAAACAGTGCAAGATTGAACAAAAAAATAACAAACATGTCACAAAAGGGCATTTAATAATGTTCAACAAGCCTATAAAAAGCTACTCAACTCTAGTAATGAATAGGAAACAAATTTAAAGAACCATGAAATGCTAGCATACACCCAACAAAATAGGTACCATGATAATGCTAAAATTAAAAAATGTTGAAGAAGAGGTGGAGCACCCATACTCCTAATATCCTAATACAGTGCTGGTGGGAGTTTAAATTGGTACAACCACTTCAGAAAACTTTTTGTCAGTATCTACTAAAATTGAATATATGAATGAATTTTTGTATATTACATATATTACTATACATGCATATATGTCTGTGCAAATATATATATATACATTCAATATATATGCATTTAATTTAAGTTAGTCAAACTGTTGGCATATATGTGTGTGTATATATGTGCTAACATATATATGTTTGTGTGTGTGTGTGTGTGTGTATGCCAACAGTTTGACTTAAATTAAATTCACGACATACAATCGTAAAACCTGGATTAGAACAATGATGAATCGCAGGGCAATTACTATGTCAGATAAAGAAATCAGACACAAAAATATACCTACTGTGAATATACCTCGGGTGAATTTCAAAGTGTTCAAAATCAGTCCATGTTGTCAGAGTGAGGGTGGTTTTGATCCAGCAGGGCCCAGTGATTGGAAACATACACAAAAGAAAGTAAGTCGGTGCCAGTGATGTTCTGATTTTTGATCTAGCTGCTGATTTGCATGGGTGTGTTCTCCCTGGGTGAGCTCTGCATTTATACCTGCATCCAGGTGTCTGCCTCTCATTCCATTGTCTAATCCCATGTCATAGAGTATATTCACATTAAAAAAGTGAGTGAACTTCATAAGCTCTAACAAATACAGTTCATCTTTCTAAACTAAACCCAATAGGGGCTCCCGTGGACTGCCTGATTTTTGTTTATTTTTTTTCCCACTAAATACAACCCTGCACAGTTGCAGGGCAGCCCCAGCCAGGTACTGTGATGCTAATGGAGTTAATGTGGTTTCCTCTTCTAGTGTGCCAGTGTGCTTCTGCAGGATGACGCCAGCCTAGTCCAAAGAAAAATGTTGCAGTGGCTGAGGAGAAACACTCTTAGATCTTCCTTTCCCCTATAGCCAAGAATCAGAATAACAAAATGCACATCAATATTTCCTTCTGCTATATATTATCAGGAGAAGCTAAATCTGCCATCTGCCGTTCTTTTGTTCTGAGCTGGATCATCTTCATATTTTCTGATTACTGCCCTTATTTATGCTTTGCAGCACACATGACATTTATAGATGAGAAAAAGGGTTATTATTGCCTTAGAGAGGGAATAAGAAAGATCTATATGGAAATATTTCTTAAACAGAGATTTGTGGCTGATGAATCCTGCAGGCACTAAGCAGCTGACTCCACCTCTCACCCTATCCGGAGGGAAAAACCACCGTCCTCATTTTCTGGCTTAACTGAACAGGGACCCTGACTGCCAAGGAATGCCAAAGGAATGACTATTTTAGAATCATTCTCTTTCATAAAAAACCTAATGGAAGTTTAAATCAGAACTAAATGTGGTGCCCTCGGAGCAATCTAGAGTAATTTGGCATTGTTGCACACACTGGTATACAATAGGAATCATTTTTCTGTGGAAATATGGAGATTCAGGGTCTCCATCCCATGCTGGCACAGTTTGCTTGTTTGACCTTTTTCTTTACCCAAACTGGATCTCAGTGTCGGCTTCTGAAAACTAAGTTGAGGGTCTGGAGAGCTCTAAACGCCCATTCTCCTTTGACAGTCTATGAAGGATCATTTCACAACAACATGTGTATTATATATCACTTCGCAACAACATGCATATTATTAAATAACCTGCTTGTGAGAGAATAACACATTAGCAACATTAAGCCACTCCTGTGCATTCCAGATGGCTGATAGGTGTTTAACAAAAAAGGAGCATTATTGTTACCATAATCTGTTTCAGGGTTTTCTGTTTGCTGTTTTAATGACTACGGACCATTTTTTTGGTGTGTTTTTTGTTTGTTTGTTTGTTTTTTATTTGTTTGTTTGTTATTTATTATTTATTCATTTTATTTGTTTTTTATTTGTTATTTATTTGTCCTTTCTCCCTGGCTGGTATATTTTTCCTATTAGCATCACACAGGCTGCAACATGGCTGCCTATTTTTCAGATGTATTTGAATAAATACTCTTTCACCAGCACTCTCCTTCTACATTCCCTGCTCTCTGGTTTCATTTGCTAATCAGCTTAGTGACCTTGGATAAATCACTCCAATTTTATGCTTTAATTTCTTGCTTTATGTATTAAGAAGTTTGACTTACATCACTTTTTCCAAAATGTATTTGGCAAGATACAGCAATCCCAGAAAGAGTTTTGTGATCAAACAAACCAGGAAACAAGAAGTGAATATCTTCTGTAAATATGCTTAGAGATTAGTCATTAATATTAATATTCTAAAGACTGAAAATTCCTACAGTGTAAATATATACTGTAAATACAATTTAGTATAAATATAATAACTCATCTCATTTCAGTGAGCTCATCCCAGGTTCATTTGTTCAGGGAATCCTTTGTCATCAGTGAACAACTGTTAATAATGGCCCCCAGATGGAATAGTCCAGTAGACTTTCTTTGGCAATTCCAAGTTCAATAATCTCCAGTGCATCTATTGATTCATATTTTCCCCAGCTTTATTGAGGCAAAATAGACAAAACATGTGTATAATTATGTTATGCAACTTGCTGAATTAATATACAATATTAATATAGCTTGTTTTAAAAAAGTCACTTTTATTTTCAAAAGTTTGATTGTAACATATCTAAAGTTTTCTTTGAGTTGAACTTCTTGTGAGACTATTGATTTTCATGTACCAGGATTTCCAAAATACCAAATTTAGGACTTTTTCAACTATTATATTTTTAAAGATTTATTTATTTATGCATAGAAGAATTGGGGTCTAAGCTAGAGGCACAGGGGTGAAAGGATTCACTAGAGATAGAGCAGGGAGAAGAACAGGCAGATCCACTGAAATACACTGCTGAGGGGAACAGTGAGCAAGACAGGTGAGGTCTGCTGCACCATGTGGGTAGCTCCCTGGCCCGGGATTGAACTCATGCTGCAGTGGTTGATAGTGCTGAGACTTTACCCCTTGTGCCATCAGGGAGGCCCTAATATATATTTAGATAGGTTTTCCCCCCTCTCTTTCCTTCTGGGACTACCATAATGTAAATGTTAGTTCTCTGGTAGGTGTTCCATAAATCTCACAGACTTATTTCATTTTCTTTTCTTGTTTTTCCTCTGCCTGGATAATTTCAAATAACTTGTCTTTGAATTCACAGAATCATCCTTCTGCTTGATCTAGTCTACTATTGCATTTTTCCTTTTACCCAGTGTATTCTTCAGTTCTAGAATGTGGTTCCTTTCATGATTTCTACCTCTTTAGTTAACTTATCATTTTGTTCATGTATTGCATCTGATTTTGTTGAATTTCTGTCTGTGTTCTCTTGTGCTCACTGAGCCTTAAACAATTGCTTAAAACAATTATTTGAATTATTCACAGATCTCCATTTCTTTTCAGTTGGCTATTGGAACATCATTTTTGTTCAGTTGATGTCACATTGCCTTTTACTATCATGGTCCTTGAAGTCTTGCATTGTTGTCTCTGTATCTAAAGAAGTGGTTACTACCTCCGGGCTTTACTGATTCATTTTGAAAGACAAACACCTTCGCTAGCAGGTCACAGAGGATTCTGAGACACTCTCATATGTCTTCTGTTGTTGCACATATTCCACATCTCTTAGAAAAGATTTCTGAAGATGGTATGCATTTCTCAATCCTGCCAAGCAAGACTATATGCTGAGAAGATTCATTTATTTTTTCTAGGGTGCAACATTGAAATGCTCACATTTGTGTGGCTTTTTTCTAATGTCAAAGAGCCAAGGTGACTATCTACACAAGGTGTTTTACATATTGCCAGTGGGAATATACTTGGAAGCTGTCCTAAGGGTATGGGATGGTTAGGCAGGTGGAATGTTTGGCATGTCTATGCATTGATTGGGAGGGGTCTACAGTTAAGGTGTTCCAAGCAGCACATGAACAGAATTCCCATTGGAGTCCCCAGGTTGGGTAATACAGTGTGTAGCCTCTCTTCTCTGCTCCCAGCTTCTCCGAACCACTCAGCTGTGCTGAGTGAGGTGGTAAAGTAATTTGGGTGATAGGAGAAGTGGACTACTGGAGAGTATCCTGCATGACTGGCACAGCGTAGTCACAATTCACTATAATCTTACTTTCCTTGTAGCAGAAATCATGGGTTGATGGGTTCTGCTGTGGCACTGAGCTATGTTGCCTTAAATAAGAGATGACACAGGTAAACTGAAACTGTTCTTACCCCTTTTAATGCATCTATTCTTGAATTTCCTTGCTCCAGTAGTGTTAGAACTTCTCTCCTGGACTAACAGACTACCATAAAAGTACTTTTGTCAGTGGGTTGGGGTGAAAATTGATGCTTCTGTGACAGAATGATGGTAGAAAGTGTCTCTTCCACCATCTTGCTGACATACTTCTTGACTTATATTTCAGTGGAATACTGAATGATAATTCTCCGGGTGTATTAAAAACCTGGTAAAGAGGACTTTAAAAAAAAAAATTGTTTAAGGCCTTCCGGGTGGTGCAGTGGTTGAGCACTGGGTTGCGAAGCTGCCCACAGCCTCTGCAGTGCCGGTTCTATTCCCAGCTGCTCCCTGGCCACCGGAGGAGGGTCCCACATGGTGCGCAGACCACTCCTGCTGCCCGCTGCTCCCCTTAGCGGTGTGCTTCGGTCCTTCTGCCTGCTCTGCTCCCCGCTCTGGCTCTGGTCAATTCTCTCACCCTCCCACACTTCTGACTGTACCCAGTGCTTGTCTAAATAAATAAATGAATAAATAAATAAATAAATAAAGCAATACCAAGCTTAGTGTTTAAAATAAATAAATAAATAAAATTTGTTTATTTTTTAAAGATTTATTTATTTATACGAGAACCGGGGTACAGGACAAATACATGGGAGGGTGAGAGGATTCACCAGAGACAGAGCAGGGAACAGAACAGGCAGACTGATGAAATACACTGCTGAGGGGTTCAGAGGGCAAGACAGGAGAGGTCTGCAGCTCCATGTGGGTATTTCCCTGGCTGGCCATGATCGAACCGGTGCTGCAAAGGCTGTGGACAGCTTCACAGCACTGCGCTCAACCGCCTGCGCCACCAGGGGAGGCCCTGGTTAAGAGGACTTTAAACTAGGTTTTCTGAGTTTAAATTCATTTTTGCAATGGCTTCTATCTGAGGAGCAAATTGTAATTTCTCTGGGACTGTTTCCTCTATGAGGATTTAAAACAGAGAGAAATACAACCCCAAATTTAATAGCTTTTCATGCAGCGAAAATGAAAGCAGAGATTAACAGGGTTGGAAGCTATTGCAAGTATGGAAAGCTTAATGAGGAAACCTCAGACGTGTTCAGTGACCTCTGGACATGTATGAAGATTTTTCAAAAGAAATATTAGTATACTGAGATATTTGAAGATTAGAGTCTCCTTTGAATCTCAAACTATTTTAGCATAGAGGAAAAAAATTAAGCCTTCACATAATGAAAATCACTTTTGAAAATTGCTGCTATAAGATTATTCGATGTATATACTACATAAGCAATACAACAATAACTAGTATAGGGACTTAGACTCATGGGGAACAATGACACATCACTTCTCTAAAGCTGCCTATGATGATATGATGTTACAACACAGTTCCCACTCTGAGAGCTGATGCTAAGGGATATCAGAACTCAGGAGTATAGACTGATTTTCTGGCCATTCCCTTAAGTGGGGAATAAATCCTATCTACACAATCCTTCAAAGATGGCTGCCAAGTACATGGGTCATGCTTACAGTGAATCAACTGGTTCTCTTATGAGGGAGAAGATAACTCCTGGTGTGCCCCATTCATTCTTATGGAAAAAGTGTGTGTGTATGTGTGTGTGTATGTGTGTGTAATGAGTGTATAAGTGAATATTTGAGAATTTCTCATTTCATTTTTTTTCAGATATAATTTATCCATTCTACTGTTGGTTCCTGGGTTGCTTCAATTAAAAAAAAATCAATACTCTTATAGATATCCCCACTTTTGATTTTGTCCTAATCTGATCCAAAAGAATTCTAGTTTGCCACAACAACCAAGACTAGTAATATTGCCTAATGTCTGGGTATAAGAATTCATTTTTCTTAGCTTTCAACTATTCAGAGGTTTTTTTTTTATTTTATATGTAGGTTCTAATGTAATTGAATTTTGCCTTTAAGACTAAAAAAATGGTTGTGTTTATCTAAATGCTATCTGTGTTAACAGGACTTTGTGGGATTTAATTCATATACCCCTAGTCTTCCTGTTGTCTGACACCCTTAATATCCTGTTATATTATGTGGTGGGCTTATAGCAGCCCAAGCAATAACACTGCTGTTAAGATGCTGTGGTCATTGTAACTAACTGGATTTCAACTTAGTGCTCTTATCTTCAATTTATTAATATTCTAGTGTTGAGTATAAAGTTTATTAAAACAGTTTGAGCTCTGCTGGAGTCAGGCTGTATTTCAAAGAGAAACCTATGCTTACTGATCATTTAAGAATTTACTGCCTGGAATTCTGTTTCAGAACGGAAGTTATTACTTGTATTTCTCTCTTTACTAATAGTTAATTTTGTCTCTAGGATTCTTATACCAACTGATAATGTGTACATAAATATTAGAAATTCATAAAGGGTTTGAATAATTTGTTTTACATTTATTTTCATATATTTTCATGCTTAATCTTTTTAAAATAAAGATTTAACTTTGCTAGTAATATTGTCAGAAATTTAAATCACTATTAATGTGAATTAAACAATCTATTCCTTTTACTTACACTGAGGCCCAAAGGGAAGAAAACTCCCTTGCTCAGTTACTCAGGGAAATGATGAAGATCTAGGGCTAAATCTCTGGTCTTCTGGGTCTTTTTCTATTTTTATTTTTTCATCCTATAGCTACTCTTTTGACCTTCTCTTCCAATGGAATGTAATAAGAAATGATATGATGCTTGAAGTGATACCATTAATTCTTACTATTGAGAAAAAGACTATCCAGTTTCCACCCATGTTGAGTTCCTTCCTTGTCTGTCATCTTTCTGTAAACTCTATGGTTATAAAGGTAAATATTTTTAAAAGCTCATTATGTTTTCATTAACTGATATGATAGAAATACATAGTATTTTGCTATATTTGCTTTTTCTGAGGAAAAGAAGACATCTAGTTTTCCAGATTCCAAACCAGGCCTTTAGTGTGAATCCAACTTCTAAACATTTTGTTGATTTAGATTTCAATATACAATGTACAGTAGACGGTACTATTTTCAGAGACAGATGAACTAGAGCTTGAACCCCAATTTTACACTTACAAACTGTGTGATCTTAGGCAAGTCACCTCAGCTTTTATATTACTGACAGAAAGAATAACAATTCTTTTCATTTAAAGTGCATGGTTAGCATTAATGGTAATATATAAAAGCAACTTAGCCCAGTGTCTCACTCATAAAAATGTATTGGTAAATGAGAAATATTCTAAAACTAATCATGTGGATGTAATTATTTTCCATTACTTCCATGAATATCCTCGTGCTATCCTTGAAATTCAAGCAGGATGCACTGTTCTCCATATTTAGCTTCTGTCTTATAGGTGTCATGAGCAGCAAAACCATTTCTAATCTCCAGAGAAAAACTGAGTAATACATCCTAAGTAAACAAGAAATCATCAGTGTGCACACCTTTAGGAACTTGAAGTAAAGAACCTTATGGAATTGTTGAGAAGCCACACATACCAGAAAACATCCAAATGTCGAACATCTATTGATGGTTCCCATCTTTCCTGAATCAAAATGTCAACCTATGTGTTGGGATTCCTAATTCTCTCCTGTAGCCACATTGATGTGGATGCCTGGATGGAGTCCTCGGAAATGTCTGTCATCTAGAGAGCTCTCCCTGTTGTGTGTCCATATAAAACCCCCAGCCAGATCACTGCCAGTTTGAGACTTAATGGATAGCCTGCTTCCTTTTTTTCCTTTTTCACTTGTTCCTCTTGCCTCACTCTTCTCTGACTTCACAACTGCATTCTGAGTCTACATGTTGGTTAGAAGCCAGCAGGAAATCAAGAAACCTCAAAGTGGACATAAACTCAGCAAGAAATGTGTTAGGAACTAACTGTGGTGACAAGGCAGCACTGGCTCACATTCAGGGGCAAAATATTCATTTGTCACCTTACCTGTCCCTGCTGTGATTTCTCTGGGACACAATTCACAGCTCAGAGAAGGGAGATGCTAAGAGAATTTAGAAAGGCTCACAGACTGCTCTTTGCTGTGGATACTTCCTGGTGCTCAATTTTCTCAGAGTACACTGAGTCTGGAGTATTTCTGAGGATCGCTGTGTGGAGTCTTCACCTACTGAGAGCTTCACCTCTCGCTCCCTCCATTTCCTCACAAACTTCAGAAATGATAATATTCCTTTCTCGAAATTCAGCCTCCCTTCACACAGCTAAGTAATCATCCCTTAATGGGTTCTAGCCATGGATTAGGGGGTTGGAGATAGTCCTTATCTCTATCATTTACTTGGTCTATGATCTTGGAAAATTTGCTCTTCTCCTTCAAGTGTCAGTTCTCTTATATAGAAAACAACATAGTTGGGAGGTATAAATTATGTTTATAGAAGTGTCTACTATCTAGGAATCACTTCATAAGAATTAGCCAAAGTTAATGTCCTGTCACTCTTCTTCTCAAAGGCCCATAGTGACTCCTTATTACATGTAGATTTGAACCCACACTTCCTTGCCTTCTGTCTTCCACAGGCATCTATAACCCCAGTTTGTAGCTTTCTGATCTTGGATCTCACATTTCCCCATTACACATATTCATCGCCACTGGCTGAACTTCATTCCTATCTTGTGTGCACATAGCAACTTCCTTCTTCCTCATTACCTTGAATGATTTCACTTGGTCATCCCAAGATCTTATCGACTACAACAGTGACAGACTGTAGTCACTTCTATAGGTAATGATGTTTTCCTAATATTAGAATTAACTTTGCATTTATCCATTTACTGCTTCAATAAATTACCCCCAGAACTATGTGTCTGGCACAAAATTGCTAATACAGGGGTGAGTAAAGCAGACAAAATACCAGCTCCCATGTAGGATATAATCCAGGGAACGAAATAGGGAAATGGAATGAAGCAGAGATTTTTTGGCTAATCTTTCTTTATAGTCTTTATAATTTTATAACCACTCTATCTCAATGATAAAAACATAGGGTATATTAAAATACAATAGTTGCATAGAGGTACATACATTCCTATAGCTCTAAGAAATGTTAAGAACCATCACCCCTTTCCTTTGTTTTATGGAGAAAACCTGAGGTTCACAGAGATTTAATGCCTTGACTGCAGCCACACAGAAATTTAGTGGTAAATTGGGACTAGAGTCGAGGTCTCTTATTGAAAATATCTAATTTGCTTCATACATCAAAATGAAGCATGGTCAGGATTTAAATTTCCTGTATGCCATTTATGAGGTATTCTGTGTAGCGGAACTGGGATGTAGAAAATCTGATTTTTAGTTCTGATTCTGCTGTGAAACTAACTGTATGGCCACTGGGAGGCTGATTCAGCTTTCCTGGATTATTTTTAAAATAAGGAAGTCAGACTAGAGCATCTGTGAATAGTTTTATGTAGCCCCAAATTACTTGAACAATGAGATTCTGAATTATTATGTTGAAAATAAAAACCATGATGAAAATACTGTAGGTATTACTTAGTAAGTCTTTATCATGAACAAATGATGGAGCTAAATATTTTGCATACACTCTCTTATTTACACTTTTATTTTTTTCAGTTCTATTTTTCAATTTATTTTTAATTGGGGTAATATTAGAAAACCCCAATCAGATATTGCCACCAGAGTACACCCACCACCAAATCACCCTATGTGTAGGAATCACTCTCAACCTCATTTCATTGACAAACAAACCACCCTTATGGTGATCTAAAATTGCAGAGAACTGACAGTTGCCTCTACTATGAAGACTTAGGAACAGAGAAATAATCATGACCCCACACAAAGCTACTCCTATCCTAGCCTCATCTCAAAACACATCTTTTGTTCAATGCAAATCTCTTACAATAACCCCAAAGCATGTGGGACTGAAAAATCATAGGTGTCCCAATGTCTAATTATAGCCATTTGAGATTTGACCAGAATATTCAATATCATTCAAAGAAGAGATATATCCTCCAGCTGGGAGACAGGGGAGAGGAAAAAAGAGAGATTTCCTGAATACTTCACAAATTCCTCCCATGCCACAGTTACATCCTATAAACAAGTCAGAGGGTAGGAAGAGTATGCATGATGCATTTTTATATGGAAACTTATTGAGAAATTAATAATCCAAAGGAATACTAGGATGTGCAAGGGTGCATGTTTGCTGAAATGTCAGCCTGCAGAATTTGTTGGGTGTTGTTTCCTATTTTTTAATTTCACAGAGCTGTCTCTACCACATTATTACCAGCAGACCATGACTTTGACCCTAAGACCTCAAATTTACTTTCTATAGTCTATGTCTCAATAAAATTGATGTACTATCTATGTTCTTAGTACAGTGAACAGTGAGGGTTAATTAAAATACTTAAAGTACTCCAGGGCCTTTTTCTTAAAGATGTGAGTTGACATTATTGTGACTATAAATACAACTGAAAAAATAAAATCACATCTTTCCTTTAGTCGTCTCTACAGAGATTATTACTTCCAGTTTTACAGTGCTCATGATAAGGTGATAATGTAATCAATGTAGCATCAAATTTTACTTTTATCTTTATTGTAGAATAAAAAATTAAACTTTGGAGGAACAACCTGAAGTGAAAATAAATATAAAAACTATTTCTACATGTCAGCTTCTTGTAGTTTGATTCAGGGTAGGTAGTTTTTTTTTTTTTTTCTTTTTCCCTTCCATCCCTTAAATTTGCCACAGGCAGAGATAAGTCAAGATAAACTAGGTCTCTTTTTGTACTGAATATAATTTATTATCTAATTTAAATTCTAGAAGATGCTTTGTACCAATGCCCAACAAGTTATTCCAACTGCAAGAGGTTCTGTGCATGCTGAGATTAATTGGAAATTCAATATCGTAAGAGCAAAAGATAAAATTTGAAATCCAGAAACTGATCAAAACTAAATACTCTTTTTTAAAAAAAAATATGTATACAAGAACTGGGTACAGGCCAGATGTGCGGGATGGCGAGAGGACTCACTGGAGACAGAGTGGGGAACAGAACAGGCAGACTGATGAAATACACTGCTGAAGGGAGCAGTGGGCAAGACAGGAGAGGTCCGCTGTACCATGTGGCTTCTCTGCTGCTGGCCAGGGTCGTACCTGCAGCGCAGAGGCTGTGAACAGCCTCACAGTGTGGCACTCAACTGTCTGCATCACCAGGGAGGCCCAAAACTAAATACTCTTAAAGGTACTGAGAACCAGTTTTCACAATTTGGTTGAAAATTAGATCCTATCAGAGTGATTTGGGGTAAATTTCATTATCTTTGTAAGCTTCAGTCCACCTTTATTCATGTGAAGATAACCAAGGAAATGCTTGCCATGCATTGGCCCAAGGGCAAATGTTCACTTACTGGTACCTATTACTGGGGGCAGTTTATGATAACAGTCACAGTGATAGGCCCTGAAGTAACAGCCCACATTCAGATAAAGATTGTGACATTTTTAAGTTGGGGAGGTTAATGTATCCTTACTTCCTTTTGCTCCCTAGGAAGTGGTATTATCTCTCTCAGAAGATGAAAAAATTAAGTGAGGCAGTATGGGGATAAAACTGGGACAATACCTGACATATAGGTGTTCACATAATCACCATTATAGCATTCATAGTGCATTTCACAGGGTATACTGGTATGATGTTTTAAAAATAGGTATTTATTAATAAAAATAATTTTTGGTATGTGTACTATAAATGAATTTCAAATGCATTATTCTAAATGAAAGACTCCAGACTCCTAAAGTTGCACACTGTAATACAGAAATTTAGATTAGCGGTCACCAGAATTTTGGGGTAGGGAGAGGGGTTGATTATAAAGGGACAGCACAAAGGAATTTGGAGGAGGTGGGTCACAGAATAACTCTGTATTGTTGTGGTACATACAAGACAATGTGCTGGTAACAACTCATCTTAGTCTACGCCAACAAGGGTGAATTTTGCTTTCTGTATATAAATTTCAAATGTCAGTTAGAAAAGGTAAAAACTGTCCATTGTCAGTGTACTTTAACTCAAAGAGCAAAGTCTTTAAAAGTTTTAGATTTGTTTTAAAAAGAAACATTTAAAAACTTGGAAGTGTGTTGACAGAAAAAATGTCCTTCAAAAATACTGGTATCAATTTCCTAAATTGCCTGCCCTGAGCTGCCGTCTATTCAACTTCCAAACACCAGACAGTAGACCCTTCAGGCAGCCTGCTCTTCTTTGCACTGTCCTGAATGGGGACTGAAGTATTCACATTGAACTATCTAAATTTTCTGGTTGGGAGGACTCTGTTTAGGGCATCTCTTGCACGTAGTGAATTAGCCATTTTTAATATAGAAGTTCCTAAATTATTAACGTTTCCCAAAGTGATATTTGATGGCAAAGTAATATCTAGGTGAAGTATTAAGTGATTTTTATGAAAAAGTAGAATAAGCTGACAGAGAGTAATAATTACACTGTCAAAGAATACAAGATTCCATTTTCTCTGAGCCATCTATATTGCCTAGTTTCGGTTGCACAGCCTGTCATCAAGATGGCAAGATTTATTTCTCCTCTAATTGCACCATGGCAGCTGGTTTTATGCAAAAGTTATCTATGGGACCCAGTCTTTCAGAAGGGTGCAAAGCCCATGACATCACTTATGCAGGTGATTATGTACACAATTAAGACAATGGCTTGAGTGCCAATGGAACTAGGGAATGAAAGCTTGACAGTACCCTGGGGTGCTGTTCAGTGTTGTAAACCATTAAACAACTGGTGATTTATTTATCAGTTGGAAAATGAAAAGTATTCTCCTTCTACAATATTTTACCAGACTCTAAGCTCAAATGAACTGCCCACCAGAGATGGGAGTTTGGCCTCTTTTGTGCAGTTCCTGTGGTTTCCTTTCTCATGCATTAAGTATAGAGTATGCATTATTAACCTCTTACAGTTGTATTAGGGTCATTGTATGGCCTATTCTCATAACCTTGAAAATTTCACACATAAATCATTAGAGACATATAATGATCTAGCGCTGAGAACCAGAGGGCATTAGTCAATAGCTTTGTTGCTCTTTCGATCTACTACCCGTATCGTTGTAAGACAGTCTGGCTGGGCTGCATATACTCTAACACCCCAAATGCTTGTTTCTTCTCAATCTCATTTATGAAATTTAAAGGATACCTATGATACTGTGCTTGGGACTAAAAATTTACAGCACACACAGAAGTGTTTGCTATGTCTCAGTCTCAAGGTCACACTGGAATGGCATTGGAAGAATGGTATTTGTGTTTCCAAAAAAAAAAATAGGGGACAAAACAAAACTCTGAACTGTCAAGAGTGGAATTGAAAATAATTATATGTGTCAGTGGGTGGCATAGTAGAGCTTAGTTATTCAGAGTATTCAGCATTGGCTTTTTTAGGTTTGAGTCTGACTTTTACCACTAACTAGTTGTGTGACTGTGAATCATTTTGTTAAGCTGCTCCATCTTTATCTGTAAAATTAGGAGTATATATCTTCATAATTAACTGTTGTATGAATTAAATGCAATTTTTCATTTAAAGCAATCAGTGGAATAGCTAGCATTGCTCCAATTAAGGCTTTGGATGGTTTTCTAATTGCAAATCTTATCACTTAGAGGAGCTTCATCCCTTTACCCATCATTCTCACCTGGTAGTGTTGAATTATCCTTCCTTCTTGGACCATATTCCACAGACTTCCCTAACTCACCCTTATCTGTTGACCCTCCCACCATTCTGACCAGGACTTTTAAATGTGTTTCTTTCTCCTGCTCCTCTTCTTCCATTTAAATGCTATTGTTTTCTATAGTCCATTTCATATGCTCTTTTCTTCTTGTCTACATTGTTTCCTTGAGTGGTCTAATTTACAATGTCTACATAAAGGGAAGGCTAGAGATATAGTCTTTGGAGTCAACAACTACTAAGGTGATATTCAGTTGAATTTCCTTATCTTCAGAGCTGTCTTCATATCCCAGAGCTCTCTCCTTAGAGATCAAGGTACTCAACTGCATGCTGGCTACCTATACCTTTAGTCAATATCCCACTGCATCCCCAAAACAGAGTACACAACCTTCTCCATCACTTATCTCACATGCTGTGTGCACCCAAATAGTGACGCAAGACATTAAATTGAGAATCATGTTCCACTTTGCTCATCACCTTCCATATCAAAGTAGTCATAGAGACAGATGGATACTACCTCCTGATCTTAATCCATCTTCTTTCTCTAGAATCTCCTCTTCCAGCTGCCACCATGTCATACCATTCTAATCTCAGTCACTGCTCCAGTCTTGTCTTCTCAGTCACAACTAATTTAGTGGAAACTTGTTTCATTTCTACCTGGACTAGTGCAGCTGACTTCTGAGGTTCTGCTTCTCAATGCTGCCTTTCTGTTCCCCTATGTGCAATGGAAGACACAACTCATTTCTAAGGATTCCCTTTCAGATACTTCTAAGACATCTTGTAGTTTTATGATGAAGAGGGAAAAAAAAAACCCTCACTATGCAGGCCCTGCAATCCGATAGTCTCCTGAGTGAGCAAATATTTCTTCCTTATGTTGTAGTTACAGTGTATGACACAGACCAATATAAACAAAATACTGTTTTTGTTGTATTAGAGAGTGAATGCCAACCCTTTGATTCACTGCCTGATTCCCAAAATTCTACAATTGGTGACTTTTATTCAAGCTGTAAAAAACTCTGGGTGTCTCTTACAGCCCTTGTTGTTTTATCTGGTAGGATACATCCTCATTTATTCACTAAAGTTTGACTGTGTATCATACTAATTTATGGGGACTAACGAGTGAACAGCATAAATACTGTTATTTTTCTTTCCTTTGGAAGATTGCAGTTTACAGGAAAAACCTTAAACAAATACTTGAAATAGAAATGGAAATAGTGGTCTAATATACCTCCAGATTTGGTGATTAAAGTAGGAAAAATGACAATCCCTAAATGTTCATAGGAAATAATTAACTCACTATACATTTACTCTAGAAACTACTATGAACCCAATAAAATTATGTAAATCTTTAGTAATTGACATAGAGAGATGTTTGTGAAATATTATTTGGGTAAACAAAAAATTGTTAGTAAACATATTTTCATATCCCTGCTCCACCTTATTTACCACCTACTCATATTAACAAATATTCCACATTTTTATTTAGCAGTTACACCTCACTAGAACTGATAAAATCCAATAAATGCAGATTAACCACAATTTATCATCCTTGCACTTTGTGCTTCACATTTCCCCCCGCTAGGTTATAAAGCATTTGTTTCTGTCATTTTTTTAAACTCTCGCTTTTGCTACCACTGTTTCATGAAAATCCTTCTAGACTGTTCCAGTCATCCTCTGTACCTTCGTGCCATGCTGATACAGGAAATTTATCAGACATTTCAAAATAAATCTTTTATTTTTGAATAATTTTAGATTTGGAAAGTGCTGTAAAAATAATACAGTGAATAATGTTACACACCGAGTGATGAACACTGTAATAAAAAAATTGATTGGAATTCTTAAATTATTATTGGTGCAGCACAGACCCACCTCCTCCCCACCTAGTGCAAAGTCAGGTTGGCAGCCTATTGAGAATTTCAAATACTCCGTTGCCATTTAAATCAAGTTACTTTAGAACATTGTCTTGACCTCAGTGAAATATGTTTCTATAACAAATAGTTGTTGCAAGTGCATTTACTAGCTTCCAGTTCTCTGCTCCTTTTGACCACATCCTATAAAAGGGGAAGACCAAGGTCTACTCAGTTAGTGGACCTTATCTCGAGAGATAATCACAAAGAGCATCTCAATCATTCCCATCCCAATCAAGGACCTGGACATTGACTTCTTTTGTCCAACTCCGTAAATACAATATTGATCACCAGACTTTTTCAGACTTCCCTTAAAAATAACAAAAGCAAGTAAATTAAAGTCATTTGTGGATATTTGAAGGGTCAGTAAATATTCAAGACCTTGTGATTTTAAGCAAAACTATCAAGAAGTTATACAGTATCCCCACTTGGCCTTTTGTTTTATTTAATTTATATATAAATATTTGAATTGAGTTATTCTTTTTTATTTTTGACATTAATATGGATGATATCCTCACCTTAAACATAAATGGGCCTCTGCACTATGTTTCCCTATAAATCAACTGTGTAAGCATTTAGCAATATCGACCAAGCACCTGCTGTTCTGGACAGTCATTTACTAGACATTTGTGAATGTCATCTTAAGCATAAAAGTTCCCTGCCCTTGTGCACAGAGTTAAATGCTAGAAATAACTAGGCTTTTGGAGATTTTGTGTCTCAATCTGCTCAATGGGAATTAAAAAAATCTGCTGTACTCAAATCACTGTGTGTTGTTGCGAGAATTAAGTAAACTAACACTTAATATTGATACTAACATCAATGCTAATAGCAGCTGGCATTTATACAGCATTTACTAGGTATTGGGCTTTCTTTAAGTGTGTTCTGTATATAAATTGATTTAATAAGAAAAATATTGGTGAATTACCAAATGGTCTAATAAAATTGAAAGGGTGGTAGTTACGTAACCGTGAGTATGAGAATGCATTAAGCAGAAGTTAATCTCTTAGACATGAAAATGCGCTGCAGAGAAATTTGTATGGTGGAGGACATTAGAGAAAATGGAAACCAGAAAGGCTTAGAGAGACTGCCCAGGTCTCAGTGCTGCATGTGGACAATACAGCCAAAATGTCCTGAGTCTGCAGGTCATGGTAACTCATTAGCATTATTATTGTTATTGAAATCACCATCTTCAGTTTCACCTTTACATGATCACCTACTTCAACATATATTTACTTGCATAGTTCAATTTATCTTGTCAAAAATCCTGGGAAGTAGGTATTAGCATGCTCATTTAATGGATGATGACATAGAGTAATTTATACAAAATTAGAAAGTTATTAAGTGATAGGAAAATAATTCACATTTGTACCTCGGTGACTTTGAATCAAGGGTTTTTCTAACCCCTTATGTGGCCTTCTATGTGTTGGAAAGGTGATAACTCTCACTACCTAATTGTAGTGCCAATAACAAGGCCATCATCCTTTTTAACTCTCCTCAAGAAAATTAGAAATGTCAACAATAGCAAAGCCTAATGAAAATAAGGTAGTTTGTTTTTCTAAAAAAGGATGAGATTAGTCTTAATAAGGGGTAATTAACTCCCCTTGAGAGAGTTCACAGCATCTGCATTTATACCATCATCACTGTCTTGCAGCTTCAAAACACCTCTCTCACATGCTTTCCCCAAATAATCAAGGGCACTGAATAGGGTTTAGTCCTTAATTTTTCTGATAATTGCTTCATGTTTTTCTATTGCATTTCCAAGAACTCCTTGAGGACAGGGATGATACTTTCTTTTATATCCTTCTAGATCTTATGATATCTGGCACATGGTAGATGTGTATCAGACACTTCAATGAATCTATTTAATTTTATGAATATTAGGTATAACATGTGTTTCTTAAAGACACATTGCCTTTCGAGTTTCAGATCATGAGATTAATGCTGCCTTTGCCATTTACTGTCCTTAAACAATAAGAAAATTTGATAATTGGGAGCCTCCCTAGTGATGCAGAGGTAAAAGTCTCAGCAATATCCCATTCTTTCTCTGGTGAATCCTCTCACTCCTGCATCTCTGGCCTACACCCCAGTTCTTATATGCATAAATAAATAAAATAAATCTTTTAAAAGAAGATAATTTGATAATTTCACTTTTAAAAAAAACAGGCTTATATTACACAGACAATGATTTCAAGGGTAAAATAATAGATATAAGATTATAACACAGTGCTTCATATATAGCAGATGTTCAGATAAATATGATTCAATAATGCTTTCTAGTGCATTTACTGCAAGGTATCTGTCTCTCTTGTTTGGAGAAGGTAATAATGAACATTTATGTTATTATTTTCCTTTGTGAGTCCAGCCAATTTTCAGAAATCTGAAAATATTTTCCCATTAACATTTTCCCAAACTTTTCAGAGGTCCCCCCAGTGAAGAGCAGTTGCACAAGTAATTACTATACCATTCATGAATCTGGAACTTGCTGTGACTTTTCTGAGATTTACACTTTGAAGGGAAATGCCAATTATTCATGTGATTTTAAAAAGGTAATTTAGAGGATTTTCTTTCCAATATAGCCTCAATTCTCCAAAACCTTTCAACAATGACTTTCCCCTAAGTCGTTTCAGTAATAAAGAGCACTTCTTAATAGGTCTTTTAAAAATCATGATTACACCTGCAATGGCTTCCATTAATAACAGGGTTTTTCTTCTTTGCTATAACATGATTATCTGAGAATATGAGAATATACATGAAAATGCGGTATATAAAAACAAGATTAGAGGTTGCAAGGGACCTTGGCAACTATTGGACCGGATCTGACCCACAGATGGCTACTATTTGTTAGTCAATACAATATTTAATATTTGGATCCAATAAATGATGAGCATTTACATTCAGGACACAAAAATTAGATTTCTGACTTCTCACGAAAAATGAGGAATATGGCAACATACGTCTCCCTGGAAACAACCAGCAGGGACAGAGTCATGCTTTCCTTTTAGTGTAGATTTTCCAGTTTGTCACTTACCCTCTCTGACCCTTCCCTCCATCAAATCTGTGTCCCAGTGACAGTAGTGTTTGTGCTTAAGTTTTTCCCTAGTGTCACAAGAAAAGGGAAATATTCATTAGACACCCATGATTAGCAGATATGGGTAAATTATAGTGAGAGACTTGGATGCCTTAATTAAAAGAATAAAGGGGGGGTGCATGCAAATCAGAGGAAATGAAGATCTTTACATACTTATTATGCAAATAAAATGTAAATATGTAAGAACAACAATTATACTAAGCCTGCTCAACTAGTTTATATTTTGTGTAGTCAGGAGTTGGTGGAATGATAGAACCTATGCAACCTTAGGAAGCAGTTGCCACCTCTGGATTGGAAGAAGAACAAAGTAGAGGTTGTCCTTGTCCAAGTCTGAAGGCTAGTGGGAGGCTGCAACCTTGGCACTGTGTTCTGGGGCAGTGGCTGTCGTGGGTGTCTGTAGGAGAAACTGAGACAACTGCAAAGGTGGAACAATTGGTAAGTTGAAATTAACTGTTAGTTCTGAAATTAACTGTTAGTGCAGCTATTACTGGGATAGAGAAAAGTTGCTATGATGACAGTGATGGACATAGGATGAAAAAAGGAAGGGAAATGAAGGGAAAAGAAAGTAAAGACTTTTATCCTCTCCCCTAACTGCCCTCTGCAGGCAGTGTTTGTAGCAGTTTCCTAAAACAACATATGGATTTCAGACCCTAACATCACAGAACACTGTCAAGAGAGGTAGGTTTGAGAGTCAATTGGTTACTAGAGGTGCTGCTCCCAAACTCATTTTTTATAGACTAGAGCTGTGATCTTTTCCTTAAAGATAGAACGGAAATGATATTTTAAAAACAATTACATTTCATATAGTACTTTAGGATCTACAAAGTCCTTTCTTTTTTTTTTTATTTATTTATTTGTTTGTTTGTTTATACATGCACTGGGTACAGTCAGAAGCGCGGGAGGGTGAGAGAACTCACCAGAGCCAGAGCGGGAGGCAGAGCAGGCAGAAGGACCGAAGTACACTGCTGAGGGGAGCAGCGGGCGGCAGGAGAGGTCTGCGCGCCATGTGGGACCCTCCTCCGGTGGCCGGGGAGCAGCCGGGGATCGAACCGGCGCCGCAGAGGCCGCGGGCAGCTTCGCAACCCAGCACTCAACCGCTGCGCCACTGGGGAGGCCCACTACAAAGTCCTTTCAATTGGGGTGGGGGGGGCAGCAATGTAGTTTTCAGCTCCAAAATTATGAGACACACGAACGGCAGAGATAATCACTTTAGTTTTCCACATGAAGAAATTGGGGTAGATACATTAGTACATTAAAGTTACATCTCATAAAATCCACATTGAAACCAGGACACCCTGTCTGCCAGCCTGTTGTCTAATCAGTGTAATAGCCAACTTCTATAAATCCACAGGTAACTGGACTCTTAAACTAATGAAGTCCACAAATCCCACTGCCATGGGGGGGAAATGTCTGGTGTTTAGGCATGGCTCATTGACCCAGGTCAGAGATGAAACCCATTTATTTGATGACTGGTTTTATTTAGTTCTGAAGGGGGCATAGGGGAAGGATCACCAGTTGAGGGTACTGGGATATTTGAGGACAATTGAATTTAATGTTTCGTGGAACACCAATTTTATGTCTTTTAAAAACCCTGAAGTAATGCAACTCAGCTTATTACCTTAAAAGTGCCATGTCTTGGTTTACAGAATTTCTTCCAGTGCCAATGAAGAAGAGCATAGTTCTGAGAGGTGTAGTGATAGGTTCCTATCATCTGGAAAGGGTGAATTTAGGTGAACTGGAGGGAAGATCAAAGGATATCCTTAAGAAACTCTGTTCCCATCTTTCAGGAAGTTGGGATAAGAACTGCAGAAATCCATGAGACCAGTTGGTGAAAAGCACCCTCCGACTTGTACAGTGCACATCTTTTTCTTTTGTCAATTTTATTTTATAGATTTTTTTACATCATTTTTCATTTTTGCACAATGTATGCATTTTCATTTTGGTTATAGTCCCCGTAAAATTCCCACCACCCTTGTTTTGATCCTACTCCCTTCCCCACTCTGTTAGTGTATCTCTGTTTTATAGTTGTTTGTTGATTTTGATTTTCACTTTATTATAATTAGTCTATTTCCTGATCACTTATGTGGGTTTTCTAAATTCCTGCTATGGGTGAGACCATCACAGTGCACATCCTGAACAAGGGTGAGTGGTGGCCATGTTTTCTCAGACTCTGGTTCCATAGACAGGTAAAAATTAGGGGGTTAAGAATTGTATGGGGAATATAATCAAGATAAAATGCATACATACATTGTGCAAAAATGAAAAATCATGTAAAATATATAAAAAATAAAATAAGACATAAAAATAAAAAAACAAAATAAAATAAAAGCAATAAAGGACAAAAAAAATTATATGCAGAAATGAGTTACAGAAACTCTGTTTAACCAGTGTTTGTGTTGTTTTAATTGTCTTTGATGTATCCTTTAATAAGCTAGTGCACTTTGGAGATTTCCAAACAGGAAGATACCTGCATTCTCCATATTTCTGTGCCTAAAATAGGGGGTGTGGGGGGCAAAATCTTTTCTTCAGGACCTACTACAGTAAAAGTGTTTCTTTGAAAAGATCTGATATGACGATTTCCTACCTTTTATTTTAACTTTTTTAAAGAAAGAGGAACCCCAGTGTATCCCAGTTAAGGGTGTGGGGTGGTATGGGGGTGGGGCATGATTCCTGGAGGAGGCTTTTCCAGGTGAGTCCCTTTACACACACAAGCACACTGATACACAGGCTCGTCCTAAATCTGCAGTTCGGAATCAAAATTATTATTTCACTTGCCAATTCTCTCATTCTTTACCTTCTTGAAAAATGCATTTCAAAGTTGAGAAGAGATACTGAGGGAGACTCTCACTTCAATTAGATGATCCTAAGCAGGAAGGCCAGGGTACTGAAGTACTGGGAGTGGGGGGCATCGAGCTGACTGTAGTTCTTTCTCCCTCTTGAAGGCAGAGCGCCTGTCTCTGTGATGAAGCCTCTCATGATAACATCCTTCTGTTCTTCTGTCTTCCTCCCCATATAGAGGAGTAAATCTTCCATACCTAGGCTTTTCACTTAAGATCCAGGAGAAATACTTGATTTCAAGGATTTTGCTAAATGAAATAAGTCAGAAAGAGAAAGACAAATACTGAGTAATGTCACTCATATGTGGAATATAGGAAAACAAACAAACTGAGAAGACTAAACCAAAACAAACCCTAGAAACATGACTGCAGAATTAAAGTTATAAGAGGGGGAGTGAAGATGGGGGTGGGAACAAAGTGGGGGTGACTGGTGGTCTATGGTCAAGGATTCTGGGTGTTCTCATTGTGGGTGTGGTGTGGTAACATATCTGAGGAGGTCTGAATCTTCTCCAGTAAATTATAAATACAGTTGCCTCCCTGGTGGCATAGGGGTTAAGATCTTAGCACTATCAAGCTATAGCCAGCAACTGTGGCAAAGAGTTTGCTCCCAGCCAGGGAGCTGACCCACATGGCACAGTAGACCTCTCCTGACTCGCCTATTGTTCCCCTCAGCAGTGTATTTTGGTAGATCTACCTGTTCTGCTCCCCACTCTGTCTCTGGTGAATCCTCTCAAACTCTCCCCACCCCCCTACATCTCTGGTGTAGACCCCAGTTCTTGTATAAATAAATAAATAAATAAAATCTTAATAAAATTAAAAAATTATATATATGGTAGTATAAGCCAGTCTTACCTCAAAAAATCACATTTATCAAATAAATAAATTGGTTTCTTCCTATGGAAAGAAATACAATTACAATAAAAAAATAAGTTCAGCGGTAGGAAGTCATAAAAGATTCTTCAAGCCAGTGTTATCTGTAATAAAATATGTGATTTGTGAACTTAATCACTATTAGATTCTTATTTTTGATTCTCTGTTACCAATTTATTGACACTGGTGATAGTAACATTAGCACAATAAAAATTCAAAAGCATCTACTGGGTTTTATCCTTGCAATGATTACCAAAAAAAAAAAAAAAAAAACATTTTATACCCCAGAAATGCCATGGTAATTCTTGCCATTGTTAGCTCCCTTATAACTCTAAAAGGATTACAAAAATAATGAGGTAAATGCTTGTCAAGGATACTGGAGAGATATTTCAAAATCTGCATGATACTGGAGAGATATTTCAAAATCTGCATGTTGTACTAGGTGATGTTCAAAGTTGTGTATAATCTAGAGAATCTATTTTTGTAGACAAATCCTACTAAGTTTTTAAGTCTAAAAATTTCAAACAAATATACTTGTGAGAGCCAGGATGGCATAGGGCTTAAGATCATGAGCTTGGAATCTTTAGTCTTGTATTTGAGTCCAGCTGCTTCACATATTTTCTTAGATATCTGGAAAAGGTTAGTTAATTTCTCTGCATGTCAGTATCCTGAGAAATGGAAATAATATTACTACAAAATATTTTGAGGAGTAAATATAATGATGAAAGCAATGTAACACAGTCCCTGTCACATTACAATAACAGCAAATATTACTTATTATATATATATACAACAACTGTCATTATTATTGAATACAATTGAAAGCAGAAGAGCCAATAAAAAATATCTCCAGCAGAAAACTAACAGGCAAACGAAACAGAATCAGGGGATTTTGAGAGAACAAAGGGATAAAGATGTTTCCTTGGCTTGGAAACAGAGATTTGGGAGAAGATTGTCATTTCTGCCAAGGTTTTTTGTAATGTCCATGCATATTTATAACCTGCACCCTGGACCCAAATTACATCTCCTGAAAATCAACAAAGACCCTAGTCTAAGGTCATTATCTAAGCATCAAATGGGTACTGTGGAACGTGAGTCTGAATACATATTAACCATCAGTTATTCATTCCTTCAACAAATTATTTATTAATATCTGTGTTTATAGTCAGTGAGCAGGCTCTAGAGGCCAATTGGAAAGCAGAATATACTTGGTCCCTGTCAGGCAATCTCTCACCGCCCCCCCCCCCCAACTCTGTTATTGTATTTAGCATGCAAAGGAATGTTTAGCTACCACTCCTTTGTGATGTGAGTTTGCAGCTTTCAACAAGAAGCAGAGTCTCTTACTCCACACTTAACTAGGTTTGCCTGTGTTCCTTGATTTGGCTAATGAGATATGAAAAAAATGTGTCTCACACAGAGGCATACAGAATTCTTGTGAATGGGACTTGCTACCTCTTGCTGCTTTGGGGAGACCTGCAATAGAGATGCCAGAATAGTATTTAGTTCTTTGTTCAGGAGTGTATTGAGTGGGAAATGGCACAAACGAACCTTCTGAAAATATTCTATATCTTTATCTGGGGGGTAGTTACACAGATGCGTGCGCGTGCATAAATAAAAATTCATTAGGCTAAAATAGTATTTACTCTTATGCATCTATTGTGCACATGGGTAACTATGGGAGAATGGGATCAAACAACACAGAGGCTATGGACATACTTGGTGAGAGCAGTTTTTGTGTTTGTGGTAGTGGAGCTATCCTGCTACATAGCAGGTCTACCAGTGAATAGATGGTGAGAAATTTGAGATCGTATCATGTTGAAAAGGCTTTCTTTAAGACTTCACTTATTATGATTAACAGAGAAAGGGATTAATGATTAAAGTTAATCCAAAAGAGAGATTTTTTAAGATCAGAGTTCCCAATTTATCCTCCTATATTGATAAGGCTTAGTATGACAAGAAAATGTGCAATAGCAAAAGAGGACTATAAACAACAGAAAGATTTCTGTAAACTTGAGAATTTTAAGAGAACTTGCCTTTATGTTATCTTATTGTGTGTATTTTACTCAGTTATTAGGTATTAAATACATGTCAAGTGCTATTATTTTTAATCAGTCCTGATCTACATCTTTGTGGCTGGGGGCATAGACTTAGTCACCTCTCTGTAACTGTGAAGAAAGAGTCTTGGAATCAAGACCTCTTAATTCTGTGACAGAGTACAAACTCGAGTTCCTTATTTCATCTAGGACACTTCAGGTAACATGCAGCCACGGATTTCTCATAAAGACCATAAAAGATTACAGACAGAAAATAGGCTAAAGAGCTCCCCCCGGAAATCTAAGATTTATCAGTAGAGTTGTCTTAGGGTAGACTTGTCTTTAAAATTCCCCAAAAGGCTCTTGTGCCTCTTCAAGTTTTAATCTCTCTCTTTCATTCCCACAGAACAAGTACATTTCCTCCATCCCCTGTAAAATTGTCTTGTCACTTGTGACGTTAATGTAGAGGAAATCTGTTCAAAGCAGCCTTTGCTTTTCTTGATCTTACAGCACGCTGAGCTCAGGCATTCCTCAAGTGCAAATGGAGAGAGAGTGGAGAATCTGGGCTTTCCTGTCTAGGTTCAAGGAGGGTGGGGTAGGCCTGGGGCAGGCATTGCCCAAGAAGCCTGTATCTTTTCATGTCTTGCTGCTTTTATAACATAGATCAAAGAATATTACAGCTGAGAGGGACTTTGGAGACCTTCTAGTCCTTCTTCCCCTATTATTTAAATAGGGGAATTAAACAGAATTAAAAACAGGGAAGAGGTGGCTTGCTTAGACCCAGCTAGAGAGTAACAGAGGGACCTCCCACCCAGCCTTGCTGTGTATTTACTGAAAGATTGTTTCAGGTGGTTGGACTGTAATGAACTGTGAGTGACTTAAAGTAATGGTTCATAAACCTGGGTGATCGTGAGACATTAGACTTATCTATAAACCTTTTAAATACCTAAAGATTGCCAAGTCTCACTCTATATCTTTTGAAACCTAAACTTATGCTTAGGTCTTTGTCTCAAAATCTGTAACTAGAAGGGTAAAGTTTGAAAGGGGGCAAGTGTCATGGATTTTAAAATCTGAATCACACATAATTCTCTCTCTCTCTCTCTCTCTCTCTCTCTCTCTCTCTCTCTCTCTCTCTCTCTCTCTCTCTGGTTAAGGGACTAATAGGCTAACAGGGCAAGTGACATTTTTATTACAGATAAACTATCTCCTTTAACCATGTTCTAGAGCTATTTGCCAGATGACCTATTATGACTGGAAAAGAACTGCCTTGAAAATGAAATTCTACTCAGGTTTTTTGGCATTTGCATGTTTTGCATAGAAGACATATGTAAAATTATAGAAAGGGGATTGGGGCCCAATGAGATGGGAGCAGAATTAAAACTGGATCCATTTGATGTCACTTTTTCTTTTGTTGTGAACATAAATGAGTCTACACTGGATTAGTACTCTTCTATTCAGATATAATTACCTTCCAGGAATCTGAGTTGAGAATAACTTTTCTCCCTGGTATCCTGCCATTTAATACTATGACCAACAGCAAAACTGATTCATCATGTACCTGCTGCAGGTAGAGGGGAGACCTACAGCAAGTCCTCAAGACAGTATGAAGTTGTCAAAAATGGGAGTTGAAGCCAGAGTGTCTGCTATCCAAGCTAACCTCTACCATCTTACCAGATGTACTCCTTTGCACAACTTGCTCAGCCTTTCTGCCTCCATTTTGTCACAGGTGGAATTACTGCAGTTATTAAAACCAGATAGGCCTCCAGAATATGTACAGTAGTGTCTGTCAAAGAATGGAGGCCCAATGAATGGGCACTATCGTTATTAACTCTAGGAGATACTACTGCTATGCTAACTAAGTCACCATGCCAAGAAACATTATTTTCTTTTTCCTTAATTTGGATGTATTATTCAACAAGTATTTATCAAATTCTTAATATGTGCCACGCACCAGTCTATACAATGTAATTGTCAAAAAATAAAAAAAAAATGACCTTCGATTCCTTAAAGAGCAGTCGGCATGAATAGGGCAGTAAGGCCTGCATATGTACTAATGATGTAACAAGACATATATTGATGATCAATGTAAAAAAGTCATGCAGGCAATGCATGCTTAAAATTCAAAAAAGAGAAAGATCGGTGTGAGCTATAGAGGTACCACTTTGTAGGGGGAAAAAAACAGCTAACCCTATAGGATGACTACTACTACTGAGTGAAAGGGCAGGGAGGGACATTCCATACCAAGGAATAAAGTGAGCAGGGTATGGCATTTGCAAAGGTAGAGTCCTTCCCCTGGCAGAGGGAAGGTCCTCTTGGGTAGACCAGATTTCTATTGTTCAGGTGAATAGAACAGAGAAGAAGGTTGTCTTACAAGTGAAGGTTGGACTGGGGCTACAAAGTCTTGCTTTGTAATCTTTATCTTGATGGACCTCCTAAGATTATATCACAGAGATGTTTCAGCCAGGGGCCTGGTGCCCATGTGCCCCTCCTTGGGACTTGGACGTCAGGGTCCCAGGGCACCTCTCAATACATCATCCCCCTGCTTTATTCCTGTGCCTCCTAAATACCCTTTAAAAATTAATTTATGCACACCAGAGCTGGGGTACAGGCCAGAGGTATGGGGGTGAGAGGATTCGCTAGAGACAGAGTGAGGAACAGAACAGGCAGATTGACTGAAGTACACTGCTGAGGGGAGCAGCGAGCGAGTCAGGAGAGGTATGGGGATCGAACTTGTGCTGCAGAGGCTGTGGACAGCTTAATAGGTTGCATCTTAACCCCTCGCACCACCAGGGAGACCCTCCTAAATACCCTTTTCCCTTTCTTCTCAGTCAACAATATGTTCCCTTGAAAACATAAACAACCATGTCCTCTTGCCATGGTTAGGAAAGATATAGTTATAAAATGGAACTTTCTGGAGTGAATGACCACAGAGGGGTGTGTACTGTGATGAGCAATGGATGGAACTCTCCTGATAGCAGCTTTAAGTTTAGTTTCACTTACTTGCCAAGTTGCCTCAGAGGAATGTCTAAGATACCCTGGGCCTTGGTTTCTTCATCTCTAAAACAAGAGGAGGCTGCTTTACCTTCTCTGCTCATCAGGCCTTCCATGAGGATGAAGTGACATAATTTGTGTGGAGAAAATTTTTAAATTGGAGAGCACTAAACAAATGGAGAGCATTGTCATTTGGCAGACAGCTCGCTTTGGAGAAGCAATCAGATTAACAGGAATTGAGTTTATATCTCAGTGATGCCACTTACTGTCAGAGTGAGTTTATCACTGAAAGTCCCTGAGTTTTAGTTTTCTAATCTGAAAAATGGAGACACAGGATTCCTCACAGTTTCTGTGAGGATTAATTAGAGTGCTCAGGCCTCAGTTGTGTATAAATCATTCTAATATTTACCATAATTGATAAACAGCAGGAAATAAGATATTTATAAGATGCAAGTAAATGCACACAAATGTTAGAGATGAGCATGATTTGTTGAAAGAACTTCTGGCAATGGGAGCCCTTTGGAGGTAACTAAATAAGCCTGTCTAAGGATGGAGTCACCGGGTCTACGTGGTTGTGCTCCCGAGTCTGGGAAGGATACAAAAGATGCAACTTCTGAGATCAAAATGTCCTTTCAGCCATGGCGGTTTAGGAAGCCTTGGTAGATAGAAATTTGTTCACTACCACAAATGATGCTGCTGACAGGAGCATGAGATGGGTCCTGCTATTCCTGTTGTCAAAGGGGGAACTCGGAAGCTCTGCTGCCTTCAGCCTTGGCCTCTTTATCCTTGGGAGAGTGTATCCAGCGTGTTTTGTTGTTCAGGGTGAGTTAGGCAAACTGAGCAGCTGGCACAAAGGTCAATACCCAATACCTCTGGTGCCCACTTCCTTAATCTTGGGCTGTGCCACAGATCTTATAGTGAATGTGGTCTGGGAACTGCTGGTCTGTAAAGGGACTGACTTGTCCCTGAAATCCATATTCCTGAAATAGTGATGGTACATGTGATGTGTTTCTAAAAGAAAAGAGCAGCATGAGAAGGTGAACATTCTATACTTGGGTTGCCATGGATTTGGTTGGGTACACAAGACACATAACCCGGCTTTGTTATTTACTGTCTTTATGGTTCTCTGCAAACTATAGATTCTCACTGAGTTTCAGGTTCACCATCTGCTTAGAGAGGATAATGAGGCCAGCCTCTGTGGTTTGTTATGATGAACAATCACTAAATAAGATGATGTATACACTGATATCAGCATGGTTATGGACATGTAGAATATATTTATAAATATTATTTTTTTAATATTGCATCTTTTGGGGAACATATACTAACCCAAAATATGTGTTAAGCCTCTGTTGCTTGTATCAAATGAAGGTCTTTAGTTAATGCTAATCTTGGACAAGGCATCATGACCTGTGGGGAATACAAAGTTATTTCCTTGGTGGCCCTTATCTTTAAAAATCAGCAAAACCAGTGCTTGTATAAATAAATAAATAAATCTTTTTAAAAAATCAGCAAAACATAAGCAAGGAAAATATAACTTGCAATGGTTATCTAATATAGGCCTAATGAGTGTACAGGAGAGCAAGTGAGACAAGGGAATGCAAAAATCTTGGAAAACAGTTCCCAAGAGATCATTTCTTATGCTTTATTTAGTCTGTCAATCTACCAGTTAGGATGTCAATTACTAATATTAGTGACTGTCAAGAATTTCCCAGAACTGTGCTGGGCTTCTTGTGTGAGTGGACCTTGAAGGGAAATAGATAATACATAGAGAGGGAAAAGAAATTGGGGTTCATTTATCCATGTATGTAATTGAGTTAAAAGAAAAAAAAGAATATTATTTAATTGTTCCTAAAGCGGTGGCTTTCATTCCTTATTGGTAATTCATATATGTGTGTCTTTACCCTTCCCCCCAAATCCTCTCACTGGTTCTTAGAAAGTAACTCTGTCTAGATGTCCTAACTACATCTCAAATACAACATATTCTCCCACACAGTGAGAGTATTCTGTTCAGAAATGGGCCTTGCATAGAGTTCCTGTCTTGACTAATGTCACTGTGGTATTTTTGCTGAATAACTCTCCAGGAGGAACTCAAGTTCCCAGAATTCTTCTACCTTGATAGTTTCCATCTCACAATTTTCTGCAGCCACAGAAGGGGGTGGACACAGGTGTTGCGAGTATGCACACGAAAGTATCATGGGGCAGACCTGGAGATGCATCCTGACTTCCACCTACATTTTTGCTGGTGAGAATTTAGGTACATAGTTAAGGCCAGCTGCAAAGGGGCTTGAAAAATGTAGTTCATCTCTGAGCACCGTAGAAAATTGCATCTCATTCACATTCTAATAAGTGGCTCCTTAATTGGTTCTTGGGGAAAAAATCTGTTCCCATCCAAAAGAGTGTGCTGCTTGCCCTTTTTTTTTTTTTTTTATGTCTGAGTCAGCCTTTATTGTGGTTCCAGCACTCTGAGACTCTGAGACAGGAAACTGTCATCTCTTTAGAAAGATCCTTCAGCTGTTGCATGTCCAAGAACCACCTCTGAGATCCCCATGTGGCGATCAGTCAGCTTGGACTTCTCACCCATCCTTGTGCTTTCCCTGAAGTTGTGTCTCCATTCTAGGTGAGCATCTGGTCTGTCCTGACAAGCTAACCTTATCAAAACTCAACCCACAAACTGACCACAATAATTATTATTGTGTGAGCTGTTTACCAAGTGGCATTTACTACAGGAACCATTAAGAATTTAATCTCTTTATTATATTAAGTCTTTTTCCTGGTCCCTTATTTAGGTTTCCTAAATTCCTGCTATGAGTGAGACCATCCGGTATTTTTCTTTTTCTTTCTGGCTTATTTCACTGTGCATGGTCCCTTCCAACTGTAAAAATCAAAATCAGCAAGCAACTATAAACCATAGACACACTACGGGGGAGGGGTAGGGAGGAGGGAATAGAGTCAAAATGGGGGTGGGGGTGGGAATTGTATGGGGAATATAACCAAGATGAAAATGCATACATTGTGCAAAAATGAAAAATGACATAAAAATATATAAAATAAAATAGTAAAAAAAAAAATTCAATTTCCTGGACTTCCCTGGTGGCGCAAGGGGTTAGGACACAACCTATGAGGCTGTCCGCAACCTCTGCAGCAGGAGTTCAATCGCTGACCTGCCAGGGAGCAACCGGCATGGCACAGCAGACCTCTCCTGTCTTGCCCGCTGCTCTCCTCAGCAGTGTATTTCAGTCATTCTGCCTGTTCTGTGCCCCACACTGTCTCTAGTGGATCCTCTCACCCCACTCACCTCTGGCCTGTACCCCAGTTCTTATATGCATAAATAAAAAAATCTTTAAAAAAATTTAATCTCCTATGTTCAGCAATTCCTTATGCAATATTTCCAGGCTTGTGTTAGTTAACAGGTTGTCAAACCCTTGGTAACATCCCAATGTATCACTCAGCTGGAAATATTGCCCTACATGGACTGAGCCCTGAAGCAAGTATATTTTTATTCATTCTAAATAAGACTTGAATGTCTCAAGATGCATGGGTGGGCAAACAGGAGGAGAGGAGGAAGAGAAATATGCACAAGAGGAGGGGGGACTTGTGAGAAAGGAAGCAGGAGGGAAGATGGGGAAGAGAAAGAGGGTGAGAGAAAAGAAGGGCTAATCAATGGGTTTCTGGAAATCTTTCCAAAAAAAGGAGTAGAAGAGAAATACATGCCCACCCACCAAGAGATGAAAGGAAGTGAGAGAGTAGAGCAAGTCGGAAGATGTGAAGAAAGAAGGGCAACTCATAACAGGAAGTGTGCCGAGAAAGATTATATAGAGAGAAATAGGCGAGGAGTCAAGAAGCAGCTGTTTATGTAGATTTCTCTGATTTCTATTTCCCCTTCTCACTGACCATCACTCAGTTGAGCAACAAGCATTGTGTGAGGGTGTACTATCTACTGGGTGCCTGTGTCTCCACAAATGCATGTTTTACGGTGCACATCTCATTTGAGCAACAGTGGAGACACAGGAGTGTTGGACGGCCATAGAAGTGTGAATTTTCAGAGAGGGGAGTGGTCTCTGCTAACTGGGGCACTGAGAAAAAAGGTCTTGGTGGAAATGAGAGTTCAGCTGTTTCATGTACATGGATATGACCAAAAATAGAAATAAGGAGCAAGAATGTGCTTATACAATCTTACCTTGATGGAAGTACTGGATGGGACCAGGGAAGACAGAGAAAACAGAATCACATGAGAAAAAGGATAAAGAAAAATATAAGGAAAAAATTGAGGCCTCTTTGGTGGCCTAGGGGTTAAGTCTCAGTGCTATAACCAGTATGGCCTGAGTTCGATGCCTGGCCAGGGAGCTGACCCACATGGCTCAGCAGACCTCTCCTGTCTCACCTGCTGCTGCTCTTAGCAGTGCATTTTTTTAATATATGTAATATCTTTTTTATATAATTTATTTTACATATTTTGATGTCATTTTTCATTTTTGCACAATGTATGCATTTTCACTTTGGTTATATTCCCCATACAATTCCCACCCCCCTTATTTTTATTTTGACCCTAATCTCTCCTTCTCTCCCCCTGCCCCATAGAAGATGTGGTACACAATGGAATATTACTCAGCAATCAAAAAAGATAAACTCATGCAATTTGCAGCAACATGGATGGAGCTGGAAGGGATCATGCTCACAAAATAATCCAGAAGGGGGCCTCCCTGGTGGTACAGTGGTTGAGCGCTGGGTTGCGAAGCTGCCTGCAGCCTCTGCAGCACCGGTTCGATCCCTGGCTGCTCCCTGGCCACAGGAGGAGGGTCCCACATGGCACGCAGACCTCTCCTGCCACCCGCTGCTCCCCTCAGCAGTGTACTTGGGTCCTTCTGCCTGTTCTGCTCCCCGCTCTGGCTCTGGTGAATTCTCTCACCCTCCCGCGCTTCTGACTATACCCAGTGCTTGTATAAATAAATAAAAAATCTTTAAAAAAATTATAAAAACAAAATAATCCAGAAAGAAAAGGAAAAATACCAGATGGTCTCACTCATAGCAGGAATGTGGAAAACTTAAATAAGGGCCCAGGAAAAAGACTAATTATAATAAAGTAAAAATCAAAATCAACAAGCAACTATAAATCTTAGCAGTATATTTCAGTAGATCTGCCTATTCTATTCCCCACTTTGTCTCTGGTGAATCCCCTCACACCCCTTATCTCTGGCCTATACCCCAGTTCTTCTATATAAAAATAAAAAAATAATATTAAAAGACAAGGAAAATATAAGGAAAAATAACAATATATAGAAATCAAGGGGAAAAGGAATAAAAGAGAAAGGTACA
Source organism: Talpa europaea (assembly GCF_964194135.1). Classification (NCBI taxonomy): domain Eukaryota; kingdom Metazoa; phylum Chordata; class Mammalia; order Eulipotyphla; family Talpidae; genus Talpa; species Talpa europaea. The sequence continues at coordinate 15,379,119 of NC_140077.1, forward strand.
CAGAAAGAAAAAACAAACTTTCTGATACTTGTAACTTCTCTGGCTTGGAACATCTTCCTGGTCACTTGTAGTGCTCTGGGATTTAATCTGCCCTTAGGCTGAGCTGTACATGTCCATTCGGTAGGTGTGGCTGTGCAAACTCAGACTGATTCCGGCTGGATTTCCTGAATCGCTGTCCTGTGTCAATGGAGCCATGTTCTAAACCTGCACATTCTCCCATTGAAATGATGATGTTGAAAGAGGCACACTAACTGACAGGCAAAGTATTTCCAGGCAGACGTGATTTCTCCTAGAAAATTCTTCCAAGGTTAAACTCCAGTTAAAATGGGCTTGAATTCTGAAATGTTCCCATTATATTTCCTTTTTGCTGATACATACCCAAAAGTGGATTTTGGCCATAGATAGACTTTACTGCCATGCTAAATTCATTTATGAAATTGGCATTTTTTGGTAGATTTTCTTTGGTGCGTATTCATCACTTTGAAAGTTGATGGGGTGTTTTTTTTGACATACCACCCCTTGTGAAAGAGGTGGGATGTCTTGGATTTATATGTGAATGCGGAAGTGCCTTTTCCTGAGATAGGTGTTAGAAGGTGAGTGGGAAGAACAGAGCAGAGATGACCTCCAGCCATGGCTATCAAACTGTGATCTAAAAGAACAGCTGCACTGCATCAGACTAGAGTATATTTCTCTGAAATTGTCTTTTTCCATTCAGATTAAAGTGAATGCCTTAATAAAGGTGTACCTTTATTTCCCTCTTGATGCTTAATTGTCAATTAACTGCAGTTTATCTTTCTTTTTAACAGAAATAAAAATATAACATTGTAAAATATTAAAATATTAGGATAAACTAAGCTTCATTCGATTTTAAGGGTGAACTTTATTCTTAAGGACCAATGTATGAAAATATATATATGTGTGTGTATATATATATACACACACACATATATATATATGTTCTGATTCTTTAAAGATCATTGGCAAAAATTTATCAGATATATTATTGTGATTTTGCCTAGAGTCACACAGAATATAATTTTATGAAATAACTTTTTCCAAGCTAATACATTTTGTTTACTTTGGCTTATCTTATTGAAATAATACCTTTAATATGATATTAAATCAGAGATAATAGAGGCCATCTTTTTTCTTTTTCCATCTTTCTATGGGAAATTATATTTCACCAGTAATGGTGATTTTTTATATTATTATTTTTAAATATCTGTAGAAATAAAAATAGTCTATAGTATTTAGTCTTGATACTGATATCATATTTTTTGTTGATAAGTCTTGAGAAGGAAAGTTATCTTACTATTATTGTTGTTTAAGAACCAACTTTTTTCTTTATTTTATTAAATAAATGTGTATACCAAAATAGCATTATGACATTTTTCTCCCAGTCTGTAATATAATTTGCCTTTCTTTTTTTCTAATGTCTTAAAATGAAAGCATTAATCCAGATCATCATTCAGAAATAGATTTTTACCATGAAAATGCCTCACTCCCTTCATTTCTGAGTGGTACCACCCCTGGTTCCTTTCTGCCACCAGAATTTCCCTCTTGGACTTCTTACCTGGACCATAGTCTTCAGTTTTCTAGTGCTTTGTTTTCTTTTTTATACTGTTAGCCTGATCTCTCAAGCTTCATCTGGGTGTGTACTCAGAACCAAAAGTATGATTCTGTTTGGAGAAGCCTAGCCCTTCCTACTGGAAACTCATTTCTAGTTATGTCCTGTTCATACTTTTAATCATTATCATCATCATGGGAGAAGGGTCATCTACTATATTCCTCATAAGTATAAACATGGCACATACCTCCTCCAGGCACTCCAATGTGTTCTTTTATGAATACACACACATACACACACACAACTACACACAGTTGCACAGTTGACTCTGAGAAGGTTTGTGCAAAGTGTTTGAGTTACACATTGAAGAACATGCCATGAATGACAAGAGTCAAAAAATGAATAAATGACTGAAGGTATGTGTGTGTGTGTGTGTGTGAACATTTGTTCATTATTCATTATGATTTCTTCTGCTTCAAGGGAAAGCATGTATCAAAATGAAACAAATTTACATTCTCTTTAATTGACTTATCAGGACATGGCAGCATGAGACTTGCCATATGACTTCAGTGAAACATGATGGTAATTTTTCATCCCTTAATATGTAAAATCTTCCATTTGATCAATTTGTATTGTGTTTCTAGTTGACGTGAAGAACTATGCCTATCACTACTAGAGAACATGAGGCAAAGAACTGGAGTCTGAGGTCTCACTGACACAATCCATGTTCTACGTAGCTGGGCGTCAAACAAAGACAAGAATAAAAGTAAGGAAATGTCTTCTCCAAATAAGCATGAAGCATAAAAATGTACTATATATACATATACATGTGTTCTTTATTAGAATATGCCCTTGGATTCACTAATGCAACATGTATCCATTGGGTCTCTCTCTACACTGAGTATATGTGATAGACATGAAGATGGGCTGCCTGTGTATTGGATCAAGTTGCTAGGAAATATATTTGATAGAAAAGGAGGTACATAAGTTGTGTGAAAGAAAGGCATTTGAAGTAGAATAAATGAACAAGTAAAAGTGCAGGCACAAAAGAAATAAAGGCCCTAATGTACATATTATATAATTTGAATGTGGGAGGATTATAAAACAGAAAGTAAGAAAGGGAGATTAGAAGTTAAGCAGAAAAAGCATCTTAAGGTCCCAGCCTTTTCATCATTATAGAATAATTTATGTTTTACCTACTGGGTTATTCATGGCATTGAGCATTCTCAGATCATTTCAGTTCAACACAATCAATTCCATATGAGTTGATTAAATGCAATATTCCATACACTAGTGAATTAACTTATTGCCATGGTGCATATCATATACTGCTCATTTAGCATTTAGCAGGTGGAAATGTCAAATCAGTTAATGCAACCTTAGGTCTTCTCTCATAATGACACCACATGAAACAGTTACCCAAGGGCCCTGCAGACACAGTCTCCACTGGCAAAGAGGTTTTCTCTGGGAGATAAGATGCTCAGAGAGTCATATATCCACCATGTGACAAAGTCAAATTTGATAGAACAGGCTTAAAGAAGAATACTTTTTGAAGTCAAAACATCATAGAAGGATGCCTAAGTGTTTGCTCTGTATCAGGAAAGAGGCATGCGTGGGAATAGAATGGCTCATGTGAGAATGAGTATGACATTCCCACACTAACCAAGAGAATGCGTTGTCTGTCTTCCTTCCAGTTTTGATCACCCAGTGGGCGGGTATCATGACCCAAGCAGGGACACATGAAAAACTAAATTATGAATTATTCAGTTGATCACATTTTCATTTTCAAAGCTGGATTTTAGCTTGGCTAATTGGCTATCAGTTGGAAAAAGAGAATTGCATAATCCTAGGTTTCGTACTTATTAACCAACTGTAGGTAATAAGTCCAGAAAAACCTAACTGAAAATACTTTAACTCCTCAAAATCTTAACTGATATTGCTGGGATGAATATTCGTATGTCTATGTATTTGCACAATTCTATATTTTTACTTCAGAGTAAATTTAGAATAGAATTATTGGTATAAAATATAAATTTTAATTACAACTTCAGCTGATTAATACATTTATTATATTTATCATAAGTTAATTCTGTAGTTTCAACTTAGTTTATACATAAATAAAAGTGGAACATGACTGAAACCAATAAATAGAAAACCAAACTGTTATCATTTCCCTTGTCAGATTATAAATATCCTTGCTTATTTAATTCTGACATTTAATACTCTCTTTGTGAAATTTATAAGATGATCCTTATCTTAATTGCTGCATGATAACCAAAACTTGTGATAGAATTTGGATTTAAAGAGCTTTTGGAAAAAATATTTTGAAAAATCCCTACCTATATCTGGATCACATATAACTTATGATTCAAATTTTCAGAAGCCATATGAGTTTGAAATTCCTATTTGAAATGTTAACACAAAACTCATTTAGGACCAATTAATTCCTGGATTCCTGGTTGAAGACCTTTTAAAACTTCTCAATAGGATCACATGAATACATAGACTATACATAGAAAAAATACACCCGTAAGTTTGTGTGTGTGTGTTAAAACACAAACATAAAATTTATCATTTAAGTGTACAGTTCAATGGTATTAAATATACTCAAGATAAAAGATAAAATATAAAAATGTATAAAAGATAAAAAGATAAAAATAAAAGATCAAAGATCAAAAAAATGTATAAAAGATAAAAATGTAAATATTAAATAAATTTTATTAGGATACAACCAACTGCCAATTGAATAAATCAAAAGTAAAAGAAAGCAATATAAAAGGGACTACAAAATTACTATTTAAAATTGTCAAGTGAATGAGAATAAATGGAGAATAGCACCTAAAATAGTGTTGTATACATTGTTTGATTTCTCATTCATTTACTATCTGACAGTTTATTTATGCATCCTTGTCTTCAGTTGTGTAGAACTATGTAAGCTATGTTTTCCTTAGAGGCAGTGGTAAGGATTTAAGCAGAAGTTTCTAGCTGACCCCTGTGGCAGACCTCTGCAGACTCCCAAACCTTCACAGACTCCAAGACCTCCATAGACCTCCATTTTTGTAGACCTTCAGAGACCCAGCTGCTGCACCAGCCTCTGTCTCTGTCTCTGATATCACCTGCAAGGAGCACCATCAGCCTCAGTGTGGTGTCTCAAAGAGCTGTTGACTATTGGCTAGTGCCAATAGCTCATAAAGGTTGCATGAGCACATGAGCAGCCTTTGTATTGAGCTACTGGAGACTGTGGATACTATCTGAGACAGTCAGCTACTTAGGACCTTAGAAACTTTTTTGTTTCTCCAATCCCCTATTTGTTAAATACACCCCATTGTTTTACCCTGAGCCTGAGCAACCTTGTAATTGTCAGTGCATGGGTGAGAACCCATAGACAGTGACCTGTCTTCCTCCTTGGTTCTGTCCTTTGCCACCATTTGACACAGTTTTAATTTCTAGTATAATAATGAACAGGATATTTAAGAGTTTGAATGATGAACCCAAATTTAAAATCTATCTCTATGACTTGAAGCTTGCTTTGTGATTTCAGTCATTATTTTTATTTCAATTTATCAGATTTATAAATGAAGTTTCAAGAAGTTAAGACATTTGTATAATTCACAAGGTTATGATAAAACAAATTGAGCTTGCAAAACCCTCAGCAGAGTGTATGACACCATAGTTTATGGCACATGATAAATGAGGGCTATTATCAATAATATGGTTATTATTTTATTAACATTAGTACCATGACATCAGCTGCCCACTTCAGTGGGTTTAACCTCTTCCAGTAATCTGATTTCAGTATTGCCTTTTGGTTCCTTCTCACATAAACACTGGAGAATGTTTTCTCAGTCTGATTTCCATTACTGACTCACATTCACTTCCTTGAAAAGTCAACCCCATTTGCATACCAGCATCAGCTCCTGAGCTATTGCACTTCTCAAAGGCTTATGAGTTTTGCTCGTTAGATGCTAAATTACTGCCACTAGAAAGTGACAAGTCTCAGTTTGCAACCTTTTTGCCACAATAAAACCCACTCAATAAAAACAAAGGGAGTTGTAGAGATGCAGTGTTTGGGGGATCATAAAGAATATATATCTGTTTCAAGCAGTTTGTGTTTATCCAAGTGGCAGCATTAAGTGAGTTAATGCTAAGAAGGTAGACAACCCCAGTAAATGAGATAGATCACTTAGGATAACAGAACTGTCACTATTCCTTGCCATGGAAAGCAGTGGATTTGTTACATTTGACTGCTGGCTGCATTAGCAAAAACATCATTTATTCATATTGAGATGTTCCCCAGAGCTGCACTTTGGTTAATAAAGATAAAATCCTTATGTTGGTTGTGGAATGTTATCTTCTCATCCTGGGAACCCTTCCAATAGCAACCTGGGCACTTACTCCCCAAGATGATTTCCTTAGTGTGGGCTCTTTGTGTGTATTGCAGAACTGGTCTCTGGGGACACCTCTTTTGAGAACCTGATATCCGCACCTATGAGTTTTGATAAGCACAGAACTAAAGGAAGAAAAAAGAAACTAAGAATCTCAGAGCAGAAGCAAACTTGCATGTTTTCTTGAAACAATTATCTAGTTTATAATCTCTCTTTTCCCAGTTTCCAGCCAGACTTTGCCATTTGCCACTTCCTCTTCTCTCCTCACTCCCCAGTTTCCACTGAAATTAGTGGATCATCTGTCATTAAACCAAACTCTTCTCTTTGCCCTATTAGAAATATTTGGCACTAGCAATCATCCCTGCTTCTTTAAAAACAATAGCCAGTTAGTTTCTATGATTCCACACTCTTCTGTTTACCTCTTATCTCTCTGGCCAAACTTAATTCCTCTCCACATGGTCATTAAATTCCGGTCAGCCTCAAGGCTCAGTACAAACTCTGCTCTTGCCAGCCATTCATTCTCCCTAGAAGATCCCACCTACATCAAAACCTTTGAATACTAGCTATTTACAGACTGAATTTTGACTGAATTGTCTGCTTGAACTCTGGGCTCACGTGGCAGCTGATACTTTGACATCTCCCAAAAGATATCTTCACACATTCTCAAGGTGTCCACACCAAATGTCTGAAATTCCTCCCCCATGTAAGTCTTCTTCAAAACCTCTATGCATGTTATTTCTTGCAAGTCAGACACTTGAGTGTTAACCTAAAAATAGCCCCTTTGGCAATTCATATTCAATCTACCCACTTGTATTGCCTATTTTAACTCCTAACTATTGTTCTATCTGTCTCTCTCTTTCTACTTCCAGCCCCTAACACATGGCCTGGAAAGTTACTGGAACTCAATCATTAAATTTTGAGTTGAGAAATCTCTATCACCAACACTCTGAATAAAAGCTTCTCCTGTTGTAAGAATTGCTTGGTTGGTCTCCTCAATCCAAATTTGCCCTTTCAGAGCAATTCTCCACTTCACTACTAATCTGGGTGCTTTACAGAACAAATTAAGATCATGTCATCTTCCCCAGTTTAAATAATTTATTTATTTTTTATATTCAAGAGCAACATCAGTTAATGAATCTATCTACAAGCCCATTCACACCTCACTTTGCTTTCTCTCATTGAGACAAACACAAATCACTCCATGTGCCTTACATTCACTGTACTTCCTTCACAGTGTCTTCTTTCTAATCCACATTTCTGTTCCCACTCTCTCACCTCTTAATTAGCATGCACTTATTTCTTTAAATTCCAGCTCATTTCTTATTCCTTTAGAAATACAATAACCTCCCTGACAAGGTCAATCATTTCTATTTTATGCTTTAACAATACAAAAATTAAATTATAACTAGCTATAATCAATTTTTTCTATATTTGATTAATATTTGTGACACCCCTTAAGATACATTAGAGCTATGGCACATGGTTACTGTCACCATTATATCCCCGGAAACAAAGACTAACTATCTTACAGATTTTACTGCCCAACGTGGCCCCATTTTGATCCTAGATATTACTTAGGAATCTCTAATGAAATGGCCCAGACTATCACTACTGATTTCATTGACCACCTCCCTAATTGAAAGTCACTGTGAAGGATAAATTGCTTATAACAGGCCTTTCTTGGGTTGTCATTTCAATTAAGAGTAGGGGTGAAGTCAGCTGGAGTTGGAGAATTAAAGTGAGAAAAGAGAAATACCTGAGGGAAATCACTTGTGGTCATGAAGAAATCTGAGAAATGTGCCTTGAAATCTCAAACAAATCATCTGCTGATTTTATGAAACATCAGGGGTCAGTGGCAGAAAAGTCCATTTGCATCTTAAGATTGGGTTCACATATGGCCTTCCTGGATGAGGGCACATTTTTGCAGCATATTCTAGCCACAGGCAAAGGTCAGATACATTGCCCAAAGGATTGCCAAATAATAAATTGATGTCTAGTAGATTTCTCTCTCTGCTTCACGGAGGGTCATGTTTTGGCAAGACTGCCTTAGTGGATGGCTTTGTGTGTTTAATCATTCAGAATAATGGAGTGCAACATACATGAAAGAGACTGGACCTCAGTAAGTGAATTTATTGAATGATAGCAAAAATCTTGCTGGGGAACTAACGCAGTTACCCATTAATCCTTTAAGTGGTGGTCTTAGTCTCTGAAAGCTTGGAAAATGCAAATTGACAGCCCTTACACCTCAATCCAATTTCCCAAATTCCCTGCATTGGCAGCTACAAGTGCATTAGGGTGAATTTTTCACATAATTGAACTTTATAGCTGGAGCCTGTTCTAAGAGGGTCAGTTCCCTACTCCTACTGAAAATGTGGAGGAGAGTGTGCATGGCTGACTCACTCTGGGATGGTCATAGCTCACCCTGATTGCTCCATGGTTTGAAACAGTGAAGGAAGACTTCTGCTCTATAGAGGAAACCTTGAGAAGACAGCATCCCGCACACATGAGGAAGGAGGTAAACCTCTGTTAGGAGCCACACAAAATTAAAGGTCATTATCTCCCTCTTCCAAAGCTTTTACATTACACAGTGTCTGAACAGGGTTAGTATTATTACTATCAAAGGCCAGCCGGTATTTACAGCAATTTCACATATTTGGTCACATTTTATCTTCAGGACAAGGCTGTCATGGGTATGATCTCTGCCCATTTCTTAGATCAGGAACATGAGATTTGGAGAAGCCAGTGGCTTAGTCTGTATCCTTCCTCTAGTAAGATTCCAAGGTTAGGTTTTCTGATTAAACCAGTGGGGTTCCTTATCATACTTCAATGACTTTGCTTTCCCTAACTCCTTAATTTGCTTACATAGACACACACACACACACACATACACCTCCTCTCTCTACAGCTAATCACCTCCCAATGTGCAGGAATAGTAACTAGTAGGTCAGGACAGACCGCAGCACAGGCAGGTCCAAGGCTACAGAGAACACATAATAAACAAGTGTCTGATACCTGAGAGGACCCTTCAAAAGATAGAGGATCTAGCGACCAAAGAATGAAAAGTTAGCTCTGACTCTAGGGCAGACACTGTGTACTTAGAGCTGGTGGGAGGATCTGGCCGCAGATTTCACTGGAACTGGAGTTAGAGAGTTTCCGGGGACATCAAGGATTCTGTATCCTCTATGGTACTAGCACATGGCGGCTCAAAATAAAGCTGGTATTGAAGTAATTGGAGAGATTTCCAACAACTCCCCAAAGCCAAGATTTGCTATTTTAAACTCAGTATTAACTGAAGCCAAACTTTTCTTGGAAACACAAAAGAAAAGGTCTGTTCACTCTTATAAGGACAAAAATGTCATTATAAGATACAGATTGAACCCCCTATAAGCGATGGAGAGGATTGTGATGGCACCTTTTATTCTGGCTCCTCTACCAGGGTAACATATTGTCTTTCCTGAGGATAATAGCTTGATTTTAAGACTGCACAATTTTTGATAAAGAAGGGCCACCTTCCTTTAGTGTTCAGCAATGAAATACATATACATAACACATAATAATTTATATTAATATAATATCCAGGGTATATAGCATATTATATCATTTAACATATATTATTTCTGATATAATATTTATATATATAAATAAATAGACTTACTATATCTAAGTACTAAAAACTTCCAACAGCCTAGTTTTGCTGTTTGTGGGGAAATCCTAGGCCCCAGGGTCATCCTTGACTGCATTTTCTGTGTTTGCTAATTTCATCTCTGTCCAAAGTCATTATAATGGTAGGTCAAATTGGTAATTGTAAGAAAACTTTCTGGGCTACACATTTGTCTCATAACAAAAGATCCTACTGGAGAAGAGCAAGGCTGGACGACTTGAGACTTTGTTCAGAAAAGACATCTTCTTGGGGCATAATCTGGTCAATTTACTGAATATAATCCAGTCAACTCTCACACCTCAGGACCTTATTTTATACTAAAGTAATAGATTTTACTAACTGAATGTCCAGGTATCCATCATGGTCATTCACCAGAAAGATTCAGTATATGCGGGAAACCTATAATGAATATTTCGAATATTTAGATATCTTTTGTTTTCTTTATTTTTAAAATAATTTTATTCTAATTTACATACCATTCAATTCACCCCATTAAAATGACTAACTCAATTGGGAAATTCATTACTACAACTAATTTTAGAAAAGAAATACTGACTTGTTATCCATCAACCAAATTTCCCTGTTTTTCCTCATCCTCCTTACTAATCTACTTCTCTGTAGATGTGCTTGTTCTAGATATTTCATGTAAATGGCATTATAGGATATGTGGTCTTTTGAGTTGTGCCCTTTTGCTGAGAAAATTGTTTCCAAGCTTCACCCATGTTGTAGCAGGTTTGAGTACTTCATATTTTTTACTACCAAATAACATTACATTGTATGAATATGCCACATTTTACTTCTCAGTTCATCAGTTGATGGACATTGATGGTTTTCAGTCTGGGACTATAATAAGTATAATGTTATGAACACTACACACAAGTTGTTCTATGCACAGAGGATATCATTTCTTTGGGGCATATACTGAGATGAGGGATTGCTGACTGATACGAAAAGTATCTATTTCACTTTTTGATGAACTACAAATTGTTTTCCAGAGCAATTAGACCATTTCCACCGGTAGCATGTAAGGATTCCAATTTTTTTTCATATCCTTGCCAACATCTGTCTGTCTAATATCTTTGTATTCTGAACAGCAAAGACTGTAAAACTATTTCATTTTGGCTATGCAAATTTAGATTATCAGTTTGGAGTGAGATTTTTATCAGCTTTCTATCAGATAGGTGTGTTTCTATGTGGGGTGGAGGTGGAATGATAAGTGTTAGTTTCAATGTGTGGTTTCACGCTTGCTTGCAGAAATGCAGCCCCTTAGTTTAGCATGTGTGGGAGGCTTCTACTTCCCTTCAGGACACAGAGAGTCAAAAATGAAAATGTATCCCTCTTGAAAAACAAGAACAAGCTCAGGAATGCAAGGACCATGAGTATTTTTGTTTGTCTTTGTGGATTTGTTGGAACTGGAACAGTGAAGGCAGATGTAGAGACAGAATACAAGCATCAAATCAAAGGATACTGTGGAAATCTCGAGTCCAGTAAAGATGAGAGATGGTGATTTCAATGCAGAGGACAGTTCTATGTCCTCAGTAAAGAGGGATGACAGCCCTTGGACCAGGGTCCTTTAGAGTCACCTCAGGCAGAAAGCCCCTCATGTACTTGTAGCAAATGATCCATCCTCAGAACCTGGGCTTCCTGGTACGTAGGAACCCAGGGCAGATTTTGCAGGCTGGCAGTGGTGCTTAAAGTCCAATCCCCTTCAATCACCTGGTAGAAGACTGAGCCAAGGACAATCTGGACTGGTAGATTAGTTTGGGCCGGAAAATCATTTACTGAAAAATATCTTCTATCCAATCAACCAGCTGTGTCCTAATGGATCTAAAACTGAGGATCGGGAGTAGTGCAGGAGGCAATAGTACATCTTTTGCTTTCATGGGCTCCTGGTCAGTAAAGCTCATGTGTGAAAAATGTAACTTCTTTTTCAAAACCCTTTTTTTAATGAAACCATTTTTTAAGAGGACTGTTGAAGGGAATGAAGACTGTGGAGGCAGATCAGCATGCTTTTATGACTATTTTGATGGAAATTCATTTGAATATATTTGTTCTTCTTTAAAAAGTATACTGCCCACTCAAATCAAGAGAAGTCATCTCATGAGTGTACCAAAAAAGAATAACAGGGAAAACATACTAGAGGAAAATGGAGAACAAAAGGGCTCTTGCTTTGAGCTCTGATTATAATGAGTGTATACAATGCGATGTAGCCTCGGAGCTACCTCTTCAATGGTCTGCATGATTCTCGTTCTTTCTAAAGCCCTCTTGTGAGAGCAAGAGAATTCATATTCCAGGAAAACAGCTCCATTTAAGATGATGATATTTGTATTCTACCTGGCTCAAACCACATAACTGTCTGAATATACCATACAGAAGTACCTATATGCAAAATCAACCATAAAAGCCAATCTTTCATACAATTTGACTTCTATTTAATAAGGCTGATATCTTTTTAGAAATTAAATTCTGAAATTTTTCTCTGAATTCTTACAAAATAATGCAAAGGAAGTGGTCTTATCGGTTAACAAAATATTCTAAAAATCGAAGGATAGAAATGACCAAGTATTTGCTGTTGCAGGTCCCTGGAAAGCTCCATGGGTTCAGTTATGCTACAGCTGGCAGGTCAGCTGGAGGCGGTTTGCTCTCAAGTAGCCTTGGTGGGAATGATTAGGCATTTTCTCATTGTTACCTTTCCTATTCCAGGGTGTTAGCCAGGTCTTCTTATCATGACAGTGGTAAGCTTCCAAGAAACAGTGGAAGTACGTAAGGTCTCTTGAGATAGGACTTCTAATGCTTTCTACTGGCCAAAGTAAGCCAAAGACTTGTGCAGAGTCAAGAAGAGGGACATAAACTCAAACTCTTTATGATTATGGGAGCTACTGTAAAGGGACTCACACACATCATAACAGGGTGTGAATACAAGGAGGAGGAAATAAATGGAGTCATTATTTTTTAAAAAGTGTGTGCTGGAAGCAGCTATATTACTCACTATTCCAGAATGGCAGCCTTGCCTTTGGAACATGATTAGTTCATATTTGTAGCATCTGCCCAAACACTCACCTGGTGACTGAAGTTCCATTTTACATGTCTGCCAAGGCAGTCTCTACAAGTGTAAGAATCCTAAACCATCTTGAGTGGTCTTGCAACTAAATAGTATACCCTCCTAGCATGGTGTTCAAGGTATTCTGTTAGCTGCCTCTTTCCAACCTCTCCAATATATTGTAATATTTTTGCTGTTCTCTGTTCTTCTGAGTCCTTTTACTGAGATGCTTCTATTTCCCTCCATTGCTCTTCCTTTCATTGTAGTAGGGAAGGTGGGGCCCGAGGTATTTAAGAGCAAGTATTTTAGAGTTAGGCACCTTGATTCTGATTCTTGAGTTCTCACTAAACTGTCCTTTTCTTATTTGTAAAGTGAAAATAGTAATACCTCTACTTCATAAGGTTATTTAGGACATTCAGCATCCAGAAAAGCATAACACAACATTCAAAAACACATAACCCATATTATGGCACAAATAAATACTCTACCATGTAAAGCACTGGCACTAATATTTCTGTCTCCTTTCCTACCTCATATTTCAAGGCTAAACCGTACATCCTTGAGGACTCATTTAGGGTTGGAATTGTGCTATTATTCCCCATTCTCATTTCCCTCATGGATTTCCATCAAACCCTGGACATACCTTTGTTATAGCATTTATTGCATAATATGGAATTTTCCCTCTTTCTGTATGCCTTTATCTTTTCGGAAGGCTGTAAACATCCTGAGGGAAGGGACTTTGCTACCTTCAGCTTTGAACTCCTTATAATGTCTGGTTCACTGCAGACATTCAGGGAATATGAGTTCCTTATGAAGATGTGGAACATCAGGGCCCAACTTTAGCAGGAATGAGTATGTGTAACCATAGATGAGGAGGTTGCTAGGCAATAGAAATTTCTTGGCTCAGTGGAGTTATTTACTCAGTCAACTTCCAGTTTGTGTATTGGTAGCTGAGAATTGACTGATGTAAGAGCTGGTAAGTCAGACATGCTTCATGTACCTTTGGTCAAAACAATTGTGATCCAGGCAAGCTTTGTCTCAAGACAAAGACAGTGGGCTTTGATGCTAAATCATTCAGTTGGTTCCAAACCTAGGATAAGGAAAATAATCTGTTGTAGGTTGATTTATTATGATAAATACTATTTTTTTAAGATTTATTTATTTATTTATACAAGCACTGGGTACAGTCAGAAGCGTGGGAGGGTAAGAGAATTCACCAGAGCCAGAGCGGGGAGCAGAACAGGCAGATTGACAAAACACACTGCTGAAGGGAGCAGCGGGCACTGCAGAAGAGGTCTGCGCTCCATGTGGGACCCTCGCTGACAGCTGGGGATCAAACCAGTGCCGCAGAGGCTGCGGGCAGCTTTGCAGTCCAGCGCTCAATGGCTGCGCCACCGGGGAGACCCGATAAATACTAATATTAAGAAAACAAAATGTGGGGAAGTTATCAGCTGTTGGAAGTATGATACCTACATTTTGTTGGATCTGTCATTTTTTTTTTCTAAATTTCCAAGAACAACAAGCATGAGAATAAGGCCCATTTACCTTCTTAATCATGCAGGGTTTCAATTTATTCCTTTTTGAGTTTGACCACATTGCTCTTTCTAGAAAGCTCACTATTTTTGTGGCTACAAACATGCTCTTTCATTTGAGATGGTCTATAATTTATAGAGTGAAAGGTTCAGCACAGTAAAGAAACGGAGAGCTAGGCCAAGCTTTCTCAAAGGAAGGGAACATTTGTTGTGCCCCGGGTGGACCTCAGGGACCCAAGTTAGGGGTCAGTGAAGTCGCACACACATTGTCAGGGGGAGGCAGGCTTTTATAGGGTGAGGAGAGGCCAGGTGGGAAACTGGGTTCATACGGTGGGAAAAATTTGTAGGGTGCAAAAAGATTTGTAGGGCGGTGGGAGTTTCTTTGTCTGAGAAAAGATTTTGGGGTGGGTTCATTGTCTGAATTCTCTAAGCATTCGTTCCCATTCCTGTTCCCAGGTGGGCTGCCTAGTGGGTTTTAGCATTGTGACCTCCTGCATGGACCTTTCATACAGGAAATTGTTTTCCCTCTTCTGTTTCATATTAAAATACCTTGTACTTGTTTATCAATCAGGGAATGCACTAGGGGGGACAGAGTTTAACAACATATTCACCCTCTAAACTTCCTAGAGGGATTTTTCAGCATGACAAGTCTCATTTCCATAAGTCCTTGCTTTTGATTCCAAATTATTTCTGTGGTTCTTCCTCCTGATTGCCCTGGGTTATTTGGCAATTAGTAGTATAATTATTTGTAGACACAGGAGCTTTTGAGAAGTGTAGAATTGCTGCCTGCCAATTTGTTATTTGATTTTCAAATTTTAGCTCTTTACTTTCCTTCTTGTTTATCTCTCTTAAACTCTTTTCAGCAAAACCCATTTTACCTATTTGTCTTTATTCCACAAAATATGAATTATATGTAATATTTAACTATTGCAAAAGCACTTCTGATTCCTCTCATTTCCTGAAGAGGGAGTAACATTTCACCATCTTCATTTTAGCAAGAATAGTAAGACATACAGTGAGACATTTCAAATAACTGCACTCTTTTATTATTGGACAGACAAATGACTTTGCATTTGAGTCTCCATATACCATTTGGTTATAAAAATAAGCCACTTAGAAAAAGACCACTTATCAGAAAATTCCATAAGCTCTCATTACCTAATATTTTTATGTCATAGGTTTGTTTGATGTATTTTATGTGATGATTTACTGTATTGCTTTGACTTATACTTAATAAGATAATTTTATTACAAAATGAATGAGAACTGATTTGACTTGGAGTAAATATGTACACAAGTTAGACTCATTGTTTAGTTTTAAATACTATGGAAAGGATAAAAATACAGAAACATACATATACATGTTTACCTAGGCTTTTCTACACATGTGTATGCACCAATTTTTCTTAACTAGGTTCATGGAATAAGAAAACCATAAAGACAGTATACTATAACTCCATATTATCTATAACTATATTATATAGCTATATTTATCTTTATTCTCTCTCCTCTCCTGCAATTAAAGGCAATGATTTTCTCCTTTTCTCTGAATACATATGTATACATACATATTCTTTGAATATACATATATGTATCAATGCATATATACATATGTGTATGTACACATATATACATATGCAAACATACACATATATATTTGTACACACACATATATCCTCCACTTTTATACAAAATACAGTCATATGTGACCTTAAACCTTTTTAAAGTCTGTTATCAATAAGCATAGAAATGATTATGTGGTTATCCTTGTTATCACCTACCTTTATTTACACTGTATTGTAATGTTAGAATGAATTAAATAAAGCATTTTTCTCTTCAGATGATTTCATCTTAGATGTCACCAGTAGAAGTCAGACTCCAGAGGGAGGGGGACACAAGGAAGTGGTTCTTTTTTAATCTCGCATACCTGTTAGTGTCATCCCAATAATTTACCCCAATAGTAGTACTTGATACTTGCCTCCAGCTTCTTGGCTCTCTCATTGGGAATATGATCCCATATCTACAGAGACCCTCTTATAGTCTTCTGAGTTTGACCACAGTTGAATGACACTATAAAAAATCTCTCATCTCCAGTTTTGAGAGGTTGCTTAAACTCTTGTGATACCAGGAGCCCCCAGGTGCTGCCACACCTCTTTACTCTCTGTCCTATCTCTGAAAGACCCCTCCTTTGAAATTCTAGATTTTGATGACTTTATCGTCCTTCATTTGTTCCTGAAGTTTTATGGTGATAGCTACATCCTGCTGTTATTACTTTTATGTTACTGTAATTCTATTTCTGCTATTCATTATTCTATACCTTGTGTCACAATACGGTATGTAAATGATACTCTATGTTCAATGTTCACTGTTGATTTTTCCAATGTGATTTTCATTTTTCATGTTGTATTCTAATATATATTACATTAATATCAGTGATGTCCCTAGAAAATATATATTCAAAGTTTGAGATTCTGGAATTGGTGTGGTTTGGAATCAGAGTTGGTCATAACCTTGTAAACTTGACCTTAATCGCAGAATTGAGTTCTTACCAATGTTAAGCTGGATACATTTATAAACTCCTTTTGTTTTTTTTTTTTTTTTTACAAATTTCACTTTAAAATTATGACATTCACAATAATAACCAAAAATGAGCCTGCAAAATATTTGAAATCTGGGTACTGAAAACATTAAAACTCTCATAAAATAAATTAGGAAGACAATAAAATTTAGGTCATTGGTAGAATCAATGTCAATGTTAATTTTTGTGGGTGTAGGACTGAGGTCTCTATTTTCTTGCTGCCCGCCAGGAGTCTTTTTAATCTCTTTAAAACCACCTGAATTCCTTATCAGATTTGGTATCTTCAAACAAATCTCACTATATCAAGGCCTTCTCATGCATCTACTCTGTCAGAGGATTTCACCTCTGCCATATCTCTGGCTGTTCTTTGCTTTAAAGGCTACTATGATTGGATTAGGCCTACTCAGTTAATAAAGCTTACTCTCCCTCTCTTAAAGCACATCTTCAAGTATCCCTTTCATCATGAACCATATTTCCTTTCATAAAATACAGTATTTTCACCAGTCCTGAATTTTAGATTGGATTGTATATACACTTGGGGGACTATTATTCTACTTGCCACAAAAGGAACCAATACAGAGACTGAAATAACATTGACAAAAATACACATGTACATTATATGTAATATTTTTAAAGGAATTTTTAAATAATCTGATTACAACAGAGGAAGAATTAGCAAATTTGAGATAAAAATAGGTTAATATAAATAATCTAAAAATGGAACAAAAAGAGAAAAAAAATGTCAAGAACATTAATGGAACATTATCTTACATCTTATATAGTGTGCAAAATTGGGTTTCCAAATTTTGACAGGGGATGGAGAGAGTTTTACTGGAGCAATAGCTGAAGAAATAATGGGCATGTATTTTCCAAAATTAAGAAAGGACAACAGTCACTGATTCAGGTAGCTCAGAAATCTCTATTCATATTTGAAATTGGAAGATAAAACCCAAACAAAGCCACACAGAGAACAGACACAAACCCTACCTCATAAGCATTTCGCATAGTCTAACTCCTGACACTTAGAGATAAAGAAATAACCTTGACTGTAGTCAGAAAAAAAAAAAAAACACATAAAATATAGAAGAGAAAATACGGGAAATGACACATCTTTTTTTGAGAAGCTGGGCAAGCTAGAACACAAAGAAACAATGTCTTTAAAGTTTTAAACTGAAAGCAAAGAGTAGAAAGCTATCTAGTTATAGTTACAAACATAAAGAGTATCTTTCAATATTAAATCAAGCAAAGACTTTCCAAACAAAGAAACCTAAAATATTAATTGCCAAAGTATCTTATCAGTAAGAAATTTTGCAGGAATTGATTTAGTCATATGGTCATCTCAGTTTTTGTACAAGTAAATTTGAAAGGCTTTGCAATAACACAGAAACTAACAATAGAAAGGAATGTCTTAATATAATAGAGCACATCAATGAAAAATCTACAGCCAGCATCATAAACTAAATGATCAAATGCTGGATGCTTTTATTTAAGATTGAAAATAAAACACATATGTTCCTTCTCTCTGTTATTCTCTTTAACATTATATTGGGGATCTCTATCATTGAAATAAAGAAAGAAATAGAATCATTGACATAAATAAATAAAATCAATGAAATAAATTGTTTCCTTGAACAGCTTTATAAAACCCAAAAAACTACTACTAAAACAAGTAAATGCAAGACCATAGGAAGACACTACTATCTAAAACTCTGTAGTATTTTATATTACATTTGTAAGCAATAGGGGAAATGAAATATTTACATAGGTTTGAGTAAATATTCAGTGAATGTGCACTGAAAACATTGATTTTTTTTTTTTTTTTAAAGATGGTAGGGTGAGAGGATTCACCAGAGACCGAGTGGGGAACAAAACAGGCAGACTGACTGAAATACACTGTTTTTTTTTTTAATAATAAATTTTATTTTTATATTCCCCATACAATTGCAGCCCCCCCATTCTGATACACTGTTGAGGGGAGCAGCAGGCGAGACAGGAGAGGTCTGCTGTGCCATATGGGTAGCTCCCTTGCCAGCTCGGAATCAAACCCATGCTGCAGAGGCTGCAGACAGCTTCACAGTGCTGCACTCAACCAGCTGTGCCACTGGGGAGGCCCTGAACATTGATGTTTTTATCATAAATAAATCTTTCCTAATACAAGAGATTAAAAGAAGTATTAAACTCTATTTAGCAAGGAAATAGAATAAATTATAATGATGTATGCATTTTATTTAAACATATCAAAAATAAGATGAGTAGAGTTACAGCTTTATGAATAGATACATGTTAAAGTATGTATAGTAAAATATTTGTGACCGATTGTAGGTGAACACACTGAAGTTTAGTAAAAGTTTGAATGTAATGATCTGATTATTTACCACGGACTTTAGAGGATGTGGGTGAAATACTTTTTTCTCTGCTGAAAAGTCCTTTAAGAAATTTACTGTGCTGAAATTGCTAGCTGGGCTTTAACTCTGTGACAACACTGACTAGTACACCGTTCTCAGAGAATTTTTAATTTTCTTCAAAGAACAGTTTCAAGATGTGTGAAAAAGTGATAACTACCCATATTATAACTTCTGTGCATTATTTCTTCCAGTCCACATTGTAACGTCATACTTTACTGACGAACTAGCATAGTATATTAGAAAAACCAAAAATTTCATATTTCTTAATTATAAAGACAATCTTTTTTTTGACTCATGTTTGAGCTTTATTTTTTTATAATAAATTTTATTTTTATATTCTCCATACAATTGCAACCCCCTTATTTTAACCCCAATCCCTCCCCTCCCGCCCCCTACCCCCCATAGAGTGTCTCTGGTTCATAGTTTTTTGTTGATTTTGATTTTCATTTTCTTATAGTTATTCATTTTCCTGGTCCATTATTTAAGTTTTCTAGATTCCTGCTATGAGTGAGACCATCCGTTATTTTTCTTTTTCTTCCTGGCTTATTTCGCCAAGCATGATCCCTTCCAGCGCCATCCATGTTGCTGCAAATTGCATGTGTTTATCTTTTTTGAATTCTGAGTAATATTCCATGGTATATATGTACCACATTTTCTTGATCCACTCATCTATTTTTGGGCATTTGGGTTGTTTCCAAAGCTTAGCTATTGTAAATAGAGCTGCTATAAACATAGGGGTGCAGGTGCTCTTTGGAATTGATGTTTCTGTGTCAGACAATCTTGATATAATACAGTACAGGATCTATAAGCCATGTGGTTTCTGTAATGACAACTCAAACTGTGCCAATGTAGTAGAGAGGTATAGACAATATGCAAACAAAGGGGCATTCCAATAAAACTTTATTTATAAAAAACAAACAACTGGCCCCTGGTTTTGCTACCCTAGATATGGACACTATACCTGATATTCATTTTTGACTTAATGCACATTTGACTTAATGCACACTTAATGCACAAAATTCCAAATGTGAATCTGTTCAACATGCATACACTGAGTACATGATCTTTACTGATATGCACTCTTATCTTTGAAGCAAGTTTTACAGATGTCTACTTCCACAGTTACACATAGTTTAATGATGGGGCTATGTTCTGAGAAATGTCCCTTGGGTGAACATCAGAGTGTAATCACCCCAACCTAAATGGCACAATCTACTACACTCCTAGGCTCTGTAGTACAGCCTGTGGGACCACTGTCATACAAGCCACTCCTCACTTACTGACATGTGGTTAAGGGATGCATGAGTGCACATGTTAAATTAATTAAGCAAGAGGCCACTGTGCTGAAGTGACTTTAAATAAAATTTAAGTCTGTAAGCCCTCAAGGTTGTGAAATCAAAATCTAAGAATAACCATCACAGTCAGCTGTTTCCAAATAATTAAAATGTTTAAGTGATAGCCAATCAAATAACCTCTTTGATTTGCTTCTGCCTGTTCTCTGCAAAAGACTCCCTAGTTTCAGAGAGTAGAACTTCTAATTACTTCTGGTTGGGGACTGCATGTTTCAAATAGAGTTTTGCTCAAGTGAAATCTTAAAAATTTTTAGTGTCTCCATTTATCTTTGAGCTACACACTTACTGCCTTGTTTTATTTGCTGTCCCTCATCCTTGCTTACATCTAACTTTATTCCATACCCTCCAGATTGTATTTATTGCCAAGATTTGAAGATATTCTCCTTGATACCTCACAGATAGTTTGTACCACAGACTATGTCACATCATGTATCAGAGCTCGCCTGACCTCTGTTGTTATAGTCTTATCACTGAAGAACATGACATCTGAATCACCAAAATTGTGCAATTGCTCCCATTATTATCAGAGAGATCAGTATCCCCAGTGCAAATAGTATTATTTAAAACAGAGAAATGTAGTTATAATGCTATTATTGCTATTATGTGTATAATATAGTGTTGGCTCCTGCCTTGCTTTTATATGATTCTAATAATGTAATGCATGCCTCACTGGGCTCTACTCATGGTGTCTGCCAGTTTTTCCATTTGATAAAAAAAAAAAAAAAAAACAGAAAACCAAGCTGGAAGCAATAACACAGAGTGTTGATGTTTTGTTAATGAAGAAAGAGCCTCCAGACCTGACTGACCTTTCCTTATCTAGAATCATTTTAATTTAGCAAAATTTTGTCTGCTTTGAATTGGAAAAAAAAATGTGATATTCTTATTCTGTTGTCCTATAATGAGAGAAAAATAACCAAAGAGGTGAATGCAGAGATCTGATCATTACAAAGTTACCTGTGTTGCCTTTCTGTAGGGAATCGGGAACAGAAAGTCAAATTTATAATTCCACAGGCACTGCCTCTCCTCTGAAACCAGCCATCTGAATGTGTTTGTATTCTTGGTTTTGCTTATTCACCTTATTTGCTCCATCAGTTCCTTTTCAGAAAATTCTGTGATCCACTAAGTGCATTAAATTTGGGCGAGAAGCCAACACATTAATCAGATAAATAATTGCATTTTGGAAAACACTTATTTCCATATTCTCCTCTTGCACCTTCTCCATTATCCCTGTCCTGTGAATTAATTTTATTCATATATACAGAAGGTATTTGGTGTTCAAGGGTAGGAAACTGATCATCACAATTGCTCTGTGTGTGGGAGAAGATTTACAGGTGTCATTACTCATAAAACTTACATGGATGTATCTTCTTGGAGATACCTCCTTTGTGCTATTGCAGGATCCCTGATTTCAGGGGCAACTCTTTACGTAGGTACTAGGCAGTATACATTGGGCAGTATTTGTGGTAGTTTTTCTACTCCAACACTACATACATTATCACTTTCTCCATTTATAAAAGAAATCAGCCCCATGGGATGGGACAAGCAATGGAAAGATAATGAGTGGGATGCTAATGTCATAGTCCATTGCACAGTTTGTTCGACACAAGGTAAATATTTTAAAAGGTACTCTAGAGGATACTAAACCTGGGAGAGAACTCTTGGAGAGCTTAGTCTGTTGGTTCTAGTGGCAGATGACAACAGAATAACAGCGTTGTTTGACCCACACACAAGTTCTCAGGTTCCTCATTTATTTAGTGATCAGATTCTCTTGTGGCTACATGTTTATACCTCCTTCTAGATAATTCTGATGAGAAGTCATGTTTGTAAATCACATTCAAGCTACCTTTTAAATGCTCAACTCCCTTTCCTGCAACCTCACTATTTATTCCTCTAGCTTCTCTTACATGTTTTCAGTGACAAAAATCATGTCTTAAAGCAGACTTGTTCACATAGAAGTTTTCAGAAGTGCTTCCTTGATCAAAACAAAGGCTGTCTGTATATTTTGCATGTATGAATGTTAATTGTAACATTTGGAATGACAAAGAACAAATTTTTCTCATTTGAAAACCTACACTTATTTTTCTTGAGCCTTGCCATCCTAACAAAGCCCATGTCCCCAGAACCCCCAGCTTGTATTTATTAAATTGTTCCAAATGTATTCCTAATGCTATTGTTTCAGTTGCCTTTCCTTTAGTTCTCTGAGAGTTTTGAATTTAAAAAAAAAGGCTTATATTCCAATTTTTTGTTCCTCTAACAAGCAGGGAATATATTTTTCCTCTAAAGTGTTGCTAATATGTGATTTCCATGTCTGAATCATAATGTCAGTTGTTCAAGATCATGATTTGTCCCATCGAACCAAACTGTTAATGGGATAGACTTGATTCTGAACTCTCAGATCCTCTGTAGACCTAAGACAGCAGAGATCCTGGTAGACTGAGTGTCTCCTGTCTTCTAGGACAAAGATTTCTTCTATTAATGAGGTTACATTTTAAAAAGCTATCTGTACCCCCATTGCAGATGTTACAGATTTTCACAATAGCCAAGCAATGGAAATACATAAAGGCCTATCAATAGGTAAATGGACAAAGAAAATGTAGTAGAATTATTTTCCAGTGGAACATTATCTGACTCTAATAAAGTTTGTAATCTTGCCATTTGCAACAACATGGGTGGACCTTGAGAGCATTATGAAAGTGAAATGTCAGAAAGACAAAGACCGTATGATCTCATATGTGGAATCAAGAAAAATAAAGCTCTTAGATACAGACAGGAGATGAGTGGTTGCCAGGGCCAGAGGGTGAGAGGTGTTCAAAATGGGTGAAGGGTGTTAAAAGTACAAACTCCAAATTAGAAAGTAAATATGTCATGTAGATAAGAGGCACAACCGGTGACCATAGTTAATAACATTGGATTAAATATGTGAAAGCCTAAGAGAACAAATCTTAAAAGTTTCATCCCAAGGGGGAAAAATATGTATGATACATGTGTAACTAGATTTACTGTGTGCTCATTTCACAATAAATACAAATATGGAATCATTATGTTTACACCTAGAACATATTGTTACATAACAATTATGCCTATGTGTTAAAAGTGGGGCTCCGTTTTAATAATGCATGGAACTTCAGCTAGCAGTCTTGTTTAAAAACTATTATAGCCTTTTGTTAGCTAATTTTTCAAAGTCAAATCTTTCACATACTATTATGGAAAAAATTGAGAGACTGTTATTTTAGAGCCCACATAGTATTGCTACATATGAATAATGGGCTAGAGGTTAATATTGCACACCCACTTGAATGGGATACTTATCTGGATATTGGAGGTATTTAATTTTACCTTACCTTTCTTGTATACATTTTTTTAAACTTGAATTGTAGTTTGAATCTATGCAATACCGCGTATTGGCATCTACATGCTCATACGCCACATTTGTGTATAGAGAGGTCCCTAGCATGGGAAATTATGACACCATATTGTGGAGCAGTCTCCTGAATCAACCTACTTCAAATTCCTACTTTATTCTTTCACTACCTTAAAGCTCTGCAACATTAGGGAAATCATGTAATCTTCTCTAACTGATTTCTTCAGTTAGAAAATGAAAAATGTAACATAATTAGAATGCTCAAAGGTGAAAGCAAATGAAAACTTTTAGCAAAGGATTAAATAAAGGTAGCTATCATGATTTTGTCAACAGAGCCCATGTCACCCGGAACTAACTAAAGCATGGTGATTCTGTTGTGTCATTTGGCTGCACTTCTATGCCTCACTTCATCTTCTGGTCTCCAGTTTCTGAGACTTAAGAAGGGGAAGCTTCGTTTGGGACTGGTAGTAGCCATTAGATCAACCACTGAAACATCACAAGCCCTACCTCTCCCAAACTTCTTATATGGTAAATATTGAAAAGATTATATCTATGCGATGAATACCCAACTATATGAAAATATTGGATTATTAATAGGATTGGCTCATTAGGAGTCATAAATGAGAGAATAAAATTACATGATTTCCTAGGTTAATGATATCCTGGAATCCATCTGATGTCCTTCGCATACTGAAAGAATCTTGCAAACTGATTGGCCACCCAAGTGTGTGGTGTTCCTCTATGGATCCATCAATCTGGTAAGTTGACTGGTGAAAATAATCAAGGCTACTCAACATGTCAAGACCCGGAAAAAGGTGAGTGCCTTCAAACTTGACATTCTCAACAATGATCTCTTCCATTTCTGGTCTTACATTCTGTAATTGGAATCTGGAGGGCTAGATAACTGTGTGGAATGCAGAGGTAGCAATTTAATTTTTTTTGTTTTGCCTTTTTAATGAGTGTAAACTATTTTAATATATATGGTAATTATTGTAAAAAGACAGTGTTTATTAATGCTTCAGGAACATTCCCGAATTTTCCTCATAAACATTTTGCAGAGCTCAGTCTTACCTCATCTGCCTCAGACCAATCTGGACTAATTTCATGAAAACAAAAGCAAAAATTTTTAATCTACCCAAGATCCTCTATGTTGAAACTTTAGGAGTGGATCCAAAAATTGTGTCTTTATCACTTTTTTAACCCCCTAAGATAATATTCTAAGCCATCATGTGTGAGAACTAAGAAATCAACAGTTAAAGAAATGTGACACCTGATGAAGAAAGAATTGGGGTCACTTCAGCCACCAGCATTACTATGAGCTTGGGTGTATAAGGAATACAAAGCCATAATCCAGCTGTGTATAGGAGCGGTAAGTTCCTCCAGTTCTAAAAATGTAAAAGTAAAACCAAAAACATGAAAAATAAGTTAAAACTGAACTTCCATGATTAAATGTGGATTATGGATTAAGTATAGAACAGAATTATGCTGATAAAATGTACAGGGTTTTTGTGATCAATGAAGTTACATAGACGGCCATGGTTTGGGAAGGAGGTGATTTGATATAAGGTAGATCATAAAATGTGGTCAGGACTTCGGATGATTTAAAAAGAAAAGTTTTGTGGTGGGAGGAGTGATATGAATAAATGTGAATTTGTGATGAAAGTATGACTTATGTTAGTGGAGAGTTGAGAGGAGGTATTGAGGATAAAGAGTATGTGATTTTGGGTAATTGCATACAAAAATAGTGATGGCAAGGTCTGAGATGGAACAATTTCAATTACATGATAGCGTTTTAAAGAAAATGTGATCCCTGAGTCCAACACAGAAAACATCACACCTTATAATAATGAAATTTGACCAGGTATTTGATTATCAGAGTTCTTTGTCCCCACTCAAGACTCTGGCCTGGAAACACGTGGACCAGCTTAACTTTGGAAAAGGAGACTGTAAACATATCTAGTGCAGAATGAAACATTTGCAGCAGTGTAACTCTATTCATAGAGCCAGGGGAAGTGAAAAAGAAGAAAGTATGTGAAAAGCCAGAGATTTACCTGTTTCTGCTTGTCTCTTTAGCTGCATCTCAAAGGACCTCTCTTTCCCTCCTCTTTGATAATCCATGTGTGCTGCAGGATCAGCCTACAAAGCACAGTTTTATAAAATATTGTTGCTGAAATAAGAACTGGCAGTCTCATTCATTTTATATAAGACTAAAACATAGAATCACATTCTTTCTCAAGGTTTCAGATTGCATTTAATATTTCTTATGCTAAATCCCAGATCGCTTGAAAAACCCACAGAAGATTAAACTCGTATTCTTTATTTTTCACTCTTGTAAAATTTGAAAAATAAAGTTTTTGCCTTTCCTTTTGCATGCTTTAACCAGGTCAGTACAATTCATCCCCACTGCCCTGGGACTGTATGAGGTGGTACAGGCTACATCTAATATAGTATGTAGGCAAGATTCATTTGCTAAGGAGTATAGTTGAGATCCTGCTCAAATAGTTCAGTAGCAAGGATGGTGTTCATTGTGTGAGAGTGAATAGGAAAGACCTGCAAGTTACAGCAAGACCAGAGTCTCCATAATCTTAGAAAGGTATTCTGAGCCTTATTCCACATGTTGGTCAGGAATCGCAGTGTGATTCCTATTTGATACCATAGTTTAAAGTATTTGTTTACATGTTGAGTATAGTGAGTCTGTACCACATTAGCCATGCAACTTGGGAACACTACTCATTAGTAAAAATGACCTTATTTCCCTCTAATCTCAAGTAATAGAAACATCCAACTTTTGGCTCCAGAGAGAAGCAAGTGATCTTGGTTTGCATCTCTCTCTTGGTCAAAAATTGGATGGACAGGTAATTAAGGAACCAAAATGGAACTGATAAAACTAAATATATGGTTGGGATGACCACAAGATGGACATTTGTATTGCTTTTTGTCTAGAATTTCTGTATCCTTGTATTCATCACAAAATGAGAACCTGTATGAGAATGGAGACAATACAGAGAATGAAGTGGAGCTGTTTATAGAAAGAAAATATATTTTGTTGTGTTCATGCTCTATGCAAACTATAGCTTTGATTTTTTTTCCTTCTGTTTATGAAGAAATGGTATTCATTTTAAGACACTGAGGTAGGATTCAATGGAATGCTTGCAAATGCTTATCACTGACTCTGGGGATAAAGGCAGAACTAAAGCTCCAATTTGTAGGGTTTGCCAGTCTCTGTAGTGTAAACGCTCTGCAAGCCAAGTTCAAACTAGCAGCCTGGTGCCATTGAACAAGGACCTGAAAAGAGGTGCGTATAATTGGCTATTGTCAATTCTTTTGTTAAGTACTGGCTCTAGCACATCACTGGACCAGTTGCATGCTGGTTTTCCATAAGTCAAAATACTGTTTCTGCTGACATTTATGAACATTGTTAGAAACATAATACCTTTTACCCTGCAATCTACAAAATGTTGCTATGTCATATTGATGTTTGCAGAACTTACTATTTCATTCATCAGTAGAAGATTAAGAATAACATCCCCATTAAAACTGTAGTGGGGGTAGATTTAGAATACCTGATATATCTCATAAAAATATTTAAAGAGTTTTTAAATTGTAAAGCTTACACTATATGATTGAGGGGTACAGGTTCACACCTCCTAGGTGTTTGTTATACCACCACAACCACTGCCAAAGCACCCATACTCCTCCACCAAAGTTCACTGCATCTCCTCCCCTTTTTTTAGTCCCCACCAGTTCTGTCCCCCTCTGGTAGCCTCATTCTGAAGTCATATTTCTAGGTTTGTTTCTGTTTGGTTTTGTCCATTCCTTTATTTCCATTTTCTGTCTCTGCAAATGAGTGGTAGTGGGAACTTTGTAATAAGGGGGTGACCAATTTTTTGAGCTGTCTGCAGGGATCATGATGGGGATACCAGGTGAATATATTAGTGTGGATTGGGAGGCAGATTGGAATTAGAGATGTCTGTTTATGAGGGCCTACATGTGCATGGTAGCAGAACCATGAATATTGACATATTGGATAAGGAGAGATTAAAAGGAAGATGAGATGTATTCAGCAAACCTACAATATAGATAATTTTATTGCATTTTCAATACAATAAAATTACTTCCATGGCATTTAGTTAATTTTTATATGATCAGTTAGGTATGAAGCCAGAAATAGAATCACATTCTTCCTCTCTTAATAAAACTACTTTTATTAAACCATGATTTCTTTCTTGCCCATAAACATGTACTCAGCATGTGGAAGACACTCTAGGGGCAGGAAAACCACACAAAGGCAGGAACACTTGATCTACCATTAGTACAACAGGCACTGTTCTTTTTATGAGCTGAGAATTAGTCTCTAGCTCCATTTTTATCACCTCCCTCTTTGGGGGGCTTTCATTGCATTTTTTTTTTGAATCATTAGCACTTTCCAATAATTTTCTGACCCAGACTTTGTCACCTCTTTGCAAATCATTTTCTGAAGATCCCTGTTAGAATTTTATTCTCAAGATGCCAAATATTTTACTTTTGGTAAAGAAAAAAAAGCTGAACTTTAATATTCATGGTACCCTCAATTTATTTGTTTCTTTTTTAAAGATTTTATTTATATATTTTTGTGTAGAATAACTGGGGTATAGGCCAGAGGTACAGAGGGTGAGAAGATTCACCAGGGATAAAGTGGGGAACAGAACCGGTGGATCTAATGAAATACACAGCTGAGGGGAGAAGCAGACAAAAAAGGAGAGGTCTGATGTGCCATGTGGGTTAGCTCCCTGGCCAGGGATTAAACTCAGGCTGTGAAGGTATGGTAGCAGTGAGACTTAACCCCTTAGGCCACCAGGGAGGCCCTAAGGTACACTTAGTTTTGCTTACTCGTGCATCGTCTCCCAGTTTTAACTCATTCATACCCCCAGAATGAGTGTTGTTTTTTTTTGTCCAGCTAGACAAATTCTGTCACTACTTTCTGTTTTAGTTATCTGTTATAAAGCAATCATAGACCCCCAATTTAGCAGCATGAGCAATAACGATCATTTACAATTATTATCTGCTATAGCTCTTGGGGTTCTCAGAACCAATCTAGGCATTCTTTGCTTGGGTTTCTTTTGCAGTTGAAGGCAGGGATATGCTGGGGCTGAAGCCTTCTTAAAGCTTTTTTTTTTTTTCATATATCTGATAGATGGGCCTGGAAGACTAGAACACCTGAGCATTGCCATAAGCATCTCCATATTTCCTCTGTAATCTCTCCACCTACCCAGCATGAGAGCTTCCTTGTAGTCAGTTTGGGGTTCCAAAGCCACATGTAAAGAGAACTAAGCAGACGTTATGGCACTCTGTGTGATTTAATCTTGAACATGCTGCAGCATCATTTTGTCACATTCCATTTGTTATAAGCAAGTCATTAAGGCCAGACTATATTCTGGGAAGTGGACTTAGAGCCTAACTCTGCATCAGAGAATGGCCAAAAACGTGACACCACCAAACTCTGTACATGAGAGATTCTATAATAATAGAGACACCATTTCCAGGGTTCTTCCTCTTTCCCACTCATTTAAGGCCTAACTATTAGAATGCCACATTTAACTGTCACTTCCTTGGGGAAACCTTCAATTATCACAGCAGTCACTGGTGATGTCAGAACTGCTTTCTTCAATACTTTAGCAGCAGGAAATATCACATGCCCCTTTGCATGCCCATGTCCTACTTATACAACTAGCAGGATACTGTGAGGCCTTAAAGGAAAAGAAAATATTTGAATAGTTAATTCATTGACTAACCAGGATATCAGAGGGTCAGGTAGAATAATAGAAGCAGAATATTAATATAAGAAAAACAAAGTATTCCATAATCAATGAAGCAGAAGTTTCCTAATTACCTGGCTGAGTGGAATAATAGTGGAGGCTCAGGTTTGGGGTTCAGAAAAATTCAGTTCTAATTTAGAAACTTGACAGAGCACATCCCATCCATGCTCAGTCTGAACTCTATACCATTGATAAAATAAGATCCCTTGGGTAGTGACCCAGAGAAGGACAAACTAATCACCCCCAAATTTTAAGGTCACTTTTGGTATGCTTCCTCTTTTGAATATAGAAAATATTGGAGTCTGTTATAGAATTTATAAACTTCAGCCTTTTTTCATGGTATCTGGGTGATAGTAACTTAGAGACACCTCTAATAGTAGCAAATACTCATTAAAATTAAAGGTCTCTCAGAGCCCCTGGAGGGAAACTTTATCAGGAAACCAATTAGTTTAGGTCCAACCCTTACTCTCTCTGTTGGGAACTTTAAGACTACTACCATATTTCCTGTTTTATTTTCTTAACCTGTAATTAATTACTGCCCATTATGAATTCCCAGACCACATGAAGCATTTATCTGCAACATTAGGTCACCTGGAAGAGAGGTTAAATCTGTGAAAAGAGAATGCTGAGTGATTAAACAACCTCAGGACAGAAGATATTAATTCTAAAAGCAGCTTCCTGACTTGGCAAATAATCCAAAACATCCTATTCTCCACCCACGGAGAACCTTTCCATTGCTAATGTGTTCCAGGCGATGTGTTCCAGGCGAGAATAGCAGGTACTCCTGAACAAGGTCACTATTAAGACTCGACTCTAGGTGGTGGGGAGGCTCTCAGTCTTGAGCTTGATTCTTAAATGAGTATAACCCTCTCCTGCCAACAAATATCTAAATTAAAAACAAGTACAATCACAACAAGAATTATGACAAATGGGGCTAGTCTCTGTTAAGTAGTGAATTTTTTTTCAGTGTGATTTCTGAATCTTGCTCTCTTAGATTCTAAAATATTTTAGAATCTCTATTACTGATCCCCTATTTTACACATAGGCCTGGATAATGGCATGCATTATTCCATTTAATGTCCATGGTGAGGTAAGTAGTTTCATTGCAAATTTAAGAGGCTAAAAATGAGATTCAAAGAAGTATTGGGGGGGTCACAGATGATCAGTGGTAGAGATTTGATTTGAACCTGAAATTTGTTCTTTACTAAATATACATATATTCCTTTATATTTCATATTTATCAATATGTACATATTAATGTACAAAATGTGTATTATACAAAACACAGAACAAAGAACAAGAGAAGCATGGGGTGGGGGGGGGGCATGGTTCTTTCCCAGTCAACAAGGAATCCTGCCCACATTTGCTCAAGAAGGCTGAAACTCAGAGACATGAACTAAGAACTGTTCGAATCACCTTTGAACCAATACTTTTCTTGCAGTTTAGCCGTCCCTTTCCCCAGCTTATTCAGGAGATGATGAGGTGTGCTACCATGAATACATCTCTAAGCTGTTCATAGCACAACAAAGTGGGTATGATAGCAATAGGCCATGTCCCAGTGCAAGAACATTAAGAAGAGTAGTTGATGAAATAAAAAGGGGAGCTGCAGTTAAATCACTCTTCTTACTGACAATGTAATTTCAATTCCTGGTAATTATATGATACTTTCTCCTGTAGGTATTTGACTAAGGAATGATTGAGTAAATGAATTAATATATTATCTATTGGCTGCCTTCTTTCCCATTCTTTCTAAGCACATCCACTGAGTGCCTAGACTGTACTGTGACAGTGCTAGGATCCTATTCATGTTCTCGATGATTGCATAATCTAATAAAGTCATATGAAGGCAGTGTCTCAGGACTCGACACATAGTGAAAAGAATGTCTAAGTGATCACCATGGTGTGCTCCCAGGATTTTAAATAAACTCACAATAGTCCAGGATTATTAATAACATTTTCTAGAGGAGGTGATATATGCATGGAAAAGCTAAGTAAATTTTCTCAATCAAAACCAACTACAGCTGGGACCACTCCAGTGGCATAGCAGGTTGAGCACAGTGCTGTCAAGCTGTCTGCAGCCTCTGTAGTGCCAGTTTGATTCCTGGCCATCCAAGGAGATACCCACATAGTGCAGCAGACCTCTCCTGACTCGCCCGCTGCTCCCCTCAGCAGTGTCTTCGGTCCATCTGCCTGTTCTGTTTCCCACTCTGTTTCTGGTGAATCCTCTCACCCTCCTGCAACTCTGGCCTGTACCCCAGCTCTTGTATAAATAAAATAAATCTTAAATAAAAAAGCCAACTATAGCTAAAGAAAAGCTGAAACCATCATCTCCTTTCTATTGTATTTCATTGCTGCATATTCTTTATCAAAAATTAGGAAATATAAAAATGAAAAAATCCACGATAAGCAGAAAAATTCTAGTGTTCAAATACATTCTAGCAATGAACATGCAATGCTAGCTCCAATCTGCTAAAATTCTCAAAATTGATATAGTTTTATTTATAAATTATGACTCAGACAAATCTATTAATAGTAGACTAATTTAGAAATTAGCATTAAATGTTTATTTCACTGGAAGTAAAACTCCATCCTTCTTTTCAGATTTTAGATCACCCATTGTAGCCAGAAGGAACAATTAGCCACTTTATAATTAGATCAAAATTTAGTCACACTATGGAGGAAATGACCCAATCTTTAGTACAACCTTGCACCTCAAGAGTTCAATTCTGAGAATTTTCTTAGCTCTATATTAGGAGAGAATCAAAATTCCGCTTTGAATATTTAACCTTTACAATTTTTCCTTCAATTTTATACCAACTACCATGCAGTGAACACACAGTTTGACCCCACTACTATTTAATTATGCATTAAATATAATATTTTTAATTCATGTTGCAGATATTTCAACTTGTGGCTCTAGAAACACACAAACAAATAAAAAAATCCCACTTTAAGAAACTCTTCGTTGGTAAGCGAGCATGTATGAACAATTTGAGGACAAGGACTGAATCTTTTATTTCCATAGTCCCATTTCTGGGCTCAAAAATTGCTTGTTGAGTATGTGAACAAATGATTCAATGCTGATTTATTTAATATTCACTTATTCATTCATTTGACAAGTATTTATTAAAATCTGGTAAAGAAAATGGAAAAATAATAATAGTGGAAGACAAGGATTATTGTAGGCTGGGTTTATATGGGAAGGATTTGCCAGAACTTTCTGAAAAAGATAGAAAGGGACAGATTAAGGGAGGAAAATGATATGGAATGAAAGGAAGGAATATTTTATATAATGCATGAGCAACCAGTTGTACAGATTTATAGGAAGGAAAGATGTGTCTCTGACCCTCATGGGAATTTTGAACCATGGTAGTAAATGCTGTTCTAATTTGTTTCCAATTAACATTTTCTTTCACCTTTTTTCTTTGAACTGCTTAATTATTCAGGCAAGTCCATGGTCCTTTCTCAGAAACATAGAGTCCTTATAATTTGTACTAACTATTGAGTGTTCCCATAATTCAGACCAGGGGAAGTAAACTGTAGAGAAAAAACTGGGAGATGCTTGGGGTGGGAGGAAAAAGAACGGAAAAGAAGGATTAATTAAGTTTGTTTCTACAGATCCATCTCACATCCATTGCCATTCTCTTGTGATAAGGATGTTTTCTCTTCTGGTGATGGGGGGCAGCTTCTTCATGGGAAATTTTATGGGGTGTTTTTAGGGGGAGAGTGGGGAATCAAAGATCCTTCTGCAGGTGCTGTTTCTCAAGTGACTTCAACTGAAAACAATCAATGTGCCAAAGTGGGATAGTTTGAACTGTTTCAAGGACATTAGTGAAAAAAATAGGGAACTGCAAATGAGGTTGTAGTTTATCTAATAATACTGCCCCTATGTTAATTCTTGAATTTATTATTATACCATTCAAGACTTT
The DNA here is from genome assembly GCF_964194135.1 of Talpa europaea. Lineage (NCBI taxonomy): Eukaryota > Metazoa > Chordata > Mammalia > Eulipotyphla > Talpidae > Talpa > Talpa europaea. The sequence goes on from NC_140077.1 coordinate 15,412,723, forward strand.
AGCAGTATGGGAAACTGTAAGGGGTTTAAAGGAACTTGGTACTCTTTGCAACTTTTTTTTTAAATCTAAAATTATTTCAAAATAGTTTAAAATAAAAGTAGAAATGACTTAAAAATAATAAAAAAAAAACACCATGCAAGCACCGCCAAAATAAATGTTTCAGCATCCTTCTGGCTCAGCAAACTGTCTTCTCCTGTCTTTCTAATTTCTTTCCATTGATTGCCAATACCTTAATTTTCTTTGATACTAACTCAGTGGTGCACTAATGCAGATTCACTGCATTCTTTTCCTGGCTAATTCTGACCAAACACTTGACTCTGGAAAGACATCTCTGGTTCTCCAAGGCTACCTGATGTAGATTAATTTCCTCACCTTTTGGCACACTTGGGCTGATATCAAAGCTGTTCACACTTTAGACATAGCTGGTTTTAAGGTATCAAAACATGCCACCAGAGTCTGTCATTTTTATTACTTCTTAGTCCCAATGTTAGAGTCATTTTGTTTCTTTTTTCTTTTTTTTTTATTCTTTTTTTTTTTTTTATAGAGGCATGCTTTATTTATTTATTTGTTTGTTTGTTTGTTTTGTTTATACAAGCACTGGGTACAGTCAGAAGCGCGGGAGGGTGAGAGAATTCACCAGAGCCAAAGCGGGGAGCAGAGCAGGCAGAAGGACCGAAGTACACTGCTGAGGGGAGCAGCGGGCGGCAGGAGAGGTCTGCGCTCCATGTGGGACCCTCCTCCAGTGGCCGGGGAGCAGCCGGGGATCGAACCGGCGCCGCAGAGGCTGCGGGCAGCTTCGCAACCCAGCGCTCAACCGCTGCGCCACCGGGGAGGTCCGTTAGAGTCATTTTGGACAACATTCTTTAAATGTTTGGTCCCAGCTCACAAACTCTAATGGAAAATAACCTCCTTGAAATTTGCTTTAACAAAAATGATAGTGAAAGCTTTCACTGGCGAGAGACTAAGTCATGTGCCAATCTTGAGTAAATGGACAGAGAAGATAGTTTCTTGAAATCACAGTGTGTATGGGTGGGTGGGTGGATGGGTGGGTGGGTGTGGGGGTGTGTGTAGATGGGGTGTCGGGCAGGGGAAGAGGGAAGGGAGATACAGGGTGCAATTACCCAGAGGGAAGAACAACTAAAACAAATAGAAATTAGAGGGAGATAGATGAATCCAAGGCAGAGTGACTTTGAAATAATTGTACAAATCTACTCAAAGCACACCACACACCCACACACATGAAGGATAAATATCACCCTTCACATTATCAATATTCAACCAAAAAGGGGTTGTCTGACCTGTAAAGATATTCATTTGGCAATTAACAAAGTCTTTGCTTTAAAGGATGGGCATGGAGCCCAAATTAAATCTCAGTTCCTGTTGGCAGAGCTGGCAGGCACCAGCCAGGCGCTGACTTTTGGTGAGCAACCACTTTGATGCACACAGGTAGCCAGAGTGCTGTGGGCATTATCTCATTTAATCAACATAACATTTTGGGCTATCATTATCTCTGCTTCACAGATCAAGAAACAGCCTTCAAAATATCAAGGAACTGGCTCAGGAATCTCCCAGATGGTAAATGAGGATTTGATCTGGGTCTGTATTTACAATAGCCCTTGCTTATTCAATTGCATCACGGAAGCAGCTGCAGCGTTGTCTGCAGGTACAATTCCAGCTTTCCATTTGGTACATTGACATGGGCCTTTTCCTTCATTTCTTAGATCTCAACCTTTATGACTCTAGAAAATTGGTACAGAAAATGAATCCCTTTTCTCCCAACTGAGGCTTCTTCCTCTGATGTTCACTGACTATCTAGTGAGGCGACTATGAAATAACAGGCTGCAATCACACAGCATGAGAAAGCTAGTTGTTATCTTCCCCAAGGGAGCGGATGTGAAGGTGAGCTCACTCCGTCCGCTCACTGAAGAATTTTGCCTTTATTACCAAGACGTTTCAGTAATAATTTGAATGCTTGTTTACATGGTCTGTTGCCTACTTATCTGAACTATTGACCATTTGTGTGTTACCTAGGCAATGGATTTGGAATGAGGATTTATCTACATTGGCCATAAGCAGAAAACAGACTTCACTAAGTAAAGGTTTGATAAAAATAAATCAACCTGAAAGATTCCCAGACACAAATTACTCAGAGGAGGGGAATGTGGCTGATGGAAGGTTTTACTATAATTTTTATGAATTTGTTATCTTTTAAAATAAAGCATAAATAACTGATGGAGAGAAATGAGCTACACCATGAATTATAAACACAAATGAGTTTATAAAATGTCTGCAATGAAGTGGATTTAATACTATTTGACAATAAATATATATAAATATAACAGTCCACTGTAACTAGAAACTTTTCTCAACTTGTCTTTCAATTTTTTATTCAAATATACCATGATTAAGACTTTATAGGAACCTGCAGAAGTATTTGCCTTCCTGTTTCTACTGCTCCCTTCTCCAAATGTAAATATCTTTACTCTTGGGTAAAATGTACTTGAATCTCTCCTTCTTATTTATGATTGTAATGCTTGCAATCCTGACTATATGCAACAATTCTAAAGTTCCATGTTTAAGGTAATTACAGTTTTTTCATGGGGTTTTGTGGAAGTAACAGAGACAGTCAGGATTCTGTACCAGTTAGCCATAAACAACACATTATGGAGCAAATAAGGGTCTTTCCTTAACAGTCCTGCACCATTGGTGTCTCAGCAAGTGTTAATTTTCTGCACTCTTGTGCCCACACAGCACAGGGCTTCAAAGCACTGCACTCAGATTGTCTGCATAGATTCCCAGTTTACAATCCCCAGCTCTGTGTTTCTGGGAATGTCATTAGTGCCTCAGTTTCCTGATTTGTAAGAATAATAGTTGTTGCACAGTGAAGTAGTGTGTGTGTATATGTGTGTGTGTATGGGGGGTGAAGGCAAAAGAGAAAGAGACTATTGAACATAGATATGTTGAGTGTCAAACATAATCCAAATGATCGAATGCCAGCATAGATCAATAGCACTTCCTCTGGCGCCAGGATCCTTTGTAATAGAGGCAGTAGTGTGTATGGAATGACTTACATGTTAATATTCTTCTCTTCTGCTGTAGATGAGTCAATAATACCAACCCATTCAATCTTTCCAAATTGAGTCTAGAAAAAACCTCAGACTCCTTCCCAACACATATTCTATACAGCATGAATTCATTCCATTACTCGAGATGTAAGCAATTTGCTAACCCTCTGCTGACATCACTTAAAGTATAGCTTAGACAGTCAAGCCAGAGGAAGAAGTGGAGGTTGAAGGTGCTCAGGAAGAGTACAAGGAGAGACTGATATTCCCTGTGGCCTCTGTTTAGATGATTTCCAGTCATTCTTCATTAACCCAGCATGATGATTTATAAGATCTTAAATCTAGCTAATGTTGGAAATTTGTCTATGCAAAAGCTAACATAATAAAGTTCCAGATTCATATAGATGTTTCCATAAAAATGACAGTAGAATTTATCCATGCAACATGGCATGTGGAGGAAGGAACTGCAGGAACGTCAACTAGCAGTTATCCTTAGTAAGTGGGGAAATAATATGAAATTTATTCTTTCACTTCATTAACCCTTAATGCAGGTAATTATTGAATTAGCTCAAGTTTACTTTTAAGTGAATGAGATTTGGTGTATTCCCTCTAGCTGTACTCCTTTCCTTGAACAGGATGTGCTAGGAAACTTCTCTCTGATTCCACAAGAAAATTCTTAGCCTAATGCAATGTGATTCATGTTTTGTGACTGGAAGTGAAAACATGGAAAGAATAATGGGAGGTCCCAGTTTCCCTGTCCTTCGACTGGTAGAGGAAAACAGACCAAGGTATTTCTTCCTCTGACTTTCTAGTGAGCATTTCTTTTTTCCAGTCTCCCTACCTCATATCATATACTAAAACAAAGCCAACCAATTATTAAATTCCCTTTTAAAATGGGAAATCACTGACCTATTACAACATCTATGCTTTTAGGAAAATTTTGCTTATTTACATTTTCTTGTATCTACCAGATCATAAAAGTTTCCTTGACCACAGGAGGACACTGACTTACTGTCCTTAGTTGAGCAAATCATTTGCTGACTCCTGATACAAGTTGAATAAATACTTCTTTCTTTATTCTAGGTGTTTTGAATATCAATGTGGAGGTGATTTGAAGTGAGTTTTTGCCTATGTGTGGAATTGAAGTATGTTTGCAATATGTCCATTTTAGAGTTGAAGGAAACTTTTTCCACTATCACATGATCTCTGTAGCAGAGAGGAGTTTTCTAAAGGAGAGATAGAGAGAGGGGACGGGTGAGGAAAGAGGAGGGAGAGAGTAGAGGCGAATGGAACAAGAGTGGAGCATTAGGTATAAAGAATTTAGAGACTCTAGGATCTGGAAACTTCTGGACAGGGGATTGCGTGCTTAATTAGGAAGACAGGATGGAGTGAACCTGACAGGGGCAAACACTGCTTGTAAATGCAATTGTTTGATAGTATCAGGTTTTTTAATGCTTGCTTTGCCTTTTTTTTTAACACAACAATCCTGTTACTGCTTGTGGGTTATGAGCACTCAATAGTTTACTCTGGCTTTTCTTTTTGTCATCTCCAACACGAATTCTACCACCAAAGAGAGAGATTTCTAAGGTCCCAATCAATACGTCAAGGCAATCTCTCAGTTTCCTTGTTAGGAATTGATAACCTTTACCCGGATTATATATTATTATACCAACCTGTTAGTGTAAATCAGGAGGGGGCATCAGATGGACACATGTACTTTTCCCAATTCTCTTCCCAATATTCATGTTTCTTTATGATTAGACTCTTCTTTTTTTTAATTAATAAATTTTATTTTTATATTCCCCATACAATTGCAATCCCCCCATTCTGACCCCAATCCCTCCCCTCCCGCCCCTCACCCCCCAAAAAGTGTCTCTGGTTCATAGTTTTTGTTGATTTTGATTTTCACTTTCTTATAGTTATTCATTTAACTGGTCCCTTATTTAGGTTTTCTAGATTCCTGCTATGAGTGAGACCATCCGGTATTTTTCTTTTTCTTTTTGGCTTATTTCACTGAGCATGATCCCTTCCAGCGCCATCCATGTTGCTGCAAATTGCATGTGTTTATCTTTTTTGAATGCTGAGTAATATTCCATGGTATATATGTACCACATCTTCTTGATCCAGTCATCTATTTTTGGGCATTTGGGCTGTTTCCAAAGCTTAGCTATTGTAAATAGTGCTGCTATAAACATAGGGGTGCAGGTGTTCTTTGGAATTGATGTTTCTGTGTTCTTTGGGTAAATACCTAGGAGTGGAATTGCTGGATCCTGTGGAAGCTCTATGTTTAGTAGGTCCAGAAATCTCCACACAGCTCTCCATAGTGGTTGGACCAGTTTGCACTCCCAACAACAGTGCAGAAGAGTTCTTTTTTCTCCACAACCATGCCAACATTTGTTGTTGCTACTTTTTTTAATATGTGCCATTCTCACTGGTGTAAGATGGTATCTCATGGTAGTTTTGATTTGCATTTCCCTGATGACAAGTGATGTTGAACATTTTTTCATATGCCTGTTGGCCATTCGCATTTCCTCTTCAGAGAAGTTTCTTTTTAGCTCCTCTGTCCATTTTTTGACTGGATTATTTTCTTTGTTGTTGTTGAGTCTCATCAGCTCTTTGCAGATTTTTGTGATCAGTCCTTTATCATTAGTCTTGTGTGCAAAAATTTTCTCCCAGTTGGTGGGGTTTCTCTTTGTTTTTGTTATTGTCTCTTTTGCTGTGCAGAAGCTCTTTAATTTGATGTAGTCCCAGCTGTTTATCTTTGCCTTCACTATCACTGCTTTGGGTGATGTGTCTGTAAAGATGTCTTTGATATGCAAATCACGTAGTGTTTCGCCTATATTTCCTTCTATGTATTTTATGGTTTCAGGTCTTATGTCTAGTTCTTTAATCCATTTTGAGTTGATTTTTGTATATGGTGTGAGGTAGTGCTCAAGCTTCATTCTTTTGCATGTAGCAACCCAGTTTTCCCAGCACCATTTATTGAACACACTTTCTTTGCTCCAATGCATAGTCTTTGCTCCTTTGTCAAATATGCATATAAGAACTGGGTACAAACCAGGGGTGTGGGGGATGAGAGGATTGAGCAGAGACAGAGTGGGGAGCAGAACAGGCAGATTGACTGAAACACACTGCTGAGGGGAGCAGCAGATGAGTCAGGAGAGGTCTGCTACACCATGTGGGTAGCTCCCTGGCTGGGGATCCAACTCATGCTGCAGAGGCTGTGGATAGCTTCACAGTGATGTGCTTAACCCTTTGAGCTACCAGGGAGGCCCCCACAAGGTAGATATTAATATTTCCATCTGCAGATGGCTAGACTGAAGCCCTGGAAATTAAAATGGCATATATAACAAATTGCTGTTTGATCAATAGGCTGAGATGTTTTAACAGGAGTCCTTGCCGAAGTTCTTTCCAAGCCGAAGTTCTTTCCAGAACCCTATCCTGCCTTGTGTTCTTCCTTGGTATCAAAAATTTAATCTTTGAGTCTTTGTTTATCTCATTCTTGTTTTCATTTATAGGATTCCATACCAAAAACCATGCTAAGTAGTTTTATATTTTTTTTCTTCATCACAAGTTTAAGACATATGCATTTATTCATCTTTTAAAGTTGAGACTGAGAGAGAATAGCAAACTCTTTTTCTTTTTTTAGATTGTAAGGTAGGCGATCATACCCAGACCTTTCCAACTGCTCTCCCAAACCACATTCCTTGCAGGATAACTTCACATTCTCCTTTTTTTCCAGCCATAATCAGTATATTTCAAACTGTGACACTTGGCCCAACCCTCAGGCTGCTCTTATGATTAGATAATTTGATGAATTAATTATGAGAAAGGAGAATGAAGGAAGAGAGAAAAGCACTACAACTAACAGATCACAAAAGAAATCAAGAACTCATAAAATTAAGAAATCCCCTGGTCTAAAGCATCCCCAACCTCTAAAAAAAAAAGCTAAGGTGGCCGACTTGGTAGTGACTTCCATTTCTTAGCTGTCACTCTTGCCAGCTGAACGCTGCCATCTTGGAGCAAGTTTCCTAATCTCATTCCTTTGATACTATTGACATTCATTTCAAACTGATCACACCTGTCTTCAGGCCATGGGATGACTGATGCATGTATGTGCACTTTTTTCTGCTTTTTCTGTCTCTTCCTTCTATCATATCTCCTCCATCATCATTCATTCATTCATTGACTCATTTTTGGACCACTTCCCCTTCACATTCTTTTCCCCCTTCTTTCTCCTCTATCTTGTGAGTTAGAGTCACAGAGGAAATGCTGACACATTCCTCCCTCTATCTTAGTCTTAAACATGCATTTCTTTTTTTTTTTAAGTCTGTGTTTTTTTTGTTTTAAGATTTATTTACTTATACAAGCACTGGGTACAGTCAGAAGCATGGGAGGGTGAGAGGATTCACCAGAGCCAGAGTGGGGAGCAGAACAAACAGACTGACGAAACACACTGCCGAGGGGAGCAGCGGGTGAGCCAGGAGAGGTCTGCTGTGACGTGTGGGACCCTCGCCGGCGGCCGGGAATCGAACCGGCACTGCAGAGTCCAGCACTCAACCACTGTGCCACCAGGGGAGGCCCCTCAAACTTGTATTTCTGCATGAAAAGAAATCTTGTGAGAACATTGTGGAACTTTTTAATACAAATGGGAAATCTGTCCATCCCTCACCTGAAGAGGATGGAACTGCAATTACTACCTCTGAGCCTCCATTCTAAACTCTATCCATCTAGGTGGTGAGAAGGTTTTGCTTCTGCCTAGTCTCAAGTCTTCCAGGTCCATGGCCAGCTCAGTCAGTTTTAAACAGACATCGGTATTTCTTTTGGTTAGTGACTGAACCATTTATCTCACATTAGAATCATTCACAATCAATCCAAAGCTCTTCTCAGAGATCCACTTTACCCTTTTATAATAGAGAGCTCCCTCGAAACACTCTGGTTTCTGAGAACACTTGAGAACAGAGCTGACCATGCGCTGGCACCTCAACATACTTCATCTAATCTCCTCCCCCAACCCCCAGGTGATTTCTGAAACAGCTCTTTGACAAGAAAGCTGATACAGTTATTCTGAGCTCAGTCCCCATTTAACATCAATTAAGATCAATTACTAAGTAGTTTATTTATGTTTTGATGAGACCCGAGATCCTTGTTTAATAACTGCTTACACAGATCACAAGATTTCTGGGGAATAATAAAGGATCATCCTCATGATAAACTCAAACTTTCTTCTCCCTCCCATTACATCAACTTTATTAGCATAACGTACGACCATAAGAAACAACATAACAAAGCTTACTTCCATTTTAGATGTGAAGACAGGCAAAAAGTCACTGCTTTTTGTTTTGGTGTGGGATGAGGAATAGAAAATGTCATTCCATGGATATATAAAAATAATTCAATCCTTTCAAGAAGATAATTTTCTAGGTCACTGATCACTTACCCAGTTCAGAGTTAGAAAATTTTCTTTCTGAGATGGAAAATGATGAGGAAGTGAAGGGAAAAAGAGCAACAGTCATATCAACTGACTGACTAGAGAAGAGACAGAAAAGGGGAAGGAAGAAAGAGGAGGTAGGGGCCCTTTTTAAAGCAGTGTATGCGGAATTACTCCTATAAAAGAAATAACAAACCAGCAGTGCAAGTTAAATAAATGATGTCTGGTTATTGAAAAACACACCTCTTCTCAGCTTCTAACACACTTAAATATTTCTAAATTAGACAAGTGGAGCCACACTCAATTTGGATGTATTATGATAAATGCATATCAGTGTTCTCCTGATTTACATTTTATTTTGAGATCTCAAAGCATTTTGCTCCCTATAGTTATCAAATTCTCCTTCATAGAAGAAAAAAATTAATATTCCTGTGGGAAGAACTACAACCAAGGGTCCCATCACCTCATCAAAATTCTGCCTGTCTCCTTCTTGGCTCTGTGGACGCAGCTTAAAGTCTCTCTCAGGCAGATTCTGTCTCCTGGTGGTAGCACCAGCTTATTATTCCTGGTTGGTCCTTAACCCTCATGAATCGTCCACCTCAGTATTCAAAAAGACTGTGATTGGCTGAACTGGGGTGAAGCTTCTTTCCTAGGGAAGGAAGGGGTGGAGGGGTAGTCCTTGATTAATAGTGTCACAGAATCACAGGGAAGCAAAGGGAAGATTCACAGAAGTCTTCCAGTCCATAATGCATGGCTTTTTGGAAACTTCTTTTCAGATTAACCCCAGTTAACTCCAGTCCCTCCTTCCTAATGTTAGTGAACATTAATAATGCATATCATTGAACTCACAACATTGTTATTACACAGCCCCACCTGAATGTGTTTGCTTGGCTCATTGCTGGTGCTGAAAAAGCTCTTCCCTTATCCCAATTCTATTAAACTTTCCTAAGAGAATCCCCTCTGCTTAGGAAGGCCTTACCAGCCTGCTCCCCCTGTTATTTTATACTTAAATAGGATATTTTGTGTTACTTATTAATACTTTCCAATGATACTAGAATTTTATCTTTCTCATCCACTGCATCTAATATACTACTTACTATATACCCTAATCACATAGGTAAAGACTGTACATTTTGAACAAATTATCAAATGGCGATAATACAACTACCCAGATAAGACTGTTGTGAATAATTATAACACTTATCATTTAGTAGATAGATGACTAATAAAATATCCACACACACATATATGTCCATATTTACATGAAAAATTAAGAATAGAATGTTTAAGCAGATAAGTGGCATAAATTAGACACTTAGTGCATGCATATCTCTGCTTGATTCTGACATGTAGGTTCTTCTACTTTCACCGTGTCCCTCAGGGTGAAAGCCTATTTCAGAAAAAAGCTTTTCTGAATTTCATTCCTCAAACTGAATGTAAATCTCCAAATTTTACTTGAATTTTGAATATGTAAGTCAAGGTCACAAGGAAATATTTGGATGCACATTAAATAAACATGGGCAAGCAATATATGTAAATTTTTTTCCAGCAGCCCTCTCTCTGGATCCATTCTCTGGAGAGTAACTTAAGATATGCAGTTATCTGTAGAACTATTTGCTTTCCATGTCTTTTAGTGGTGTCTGTAAAGAAATGACCAGTTCCAACTTTTTGTAATGAAATGCAACTAAGAAGTAAATATGACTAATGTCTACTTGCAAAGGTTTGGTGGAGGGGATAGAATGCTCGTGGGTCTCATTCTACTGCTTTCTTTTTGCAAGTTAAGAACATCAGCACACTGTTCACTCTTCATCTTGACTTTTAGTTCATGTATTTGTATGACTACATTTATTCATATTTGGAAAATTTAGAGTCCTACAATAACCATAGGGGATGGATATATATCCCACTGATAGAGTTATATGTAGCATATATATAGTACATGTTTTACATATATATTTTATGTATATGAATAAATCACACAGAAATCAAGCACATACTCATTTCTTGAGAAAGATTCAAAACTGAAAGATATTTCAAAGAAATGTATACAACTATAAACATTGAAAATATGATCAGGTCCCTGAGATTATTATCATTGGATGTAATGAGACATGAAGGGTTGTTTGAGTATATGTTGGGGTGGGTTGAGGAGTGGTCAAGAATGAGAAAACCTATCCCTTCCATATTTCTGAATCTTAAAAATAATCCTAGGGCCGCCCCTGGTGGCACAGTGGTTGAGCGCTGGGCTGCAAAGCTGCCGGCAGCCTCTGCAGCGCCGGTTCAATCCCCAGCCACTGGCAAGGGTCCCACATGGCGCACAGACCTCTCCCACTGCCCGCTGCTCCCCTCAGCAGTGTACTTCGTCATTCTACCTGTTCTACTCTCCACTCTGGCTCTGGTGAATCCTCTCACCCTCCCGCGCTTCTGACTGTACCCAGTGCATGTATAAATAAATAAATAAATCTTTAAAAAAAAGAAAGGATCATTTATTTAAAAAATAATAATAATCCTAGAAGAGACCAGTCATTTCTTGTTCTTAATCTGCATACATGTGCAATACTGCTGAGTGGAAGAGAGTATTATCTTTAAGTCACATAGACCCAAACTTAGCAAAGGTTTTCTTAATTATGGGAACTTGGACAAGCTTACACCAAGCTTTTAGGGTTTTTATTTGCTTGTTTTGCTATGTTCAAATTTTAGTTTTAAATATTTGGTTTTATAAAACAGTTTCTCTCTTCTAGATTATTGCAGAAGAGGTCAAGTAAGGTAATATAAGCCTAATACATCATAAATCACTCCAGGAAAAATAAGAATGGTGATGATGATTTCAGATGTTGCACCTACAAAATGATATGCCACAATGGCTTTTTATAAAGAACATTATAAAGTTCTCAGAAACCCATCAAAGAAATTTCATGACAGATTGCATAGAGGGACTAAATCTCAGGAACAACCATTGTTACAAGTGATAAAACCAAAGTCCAACAGTCATATATACAGGTGTTAAAACCAAGTACCCACATCATAATTACAAGCACACATGGCCCTGGACTTTCATTTCTGTGAAGTTCATCACACTGAAAAATCTTTACATGTCCACCTTCTCCACAAACCCTGTAAGAGATCTAATTAACAGAGCTGAACCCGGGATAGCACAGATGGACAGTGCTGAGAAAACAGCAGGGAGAAGGCAGGAATGTAAGGACAGTCTCTAGAGGGCGTGCACTCCACCCTGAGCAGAGTGCTGAGTGCTCAGGTGCATGTGTTGGATATGAGAACAGGGAATACACTCGTCTTAAAAAAAGTAAGCTGACTTAATGCATGGCTGATTTCGTAGACCACTGTTTTCTATACAATTGGTTATGAAGAAATTTTGTAGATACCTTTTTAAAACATCCATCTTCCCAATTACATTACAGTGTATCTTGGCTTTTAGTTTTCAGTGTGTGTGTGTGTGTGTGTGTGTGTGTACCAGAAACAATTTCAGTCTGTAAGGAGACTGTTGTGGTTGATTAAATAAGGGTCCAAATGCACCAATCTTCCAACCCATACCATTTTGCAAAGTGACTAGCATATTCCCACCCTTCCTCATGGCTGCATTTCTGGCCCTATCATACAATCATTTTATGTTTGGTCAACAGAATACAGTAGAATTGTCAATGTGCCAACCTGAACCTAGGCCACTAGAGGCCTTTTCTGATTCTATTCTGACACTCTGACCTTTGAATCTGACATGAGAACAATCCTCGGTGAGTTTGCTGAAGGGTGGGGGAACAAAGTGATGTCATCTAGTCCAGGATTACTTGAGCCTATCATTCCCAATCAAGGGGGCTTTAAAGGTGACCCTCAACTTCAACTTGCTTAGATTTTACACTGGCTTCTTGCTAATCTAGGCACCTGCCCTCCATTTTTTCGAGCATTTTCTTGAGGAAATTTGTAAATTTTCAACCTGTTCCCTTTGAAATGTAAAGTTTTTAAATGTGTTTTTGGCTCATTTACATATCTTTCTATTTAAAAGTTTTTGTTTTGTTTTATTTAGTTCATTTTTTTATATTTGCAACATATGAGTAAAACTATATAGTGATTACCTTTTCTCAAGGACTCATCTGGAAGCCATGTTATTGAAATGGAATCATTAAGACAGAGACCACTATCATTTCAGTGGGATAAGCAGGAGGGAAGGACAAAATTCTGAAATTTTTGACTGGACTTGCCCAGATTTGGGAATGTAATCCAGAGACCAGAGCCAGAGAAATGTTTAATCTTGGTGGTGATACATAATCAATTTGTGAAGAATAATATATTCAGATACATACATTTTTCTGAACTCTGAAAAATGGTGGCATCATGCTTCTAATAGTACCATTGCAAGAAGACACTAACTGGAACTAGAGAGAAAGCCCAGATGAGGGCTAGTAAGTCTTTTAGGAAACTGTATTCTTGCTGTAGCTATTAGAAGGGATGGAGATTATGACAAATCCCATAGAACACCTGTCCACCTGCCCATGCATGAATCTAATTGCTAGGTATTCTTTTCCTTGAAAATGACATTCCTGAACTCATGATGAATAAATGATATACAACTTCCCATAGAGAGAGATGTCTACATTCATCTACATATGCTCTCTCCCTTCACTTTCTGACGTGAGTGGCAAAAATTTAGCTGCAGTCCAAGGAGAAAGACTGCTTTAAGTAGGATACCTAGGAACCACATCCTTTGCTGCAGACTATGCATTGAGCACCAACCCTGGACAACTTAATAGTGTCATTGAGGTAATATTTCTTTAGTCCTTTGACATGAGTAGATGGAAAAATACCTCATCCAACCTTGGATAGCTGAGTTTTCTCCACTGCACAATTGACAAATGGCAAAGTGACCTAGACTAGACCTTTCCTTGAGATTCAAGATAGAATTGTGGCTTGAGCTTCTGAAAAATGGATCCATTTTCAAGTCCTAACCTTGTACAGTAAACATGAAAAATAAGAGGCTCTGCTAGACACTTTTAGGTATGTGTCTCTTCCCTGTCCCCTCAGTATTTCCTCCATCACCCCACCTCATATGTCCTGTTAGTTTCATGATGAATTGAGCAGTCAAAATGCTCAGCCTGCTTCTCTGTTTAATATGGAGACTCTCTGGTACTTGATAAAGTGCATCGGTGATGTTCTGATGACCTTGGTAGGCCTCCTTTGCTGCTTGAATGCTCACACAAGCACAAAGCAAACAGTGTTAAGGATATTGATGAAGTGAAAGACTCCCTGAATGATGGTCCTGTAAAGAAGTGGAGAATCTCACTGGAGACATAGCAGCAGACCTTAGAGAAGCTGTGCCACTCACTCAAAAACAGAAACAAATATAAAAACTAATAGAGAGCTTGTAAAGGGGTATGTGTCTACCAGCAAGAGCAGAGGAGAGAAGTGGGAGACAAAGGAGGTAGATTGAGTGTTTCCTTAGAGATAGAGTTTAGGGCAGGGGAAGAACACAAGCTCTTAAGTTGTTTGTAAACAAAGATACTGGAAGTAAGACTGGGAAGGTTGAAGTTTGTAGAGGATTTTTGAGATTTTTTTCTTCATTAATTTTCCCATGAATGTTCATTGCTTCCTGATTTTCCTTAGTGAACCACCTCTTTCTAGCTTCAAACCAGATTGTTGAGTTAGCGATGTGGTGTTCCCACCTTCTCCTAGCTCCAGGGATTGAAATTTAACTCAAGAGGTCAGTCAGAGCATCATATTATCCCAGTTCATGATTTTTTCAGAGGTATATGAAACCCAGGTCTCCCTAAGACAGTGATATTAGACCTACTTCAATCTTTCTTGGAATTAATGGAGAAAAAATACCTCTTTTTATGAACTTGATGTTGTTTTTCTCTACGTTTTTATATGCACAGGCTGCTTCGCCAAAGAAGATATACAGTAGGCAACAGATATATAAAATGATGTTTATCATCTCTTATTAGGGAAATGCAAGTCAAAACAACAACAAAATTATATCGCATAACTGTGAGAATGGCTATTCATATATTTATACACAATAGAATACTATTCATCTATTTAAAAAACAGATGAATAGATACTTCTCCAAAGAAGATACACAGATTCCCAACAGGCACATGAAAAGTTGTTCACCATATCTTATTAGAGAAATATAAATCAAAACAGTGAAATATCACCACATACCTGCTTTATTATGGATACTTGAAAGACTGTTTCACACTCCATTAATATAGTGGGCCACCTATCAATACCTCCATGCCCAGGTTTAACTGTCAATAGGCCATTTTAGGAAGCATTGCCTGGTAAATACATGTATTCATGGACTTAGATCACCCAGAAATAAATTGCTTGTAGGCAACCTAACTATAACCTCACTTGGTTTACCCTTTGGGGTTCTAGTGTGACTATATTAGAGCACTAATGTCAATATTAATTGAAATTAATTTGTGAATAGCACTGGGAATGACTGGCATCACTTATTCTCTATAGTACACTTTTCCTGGTAAATGATTACAAGTCCAAATGAGAAAAGAATGGACTATTATATACTATGTGAACAAGCAAAGGCATGCTCAGGGGGACATAGCTTCCCTTTCAATCAATGAGAACTCACTTAGCTTTGAAAACTCAATGAGCAATGATGATTTTTCATTGGGGTACCTACCATCAACCTTCTGTTCATGTCCATCTTCTATCTTGTATTTTATTCAGTCTCACTGGTCTAATAGTCTCAAGATTCATTCTGACACATTCTCCTTTGGTTCATTCTAGTAAATAATAACCAGATATTGCAATTTTTGGTGGGAGTACCTGCTATTTTCTTCTACAGTGTGCATTATATTTATTTGCTTGTATTGAAATGCCATCATTGCTATTAGTGTAGATGAAATGAGGGACGGTGGAGTCAATATTGAGAAAAGCAGAAATCAATGTTACACATCTGACTCAGGGGAAGTAATGGCCACATCTCAAGGTCACTTTTTTTTTTTTAAGATTTCTTTATTTATACAAGAACTGGGCTATAGGCCAGATGTATGGGAGGGTGAGAAGACTCACCAGAGTCAGACTGGGGAACAGAACAGGCAGACTGACTGAAGTACACTGCTGAGGGGAGCAGCAGGCGAGACAGTATAGGGTTGCTCCGCGGCTGGCGGGGATCGAACTGGCACTGCAGGGGCTGCAGACAGCTTCACAGCACTACACTCAACCACCTGCGCCACCAGGCAAGCCCTCAAGTCCACCTCTCATACAAGGAAGATTGCTGCTTCTTTTAGTCTACTGATTTAGGGGAATATAGACATTTGCTTTACTTCTGCTGATCTATTCAAATATGCTTCTCTCAGATCTCAGGGTCCACTATGCTTCCTCCCATAACCCTGACTGTATTGTGTCAGATTCAAGGCTTTGCATTTACTCTACTTTGTAAATGATATTTTCATTGTTAAAGCTCAAGTTTAACATTCAGCACAGCCACCTGGCTGTGGACAGAGTTAAAGGTCTATTTAAATACTACCATGGGGTACATATACTCTCAGAGTAAGACTTGAGTTGATAGTTGGCGAACTTTGAGCATGCTATGCTCATTTTTCAAGGCTTCTGGAAATGCTGAACAACTTTATAACATTCATACTTTAATTTTTCACATACTGCTTATCACCAATCAATATAATCTAATGCTGCTCCTTCCTACTTAATCATGTCTGGGAAGCATGCACAGGCATCAGAATACAAGCATGTGCATGCATCAAAATGACTGGATGGCTTTCTGCAAAAAAACAGCTTAGAGTCTGCAGGAAAGTTCCGTGGTAGAAGGAAGCAGCTCAGAGGATGTGCCATCAACTTACAACCACAGCCACTCGTTACTGCAGCAATAACTAGAATATAATATGGATCAAGAAGTAGTAAGTTGGAGTGGCAGTGATTGCCCATAGAGGCTACATCTGCACAGAGCCCTGGGGAATATCCTTTTCCCTTAGGACTTTTTATAAGAGAAAATTTACAAGGACTATGACAATTACCTACAGGGTGGGAGATCCGATCTCTGTTGCCTGAAATTCTTCATTTTACTTTGTCAGGATATTCACATCCTTCATGATTATTGGCATTTCTCCAGTCAGTATTGACATGTTCATTAATAATTTCTTTTAACAATTACTTACAGTAAATCTTTAATGTGCACTGATGCTGAGGAAGACATAGTTATCAGAGATATACCTCAACTTCCATAAATGGCATAGTCTTCTTATGCTTAATTCTGAAAACAAATTCTGCATCCTTGAGTTCTAGGGCTTTGGGGGTGAAATAAAGTGCATTGGAGTCTAGAAATCAAAACATAGTTTTGGCATCTCAGTCATCTAATTTCATCAAACAGATAGAAAAATTTGGGATATCCGTCAGTAGTTTGGAGAAAAATGATTAGGTGTTAAAGTTTAACAAAAGTGTAGAGTTCAAAAATACAGTCTTTGAGGAAGCATAAGTGCAGGGGGAAGCCTTCATTTAGTTCAAGGAACAAATACTCGGGTAATATTTTAAATGTAGAAACATGTTATTTTCAGCATTGTCATTTGGAATTTCAACTATATAATCAATGACTCTGAAAATTCAATAGTGATTAATGCTTTGTGAGGCAGCAAATAGAATCCTAACTGCTGCTAGATGACAAGTAAAAAAGAAAACTGAGTGAGGGAGTAGCCTCGCCTGCTCCCCAGCATTCACAATGAAACTCAGGAAAGGATTGCATGAGTGAAGTAGGCTAACTTCTTCAAGCTTCTGTATGAAGCAACTGATTCCAGAAAGAGAGACAAATCCAGGTTAGCTCCTCTGGACTAAGGGACCTAAGGCAAGACAGGTAAACACATGCTGAATTAAATCAGTTAACAAATCTAAGCAAGCCATATTTTATTTTATTTATTTATTTATTTATTTATTTATTTATATAAAGTTCGGGAAACTATTTCTTAGTGGAGCACAGAAGAAATCCATGATTCATTAGTGGTGGGGAAGAGAAGAGAGAACCTGAAATGATTTATACTTAACATTTTTGATGAATAAGAGATAGCTGTCTTATTATGAGTTGCCTTAAGCATGAGAATTAAAGCTTCTGAGAAGGTAGTTTATGTGTGAGACTATAATCTCTCAGAGCATGTATAAGGGGCAAGGGAAGTAAAGTGAAACCAGTACAAGTGTAAGATATTGATTGGGCCACTGATAAGGATGACTGATCCCATGGCATCTCCAGAGGAACTATTGAAATGGGTCTCTAAATTGTCCAGAAAATGAATGGTGAAAGCATGTGCTCCCAAGCCCCTTCCCCGCTGGCCAGCATTAGCTCCATGGCCATTAATTTCCTGAGTTTGCACTGTGTGTGCATAAGTGCCAATTAGTTCCTACCGGAGTCCTAGGCCACACCTTCATCCAGCGAGGGGAAGGTGGCCCAGGGCCTGAGGCAGCACGGGAACAGAACTGGTTAAGGCTGTGAGGATGAAATGTACACAGCAGTTGACCAAAACATATCTTCTGACTTCACTCTTTGTGTTCTTACTCTCCACAAGCCAATCTGATTCTATAAACAAAACTCAACCAAATGTCACCAACATGCTAGTGTATGGACACAAGCAGTGACCTTCTCGGCAGTAACATCCCCTGAATTGTTTCCAAGTCGGCATTTAATCTTTGAGTAGTAAATCATGGCATTCAAGCTTAAGACACAGCTGCCACAAAGACAAAAGTGTCAAAATAAAATTAACAGTGCAACATACTAATAAAATGGGGAAACCCCTGTATTCCCTATTAAAAAAAAAAAAAGATACTAGTCTGGCCCATATTTATTATCCTTTTCTGCAAAAATTCATTTTCCCAGAAGCTTATGAGAAGCATACCAACAGTAATGAAGCAGAAAAATGATGGATGTTAAGAAATTAAGGTGTTCCAGAATGCGTTATAAACTTGTACCTCTTTGTTGCCCATGTACTTGTGATGAGCTTGCAAAGTTTTAGACCTCTTTAATTTAAGATGGAGCAGTTTTATTTCTTTCAGCTACAGTGAAAATAATTTCCTTATCTATCATTAGAATGGTTTAATACTTTCATTAATCCACACATCATAAAGCAGAAAGTGATTTTTATACCTACTCCAATCAGTCATTGTGCCTCTTTCTGAATAGAAAACGGTTGTTTTCTGCTGATTCCAATGGTAGACTTCAGGCCAGTGTCTTCAGTACCATCACAAAGAGGGGAAGGCTGAGACATAGAAATGCAATGTTATCATCTCTCTGTGGCATAATTTGGATTATTGTGATGAGCAGCAGAATGTTCTCATTTATATTAAAGACCCTTAACTTTGTGGCAGGACAAAGAAGGAGCGGGGAGGGGGCAACCTGGGGTGCAGGAAGTTTGTGTCAATCATATCTGTAGAAATCTTCCTCTCATTTTCTGTCTCCTTGTGGTCAATAAGGTGGACCATATTTCGGAACAGATGACATGTCACAAGTGCAGTAAGTTACAGCCACCTTTCTCAGATGATTTCCAGCTAGGTTTTCATTTCACTAATCCATTGAGCAAATTCAGAATACCCTCTCTCTCCCTACTCAGAACACTTCACTTTCTATTACAAATGTGCTAAGGGAAGAAGTATTTAGAGTGTTTTATTAGATAATTTATCAGTCCCCAATGATATGGATCCCAATGGAGTTTTTATCACCCTTGGTGATAGTCTAGTATAATTGAAAGAGTGTGTACTATGGAAAAAAGATGCACAGAGCTGCCATACTGATCAGAATTCACAGCAGCAAGACCAAGTCCTGAAACACAGATTTTGCTAATGAAATCCTGAGTGTGCGTTCCCGCCCTCATCAGGCAATTGTGAACCCTATGCCCTGTGGACCCTGGAGCAAGAGTGTGGCACTTGGTAAAGAGGCGAGAGATATATTAAAGGAAAGAGGAAAATGTAGGATGGGGTGTCAAGTGCATAGCCCTCCCTGCACCTACACATGGCAAAAAGCACGTGCTCTTATCCCCAAACTGCAGCTCTGCTAAATCCTAAACCTTGGGAAACAAAGGACAGGAAGCTTTGGGTTATTGCACAAACTACCAAGACTGTTTCACCCTCTCCATGTTTAGAACACTCCTGGTTAGCACCAGTATTCCTTTTTTTAATCTTCATGGATAATTTTTTAAATTTTATTTACAAATATTTTACATCATTCTTCCTCTTTGTACAGTGTATGCTTTCTCCATTGTTCCCCTTAACACCATTATTTCTTTTAACATGTACTAACTTGTATGTTTACATCTTCATGCCTGAATACTATTTTAGATGCATATGCTATTTTAAAGTATTTTCACTATGAATCACCTGTTTGGTTCTTACTCTTCTGAGAAGGCAGGTGTTCCACCCATTCAAAGATTAAAGACAAGAACTTAAGAGATGTTCCAGTTTATATTCTAGGAAATGGAGGTGCTAAGACGAATGTGTGGATTCCAATTGGAGAATTTAGCTTATATATTTTATTGTTGTCGACTTAATTGCCTGAAATTTATTTAAAAGTGGAAAAATTCAGCAGCTAAAAAAAAAGTGAAAATATGAAAATGAACTTTATGAAAGAAAGATCCCTTCCAGAAAGGGATTAGAGAAATTATAGAGATACTTCCTGGGTCTCCTGAAGTCTTTGACATGCCCTATTTGGATTTGAAAACAGCCTGTGTAATGTAGCAATTTTGTCCCTGGTCTGAATAATATCTCAGAAAATTATATAATAATGCACAGCAGGAGAAGAGAATACTTTCTGATTCCCCAAAGCAATAGTTTTATTCACTGAAACCTGATTACTCTTTTATTCAACGTAACTGGAAAGGCTACAAATGATATTAGGCACCAGGATAATACCTGGTCTCATTAAGATGAGGGAACAAGTCCCACATACTTGCTTCTTTGTGTCACCCAAATGTACTGCTCCTCTGGGGGGCATATTGTTGGGTTTTAATCTCAGGAAGTAACTGAGTTCAAAATTCAAGAGTTACTTTCTGTCCTCATGTTTACAGTTCATTCCTGAAATTGTGTGCTCTGATTTCTTGATAGAGGAAAATGGCACTACATATTTTCTTTACAGCAGAAAAAATTCAGAAGGCAAAAAATCATTCAGTGAAGGTACATCACTCACCAAAGTCTTCTTCTGCTGAGGGACTGCGATGTCTTAGTTGTTCCCTGTGTTACACAAAGACACACCCTTTTCTGACCCAACCTTCTGAAATGTTTTCATCAGCCTCCTGTTAGACATGTCCTGTCTGCCTTACACTTGACTTTGTCAGGACAACTTGTGGTGCCCGGACTTTAGGGAGCTGAAGAACTTGTCCCACAAGAGAAGGAACTGAGACATCACAAAGTTTTATAATTGTGACTGAGACCCTATAATGTTTTTACTTTTTTGTTGACTTGATGAGGGAAAGATTACATTAGTCCATATTATAAAATAAAGTTCAGGTCTGTATAGAATTATGAAATGAGTCCTGGGCTTAGACTAGAGAGATGGGGATAATGAGGTGAATAAGGAGGAAAGAACCAACAGAAGAGGGCACCTAATATTTAGAATGAAACAGAAAGATAATTAAAGCCAATGAATTTATGCCATAAAGATTTCAGGTATGTTGCTAGGGCATTTCCAGACTGTGTCTATCCTAAGATTGTAAACTATGTCAGATCATTCATCTAACATTCAAGAACTGTTGCCAGATACAGCCCCCCCACACACACACCCCTTATTTTGCCCCTCTCAGTCTGCTCCTGCATTTAGCCAAAAGCTGTAACTTGATCTGCAAGGATATTCACTGGCAGCCTCATCCTCTGACATTCTTCCATTTTTCCCCCTCTGTTTCAGTTTAAAGTCCTGCTGGGAAACTAGTTGCCCAGGACCTGAATCTAGCAAAAGTACCAAAATAGTGCCCAATTGTTAGAATAAGGAAAATATTTCACTGAATACATCTTCTTCTGGTTACAAGTAGTACTTTGCTGTGTTGCATTGTGTCTATAGCAAGACATCCAAAATCCAAGCTTGAATGTCATCCACTCACTCCTGTTCTAAGACAAGTGTCCCTCTGGCACCGAGTTTGGACTAGAGTGGAGTTGGGTTAACCATGAACTCATTATAATGGAAACCAGATATCTCCCCAAAGTCCTTTACCTTAGCCTTTTCCCCAAATGACAGCAACACCTTTTAATTAAATGAACACTTGTGTTTGTACATGCATACATATTTATATTGCTGTCTATTCCTATAGGTCAAAAGGAAAACCTGAAATAAGGCTGCTCGTATCTCTACCCATATTTTCCTGGTCTGACTCCAGTGACACTCAGTGGCCTCCATCTCCTTCAATGTGCTGGGAACTTTGTGTCCTTGTTCTCTCTACTCTGAGACTGGAACACATTTAAGTGCCTGGTACTACCCCCTTGGCTCAAGCTCAATAATGTAATTTTCATCCTCAATGATTTTGCTTAGAATTTGCCAGCTTTTCCATTGGACTCAAAATTTTTTGCCTCTCTATAATCTCATAGTTCTTGGTTCAGACCTCAATTTCATCACTGATCATGCTGACTACAAAGTCTCTTTTTTTTTATAACTAGCTTTCAGTCCTCACAAACAAGGAGAATGTCTCATAGTCTCTGTAACACCAGTGCCTAATCTAGAACCTGGCACTTGGGATGGGTTCACTAAATGTTTTTCACATTACCTGTCAAAGTCTATGGTGTGGTTTCTGGTCCTGGATGAGTGACTCACTGGTTGTTTAACCTTGGTAAAGCAGCTCTATTTCTGACGCTTGGTGCTTCACAAAAATTCCACTGCCACATTAACCTTAAAGCATTCATTCCAAATTCAAAGGAAATGTGCTTTTTAAAAAAAATGTAGAAAAGCACTCTGCCACCTCTACACTGACATGAAATAAATAGAATACAGTAGATCTGTGGCTGATCAAGGGCCAGGGGTTGTAGGTCATGTTAGTGTAAATGCTTGAGTTTAATTACAGGCCCTGCCTCCTGACTAAAGACACTGAAATCTACAAACACTGCAGTTAGAGTCTTAACTCTTCCAAGGACATTTCCAAAGGGTGGTATTTATCCTCAATGTGTATGTTGCTCGAAGGGTCAGGCAACAGTTTTTGTCTGAGATTCTTTGAAACACTTAGGAAAGTAGAACAAAAGTTTGGGTAATGGATTTTAAAATTATGGCTTAATATGGCAAAATCTGCTAAGAGATATATAAAGAGAAATGTCATCAAGAAAAGTCTTTGCATATCCTGTTTTGAAATAGTGTATGTAAAGTGAAATCCTACTCAGAGGACATGTTGGTCCCAACCAGCAATTTCCAAAATTATATTTCGTAGCTACCTCCAATGACAACACCCCCCCACCCAAATTTAGGAAACAAATTAAAAAACACATTTGTTCTGCTCAAATTATTGTATTTCTTGTCCTCTGGGTGGTGGATGTACGTTGCTTTATTTTCCCCAAATTAAAAATCGTAAATTTCTTTTCTAGTTCAAATTGCTGTACAGCAAATTATCTCCAAACTCATTTGCTTAAAATAGTCATTTTATTATTCTTGTGACTTCTGCAAGTTGGGAATTCAGTTATTGTTCATTAGGCCACCTTCTCTCTTTTTCATGCCAGGGCCCACAGATGAATAGATTTCAGAGACTGTGAGTACCTTGATGGCTGAGGGCTTGTCTCTTCAAAGAGACGATTCCTGGCATGCCTCCTACCTGGTTGAAATGACCAGGTGACATTAAGATTACTTAATGTTCTTATGTATTTACAAATCATAGTTCCATTTGGCTTGGAGTCTTTCAACCTTGGGTAATTTAGAATAGCTAACTTCCTACATGGCAGCTCCCATCTCCAAATTCAAGTGTTCCAATGAATCAGATTGAAAGTATAATCCACCTAAGAGGCATGCAGTTTTAGCATTCTATCGATTGCACACAAGTAGATGCCCACTTAGATGCAAAGGAGATCGGGCATCTCAATGGAAACAGTGTCAGTGTGCTTTCTGTGGGAAATCATGTGTTTGTCCTTAGCAAGATAAACGTCCAGAAATGTAACACTTCGTTTTTATCACTCATGAATTGAAACTAGCCCTCTCCTTCATCCCTGGTAATTCCTTTGAAATGAAGGCATTGAAAGTGTGGCTTTACCATGAATATGAAAATTAGTAATTGGCATTTTCTCTCAGCAGTTCAAATAGCCCTCAATATAATTGTGTGTAAGTAGATTTTTTTCTATTCCCCATTTCAAAGTCCCACTTTCCTGTATCTGATTCAGTTTGCCTTTGACTGCCTTAACCTTTGGGAGTTTGCAACTTTCAGCAGGTGAAAGACTTCTGGTTTTGGTAAACTCTGTTCTTTTATGAATTCTTCTGATAAAGTGCCTGGAAAAAGGAGCTGGAAAGTATATGATTACATCATGTGTTGCCCTACTAATAAAGCTCTCTATAATTACAATGCAAATGAATGCATTTAAAAAGTAATACGAGTAGAATATTTAAAGACTGACTAAAAATAGTTTGGATGAATTTTTAAAATATGCCATTACTTTAGAAATTAATGCTTTTTGGCTACTTTGTGAGGAGATGAGTTTTCATAAGCCAAGATTATGAATACATTTAAATTAAAATGCACTTAAAGGTAGAACAGAGAAAACTAAAAACAGAGGTATTTTCCTCTGCCTCCTTAGTCACAGCACCTATGTTGTGCTAGAGGGAAAATGGCAAAGTTTGCAGCTCAATAAAAACTTCAAAATTGATTTATGTTCCTTTACATGGAGCTTACATTTATTCCAGCCACCAAGAACAAGTAGGGGCTAATGTACAAAATTTAATTTTTTAAAGATATCAAAAATGTTTCGTCTTTGCCTCTAAGAAACTTTGTAGTAATTTACAATGTGGCAGCATTTTTCCTTGGGAAAATTGGAAGGGATTTTGTTTAGTTTCTTTAGGAAATGAAATAATGGGGGATTATTTCAAGTGAAAGTAAAAGAAATATTATTTTTTTAATAAAATTGAAGTTAGAATCGGTTGTGACTTTATCAACATTATAATCATTAGTTATTTAGTTAAGTCAGTAGAAGCCTTTTTATAGCAAAATGAAGAAGGGGGGAGATGGGGGGGACTTAAAGATAAGAGATGAGGAGAAGCTAATAACTCATGCCTGGAGCCATGTATATAATTTGGTGCTTAAGTATGAGGTATCGATAACAGAAATCAATAAATAATAGAAATATGAAAATTAGAATTGTCAGAAGCCTTGCTAGGGCAAAGCACTTGGATCTTGGACCCAGCCCGGGTGACTAACAGAATTTGCATGGGTAGAGGGAGTAAAGAGGGGTTTTGTAAAAACCACACAATTCAGCGTGAATGTGTTACGAGGTGGAAGGAAGGGAGGCATAAATTTAGAAATCATCTTGACTGTGCCAAACAACATCTCCAGAGCCTGAAAGAAGCAAGAAGGTTATGAAGAAATGTGAATTTGGTTCCAATGAACATAACGGATATTGGTGCTTTCACCTCTCTTTCCAAATGTCTGAAAAATAAATGACACTTATCTCTAGACTGAAACGATATTCTGTTAGCTCAGCACAATAAAGGAAAGTGGATCCTAAACAAGGAACATATTGTGGAATTTCAGCATGCCCAAGATGAAGAGGAGACCCTAAAAGATGCCGAAAGGATACAAAAGCATGAATATCAGGCCATCAGACTTCATTCTCAGTAACAACTTTAGGTGCCAAAGACATCAGAAGTATAACTTCAATAATACTATGAGGGAAATAATTTTAAGCTAGAGTTATACATACAGCCACAATGTCCAGCAAGTATGAAGATAAGACATAAGCATTTTGAGATATGCAGCGATACAATTTGTTTTCCCTTCCAGAATCCTTTCTCAAGAAGTTATTGAGGATATTCCCCAAGAAAAATGTCAGGATAAATCCAATAAAATGAACAGACAAGGGTTAGGGAACATGAGAAACCATCCAATGGAGGATGTAAGGTCCAGCAAGCAATGCTTTAAGAAAATTAAAAAAAAAAAAAATTGTGCAGCTATTGCTGAAAGGTTTAGCCCTGTCAAGGGGCAATCCAAACACCTAAGCAAAGCAACCAATTACTACACAAGAGTAGTAAAAGAAATAAGTAAAGCTAAGTACTCTGTATACTATGCAAGTAGGAGGGTGACTAATATTAATTTTAGGAAATAAAGCCCAAAAGTTTTCAACAAGAAAACCCATGCTTATCACATACAGCTTATCTATTTAGTGAGCAGTCGATAAGTAACAAAAAAAGGTATCTATGTGGTAAGCAAGCAATAGCTTAGTATATATAAACATATATAATTAAACAGAAATTTTATATTTAACTAAAATATTTGATACAACTTTATTAGGAGAATAGGCAAGAGGAGGTAGTGATTTGGGGGGTAAGAGTGATAATTCTACATGATATAAGGAGATAATGTGGAAACTAGACTAATCAAGCAAATTAAAACATATCAATATACATTTATTTTTTTAGACATATCAGTCGTTAAAAAGGGCTTTTCTCCATGAAGCAGAATTAGAGTGGGAAATATTACAGGAAAAACATCTGCATTTTGTTATGAACATTTTTATATCTGAATTTTCAAAACTGTCTTTAAAATTGTGAATTGAAAATGAGGCATTAAGAATTTGATGATTAGAGAAAGCTTCCAAAAAAGTGAGATTGATCCTCTGTCCTGAAATGGATCAGATGGTCTCTGAAAGTTTGAAAATATTATAATATGGAGAACAGTTGGGGTTTGATATGAGTTTTCATAAAATGACATGTAGCCTTATCCAGAGAAATATGGTAATGGGAGGAATGTTTTACCCGATTAGCATGCTCTACTTGGTGCCAAGGCAGGCCAGTAGGAGAGATAATTCAGCCAAATTAGTCCTTACAAAATACATTCGTATTGGATTATAAAAGGCATCCTTGCAGAAGCTAAGCACTTTTAGTTTATTCCTTGACCTCTCTATTACCTTTGCTGTGCTTGCCCAGGTAACCCTCAAACTTTTGTTCTGAGCCTCAAATTCTCCTGGAGTCTCAGAACCTACTAGGCCCTTGATTTCTTGATAATCCTTGTTCCCTGAACGCTCTTCAATCAAAGATGGTCTTTCTGGGATTTATTTTCTTAGGCATTCTGATCACTGCTGTGCCATTTGTCCTTACTGGATAAACCTTAGGTATACCACAGGACCTGAAATTTGAAGCATCATAAGGAGGTCAAATTAGGTGTATTTAAACCATTCTTCATTAAGAAGTACCCATGTATTAGTATGTATTTTTTCAGCTTTATTGAGGATATTTGGCAAATACAATTGTATACATTTAAATGTATAACATGATTTGACATGCAAGATACTTTGAGAAATTATTACCCCAATCAGATGAATTAACAAATATGCCTAACCTCATATAGTGACTATTAATCATTTTGTGTGTATGTATTGTGAGCATGTTCAGTGTCTATGCTCAGCAAAATTCAAGTATACAGAGCAATGTTACTAACTATAGTCAGCGTATTATGCATTCACTAGAAGTTATTCATCTTATAACTGAAGATCTGTATCCTTAACCAGCTTTTTCCCATCTCCCCTATATCTCTTATTCCCTCATAACCACCAATTTACTCTTTCTAAAAGGTGACTTTTTTTAATATTGCTTATTTTAGTAAGACATACATGAATGAGATCATAGAGCATTTGTCTTTCTCTGTCTTGGATAGTTTCACTTAGCATAACATCCTACAGATTCATCTATGTCATTGCAAATGGCAGCATTTCCTTCTTTCCCATGGGTAAATAATATTTCATTATTGAGCCATATAAATTCTTTATATATTTTGCATATTAATCCCTTATCATTAATATATTCTTCCATTCCATAAGTTGTCTTTTCATTGTATTACATCCATTGCTGTGCAGAAGCTTTTTAGCTTGATGCAGTTCCACGTAATTATTTTTGTTCTGCTTGTGCTTTAGGTCTCATATACAAAAAACACTCCCAAGATTCATCCTAAGTTTTCTTCTAGGACTTTAATGGTTTCAGGAATTAAATTTAAGTCTTTTTTCCACTTCAAATTAATTTTTTTGTAGATAGTGTACGATAGCTATAGCTAACTATTTTTAGACCTATACAGTTGGATTAACAACACATTAAAATGTATTTTTTCATTTTGAATTCATGTTTTCATTGTGGTATCCCAAAGTGTTAATGGTATCTGCAGAAACAGCAGTAGTACAGTCTAATCTCTTTCTGATTGCTGTTCTTATTGCTATTCATGTTGCATCTAAAGTTCTAATTTCACAACCACCTCAGTTAAATGAACTCAAATATACTATAGTATTCTTGGATCAGTGAGATGTTCTTGTCTCTACACCAACATGTGAGGGAAGTCTAAGGCGTTAATGCCTGCTTCACCTGGCTTGGACACAGGATTTAAATACCAGAAAGAACTGTCTTGCAGAAAAAGAATGGGCTTAAAATACTTTATGATGGAGTAGAACTGGGATAAGCTGATGGCATTATCTCAATCAAGAAGAGTTATCTTCTCAAAGTGTCTAAATAAGAAGGTCATGAGTTTTCCAGCCCTGGAAATGCTCAAGTAGAACCAATAGAATCTAAGATCAAGACAGGTCTTCAACTTTCTAGAATTAATTAAATGTGAAAACAGACACATTAGAAAGCAAAATGGGGTTAAGCATCAGAATCTTTGAATTAAGTTACCTTCACTTGCACTTTCTCTACCACAAATATCTACTTCTCAGCTGATGATCTTACACTTAGACTAGGCATATGCATCTGTAGAAAAGGACGCAGTTCTGGTTCTCATTATACTCCAAAGGGTGCGTAATCAGTTGCCATGGTAAATGTGATCTGATTGCCATCTCTGCTGCAGGACAAACCTCTTGCCCTGTCTCCCATCAGCACATCGGTGACTTTATCCATGTGCCTGAAATTCTCTTTTGTAGTCCTCTCCTCATGTCAATGCCTACCTCACCCCTGCTTATCCCTGCAGGGGTTGCCTGGCATGTATATAAGTGTTTAGGTTGCATACAGGAAACCTCTAAGGGAATCTCATACATGTCTCACATATATGAGCCATAGTATCAACGTAGCTCATACATACATATATACATATATACATATTATACAATGGAGAGCAGATGATAAAGAATGATTTTCTCATTCACATAAAAGTTTAGTGACAGGGAGTCTTAGGATATATTTGCATTTAAATTGAAATATATATACACACATATACATATACAGAGTGAGAGAGAGAGAGAGAACTATAACTGGTGAGAGATGTTCAACAGTTTCCTGTCCAATTTCCATATTTTACAAAGGAGAAAAGATCCAACAGTGGTGACATGACTCACTGAGGATCTTACATAGTTTGGGTGGAAATAAAATAGAAACTCTTCTTGAAAAAGACCTATCCTCGTCCTTGTTTACATAGGGCCCCTCTAATGAGGTTCTAATCCAGAATTCTTAGAGCCCCCCCCCCCCCGCCCCAGGCTCCATGAAGCCCAGCTAGTGGAATGGTGAGCATGGATGTCAGCCAGAGGTGACAAAAAACAATCCCCAGGGAAGTCACACAACACTGAGATGTTTCTGAAACAGTCAGGTCCCTTTTGATACCCTTTAGCTGGAAAGAAAAATAATGACTGCAGTTCGGTAGAAGGAGTGAAGAATATAATAATTGTGTATGTGAAGGGAAACAAAGCTGTATTTAGAAAGCAGTTTCTGTAATGTTTTTGGATGTTATGGATTACTTACAGGGTAAGATTTGAGACCATCTATGGACCAAAAGAACTTTCCATTCTTTTAGGAAAAAAAAAAAAGCAAAAATACCCAAGAAAGCTATTGGTCCCTATAGGGATACCACAGGTTATTATTGAGATTTGATAAAGTTTGTGTAAAGTGATATTGTTAATTAATGGTGTGATCCATTAATGCTGTAATATAGTAATTATAAAATGATGATAATTAAATCCCAGCAATTAACTTTATAGACTAAAAGGAAATGAATAAAGATCCTAAATTTGTCAATGAAAATGTCATTTATAAAATAATTAAAATATAAAAAAATGATAGGCTTTTAAGAAAATATCTAAACTGCTACATTTCACTGCAGAAAGAAGGGAGAATTTAGAGCATGAATCTATATAGCAAGTATTTCCACCCTCAGCACAGAGAATTATTTATGGAAAACAACTAATGCAATTAAAATCACACCTGTGCTGGTCCCCACATTATGAATTTTTGCCAAATTCTGAGCTGCATCTCATGTGGTCACCTGATTCTTGTTATTGGAAGATAGTTCTTCTCAGATCATAGATTTTGCCTGCAGGATCCTCAAGCATATCCTTAACCACACAGTCTCTTCATAGCTGAAGTTTTAGAAAATAAGGAATATGCAGTAGTAAGGTGAATGTGGGTAGGAAGACTGATGACTGAAGAGTCTGACTTTGGATGTATCTTGATTCTCTTAACTTGTCTCTGCTGTCACACACAGGTAAAAATTGCAAAAATCTATATGGTTGACTGTTCAATTGACTGCCTCAATCCTTAACTTCTAATGTTGTCCTTTAAGAGAAAATGGTTTCAGTACTTACCCAAAGAAAATGCATACATCATGTCAAAAGATACATGCATACCCATGTTCACTGCAATATTGTTTACTGCCAAGGTATGGAAACAACCTTAGTGTCCATTGAGAGTGAATGGATAAAAAGTGGTATATACAGACAATGAAATACTACTCAATTATAAGAAAGATGAAATCTTGCCATTTGGACAACGTGGATGAAACTTCCTTGGTATTATGCTAAGTGAAATAACTCAGACAAAAAAAAATGCAAATAACATATGACTTAACAGTTCTGTGCAAGGAAAAAAACCAAATGGAAAACGAACAAAATAAGGGAAAAGTAAAATTACAGAGACATAAAAAGAAATTGGCAGAGGGGTGGAAAGTTGGGGAAAGAGGAATTAAATGGGTAAAGAGAATGAAGAGATGCAAACCTCAAGTTCAAGAGTCAGTCCAGTCATAGAACTGCAATATACAGCAAGGGGAATACTATCAATAACACAGTTTTGCAAATTTGCAAGTTGCTAAGAGAAGATGGTACATAGACATTGTGATGATAATTTTGCAATGTTTGCAAACGTCCAATCTTTGTGTTCTACAGCTGAAACTAAATATTGTATGTCAATCACACTTCAATAAAAATTTATTTGGAAAAACAAAAGAGAAAAGCTAGCTTCACCAAAGTTGCATTTGCACAAACTTGAAACTATTTAATTGCACACCAAGTTCATTCCCTGGTCTTTTATAAAATTTTCTCTCCCTATTTTTCAAGAGTCAAAAATGCTTCCCCTTAGTGTCTTTGACATGAAAGAAATCTACAATACCAGATTGCCAAGCCAGTGGAAAAATCTATTGTAACTTTCTCAGTACCCTAAGATTCCTACTGATACAGACATAACATAACACAGAAAGGATAGACATGAAAATGATAACCAAAGACTGGATCCTCCTTTAACCCCATCAAGTAAGTGCTTGGAAGGTGACCACAAATACCTCGTGTCATCATTGCTGAGATAGAGCCATGCCAGGAAGATGATTAAATAAGAATCACCATGCCAATCGATGTTTTTCTGCCTTGGGCAGTATCATATAACTACAAAGGACACTTTGGGATGCCAGAATAAAAGTTAGAGAGAAAAACAGACGTTTGATAATCCATCAGAGAAATGTATAAAACCCAAAGAGTTAGGTGTAATGGTGTTTATCAATTTCACTAAATCAAAGTTTGGAGCCAGAAGAATGAAATAAACCAATTGAAAACAAATAAGGAAAGGATAAAACCAAGATCTTTCAAATTCCTTTACTTGGTAAATGTGGTAAGTAGTGAATGTTCGCAGATACTTTGACAACTGGATGTGATTTTCAGAAGATTTAGATTTCTTAATAAAAAAATCTTTTCCACTTGATTGGAAGGAAATACATTAGACATTAAAGAGAAGATCCTCAAGTTGTAAAGAACCTCCCAAAGTTTTCAGTGGTAATTCTTAGCATATTTTACAACAAGCTGTTCTTTTTTAAGAAAGTTTTTATTGATAAAGCATTAATGTATATCATTATATAATTTAAGGTATACAGAATTATACTTCATAATCTATATATGCTAAATTATGATCATCCCCAAAGTCTGGTTTCTATTCACCACCCTATATATAATTGACCCTCTATACCCATTTCATCCAGCCTCTGGAAACCACCCATTTGCTCTCCAAATTTTATTCTCAAAATGAGAAATAAATCTTCTGTCTGTAATACAATAAGTCTAATGCAAATATAATGCATTAAAGTAAGAGAAATTTTATTCTTTAGCCAGTATACTGACTAGAGAAGTTAACATTTATACCTCTTTCCCTTTTCTGCCATAAACATGAATGACATTATAAAATAAAAGGAACTAGATTAATAATTTAAGATGAACTGAGTGTTTTCTTCTGTTATTTTTGCCAGCGAGGCAACCATGCTGTCTTTCTTTAAAATCAATCTTAACTCTATTTTCTATTATGTATTTCCTGTTGTTCCAAACAAGACTAATTCATTTTATGCAAGTCGTTGAGCAATTGCCACTAAATAAGATTGCTTCTGAATCTCTCTCAAACAACCCCTTCTTGTTTGATATTTTTAAAATCAGTGTTAATAAAACCATATAGTCTTGCAAAATCCAATTTAAAATTATTTTTCACTTGAAGAGCTTCAGATTCCTAAAATATCTTTCATTTGTGAAATGAAATAAGAGAGAAGACTTTTTCTTCTAAAATAATTTTATGAAATGAAAGTTCTAAAAATCACTTTGAAAAAAGGGACATATTTGTCTGTCGAACCTCATGCATGTTCTCCTTGAAGAATAGTCAATACACATTGTTTTTGAAGAATATCATGTTGATTTTTTGTGCAAAATCTTAATTTAAAATTACACAAGTCATTGGGGATTTTTTTAATGTTATTTATGAAAATTAGTATTTTAATTTTGATTTCAGTGCAGATATTTTCTCTTTTTTTGCACCACAATAACGATTTTCAGATATCATTTCTTAAATATCTCAAAATACTGACACTTTGCCAATGTCAAATGAAGTTTTGTATCAGAGTAAATGTTCAGATACCTCAAAAGCAGTAGCTTAATATACTGCCATCGTTCTTTATATAACCATCTGTTAAATATTTAGGTAACACCTGTTCTGTACCATGTACTCATCTAGATATTATTTATCTTTACTGTCTTGTTTACTTTTATATTTGTTTTCAAACCTAATACAATTTATCCCATTCATAAACTAGATTTATATTATCTTTAAATAATATTAAAATTATAAGATTATATTGTTTTGGATATTTGAGTTGTAGAGATCCTTAAGTTGAGGAGAAAGACAAACATATTATGTCACTCATGTGGATTATAAAGAAACAGAGCAAATGAACAAGAAAAGAAAAAACTCACCCCAAGTGAAACAGTTGGTTGAAACAGGGTGAAGTTGTGTGGTGGTAAATGGAAATTAGACTTTTGGTGGCACTCATAAGTGGTATACACAGATGTTGATATATAATGCTATCCACCCAAAGATTGCGTGATGGTCCTATCTGTGCTGGGTTTCATATTTAACTCCTAGCATGTCTATAATCCATGCACAGGAACTGTGTCATAACCTCCCTCATGCTTTGTCTTTGGAGCCTACAGTCATGTCTTACCATTGTTATTTGTGATGGTCACCAAAACCTTTTGGAATTTGATGGGAAAGTAACTCACTGACTTTGGCTCTTGTTAGTTTCTCCATTAGAACATGCTTTTTTCTCAATTATTTCATCAAAATTATCATTAGTAATATAATCTTCCTTGTGCTGCATAATACACCTGAAATTCGTGTGAGTGTGTGTTGAGCAGTACATAAGGTTAAGAGCATAGTTATGACATAACAAAATAAACCTTTGTCTAAATCCTGTTTCAATTACTTCCAGAGTATGATTTGTAAACTCCTTGGCCCTCATTCTTCATGGATGTAAAATGGGCATCTTGTAACTCCTTACAAGATTGCTGTATGATAGACCTTATGCATGGGACCTATTGGCCTTTAATAAAGGCAGGTGTTTTATTCTTGATAGGTAATTATCTGCAATCTCGGTGTTGTGACCAATTGGCTAGATGTCACTGGGCACAGGGGATGATTTCTATAAACATGGAAAACTTCTAGTAAATATTTGTTGAATTGAATGGCTTTACTCAATATTCAGTGTAAAGCATTCTCTGTTCCCAATATCAGAAATAACTTCACTGATTACCAATTACTGATGAATGTATAAAATATGTTCTCATCCAACACTGACACTTCACCTTTCATAATTCTTCCTGGGATAAGATACTCCAACTATTTGAATAATTGCCAAATGATTTCTGCATCTAGACCTCATTTTCCATAGTTAATTAATGATAGTTAAGGATTATGTCAGTTTAAAATGTTAATATTTATAGCACCTAGTTCACCAAAATTGGAAAAATAATTTGGTTATCTCATTTTCTTAAAAAATATGTGAAGAAGACATACTTTCATTCCATGCTTTTATAAGCTTGTTCTTTTTAACATTTAAAAAAAATATTGTCAAGTTCTGACTTGGTTAAGATTGAAGCAAATTACTCTGTCACAATTAATTAAAAGAGCAGACATTTTGAAACATGCTGTTTGTTTTTCAACCCCAATCTGACATGCTGATGAAAGCAATTAAGCAAGGAAGCTGCCACCCAGAACAGCAACCCAGCCCAGGGGACACAGTGCTTTCGTGGAGAACAATTCACTGACTGTATTCCCCTAATTTCCAGCCAAAGCAAGCTATTTTCTCAGAAATAAGCTACAGTTTTAAATTGATTTCAATAATAAAACTGTCTTTTTTTTTTAAAGTGTCTAATACTCTAGAGTATGTACCAAACATGGTGAATCAGAAGCATAGGTGTGTCACAGTAAGCATCCAGAGGCCTCAGAATGTAGGCAAACACCACCTTTAAACAATTACATTAAAATTTTTCACATAAAAAGTGATAACTGGTCTGCCATTTTGTAATTCCCCAAATTCTCAAATAGAACAGGACTGTACATAAACCTATTCTCCTTGAGGGAACAGTATACCCTAAAAGAACTCCACCCAAACTGATGTTTTATAGGCTTCCCCCAGCCCCCTCCCCCATGCCAAAGGATCACAGGCACCAAAAACTACAAATACCATCATGCCATGAAT
This sequence comes from Talpa europaea, assembly GCF_964194135.1. NCBI lineage: Eukaryota > Metazoa > Chordata > Mammalia > Eulipotyphla > Talpidae > Talpa > Talpa europaea. The sequence goes on from NC_140077.1 coordinate 15,447,582, forward strand.
CTGCTGTGACTCTTCTTAAAAGGGGGATTGGTGGGAACTAAGGGTGCAGTTAAGCAGCCATGCTTGGTATAAGACTGAACACATGTAGGCATAAAGGGGAACTGGATTTTGCCAGCCTTCAGCGTGAACCTGGGGTCTCCAACTTAGGCTGCCTTACCAATAGGATGTATAGGATGTATTGACCAATTTCTCTCTCTCTCTCTCTCTCTCTCTCTCTCTCTCTCTCTCTCTCTCTCTCCCCCTCCCTATTCCTCCTCCCTCCTCTCTCCCTCTCTTCCCTGCCCACCCCCCTGCCTTCCCTTGGGTATTGTTCTGAGTTGTTTTTTTTTTTTTTAATAATAAATCTTATTTTTATATTCCCCATACAATTGCAACCCCCCATTCTGACCCCAATCCCTCCCCTCCCGCCTCCCACCCCCCAAAAAGTGTTTCTGGTTCATAGTTTTTGTTGATTTTGATTTTCACTTTCTTACTTACTTTTTTAACTTTCTCACTTTTGATTTTCACTTTCTTATTCATTTTCCTGGTCCCTTATTTAAGTTTTCTAGGTTCCTGCTATGAGTGAGACCATCTGGTATTTTTCTTTTTCTTTCTGGCTTATTTCGCTGAACATGATCCCTTCCAGCGCCACCCATGTTGCTGCAAATTGCATGTGTTTATCTTTTTTGAATGCTATGTAATATTCCATGGTGTATATGTACCACATCTTCTTGATCCAGTCATCTGTTTTTGGGCATTTGGGCTGTTTCCAAAGCTTAGCTATTGTAAACAGTGCTGCTACAAACATAGGGGTGCAGGTGTTCTTTGGAATTGATGTTTCTGTGTCCTTTGGGTAAATACCTAGGAGTGGAATTGCTGGATCATATGGAAGTTCTATGTTTAGTAGGTCCAGAAATCTCCACACAGCTCTCCATAGTGTTTTTTTAAGTGCTGGAGGGTGAAGACTCACACTCAGGCCATCCCTTTTCCTTTTGGGGTTGCCCCGTAACATTCTGAGGAAGATTCTTTTTTATTACAGGATAATGAGGAAAGCTGTTACCATCTTTATGCTAATTTCAATATTATTTGCAAGATATGGTGGGGACAAACAGGTAATAAAATCGAGAAAAAGGCCACATTTTAAACATTACTATTACTGCTACTGTTATTATTACTTCAATGGCCTTTATTGACCCTAGATCTTTGAGTGTTTCCTAATTAGCCACATTTACATTAGCCTCAGACCAGCAAGAGGACCAACTACAGGCTTTATAGCTGCCTGACTCAAATGTCAGGGTTGAATGGGCCTTGGGTATTACTAGCCTTGGTTTTAAATTATTATTGTGTTTCTATCCCTTAGCCCAGGGCCATAGCTTTCCCTGTCCAACTTCTCCAAGTGGACACAGTTTCCCTGGACATTATATCTAGATTTATCCAAATTGTGTTTTTATATAATTTCAGAATAGATAATTCTGGCTTGTGTTTTAAAATGCAGTCATTCCATGTACTTTTTGCAGTTCTATTTCATGTGTTTCTAAATTTTTCTCTCTGTTAGAAATTAAGGAGAATGTATCACTTCCCCTCTAGCAAGGCTCTAGATTAAAATTTTGTACACAAGGTGCAAGAGTAAAAAAACACAAGTTTCTATTGAACTTGAATCTCACGGTTTTAGCTTTAATTAATGGAATGCCCTAATTAAAAATGGCTTAGAACATATTTCTTTTGTGTCTGAGCAAGATATAAAGGGTCTTAGGGATATTCATTAAGCATCATAGTGGCTTCCTTCTTTTTCTTTGTCATCCTCACTTTGCTGGACTCTCCTCAGGTCTGTGGCCTCCAGATCACTAGCTGACCTGGCAGAGCTACAAGCAGGTTTCTGCACATCCATGCTGAAGAGAAAGGGGAAAGTATGTGCTTATGTATCTCTTCCATAAGGCCTATCTCTCCCACCTTGCATTTAGCCACACTTGATCTCACTTGATGTACTTTCTCTGAGCTCTTCTTGATCCCCATGACCTACCTTTATTCCACGTAAGCTCAAAGTCAATTAAGACATCAAAGACATTAATGTGAATTTTTAGACTTGATAAGCAATAAAGGGAGCAAGACAGAGACAAAAGACATGCATCTACTTTAGTTCAAAGGGTACTATCTCTGAATCTTAACCATTCAAATTCCAGCAGTCTCTACCCAGAATCCTATATACATATTCTGAAGTGATAGGAGTTGGAAGGAGTGATAGAAAAGCAGAATGGGGAAACATGGAGGGATTTTTAGGACTGGCTTTTCCCATAACTTAGTGTTATCAGCAAGTATCCATAAAGTAGCCCAGGGTCAAATGTCAGAGTATTTCATTTGCTGAAGAAATCATCTGGAAAACTGCATTGAAGGAACTCACAAGTGCAGGTAGGAAGCTTCATGGTGGCTTGGCAGGCAACTGTTTGAAAATCTTGGGTATTTACACCTTGAATGTCACATGTGGGAACTCCAGCGTCTTTGAGTTTTGACATTTAAATGGCCAGTGTTTGCAAAGGAAAACAGCTTTTGGAACGGGCCATTTTTATGAAATGTGACCACTAGTTTACTTCAAAGTCAGAAGTTTTACTTCCAAAATGTTATAGTTTCATCCTGATTACTGCAGATTTTTGTAAGCTTGCTTTGCTTACAATTATGATTTGGGAGGCATCTTACAGTTTAAGAGCAGTTCTTTTCAGATTATTCATAGGCATTTTTATATAAGGATTCACACAGTCAGAGAACATCACCTAGGAAGGAAAAATAGTATCTAAACCCAAACCTCTGTTCCCCAAAGGAGGAAATCCATATTCAGCGAAGTGCAGTAACTTATGGAATGTTACCTGGAGAAAATGTGGAAAGTTGGAGTACTTATTTTTTAGTTATCTTTATGTCAAGAGGAAACAGACGCTATATTGGAAGATGCATGTCTACTCTCAAGATACATATATCTTACCTGGACACACAAGAATAACACATGAAAGAGTTTAATAATGAACTACATAAGACTTGTAGCACAAAGTCTAGAGAAGGATCAGTGGAAATAAGGGGGAAGGTGTTAGCTTCTGGGGGCTCTCCCTGGGAAAGAAGAACACAAGAGATCCAAAGTATAATGGTGGTGTCCAGTCTGGAAATTATAGACATTGAGAGGGTTCATTTTGTCATCAATGAATGTTTGATTTATTAATTTTCCCCACTGGCAAATTATATAAAAAAATTAAAGAATACATGTGTGCCTACCTCCCAGTTAAAGAAAAGAACATTACTAATAGAGTCAAAACCATCCATAAACTCTCAATATTCTATGTGATTATTTCAAATGCATAGTTCTAACTAGCCAATATAGTAGTGATCCAAGAAACTGGAAACTACTGTCAGTGTCATCAAAAGCAGGATTTCCCTGTTGCTTGGAAGATAGGAATAATTAATCACGCATTGATTCTTTAGGAAGCAATAGTTCATTACTATTATCATGACAGTGAAATAGTTAGAGAAACATTTGGGTTAAGATGTAGAGACCACATGAATTTGAGAGGCAAGTCAAGGGAAAAGGTGACTAAAATCAGGTAAGGTTTTCCCCAGCACCCTAACATCCACACTAATAGCTAAGAACATCTCCTCCCTTTTGTACCTGACCTTTATTTAAAGGCAGTTTCTAACTTTGTTTTATATGGATTAAATCAGGTACAGGTCAGTGATTCTGCTTCTTTTTCCCTCAGGAGTGTTTTCTATTCTGAATAATAATGAACAATTTAGCCAAAGAGTTGTAATGTAATGCTAATAATAAGTAAAAAATGCTTGGATGGAACTGTCAGTGCTGAAATGAGAATTTTCCCCTCTTAAATGTATCAAGAATCAAATAGGAGAAATGCTCTGTTTATTCATAAAGAACTGAGTTTTTATTCAGTGGTTTTAATAAAAGTGTGGAGCTTCTTTAACTCCTGCTCCTAGTCATTGATTACTAAATAAGATCACTTCCAAGTCTCTTCAGCATCTGATTCTCCAATTACACAAACAAAAAAGGGTTCCATTTCCATTTTATTGGAATGACATTCCAATGCTTCAATAAGAAAACACAAAAGCTCTATACCTACAAGCACATCCCTACAGGCTCTGGTATTTCTTCTCACAAATATTCTTCCTTGAAGAGACATTGTACTTGGCAGTCACCCACTTAGAGATTAGAATAAAAATGAATAAATATGAACTTTACAAAGATAGGAATGTCCAGAAGAAAAGGGTACTATTAAGTACTCTTTGAAAACAATTCTGAACTGATAATATATCAGAAATTTCTGTTTTTTTCTTCTTGTTTCACTTCCATAAGATTGGCATTAAACAAGCTTTGTTTCTCAAATACCCAGGGGCATTGAGAAGAGATGTTTGGAAGGAATAGCGCATCAATTAAAGGCAAGGTCAAAGCATACAGCTCCTTTCTCTGGGATGTAATTAATTTATTCTCGAGGACAGCCATCTGGAAAGTCCCAACTAGTGTTAGGGTCTTGGTGATGTTAAAGAATTAGTGTAATTACATATCTCTACTTGTCCAGAGCAACAGAACATTTGTGCTCCCCAAAAGTGTCCCCATCTTCTATGTGTCTTAGCATCAAACCACTTTTGGTCTTAGGTGTGTCTTTGTACATGTTACCTATTTTAAGTAGTTCATTTAAAAGATTGAAGATTGGGGCCTCCCTGGTGGTGCAAGGGGTTAAGGTGCAACCTATGAAGCTATCTGCAGCCTCTCCAGAATGAGTTCCATCCCCAGCCACAGAGATATCCACATGGCGCAGCAGACCTCTCCTGACTCACCTGCTGCTCCCCTCAGCAGTGTACTTCAGACAATCTGCCTATTTTGTTCCCCACTCTGTCTCAGGTAAATCTTCTCACTGCCCACACCTCTGGCCTATACCCCAGTGCTTGTATGCATAAATAAATAACTCTTTAAAAAAACTAAAGATTGGAGATTGAATTTTAAAAATACCTGTAACCTAACAGTCCTATAAATAAGTCATTAAGTGCCATAATGAGTCAATGACAAACTCCTGTGATTTCAAAAATGCTGAAAAAAATTAAAATTTGACTTCCTTTTATTATGTAGTCAGAACTCTGTCATATGTCTGTCTCATTTTCTGCCTTGGTATTCTGGAAGATCCATAGTGTGATTTATATCTTAGGATCTTACAGTTCTTAAATTTAAATTTTCTGATTTCATCCTCATTATTAGTGTTCATTATTGCTTAATTCTTCCTTTTTCTTTGATGAATATATTTGGTCAGTGAGTTTTGTGCTGTTTTAGAATTTGTATATTTTATTAAATACTCTTTCCTGTATTTTTGAAGGCTCTTGAGCAAAGAAGAATAACTAATATTTAGAAATGCACTAGATATTCATAGAAAGTAAAATACATTTACATGTAAGAAAAAGTTCCTATAAAGAAAGCATCATAGGTAATACATTTGTAGTACATTTGTTGTGTCTCACACTGCTTTCAACACAGCAGGCATCATTTTATTGTCCTTTCAATCATACCACTTGGATGTGAAGTGAAGAGAGAGAAAGGTCAATTACTTTACCAAATAGACACATTTTCTTCACAGACATTGTGCAAATATTACAATACACAGTGTAATCGTATTACACTGTTGGATGTCTGTTGGTTGTTTTGTAAATCCCAAGGTGAAGGTCAGGAAGGTGTGAGGCAGGAGGGTGGTAGAGTCAAGGACCTCAGCACGTGCTGCCTTTTAACAAGGTACATAACCTTCCCGATCCACAATGTCCTGTGAAATGAAGATAGTGGGAGAATCTGCATTCAACCTGTGTTCAATCAACATTGGTTTGCTACTTACCAGTGAAAGTTATTTCTTTGAATATTAGCTCACTTGATATTTCTGTTAACCATATGACTTTGGTTAAAAGAAATTAAAAAAAAAACAATAGAAGGAAACTGAGACTCAGGAAGATTGAGCAACTCGGCGAGGATTGCATAGTTAGGTGATAGAGTTAATAAGTGACAGATAGACTCTGAAATTTTCTACCTGTTAATGGACATGATATTCAAGTGTATCTTCTTGGAATTTAAAGTGTAAGTGTCTCTTGAAAAAGGATGCATCAATGAAGTCTTGTTTAGTTCCTTCCTTAGCTACTGCGGGCTTCTCCTCACACAGGTAGTGCCGTGTTACAATGCAGTCATCTCTGAGTCAGGTTCCCCTGAGGCTTGAAAGATAATATCTCACCTTTGTACCATCAACCCCACTATTGTGTTAACTCCATTAACTCGACTCACTGAGTAAATGGTATTATGAATATATGAATGAATTAGCTTGTTCTCTTAGTGGATTCTGTTCCCCTACTGTAGTAGCTCCTCTGTGTGGTGTCCTCATGTGTGTAGCAAACATGCCTAGTTGCCCTCCCACTATCTCTTTGACTTGTCTTCTCTTTCACATAACCTTGATTTTATTTTTGGCCAGTGATGTTCCCAGTTGTTTCTTTATTCCCCATTTTCTTGAAGGAAGGAGAAGCTAAATGACATAGTTTCTGAGGAAGTAACACAAGTATTGGAAGTATTTTGCCTGTCAGAAGCAAGCATACCTTTTTTGTGCTTGAGTTCTTTTTCTGCCTGGAGTGCTGACTTGAGGCAAGAGGAGGAGAAGCCTTCTTGCAAGTTGAGAGTGAAAGTTGCAAAGGAAATAGTGGATCTTGCTTTTTTGAGCAGTGACATGAACCTGGGATTTGCCTAATCTGGATTCTTATTACATCATGAGCAACAACCTCCATTTGGCTAAGCTGTTATGATAGGATCACTTACATAAAGTCTAATAAAATCCATAACTAACAGAATTTAAAAGATCACTTAAACCAACTGCATTGGAGAGAACAAGTGAATATTTATGTAACTATGGTAGTAAATAGAATATTTTCTGTTTTTTTTTCAAATCATGATTATTATAGAACTCAGAATCCATATCTAGGATGAAATAATAAATTTTGTTGTGTATTTTTCCGAGATTATGTGATCATTTGTATAAAGTTCTATAACACAGGAATGGACAGATTTTTGTAATATACTCTCCAACATCTGTCTTTTAAACCTGCACAAATTCACTCTAATCCAAGGTAGAGAAGATATATTTTGAAGTATCAACATTGTACTCAGAACTAGAAGTCATCTGTTCCAGGCTTAGATTCTTGATACTTGGTGGCCAAGTTATGTAATTTTGAGTGAGTTTAAAATCACTGTAGAGAAGCAGCCACCACCTGTCACTGATTTTGTACTGTAATTGTGACCTAAGCCTGAAATTAAAGCTCCCATTTCCCCATTTACCCTTCCAACTGCTGCCTACTGAGGCTCATGGAATTGGCATCTTAAAGAACCCACATATTTCTTCCTGAAAATCACTGCCAACCACCTCTGCATTCTCACAATTATTCCCCAGGACTGCTTGTCTTTAGCTGTCACCAATATCCATGAAACACCCCCACTGAGCAGGGATCAAGAGGGTGATTGTCTGAGCTTGCTCATGAGTAAGTTGAGCTGTAAACTCGGGAAAATTTAGCTTCACAAGGAAAGAGAGCACAAATTTTACAGCCTCTACTTCTGAGAAGGCTTCGATTGAGCTGCATTCTCTTTGCTCATCATCTGATGAAAGAAAAAATATCTTCTTAGGGGAACTCCAAGGGGCAGAAGCTGCTGTGGACATCTTTCCTCTCTGCCTAGAGAACCCAGACTTTTAATCACATGACATATTTGTTCATTGTCATTAGAGATTTCTTCTGCTGAGGTCTTTCTTTAAAAAAAAAAAAAGATTTATTTATTTATGCATAAAAGCACTTGGGTACAGGCCAGAGGTGTGAGGAGTGAGAGGATTCACCAGAGACAGAGCGAGGAACAGAACAGCCAGATTGACTGAAATACATGGCTGATGGGAGCAGCGGGCGAGTCAGGAGAGGTCTGCTGCACCATGTGGGTAGCTCCCTGGCCAGGGATTGAACTCGTGCTGCAATGGCTCCAGACAGTTTCATAGGTTGCGTCTAAGGGAGGCCTTGCACAACCAGGGAGGCCCTGAAGTTTTTCTTTAGACGCCTACATCTCAAGATCCAGACCCGACTTTCCCTTTCTCTCTCCCCTACTAACTTCTCCTGTCTCTTTTCTACTTAGCATTTCTCTTTGTTCTTTATGTATACATCAGATACACATCAGGCAATATCCTGGAGTGAGAACACTGCAGCCATGCATCATCATATGTGAAAAATGCACAGACCCTCAAATACTCGATGTGTTTGTATGCAAGATAGGTATGTCAATACAGATCTCTTCATTTGTAATAGTCCATAAGTTCTAGAAATTATGCTAAAAGATATTCTGAGGATGTGAGGTACAAACCTTTTTTCCTAGGTTGACTTTTACTTCTTGAATAGCATTAAGCCTGTCATCAGACTAACATTTGGACACTAGTGCAAACACTGGCAATGCTCTGAAACTTGAGTGTGTAATTCTCTCCTCAGCATAAAATGAAGATCCAAAGGATTTGAAGTCATGTCTTCTTTGGTTAGTGTGCATTATTAGAATATGAACCATTTTTCTATATCTTAAACTGGTTGACAAGTAGTCTGCTTTTCGAAAATCCCCAATCCAAATCTCTAAGCTTACACCCTAAGGAAGCTGGTACTTTACATGCAATCCATTTCATCTCTTTATAGGAGTGTTTATTTTTTTAACTATATACTGAAGTTTACACAAATAAGTGATATGAAACATGGAAATGTCATACATATATTATAAAATAATAATTTTATATTCTCTCATTTCCCTAAGATTTCATAGAAATCGTATCATTTAATGTCATAATACAATTGCATAGATACTCTTATAATCCCTATGCTTCAGAGTAGATGCATCCCAAAATATTAGGTAAATAATCTAAGGTCACAAAAACAAAATGTGCAAAACATATATTAATAGATATTTGTATGTATCTACAGACTACATAAATATCCCTAAAATTTCCTTTGCATGAATCGTTCTTGGAGAAAGCTTTCAAATAAAGGTGGCCCACAGGGTCAGATTATGAAGATATAATAGTGAAGGGAATTAATTAAAAGGATCACTATACACAGTATGGGTTATAAAAAACACCAAGTATACATTTTCAGTAGCATGGTGATTTTTATAACCCTTGTCAACACTGAATACTTGTATCAGATGAGTTTTGAATTCAAAGAAAAGAAATAATAGGTCATGGACATTTATGTGCTTCTTTACCATCCAAGCCAGTCTTTAGCTTTGTCTCAGCAACAACCCCACTACCACCTGCACTGCTCTATTGGGGAGGCTATAAAAATATGGTAGTCTACCTGCTTGCTTGAGAATAAAGGCCCTACCTGTCCCAATCTAGGTCTGTTGCTTCTACACCTTTAAATATAGAACCAGGGTTAGATTCTGTTGTTTCCCCCAGTCTTTCTGACATGTCTAGTTGAGAGATCCTAAAATATAGTAAACCTTATTGTCCATCTGCATCTCAGATACAATACACATCAACTAGGAAAGGCACACAGATTTCCAGGTGTGATTCTATTTGATATTGTAACTATCTGAGGCGGGAACTCTCTAAAACACTAATAGAGCATATCTAAGAGGAAACAGGTTGCACTCTGCTGTGACCATGGCTCATTTTCTAAAACCTCCACCCACACATGCCCTTTTCGTCTGTTGTATTCAGTTTGGTAAATTTCTCCCCTTTGTGAGTTCTCTTTGGAATATAGGCATTATGTGTGAATGTGCTTTATAGAATAAAAATTATACAATGTTCCATTAATGAGATAATGTATTTGTTTGTTATGACAATAAACACAGCTGCAAAGTGGACCATAAAGAAATAGATGACTAGCAGATTTCTGTGCCCGATGTGTCAACAGTAATTGAGAAATAAATTAAATGATCCATCTGCTTCCCATCATCTACTCTTTTATTTTTGTCAGTATCCATGGTTTTTAAAACAAGTCATAATTATTTACACTAATTATTCACTAAAAAACATCCATATAGAAATTAAATGATTTTGTAATGCAATTTTGGCCACCCCTAACATACTGTGCTTCTTTCTAATGCTCAAATTTAATGACTATGATGGAATTTTTCTCCTTATTAATAGTTTTCACTTTATCATGCCAATACTATTGAATTTTCTCTTTATTACTGTCTTATAGACACTGCTAGAATAATATATCATATAATAGGCTTAACACTAATCTAATCTATTACCCTGGTAGTGCTTGCCAAGGGAAAAGAAAACAAACAAACCAGGAATAAAAAGAAAATAAGCAAATTACAAAAAAATTCCTATTGTATGCCATTTATGGCAGGAGATTCAATGTGCCTGCTACTAATATTCATAGGTGAGGGTTAAAATAGACAATAGCCATTGGAAATAATTAAATATAATTGTACTGATTTTCTTATATTTCATTTTTATACTTATTCCACTGAGAAACCATAAGTCAGAGCAGTTTTTTCTCCACAGCAGCAAAAACTGTGTTTTCTTAAACATGTTCACGTTCACGTCTCTCTCCTTTGAAACTTTTGTTTGTTTTCTTGAACATTCTTGAAATAATCCTATAAAATACATAGTATTTGGGATTAGAAGGAGGGGAATAGAAATATGAAGCTCTCTTTCAAAAGGTCTTTATTGGCATAGTCTTTAAAAAATGATATCTGTATTCAAAGTAAAAAAAAAAAAGAATAGAATAGAATATATGTAAAACCAAAAAGAAACAGAAATCTTCAAACAAATATAACCAGAGTTAACCCCTTGTTTATTCTCCTAGCATTTTTTTTGTGTTGTACACATATATTTTTTAAGTAAAGTTGAGATGCTATGAGACCGTTTTGCAATCTGTGTTCTCAATAAGATGGCACATTTTCCCATGTCTACATAGATCTATGTCATTTTAGCAGTTACTTAGATAAAAGCTGTGCTGTCATTTTCCACTGCTGCTCATTAGTACTGTAGGTATTATCTGGGTGCTTGGTGCAGTTTTTTATTCTGATCCCTCTCCTGTGATCTAGTGGGAGGTCTGAGCTGAAACTTTTCTCTAAAGTGAAGGTGCTTTTGACCAACATGTTAAACAGCTCAGTCACAGAACTCTACCCATCATAGAAGTCACTTTTTTTCAAGTTTTATTCAGGTATTATTGACAGCAAAGTTTGCATTTATTTGGGGTATATATCTAATGTTGTAACATATGTATACATTGTGAAATAATCACCAACATGAAGTCAATTAAGATCTATAACCCCCTATAATTACTATTTTCTTTACTTTCTTGTGTGTGATGAGAAAACTTAAGATTTGCCCTTTCAGCAAATTTTAGGCATACAATGTGGTATTGTTAATTAGTTAACTCACATCATAGTACAAAGTTTCATTGATATATGACAAATACCTATTGGAAGACACACTTTTTTAAAAAACTGGAAAAACAATGGCAGAGCTATTTTTAAGACTTTGAGGGTAAATTATTTTGTCCATATCTCCATCCTTCTACATTTCTATTGTGCAAGCTCAGACTGACCCCACCTACACAGGGTCTTGGGACTTCTTCTGTCTGTTCCATGGGGCCATTGTGGTGGGATATGAGGTACAGTTATCCATTTACCACTTTCCATTTACCACTTTCCATTTACCTTGCAGCCCCAAACCATCTTCATCCTTCAAATAACAACCTTCTTCAGAAAACCTTTCCTGTGATCTCAATTGCATATTAGCATCTCTCTTCTGCCTTCACTATTTTTCTGTCTTGACATTTATTTGTTTGTGGCTTTGCAATTAAATATATTAATTTCCTTCACAAGATTATAAGTCTTAAAATACAAGTTATCTCCTTCATTTCATTTGCTCCAAATGAATAATGTCCAGTCCCTCCCTCTCCCCCCAAAAAAGATGTCCACTTCTTAATCCCCACAAAGCTATCAATGTTACCGTATATGGAAAAATGGATCTTGCAGATGTAATTAAGGTAAGGATCTTGAGATAAAGATATTATCCTGGATTATCAAGGTGGGTCTAATATTATCACAGGGGTCCTTATCAATGAGAGGCAGGAGATCATAGTGAGCAGTAGGAGATTGATGACAGAAGCTGAAGGTTAGGGTTAAGCTGCAGTGAACCAAAATATGCCAGCATCTTCTAGAAGAGGAAGAGACAAGACATAGACTTCCTTGTATTCTCTGGAAGAAACCAGTTTTGCTGAGTCCTGACTTTAGTCCTATAAACTCATTTCAGACTTTTGACCTCCAGAACTGTAAGAAACTAAGTTTATATTAAGCCAATACTTTTATGGTAATTTGTTTCAGCAGTGGTAGGAAAGTTATGCACCATTTAAAGGATGCTTAGCACATTGAAGGAGTTCAATAAATATTTAATAAATAAATTCATTACAAACACAATGCACACAATAAAAAGAGTCCATTAAATCACATCCATTGAAAAGGTCTGAATCAATTAACTCACAAGAAAATACCAATGTCAGAGCTATACTTTTCCTCCACCAATAAAACATTTTTTTAGTTTTAAAATTTTTCCCACCCACTTACAGTATACAATGTAATTTTTTTTAGTATATTTAGAGTTGAAAACACATTTTAAAACCATGGATGCTAAATCACAATTTAGTTTCATCTGCCTGTCACTTACAGGTCAAGGTGAATTCTACTATGGTGCTTCTTTTATAAAATAGGCAATTTAATCTTGAGAAATGAGAAGAGGTTGATTATTTCTTTTTTGTTTGCTTGTTTCATTTTTTTAATGATGTCACAAGTCCCTAGGCAAATGTGTCAATTGATTGTGTACTATGTTTATGAAACAAACCTTAGCTCTAAAGAGGCAGAATTTTCAGGAAAGAGTCCCACTATCTTCCAACCACATATCTCTCCCCACTCCTTAAATCTGCTTCCTGAAATGAAATAAAAATCTGTACAGGGCACACACACACACACCACCACCACCACCACCCCATTAGTATGGTAGTTAGGAAAGTGTTACAGAAACACCTTCTGCTTTATAATTTATCATTTATGAGAGATATTCCTCATTTATCTACATGGGAACACAGAACTCCAAGAGTAAGTCACTGCTCATTTCTGAGACTCAACCTCATACCAAAACAGATTAAAAGGAAGGAAGATGTTTCCACCACAGATATGGAATTAGCCAGTTCTTTTTCTTTCTACTCTCTCACTGCTTCTGAGGATTTGTTTTTTCCCAGAATCATGCCATCAGTCAGCACCTTCTACCTCTGCTTGTCCTCTCCCTCCTACCCAGCACTGCTGGGACAAGGAGCAGATAAACCTGCCAGGACAAGTATTAAAAGTTGGACAGGTCAGTTCTCAGGCCTAGGAGAAGGGAAGATATATAAGGGTGGAGACTACATTTTGAATGTTGTACTGTTCTAAGAATAGACTAATGCCCCAGCATTTGTTAAAGCATCAAGTCAATGAAATTGTTGTCCAGGTGAGCTGTGTTCTCCATCAGCTTAGGACAGACCCAGAAAGTACATGGCTTCCATGCTCACATCAGACTTCCTGTTTCTTACTAAATGTAAAGTTCTCTTGGAAAAATCTTGGACTGTGAATCAATAAACCCTCATTTGATTACTGATTCTGGTAATCAATAAAGATGCTTTTAGATATAAATAATGGAAAACCCAAGATTGACAGGATGAAACAAAGAACTCATTCATGACTGAACAGTTTGGCGGGGCAAGGATGAAGACCTTGGCTTGGCACCACCATGCCTAGTGCTCTTTCTGTCTAATCTCCTCCAGTTTGAGTGTGTTTGCTTTATTCATCGAGCTAGCTCCTCTTATGATCACAAATTGTTGGTTCCATGTAATACATGGATCTGAAATATCTGTCTAAGAAAATGGGACTGTCTCTTATCCCATGTTTGTGCTTAAAAGTAAAGACATTTTATTTATTTACTATTAACCTTTTGATCAGTTACCTGAACACCTTTAAACTAGTCACAAGAGACAAGAAACAAGAGAAATAAAAAGGAAAAAAAAAGGCTAATTTGGCTAAAACTAGCCAAGAGTCCTCCCATAATCATATTGAAGGAATTGGGCTCAGAACTGATTCCTTGCTAGGAGAATACAGTGTTTATTATGCTATGCCTTATATTAGCTATACAAATTTACATAAGAATCATATAATCTTAACATATATATAATGGAAGCATAACTCCTATCATAATCATGGGTCTTGAGTTTTTCTAATTCAACAGATCTTTACAATGTATCTGCTAAATATAGGCTTCTGACCTACATCTGCAAAGACATCAAAGATGGCTAAGAGGCAGTTACTATCACGAATTCTATGTGCATGTGGAGAATCTATGATAAGTGCAAGAACAGCTATAAGACAGGTTCATTTTATAAAGCCACATGAAAAAGTTAAGATTTAATTTGACCTAAATTGAGGAAGTCAACTAATTCAGGCAAGGGAATGGGTGAGTCAAGATAGATTTCATAGAGGAAATGGCATTTTAGACAGACTTGGAAGGATTCGACAGGTAGAGAGGATGAGGGCCAGTACTTCATGTAAAAGAAGCACATATGTGTGATGGGATGTTGTTGTATACTTTGGGTATATACTTTTGATATATACTTTGGGTATATGTATTTGGGTATACACTTTTGGTTTTATTATTATATTTTAATTCCCAATCATTCTTTGTGAAAGCACCTGTATCATTCTTTTGCTTTTGGAATCGAGATGACTTTGCACTCCCTCTAGCTTTAGAAGTGCATGTGACCTGGTTTCATTATTCTATTGTCCATAGTGGTTGTTTCAGGTCCAGTCAGAACTAATACTGGGCCTTTTGATCAAAGTACTAAAGAAGCAGACATTTTTCCCACTGTATTTGAGAATGTTAAAGATATTTTGCCATTGCAAAAACCTGAGAAAACACACACACACACACACACACATAATTGAATTATATGTATATATATGTATGTAATATATACCTTTGCTCTCTCAGTAAAAGAATACATTTTCAGGGGCTTCCCCAGTGTCATGGCAGGTTGAGTGCAGTGCTCTGAAGCTGTCTGCAGCCTCTGCAGTGCCAGTTCAATTCCTGGCTGGCCAGGGAGATACCCACATGGTGGGGCAGACCTCTCCTGTCTCACCTGCTGCTCCCCTCAGCAGTGTACTTTGGTCTGTCTGTCTTTTCTGCTCCCTGATCTGTCTCTGGTAAATCCTTTCACCCTCCCACACCTCTAGCCTGTGCTCCAGCTCTTGTACAAAAATAAATCTTTTAAAAAAAAGAATACATTTTGATTTTAAAATTCTTCCTCTATAATGACTATATATAATATATATGTCATTAATAATATTATATTATATATATATATATATATAGAGAGAGAGAGAGAGAGAGAGGCAGGAGTGTGTGGAATTCAGGAGGGTATGGAATAAAAGTAGAATTTGCTAATCAGAATATTAGAAAATATCAGTAACATTTTGAAATTCAAATTATTTGTAGGAAAATGATGAAAGTTACCAATCAACTGCTTCAAGTAATTTCCTCATGGCAATTTATTAACTAAATTAATATAAACATATTATTTCTTTTCTTCCATAGAAATGTAGTCCTTTCTTTTATACAAACATATTTATAACATGAATTATTGAACCATGATCTGCAATTAGCTATTAATTACAAAGTTCAGTTTTTTTTTAACATCTAAGTTAATAACATTTCACACTTTCTGTTATTGATAAGGACCATAGGTTTTCTTTTGGTTTGGGTTTTGTTTTACTTCTTCCCTCAGTACACATTGACATTAGCCATCTGATGTTACCTTGAGACTTGTCAGGGTTGTTTGTGTTTATAGAATTTACAAGACTACTATTGTTTCTGTGAACATGTCAGGACAATATTTTACTATCTGCCATAACTAATTGAGGAAACATAATCCCAAGTTTTTCTTTTCTCCCAAACTACAGTCTGCTCTCGAATTTTTCCCCTGAGGTGAACACCATGTCATCCTTATTCATGAACACCATTATTTTAAACTGCAGCTAAGAACTATGTCTGTTATACCATTATCATATTTTCAACTTCGAGGAAACTCTTTTCTCTAAACATAAGCATCTTTAAATATGGTTGACAGCAACCCCACTCTAAAACCAGTTGTGACCAGTTGCTTGTGGCTGATTACTTATTGGACTATTGGGGTAAGGCATTCTAGATATTAAATTCTATTTTGTAGAAAAAGAGAAAGGAGGAGAAGAGTGGTGAGAGAGAGAGAGGGAGACAGATAGAGACAGTCTGCCAGATACTATGGAATTTTTTTTAAGATTTATTTATTCATACAAGAACTGGGGTACAGGCCAGAGTTATGGGGGTGTGACAGGATTCACCAGAGACAGAGTGGGGAACAGAACAGGCGGATTGACTGAAATACACTGCTGAGGGGAGCAGAGAGCGAGTCAAGAGAGGTCTGCTGTACCAGGTGGGTAGCTCCCAGGCTGGGGATCGAACTTGTGCTGCAGTGGCTATGGCTAGCTTCATAGGTTGCATCTCAACCCCTTGCACCACCAGGGAGGCCCTATAGATATTTTTTTGTGTTGTGTTGACTCTCAGGATTAAAAGGAAACTCAAACCACACTCTTGAGTTAGGCGAGATCCCAGGTTTGACTTGGACAGAGGTTGACCCTTGATAACAGTTTTCTTAGCATATAAGGTAGGATAAAATCTTATAAAATTAAAACTGTGTCATCCTGAAAGTATTTACCACAAAGTTGAATTCATCGACTCTTTCTATGCATTGCTTGAGTTATTGGTAATAGAGCCACAAGCAAGAAAGATGAGGTTGTTGTTATTTTTGTTAAGCTTACATTCTTGGAGTCAAAAAACAGGTACAAGTTCTAAATTTGTTATGGTAGTGCCTCACTTCTATGAAGCAATTTCTGTATCAATTATTTTTAGCTATGTCATAAACCATGTTCAAATCTGGTAGCTCTGTATGACTGTCTTTTTTAGCTTGTAGTAAAGAGGGTCAGATTGATAGTTCCTCTGGTTGACCAGAGGATTCACTGTGGGCTCACTATCAGCTGGTCTAAGTTAGCAGATTGGACTAGTATCCACTCATTCCCAAGCTGCAGTGACAATCTACATTTCTTCCCAGTGAGGTGCAGTAATCCAAAGGCAGCAACAACTAAAACCCCCAGTGTCGTGAAGCCTCATCCCAGACCACAAGGTCACCTCTGCCATAGGCCAGTCAAAAACCACAGCACAGTGGAAAGAGCTGAAGACTCTTACCTCATCTTTTCATCAGAAGTGCTGCAAAATATTACCATTTTTATAATCTATCAATGCTACTGTTAATTTTACGGATTTTCCAACATTCTGCAACTATTGTTAATTATGAATTGTCATTTCTATTTGCTTTCAAAAGTTGATAATATTTTTAAATTAAGAAAAATGAAAACAGTAAATTATGTTTCTGTTGAGCAATATGGACATGAGAAATGAAATAAACAGGCAAATACCCAAATGTCATGCAACCATTTCCGGGCAGATTAAGAAAACCTCAGCAGGTGCTATTTTTAAAACTAAGATGCTCTTCTGTGGCAACAGACAACGCTGCTCTGGGGATGTCTTCCCATAACAGAACATTTATACTAGAAAAGGACTTTCAACCAGTGTGATATTATCCCTGGAAAAAGGTGCTCCAGGAGCGGGAAGACCCAAAAGACACTGCCGTTATTGCTCTGTTCACTCTGCTAATGAAGCCACAAGGAGGAGAATGAAGTCACTTCACGATATGTAGCATTTGTATGGCACTTTGGAGCAACTCCCGGGGAACACTTAACACATGTTTTCTTGCTTATGGCCTGGCTTCTATAGTGCATTCTCTGATAGAGAGCCCTGCTCAGTCCCCATTTAGGAAGACAGTTTTATTCATTTTGTTTTAGTAAGGGATGACTCCCACCATAGATCTGGAAAATTTGCAAATACTGAAACTTATACAACAGAATGAAGGAGCAAAGTTAAGGACCTTGGCCTTTGGTACTTTTAACCCATAATGAGAGGTTCGTTTCCTGGCCCCAGAATAAGCACTACTGCTCTCTCATCTCATAAGATCCAGGGCACTTCATTTTTTTGAGGACAGTTTTTTCTAACAATTTAGGTAAAGATTAGGCAAATTGGGTGCAGAAATTTAATGACATTTTAAAAGATCATGGTCAGAATAGGCAAGAAGTCTTGTCCATCATGTAGTTTAACTTTACCTGGTGCCTGTGTGCTTGTTATGAGAGCCACATTGTATAATCAGAAATCGCTAGCTTTGTATTTAAAGAAATTTAATTTTTTTCACTTAAGAATGTATTTTAAAAAAAAAATTAAAAAAAAGAATGTATTTTAATTTAGAAAAAGTCTGGTGTTTAGAAGCTACTCTGTTAGCAAGGAAAACATAACAGAGATCTAGGGCTTTGTGATCCCTACCATAGAGAAGCAAGGATGTATTGAGAGAACATTTCATCAGCAAAGATAAGCTTGTATTTTTCCTTATTCTGACTGTATTCTTCTGCTTCAAATTATACCTGCTATTCTGGGACAGTAGTCCTAACATCAGACATAGCCCTGACTTCCTCCCAGGGAATATAGCCATAAGTAATTTGAATAAAACTATCAAGTTCCATTTACCAGCTGAGTTTTGTTGATGTTTATATACTTGTTCATTAATATAAGATATTTCTGACAATGTACTAGGAATGGGGACAAAATGTATATAAGTTATAGGGGAGTAAAATGTTTTCCTTGAACCTCTTAGGATTATTGGATTTGAAATTAAACTTAAAAAGACAAATTAACAGGAGAAAATCATTTACATTTATGTAATATAAGTTTTCCATGACTTGGGAACCTTAATGAGGAAATGAAAACTTGAAGAAATGGGGATACCTGAATGTTTTATGCTAGGTTTGATGAAAAATATTGAAGAAGTATAACTGATCAAAGAGTATGAGTTGAGTAAAGTGCGGGGAACTTAATGGGCTTGTTTTGTGGATTCTTCTTGATGTTCCACAATCTCAAAGATGAAAATATTCATTTTCTCTGGAGATATATATATATATATATATATATATATATATTTGGGGTACCTCTCTCATGAGGGCCCCTTTTACCTGCTTCAGGGGAAAATGACAGGGGCAGAGGGTGGAACTGTTATATGTCAGGGAAAGGGGTACCCCAGAACCCCCAGACCTACCTGTACTAAATAGCGTCTGTCATCTGCCGTATTGACAAAACATACTCTAGTGCATAAGAACTTTAATGGGAAGGAATTTTAATACAATTAGTGTACAACACAGAAAAGGGGAAGAATAAAGTTTCCAAATCAAGCACCTGAAGTTACCGATCCCCTAATGGTTAAATGTTGACCCACGCAGGGTTGGCCCAAAGCAAGGCCTGAAAGCCTGCCACAGTCGAAAACACCTTCTGGTGAGGGCCCATAGGAAAGGGGCAGAAGGGGCCAGACAAGTCTGGAAGGAAAAGAACAAAATCAAAGCTGCCATTGTTAACCTCCCACGGGTCTCTCACCCACATCTGTGTCACCCATTCCAGGACCAAGAAGCAAGTGCAGTTTCTTCACGTGTCTCTCTGCTTCATGTGCCTCCTCCAGGTCTCCTTCTGGCTCTCCATCCTGCTTCCCTCCTCCCAGTCTCCTCTCCAACTTCTTCTTCCTTTTCAGCTCCACCCTTCCTTGGGTGGGGTCAGGAACCTGGAACCTCCCCTTTCCTGGGGACCACCCTGTTACAGAACCACCTTTCTGCTTTGCTATTTTAACAAACTCTTTCAGCATAAAATAGCCAATATGATGAGGTGTCATCACTTGAGGTAGCATGTCCTGAAACCCATAGGAACGTAAACACAGTTTTCACCTTCAGTGACTGTTCTCACAACCATTCTTGCAGGTGCCATTGCTTGAAGAGGAAGAAATCTTATCTCTCCACTTTCTGCTTTTGAAGTACTGATAACATCCCCACCCAAAGTGGTTATTTACATCAGTGCTTTTTTATGGAGGCAGGATTTTGCCCCCTGGGGGGCTTTTGACAAGATCTTGAGACCTACTTGGTTGTTAACAGCTGTGGAAAGGAGCTGTTTCTGGGATCTCTAGGGTAGAAACCAAGGATGCTGCTAAACATACCATAATGCACAGGGCAGCCCTCCCCCAGCAAAGAAATATCAGTCCCCAAATGTTAACAGTGCCAAAATTCAGAAAGCCTCAATTACCTTAAAAATTATGTAACACTGGGCCTCCCTGGTGGTGCAGCGGTTGAGCGCTGGGTTGCGAAGCTGCCCCAGCCTCCACAGCGCCAGTTTGATCCCCAGCCACCAGGTGAGGGTCCCACATGGTGTGCAGACCTCTCTTGCAGCTTGCTGCTCCCCTCAGCAGTGTACTTCGGTCCTTCTGCCTGTTCTGCTCCCTGCTCTGGCTCTGGTGAATTCTCTCACCCTCCTGTGCTTCTGCCTGTACCCAGTGCTTGTATAAATAAATAAATAAATCTTTAAAAAAAATTATGTAACATTGACTTTATACTCTTTGCTTACTAATTACTAATGCAAGAATATTACTAATACAAAAGCTATTTTTTAATGTACTTTAATGTTTTTTTTAATTCCTTTAAATTGATTAATTTTCAGGTTAACTGAAGTTCAACTGATAGAAAATTATGCAACTCTAAACTCCATAGGTGAAGTAGTTTATTTTACACTGTAGCCTTACCTCTAAATTTTCCATGAAGAGAGATTCAATAACGTGTTAAAGAATTTCCATGCATTTAAACTTCAACGGTTCGGTGTGATGAAATTTCTCTTGAGGAAAATTCAGATTTTTTACAATTAGTTCATACCACCAGTTATTATAAGAAATAGGGACAGAGCTTTGAAAGTTATGCACAACCACAGAGACATACATTATATCTAGTAAATTGGTTAATACCTGGGTTTAGTTTATGCCTTTGGAAAAGGAAGCAAAGCTGAAGTCATCTGTTGCATGTATATATATATATATATATAATCTGGTTGGAAAAGATAGCTGCAGTTCCTTGTCTCTCTAGAATCACTAATCTTTTACTTTACTTTTTATACCCTTGCATTATTCCATAAGAAACACAAAACTTAGCCAAATAGCCTAAACAAATTAAATGCCTATTCTTTTGACATGCAAAATGGATTGAGTACTTGGGTTTCATTATTATTTAAAATGTCAACAATATTTTGCCTGCTGGGAGCACATATTTTCTTCCTGTTTTTCAATCTTTCTTGCTGCATATTTTATGAATCATGGTGGCCTGGTCTTTTAGTTCAAGCTTTCTAAAATTATAAACTCTGTATCTCTTGGTGGTATTTTGATAAGTATTTATTGCACTTATAGGGTAGTCAAGTATTTCTAGAAGAAAATGTGAAAGAAACATTCTTTTATTAATTATTGTGTGTGACTTTTAGAAGTGGAAATAAGAATACATAGAGGGAAAATTTCCCCAAGCATATCAGTTATCCATTTAGTCTGGAAATGTAGATAACATGTGATAATTGTTAATTTTAATGTTGAAAATATACTTGATGACATTACTTCTATACTTTGGCGATACTTTGTTTTTTTTTTTTTCCTTAAATATTGTTATTTATCTTATTTTATAAGAACTGGGATGTAGGCCAGAGGTGTGGGGATTGGGGGTGTGAGAGGATTCACCAGTGACAGAGTGGGGAACAGAACAGGCAGATTGACTGAAGTACACTGCTGAGGGGAGCAGCACGCAAGACAGGAGAGGTCTGCTGTGCCATGTGGCTTAGCTCCCTGGCCTGGGATCAAACTTATGCTGCAGTGGCTGATGATAGCTTGGTGGTGCTGAGACTTAACCCCTGTACCACCAGGGAGGCTCTTTAGGGGATACTTTGTACACTCAGTTTATGAGCTCTTTCATTTGTGTGACAGAGTCCACAATCTATTATTCTTCCAATCAATCTATCTCTGGCTCTATATCGTTCTCTTTCCCCACATATACTCCCCATTTTGAAAAACTCTTCAACTAATGTCACACAGATAGACTTAAGTTCTTTATATTTATGTATTTTTTATATAAAACAATGTGTGAGTCCTGAAGAACTCTGATTTTTGCTGTTGCCTTACACACTGGTTTACTATGAATTCAATGAATACGTACTGTATTTCTCTAGCATGTAAGGCTGCCAGAAGAATGATTCCCTTTGAAGTAGGTAAGATTTTAAGGGCATAAATAAGAAATAAAGATCTTAAATAGCTGATAGAAATCCTAGAATTTTAAACTCTATTTTTATACAATTGGGTTACACACTCATATGTATTTACACACATACACATTATATATGTATATGTGCACAAATATGCATGTGTATATATGCCAATGCATGTTTGTATATATGTTCATGTATACATTTTTAATTATTTTTTAAATTTATTTTAAATTTTTTTTAAAGATTTATTTCTATACAAGAGCTGAGGTACAGGCCAGAGGCACAGGAGAGTGAGAGGATTCACTAGAGACAGAGCAGAGAGTAGAACAGGCAGACGACCGAAATACACTGCTGAGGGGAGCAGCAGGTGCAACAGGAGAGGTCTGCAGTGCCATGTGGGAATCTCCCCGGCCGGCCAGGAATCAAACCCAAGCTGTGGACAGCTTCACAATGCTGTGCTCAACCTGCTGCACCACCGGGGAGGCCCTACTTTTTTTTTTTTTTTTTTTTTTTGCTATTCAGAATTTATTGTGTGAATCTGGGTAACATGACATTAGAAGAGTTTAACAGCTTCTTGCATATTGTAGGTGATTGATAATGTTATGTACACTTAAGATTCAGCACATTCCTCTTTGTAGTAAAACTCTCTCTGGAGGATCCTTAGTTATGGCAGGAAACATGTAAGAAAATTATCCCTCGTGCTGAGTTCCATGAACATGAACAATGGCCAAGAATTGTAAGGGGGGGAGCTCCCCTGGTGGCACAGCAGTTGAGCACTGGGCTGCGAAGCTGCCCACAGCCTCTGCAGCGCCCGTTCCTGCAGCGCCGGTTCAATCCCTGGCTGCCAGTGAGGGTCCCACATGACGCTCAGACCTCTCTTGCCGTGCCTGCTGCTCCCCTCAGCAGTGTATTTCTTCGGTCTGCCTGTTTTTTTCCCCACTCTGGCTCTGGTGAATCCTCTCACCCTCCTGCGCTTCTGACTGTACCCAGTGCTTGTATAAATAAATAAATCTTTTTAAAAAAAAATAAAAACAAAAGTAACAATTTGTTAAAAGTGCGATGGGCTATACTAATGAAGGCATTAATGGCCACTAAAATGTTTTCCCTTTGCTTACTTCTGTCTTAACTTCACATATTTTATTAGTTCTCACCAGAAATTCCCTTAAACTCTTTCTCCAATTAAGTCTGAGCATATGGAAAAAGAATTGTGTTTCACAATAGAAATATGAGCAGATTCCTGCTTCATTAATTTTACAAATCTCCCATTTTAACCCTAATTGATTCTTGACTCTAAGTACAGGGGGCAGGGTTTCATATTAAGCTTGAATATTGTGTGACATTAAAATATGAATGAACTAGATTATCTGCGACTGAATAAAAGTTGCTGAACGCAATTCAAGTGCTCCTGTTTTAGAGTGCAGAGCAAAGCAAAGCATGTGGAAAACAGCTTGTGTGTCTTCTACACCTTTATTAGGTAAATGCTCAACTAGCATTTTTAACACTCCAGGCAATTTATATTCTCAAGCACAAGCTGTTGCCTTTTTCATATATCTTCATATTAAAGAGTTCAGTGGTATTGTTGGCCGATTTTCTTAGGAACTTAATCAGTATATTTATTATTACATTTTTTTATTGCTGCTACTTCTTCAGCTTGCTCTCTGGATATATAGGGGAAAAGAGAAAAGTAAATCTTTTCAGTCAAGAGAAAGCAGTAGTAAAATTTGAGGGCCTTTTCTCTGGCACCATTGGCACATCTCATGATGGCAAAGTGTCTCATCTGCCTTCTCTCCACCAGGGAACTCTTGTCTGAGTGCCGAACTAATAATTGAAAACTGGCTGTTGCACATTTGCAGAAGCCAATAGCATCAGATGTAAAGCTGTTCTGAGACTGGACTGTATTCCTCACTGAGTCCACAAGCAACAGAGATCCATTGATATTTCACACACACACAGACACACATACAAATATTTAAATACTTATGGAAAATAGACATCCAAGAAAGAACCACAGTATTGCTTTCCTGTCTACAGAAAGTTTCAACATGCTTTACAAAGCATATATGCATAAATTCACATCTTCTGACATTCTTATCTTGTAAATGAGTATTACAGAAAGCAAAAGGAAGTTGGACCTTTGTCTTCATTCTTGCCTATTTCTTCTCCCTTTATCCTGGCAGCATAGCATTCATTAAACTGGAGCTCTGGGCTGCATTTCAGCTGTCTTGCATCCATCCACTTCATGAATATTTCAGTATTTGCTCTTTTGTTTAATACACTGAGACAAATAATACCACCCCTTGATAGATAGTGCCTAAACTTCTCTGCTATGTCTGTTCTCCTTTCTAATTTTCTGTTTTAGCCAAAGTTCATTTCACTGCTCTTCTCCTTATATTATCTTCATTTTTCAAATATATGCTGTTCATCTTCCCAGCTCATATTGTCAAGGTAACAGCATTTACCGAGGGGAATTATTTATTTTGTTTGTTTTTTTTTAAAGATTTGTTTATTTATGCATACACGAGCTGGGTTTCTCTCATGTAGGACCTCGCTGTTACTTCACTGTGACCCAAGAAGGCGCTCACGCAAGTGGTACCGGAGTTTGGAACTGGAAAGAAAAGAAAGAGAACAAATTTGTGAGAGGGAGAAAGGCAAGAGCATGTGGGATAGAGAAAGAGAGAGTCAGAGATATAAAGACAGAGATAAAAGCAGGAGAGATAAGGGAAATGAGAAAGGCTCACCTGTTGAAAAGGAATATCCCGAGGACTCTCTAAGACCCTCATTTTTTTTTAAAGATTTATTTATTTATGCGTACAAGAGCTGGGGTACAGGCCAGAGATGCAGGGGGTGAGAGGATTCACCAGAGACAGAGTGGGGAACAGAACAGGCAGACTGACTGAAATACACTGCTGAGGGGAGCAGCGGGTGAGACAGGAGAGGTCTGCTGCGCCATGTGGGTTTCTCCCTGGCTGGCTGGGGATGGGATTCATACTGCAGAATCTGCATATTGCTTCATATTGCGGAGCTTAACCCCTTGTGCTACCAGGGAGGCCCAAGACCCTCATTTTGTCATCACACTATTTCATTATCTTTTCTTTCTTCTTCTTCTTCTTTTTTTTTTTTTTTTTTTAGTTAACATTGGTTTAGAACATTGTGTGTGAATTACAGGTACAGGACCACACCCTTCGAGCTATTTCAAGTTCACAATAAGAGCAAAAGGCACACTTAAAAATACATCTAAGTGTGCGTCTGTTAAACTCAAGCAGCTTGTTTGGCCACCGTTATTGTTACCTGCAGTTCTGCATTCCTATACAAGGTCGGAACTGCCCTGCGGATCTGCTCAATCAGCCACTGGAGCCAAACCTTACAAGGTGCCTTTCAAATCAATCAAGAGCAGAAAGCTTGATCACTCTGGGAAGGATATGCATCAAGAAGTATGACTGGGACACCTGGGGTGCTGAGAACGGCTGCCTAAACTTACTCCTGACACATACATCATAAGGTATGACCAGGAACACCTGGGGGGCCGAGGATCAATGTATGACAAGGGACCCCACAAGCTGATCAGTGGAATGCCTTGTTGATAAGATTAGGACCATGGCTGGGGGCCTGGGGGCTGGTTTCAATTACAGCACTTAGTCATCAAGCTGATAACATGGTCAGCAGACTCAGGTCCCCCCAAGCCCTAGATGGCATTCCTTAGATTCACCCACCCTTTTGTCCTTGTCCTCCTAACCCATATAGCTGATGATGTATGATTATTTTATCAGTAAAAATGG
The DNA here is from genome assembly GCF_964194135.1 of Talpa europaea. Classification (NCBI taxonomy): domain Eukaryota; kingdom Metazoa; phylum Chordata; class Mammalia; order Eulipotyphla; family Talpidae; genus Talpa; species Talpa europaea. The sequence goes on from NC_140077.1 coordinate 15,473,632, forward strand.
CCAGGATCTTGCTCTCAAGCAGCATCCTGAGTTATGTAGCCTGATCCACGACTCCCGTTTCTTCATCAGTGTGGTGTTGCCCAATGCAATATCTAAGCACACATCATATATGAATCCCCTAAAGTCCAACTCTGTGAACACCAGGACAAGGTATATATGACAATAGTAATTTATGACAACAATGCATTCTTTAGACAATCTGTGCCTGGAAGGACATAGGATCACTCAAACAAAGTTTTAGGTGATGTAAAACAGGAGTCAATGCCTAGCAAGAAGGCCCTCGTGACTACTGGAACCATCATCAGTAGGCAAAATCAGTGAGCTCTTAATGTGTTCATAGTTGTATATCAGTAATATTTCATCTTGTGTATTATCCTTTGCCAGTAGTGACGTGACAGCAAGCTAAGCAAAGACAGAAACTAAGGAGATGGATGAAGGTGCAGCAGGCAAAGGGAAGAGGCAAGAAGCTTGGCACATGAGTGCATATTGACCAAGACTCCTGAAACCTCCCTTCAGACTCACCACACTTTGGACAGGTTTCTTCTTGCCTGATTTTCCTTTTCTTAAAGCATTTTCTTTTGACATCTTGCAATTATAAATCCTTTCTCTGTCCCTTTGAGATGCAAATATTTTAGAAAATTTCTTGCCTGTTTTGTAACTTGGAATGCCTTTTAAAAAAAAAAAATAATTTTATTTATTTATGCATACAAGGCCAGAGGTGTGAGGGGGTGAGAGGATTCACCAGAGACAGAATGGGGAACAGAAAAGGTGCATTGACTGAAATACACTGCTGACGGGAGCAGAGGGCAAGACAGGAGAGGTCTGCGCCATATGGGTCAGCTCCCTGGCCTGGGATTGAACTCTAACTGCAGTGGCTGACAATAGCTTGATAGTGCTGAGATTTTTTTTTTTTTTATAGAGGCATGTTATTTATTTTTTTATTTGTTTGTTTGTTTTGTTTATACAAGCACTGGGTACAGTCAGAAGCGCGGGAGGGTGAAAGAATTCACCAGAGCCAGAGCAGGGAGCAGAACAGGCAGAAGGACCGAAGTACACTGCTGAGGGGAGCAGCGGGCAGCAGGAGAGGTCTGCACGCCATGTGGGATCCTCCTCCCAGTGGCCGGGGAGTAGCCGGGGATCGAACCGGCGCAGCAGAGACCGCGGGCAGCTTCGCAACCCAGCGCTCAACCGCTGCACCACCGGGGAGGCCTGATAGTGCTGAGATTTTTACCTCTGCACCACCAGGGAGGTCCCTAACCTGGCATGCTTTTTTACACTTGGAAGCAGAGGCCTCCCTGTTGGAGCAAGGGTTTAAGTCACAGCACTATGAAGCTATCCACAACCACTGCAGCACGAGTTCGATGGCTGGGGAGGTGACCCACATGGCACAGCAGACCTTTCCTGACTCGCCCACTGCTCCTCTCAGCAGTGTATTTCAGTCAGTGTGCCTATTCTGCTCCCCAGTCTGTCTCTGGTGAATCCTCTCACCCTCCACACCTCTAGTCTGTACCCTAGTTCTTATATGCATAAATAAATAAATCTTTTAAAAACAATAAACTTGGAAGCAGCCCTGTGAAAAGCTATCAAGGAAGATTGTGCTTTATCTCTCAGCTTCAGTGGGAGAGTAGGATCCCACCTTCCCCAGCAATGCCCTGCCCAAAGTAATAAAACTTCATTCTGTTATGAACAGGAAGATATGAATAAGTTTATTTCCCCTTGCATAAACCAATTAGCAAATATAGATGCTCTATTATCTCTTCACCCCAGTTCTTAAACCCAACTGTTTTTTGTTTTTCTAGAGTTGAGTTCCACTTCAGTTCTCAATTCTTTTCCCTACTGGAATAGCCTGGAGTGAATGTCCTTGCTGTAAAATCTGTAAAGTCCTTGCACTTGTCCAGTGATAGTTTTGCTTCCACTATACAATGAAGATACTCCCTTGTACCTTTTTTCTTTCTTCTTTTATTTTAGTCCCATTTAGAATGGAAAAACTCTGTCTCTTCCCTTCCCCATCTTACTTTTTTACAGTCCCTCTCTGGCTCCTCTTTCCTCACCTCCTTTTTTGGTTTCTCTACCAAACTGATAAGCCTCAGTATGCACCATATATTATCAATAGATATGCACATTCTAGGCTAAGCATTTTACTGACATTATCTCTTTTGCTTCCCAGAAAATATTCCCATCAAGTGGATACTTTCACTATAGTCATTATATAAATGAAAAGAGTCCTGCAATTTGTAGAAGTCTAAAAAGTTTGCAAATACCAGAGACTGAACTGTCTTTCTAAATGTAGGACTTGGTTATTTAGCCATTGTGTTATGCCTCTCATCTGAAAGCATATCTGAACTCCTTGATGCAGGGTCTTTGTGCATACTGAAGAGATTAATTAGCTTCATGTTTTGTCCTTGGGGATGATAGCATTAATGCATAGGGAGTAAGACTGGCTTATTAATGCACAAAAGAAATTTTCTTAACCAAAGAAACACATCACTGTCAATATTGGAGGAGGATCCAAGTTACTAATGGCTACTCAGTTTTAAGAAAGAGAGAAAAGTAATTGTTTTTTTTAGAAGTCTTGATGGGAAAGAGGAAGGGTTAAGCATGAGACTGGTGTTAATAAATCTTTTAGTGTGCAGTTTTAAATTGCTAATTACATAAAGCATTTTGGTTTAAAAAAGACTAAAATTACCAAGAAATTAAAAATCAACACAAAGGAATTGGTACTTTGCTTCCAACTGTGATTCTGTAGCTGGATCTATATTTATTCTCTGAGTTTTAACTTAAGAAAAATCATAATATGCAGAACGGTTATAGGACAGGGAGAGAGCACCCCAGAACCCTCAAACCTGCCTGCTCTAAATAGGTTCTGCCATCTACTGCATCAAGGCAAAACATATAAACCTTTAAGGAAAGGAACTTTATTTTTTTAAGATTGATTTATTAATTTATTTATTTAAAATATTTTGTACTGTCAATCTTTTTTTTTAATATCTATTTATTTATTTATACAAGCACTGGGTACAGTCAGAAGCTTGGGAGGGTGAGAGAATTTACCAGAGCCACAGCGGGGAGCAGAACAGGCAGAAGGACTGAAGTACACTGCTGAGGGGAGCAGCTGCGCGGCAGAAGAGGTCGGTGCGCCATGTGGGACCCTCGCCAGCGGCCAGGGATCGAACTGGCGCTGCAGAGGCTGCAGGCAGCTTTGCAGCCCAGCGCTCAACCGCTGCGCCACCAGGGGAGGCCCTGGAAAGGAACTTTAATACAATTAGTATGCAATGCAGAAAGAACAAAGAATATAGTTTCAAATCAAACACCCAAATTTACCCTCATGGGTAAATGTCCCTCCAAATAGGATTGTCCCAAAGCAAGCCCAACAACCTGCCCAAAGTCCAAAGCTCCTTCCAGTGGGGACCCATAGAAAAGGGTTGGAAACAGCCAGACAAGTCTGGGAGGAAAAGAGCAAAATCAAAATTAAGATAAAAGCTGCCATTGTTAATCTCCCCATGGGTCACTCACCCACATCTGTTTCAACCAGTCTACGACCAAAAAGCCAATGCAGTTTCTTCACATGTCTCTCTATCCTATGAGCCTCCTCCAGGGCTCCTTCTTGGTCTCCATTCTGCTTCCTTTTTTCTCCAGTCTCCTCTCCAGCTTCTTCTCCTTCCTCCTCAGCCCACCTTGGGTGGGGCAGGGAACCTGAAACCTCCCCTCATTCTGGGGACCACCCTGTTACAGAACAGCTGATTTCAGATATTGACTAAAAGGCTTGGCAAAGCTATGATCTCTGATAAAAGTGAAACTAGTAACATCACTCTTAAAATTATCCTGTCTTGATATATTTTCTTTTTTTAAAAGATTTATTTATTGTATGCATACATACAAGAACTGGGGTACAGGCCAGAGGTGTAGGGGATGAGAGGATTCACCAGAGACAGAGTGGGGAACAGAACAGGCAGACTGACTGAAATACACTGCTGTGGGGAGCAGAGGGCGAGGCAGGAGAGGTCTGCTGCACCATATGGGTAGCTCCCTGGCCAGGGATCAAACTCGTACTTCAGTGGCTGCGGATAACTTCATGGGTTGTGTCTTAACCCCTTGCACCACCAGGGAGGCCCTGTCTTGATGTATTTCTAAATCAGAGTTAAATGGGTCAAAAGGATAACTGATTACAACTTGACAAGTTTGCTGTGTTGGATTCTGAGATACATAGGACTTGTGGTAGCTGAGGCCAGCAGAATTCGAAGAACTGAGTGCTAGAGATTTCTTCCTAAAGAAAGAATATCAGAAATCTATATTCAAGTCCTTTGAACTTTAAATTAAATACTAAGAAACCTTCATGAAACTGGGCAAAGAATTATGAACCAGCTGCAAGCTGGACAATTTTAGAGTTCACACAGGGCTAGAGACTTTCAAGTTTCAAACGCCAGAATAAGGATCCATTGTGACATTTAATAGAAATCCAAGTGTCTTGGAACTCCTCGAAAAGCTCATCTAAATTTATCCTAACAAAGCCTGAAAACTTATCCTGAAAGTTTAGATTGTCGATTGTCCCACAAGTACCTTAACTGATCCAAGTCCAAAAATCTATAACCATAAATAGAAAATAAAATGAAGAGCAAAATTTCAGGTTATTCACAATATTTGATAACCAATCACAAATGACTAGACATGGTAAGAAAGAAAAAATGTTAGCTCCACAAAGAGAAATATCAATCAATAGACACCATGAACTTTGGCAGTGAAACATACTGAGAGATATGGTGAGATACGCAGAGAAGGGCTTTGTCATCTTTATTGTAAACATATTGTAAACACAATGAATGACTTGACAAAACACAAGGAGAATGCAGAGAGATATGGATGATTTAAAATGCAAACTAGGGGCCTCCCTGGTGGTGCAAGGGGTTAAACACCGCACTATGAAGCAACACAGAGCCTCTGCAGCATGAGTTCGATTCCTGGCCGGCGAGGGAGAAACCCGCATGGTGTGGCAGACCTCTCCTGTCTTGCCCGCTGCTCCCCTCAGCAGTGTATTTCAGTCAGTCTGCCTATTCTGTTCCCCACTCTGTCTCTGGTGGATTCTCTCATCCCCAGCATCTCTGGCCTGTACCCCAGCTCTTGTATGCACAAATAAATAAATCTTAAATAAATAAATAAATAAATAAAATGCAAACCAATGCAAACTAATTTCTCAAATTTCTAGAAATGAATGAAATTGTTTATTTTTTTTAAAAGTCCCCGATACATGAAATGATAAAACAGACAAAGACATTTAAAATTGTTATAAACATAAGTGGTATGCAAATCAACCATAAGGAAATACCACTTCACACACAATAACATGACTATAAACAAAAAAATGTTTGATAACAAATAAGGATTTTTGAGAAATTGGAACACTCATCCCTTGGTGGTCAGAATATGAAAGGGTAAAGCCGTTTGGGAAAACAGTTTGGCAGTTTCTCAAAATGTTAAATGTAGAGTCCCCATATATGACCCCCATATATAACCCCATATTCTAGTCCTAAGTATATACCCCAAAGAAATTAAAGTGTACATCAACAGAAAAAAAAAAAACTATACATGAATGTCCAACACATTGTTAGTCATAGCAGCAAAATGGTTGAAATAGCCTTCAATTAATTAACTGATTAAAAAAAAAGTGGTATAATTCTATGACGGAATATTATTCACCCATAAAAAGGGATGATGTACTATTTTTTGCTTCAACAAAAATGAATCTTGAAAGCATCATGCTGACTGAAAGAAGTCACACACAATATGCAATAAATTTCATTTATATGAAATTCTAGGATAGGCAAATCCATAGGGAAGGATATATAAACAGTGGTTGCCAGGTGTTAGTAGGAGGACAGTGGAGAGTGACTGCTAATGGGCACCGTTATTTGTTCTTGGAGAACTCTTTTGTTCGATAGAAGGTTTCTACATCTTGCTTTGGAATTCCAATCTGTTCTCAGTCTTTTGTCTGTTACCTAAGCAAGAAATATTTTTTCATGCTATAGGAACTTTTATGCTTTTTAGGAAATATGTGTTAACAGCACATGGCAAATCCTAGTTAATTCAACTCAGACTTGTGCTGTAACTCTTAGATTTCTCAGTGACTATACTTAAAGTGTATATAGATTGGCCAATAAGCAAATGTGTCCTAAATCTTGTACGATAAAATATACTCACATTAAACCCACTGTATAATATTTTTACTATCTTAACCAGAGATTCTTATATATCTTTTCTTTTTTTTTTTTAAGATTTATTTATTTGTGCATATAAGAACTGAGGTACAGGCCAGAGGTACGGGGTATGGGGGGTGAGAAGATTCACCAGAGACAGAGTGGAGAGCAGAACAGGAGGCAGACTGACTGAAATACACTGCTGAGGGTGTTACAGGATAGGGAGAGGGGCACCCCTGTAAATCTGCCTGCTCTGAATAGGTTTTGCCATCCGCAGCATCAACACAAAACTTATGAGACTTTAATGGGAAGGAACTTGAATACAATTAGGAAATACTAAAGGAAAGGCAAATAATATAGTTTCAAAATTGAGCACCTGAAGTTTCTTATCCCCTCGTGGGTAAAAGTCCATCCCAATGGGATTGGCCCAGAGCAAGGCCTCAAATCCTGCCACAGGTCTAAAGCATCTTCCAGTGTGTACCCGCAGAAAAGGATCAGAAACAGCCAGGCAAGTCTGGAGGGAAAAGAGCAAAATCAAAATCAAGACAAAACCCGCCATTGTCACCTCCCCACAGGTCTCTCACCCACATCTGTGTCACCCAGTCCATGACCAAAAAGCAAGCACAGTTTCTTCATGTGTCTCTAGGCTCCATGCGCCTCCTCCAGGTCTCCTGGCTTCCTCCTGCTTCCTTCCTCAGTCTCCTCTGCAGCTTCTTCTCTCCCTGCTCAGCTCCAGTCTCCTTTTGGGTGGGACAGGGAACCTGGAACCTCCTCCTTTCCTGGGGACCACCCTGTTACAAGGGGAGCACAGGAGAGGTCTGCTGTGCCATAAGTGTCCCTCCCTGGCCAGAGTTCACAATGCTGTGCTTAACACCTTGCGCCACCAGGGAATCTGCCCCACAGATTCTTATATTTCTGAGCTGGTAGGATAAATTACAATCTTTTTCATAAAAATATTTACACATTTTTAAATAATTTATGCTAAAGTTTTGCTTCATTAGACCCTCCCCACTACACACAAAATAAAATGTCCTTGTCTTTTCCCAAGACTTGGCAAATACTTCCTCTATTTGTAAAGAATTTGGGGCATGACTACACTTGCCCAAGAATAACTATTCCTGCTGTGATCATTCTATTTGCATATGACTTCATTTAGTGCTGCAATGTAATGTGTACATACCATTTTTCAATTTCTTTAGAACATTATTTGATATCCAAGCTTACTGCAATTGTCAAAATTATTCATGACTAGGAACCAAGTTACAGTTTCTTGATCAGCGTATTCAAATCATAAGATTAAGGACAAATAAAATTAGTTCTTGTTTGCATACATTGTTCACTCATATCCATTGCTACTCCTCACTCTCATTAATAAAAAAACAAAACTCTTGTTTGTTGTTGCACATGTTGTTAGTATAAGGACTTGATTGCAATCTCATATACATGGAAGAGACACAGGAAAACTTAATAACTCCCTGAAATTACCTAAGCCTCTGTTAAGGGACATTACCTGGAAAGGCTTATTAAACCCAGCCAAGCATAAATAAAAGGGCTTGATTGTTATGCCAATTTAAGCTGTTTTCTTCCACTGGTAAGCGTTAAAGAGATTGGTCAGCTCCTCTCTTTCTGTTAGAGGGAGAAAGTTGCCATTAAAAATGGAGATTTTATTTTACACATGTGAGTGTCTCTTGCAAATGATAACTTCCACCTAAGATTCAGAGCCCTACTAAGTGCCCTGTTTGCCAAAACAACCTATCTAAAATAATCCTTGTACTTGAGACATACTTTGGAGTGAAGATGTTTGCTTCCCTACAGCACTCATCCTGTAAATGGCCAAGCCTAGTCTTTTGCTCAGGTTCAGAATGCTCAACTGTGAACCTGGAGAATGTCTTTGCATTGAGGAGCTTATTCAAGATAGTCATTGGGCAGGTTGGTGGTATAGAGACCCCAAAAAACCCTACTCTCCAAATGGAGGGGGAGATGTGATTATAAAAATGAGGAAAGAATGTGAGGAAGTGGAGGATTTAGGATTTTCAGGTCCAAATGTTATAGATGAAAGGGGAGGGTCTATATTCTCTGCCCCACCTAATAAAGGGTGGGCCTGAATTGGCAGGGGAAAGATAAAGAACATTTGGGAGGGAAACACACAGAGCAGAGAGACATGTGGAGGGGGGCGTGCTTGCTTTTCAGCTTTGGACTTATACTGTGGACTTCAGTGACATGGAAGAAACAGATGGCTAAGAGGCTGACAATGATTCCTACTTTTGTCCCAGTATCACTTTTCTTTGGTTCCCCATCAGAAGGCACTTTAGACTTGTGAGCTTTTGGGCCTCAGTGGCCCTGCTTCAGGCCAACCCTGTTTGGTTGGACATTTACCCACCAGGGAATGGGTAACTTTGGATGTTTCACTGGGGAGCTGTTATCCTTTCTTTATTTTTTTTTTTAAGATTTATTTATTTATTCATACAAGCGCTGGGTATAGTCAGAAGCACAGGAGGGTGAGAGAATTCACCAGAGCCGCAGCGGGGAGCAGAACAGGCAGAAGGACTGAAGTACACTGCTGAGGGGAGCTGTAGGAGGCAAGAGAGGTCTGCGTGTCATGTGAGACACTTGCCAGGAGGCCAGGGATCGAACCAGCACTACAGAGGCTGCCAGCAGCTTCGCAGCACAGCGCTCAACCGCTGTGCCACCAGGGGAGGCCCTGTTATCCTTTCTTCTCCCTCTATGCACACTATTCTGTTAAGCTTCTTTCATACTAAGTATGCTTTGTCTTTATGTGGTGGATGGCAGAACCTCTTTAGAGTTTGTATGTTTGGGGTCCTGGGGTACCCTTCATTATGCACACTGACACAAGGAGGTGCTAAGCAGTCTAGGCAACATGAGTCAAGAAGTATGTCTTTCCCAGTTGGGTGTCTTCTCTGCTATGAACAACTGTTTCTGAGGCCACTATCAACTCTGAGCCAATCAAATATGGCAACAGTTACCTATGGCCACAGGTATTCAGGGGGAGAGATTTTTATAGAAAAATATGCAGCTTTACCAAGGGAGGAGTATTTATTACATGAAGTGGATTGTTATTCCAAGAAGGATTTTAATATATGAAGTTGAAGATCAGAAAAACAAGTGTTACCAAAACCACACAAATTAGGAAAAGCAAAAGCCACTTACATGCATTAATTTACCTTCATTTAAAACAAAAAAAATTAAAAAAAAATCTACTCACTACTCACTTAAACATAGGCATCAGTAAGTCGTCCCAGTTGGCTCTGAAGCCCCACTTTGAAACCAAAGTCTAAAAGTTCTTTTCTCACATCTTATTCTATTCATGTCCCAATCACCCCCATGGGGTCGGTATCCCCAAAAGTATTAAATAAGCTTTTTTTTAATGTTGCAGAGTATGCCTCTTCCAGTAAGTGTCCTGTTGGGAGGGAAGTAAAGTTGAGGTCCTGTGAGCCTTGGAAAGTCTATTTCCATCTCTTAAAGGATGCATATTCTTCTAAGCTAAGAGCCTTAGAGACCCCACTGGCTAAGGAAATTTTCTCCTTGTCTGTCCTTGTCCTTTTTCCCTAACAATAACCACCACTTCTTCCCCCTTATATGATATAGAAGAAAGTAGTTTGGGGGTATAATCTAGATGTAGATTTATCAGCAAACACGTCCTTCTCTGAGAAAGTCATCCTTTTTCTCTCAGAGGAAAAGGATCAGGTCATCCCCTCTCGGTTGTGTGAAGTATCCCCTTTCTACCTCCTTGACCCAGTGACAGGATACCTATCACTGACACCCCATTTTGCTTTAGAATTTATCATCATGTAAATTTTCCATATGTATCTTATTAAATATCGGTATTTTCTCTACTAATCTATCTGATGTTATTAATTTGTTCATCCATCCAGCCTCAAAAGCATCCAAATGGGGTGGGGAAATTTTCCCTGGTACCCCAATACACCTTCTCCCAGGTTAAATTCCTGTCTCACCGCCTGCACGTATTATGATCTGTCTTTTCTCCATTTCTGTATCACTGACAACTAGATTCTCAAATTGCTTTTCTTAATCATGCACTGTCCTGTATTGCTCATTAACTGTTTGGGGTATATGATTTATCTCCCCAGTAGGATAGTAAGCTTTTGAATCTTTTATAATCACCCCTATTGGTACACTAACAACAAAAGTTACCGTTATCTTGTCTCCTGAAATTCATAGCACAATGCTGAGTATACTTTTAGTCAAGACATGAATAGAAACAAATTTGGGGCAGGTAAGGTTTAACACTCATTGTACAAAGCACACTGGAGAGTCTCAAAGCTAACAGGGCAGATGAATGACAGGGCTATGGTCTCTTTCCTGAGACACAAATGGGCAAAAAAAAAAATACTTTGAATGAAAAATTCACACTCAGAGGATTTATAAAATGTTCCATTAGCTATGAACTTAGAGTGAGGAGCCATTCTATTCTCCTTTTTCTTATTTAAGGAATGCCTCGGGAGCAGGGTACTTAACAAAATTTACAGAGAAATAAGCTATGTTTTAGAAGGAAAATGGAGCTTTTATTTATTTATTTGTTTTAAAAGATTTTATTTATTTATGCATACAAGAGCTGGGGTACAGGCCAGAGTTGTGGGGGGTGAGAGGATCCACCAGAGACAGAGTGGGGAACAGAACAGGCAGATTGACCAAAGTGCAGTGCTGGGGGGAGCAGCTGGCTAGTCAGGAGAGGTCTGCTGCGCCATGTGGGTTGCTCCCTGGCCGGTGATTGAACTTATGCTGCAGAGACTGTGAATTGCTTCATAGTGCGGTGCTTAACCCCTTGCGCCACCAGGGAGTCCCAGGTTGGTGCTTTTACATAAAAATCCAACCCTGTGAACCCAAGCACCATGGACATCGCTAGCAAACAAATTCTAATTTGGATTAAATTAACCCACCAGCATTTTGAATTTGGGGGAAATCTCAATTATTACATGAGGTTTGTTTAAAAGACAGAACTACTAAAATCTGAATGAAGAAAGCATTAACGAAAATACTTGAGAGCCCTTCCTTAGTGGACTATCTTTGAATGTTTGTCATTTGTGAACTCATTGTTAGAACATAATTTATGTTTGAAGAGTAACTGAAAACATCTGATAGTTGGTAGTAAGATAAATTTTCTCTTTTCCACTTGTTCACAGTGTTTGTTGAATTCATTTATTGAATATTTGTCACATCTGTTTGTATTTCACACTTTAAATTCCATTCACATTATGCAGGACCTACTAGTAAAGGGATAGTTTGATTGTGACTCCCTTTCAGATACAAACAATGTAAGATTTAGAACACCATTGACCTGCCCCAGGTTGCAGGATGAATGAGCAGTGAGACCAGGAATCTACAAACTCGAGATATCTGATGAGGTAACTGAGCTTCTAAGTCACAGGGTTTGAAAGAAGAAGTAAGATTTTACTATATTTTGAGTTTTTAAAGAGGAAGTAATGTGCTGCTATTGTAGAGTCTCCCCCTAGACACAGACCTGTGTCTGAATCAGATTTAAAAAAGCCTTTATTGGGCCTCCCCGGTGGCACAGTGGTTGAGCACTGGGTTGCGAAGTTGCCCGCAGCCTCTGCAGTGCCGGTTCGATCCCTGGCTGCTCCCCAGACACCGGAGGAGTGTCCCACGTGGCGCGCAGACCTCTCCTGCCGCCCGCTGCTCCCCTCAGCAGTGTACTTCGGTCCTTCTGCCTGCTCTGCTCCCCACTCTGGCTCTGGTGAATTCTCTCACCCTCCCACACTTCTGATTATACCCAGTGCTTATATAAATAAATAAGTAAATAAATAAATAAATGCCTTTATTAGCCAACTGTGGACTGTCCCTTTGGAGGGAGCAGACCCGAAAAATAAATAAATAAATAAATAAATAAATAAATAAATAAATAAATAAATAAATAAACAAACAAACAAATAAATAAATGTCTTTATTAGCTGGCTGTGGACTGTCCCTTTGGAGGGAGCAGCCCCAAGCAAGTTTTTTTGTTGTTTTCGGTTGTTTGTTTTTAAAGATTTATTTATACAAGCACTGGGCACAGTCAGAAGCATGGGGGGGTGAGAGAATTCACAGAGCCAGAGCGGGGAGCAGAACACACAGATTGATGAAATACACTGCTTAGGGGAGCAGCGGGCACAGCAGGAGATGTCTGTCGCGACCTGTGGGACCCTTGCCTGGTGACCAGGGATCAAACCGGCATTGCAGAGGCTGCGGGCAGCTTCGCAGCCCAGCGCTCAACTGCTGCGCCCCCAGGGGAGGCCCCCAAGCAGGGTTTTTAAGTAGAAAACTGCACCAGGGAGTGTGCAGTTGCCACAGCAAGCGGGAGAACAAAAGCCAAACTGTGCTGTTACAAGCAACAGAGCTTTTGACCACATCCCATGTTTCAGGTACAAAGGCTACATACATCTTATTTTTGACAGGAACCCGGCCTCTATTGTTTTGACCTGGAATTTTCCCACAGTCTTAAATTATCCTCCTGAGATGGCTCAAACTTAGGCCTTGCATGGTCTGCTACATATTGCATTGCCCCCCCCACCCTTTCACATTATGCCTCGAGGGGAAACAATTACCCAGACAAAGGACACTGATCTCTATCAGATTGGAGGGTCAGTCGGATGTTAGATGCGATGCTTACCAGGTGCTTTGGGGTACAAAGAAGGGGTGTTGGGGTACAAGGATATCATCCTATATCCTTCTGTTTCTTCAGAAAGTAGACAAATAACCAAACAAGTTTCAGATGGATTGATGAGAGAAAAAAGCCAGAAGGAAGTTTAATTATGATGTATAAATCTGTATACATTGGAGAAATTCCACGAGATGGAATAAGTTACCCTCATGGCTTCAGAAACCCTCCTAAATAGCTCAACTCAGGCAGACGATTTGGGGTTGAGGGAGAAAGGAGAGGTTAGGGAGGTACCAGGGAAGGCAGAGTAAACAAAGGTATGACTTATGAAATTGAAGTTCTGCCTTCTCCATTGAAGGGTTAAGCATATTAGGTCTTCCCCATGCAGTGAAGGGGACACCCTTAAGGGAGAGCATTTTCATTATTAATATATTTATCTCTTCCAAGAGTGCAAATTTCACCCAGCCTTCAAAAGCATTGCCTATAAAAGACATTTTAGGGTGGCAGAATTTTGTTCCCCTACAAAAGGAAGGTCTTTGAATTGGGCTTAGCTTTGCTACAGTATAAAATACGTTTCTTTTTGGTGCTTGCCTGTTCTGTTGAAAAAAGTTTTATAGATGGTAAATGATAGCTAGATAGATATTCTCTCTTCTTCCTGGATTGATCCGATCACATTCTTTGAACCAAAGGATAAATGGATGAACTTTGGGACTTCTGCTATAGAATTCTCCCTTCTTCCTCTTTTATGTATACCACTTCGCAGAAGGATGTTTTTTGGGGAAATTGGATTCACTGTTTGCATACAGAAGTATATTTAGTGGGTGGCTGTGTTGCTGTATGTGCTGGTCCAATTAACTCTTTTAACAATACGGGTGAAATGAGGTTATTGGATTATGTTTGTAGCCAATTATAATTGTTGTGGTTGAATACTCTCTCTTTTAACCTTATTTACAGTTAAGAAAACAGCATTGAAAAATATTTCTTAGCATACAAGAAAGAAGCCTAGAGAAAAATTGGAATAACAGTTTCTTTTCTCTCCATCATGAAACATGACCTTATTTATGTTTGTGCATAAAAGAAAGGCTATTTTTGCAGAAATAAAAATAAAAATGTCAGACATGAAACACTTTGACTCCATCTCATTATCATTATTATCATTATTATCTCTATCTCATCAACAAATGAGAAACAGCATGATAAGAAGGAAGGAAAGAACACAAGGCTGGATCCAAACCGACCAGAGTTCTAATGTTGGCTTTGCTTCCAGTGAGTCACAATCTTTCTGAATTTAATGTCCTTCATCTAAAAAGTGGAAATAATAAGCCTATTACTAAAATGATCAAATGAGGAAATGTATGAGATGTTCTTTAAAAAGTAAAATTTGTAAGGCAGTGGTTATAAAATCATGTTGAATAATAGGTATTCCTTCTGAAGTTATTTTAACCTATAGAACAAAGAGATTTTGTTCCCTATATTAAAACTATTCCTAGGGCAATGTTAAAATGACTTTTGTTGACAAATCATCTTTTTTCCTTACCTGTTACAAATATGTTCTGAGAGTGAATGGGGTTTCTGAAAAACCTGAGAAAGTCCATGACATCTGATTAGAAAGCAAATATTATTTCAAATGTGTCACAGAAGTTGAGTGATTCTGTGTCTAAGGATCTCATCTGTTTTAAAATGTAGGCTTACTTTTTTTTAAAGATTTATTTGTTTATTTATACAAGCATTGGGTATAGTCAGAAGTGCGGGAGGGTGAGAAAATTCACCAGGGCCAGAGCAGGGAGCAGAGCAGACAGAAGGACCGAAGCACACTGCTGAGGGGAGCAGCGGGCGGCAGGAGAGGTCTGCGCGCCATGTGGGACCCTCCTCTGGTGGCCGGGAAGCAGCCGGGGATCGAACCGGCTGCAGAGGCTTCGCAACACAGCGCTCAACTGCTGCGCCACCGGGGAGGCCCCCTGTAGGCTTATTATTAATAGATTATGGTAGGTCAACAGATTGAGAGACAATTACCATTGAAAACTTAGTTTGTTATTCACAGTTTCCAAGAGAAGAAGACACATCACACCACACAGGATCTTATAAAGAACTAACACACATAAACACATACACATAGCTACACACACACTTAGCCTTTCTGTATGGTGATTACAGACTTTTGATAGGAATTGGTTTATCTGTATTAATCATGAAAGGTTATTACTAAAATATTATTTCCTCTAGGCTCATGATGACTGTTTATAAAAGGACCATTTCAGAAAGAATAGTGCTTTATACCTGTGTATAAATCATTACATACCTGGCCATTCTCCATGGAGGAGACTGTCCCACTTGCCATGTTTGATGTTCTTGATCACATAACTACCAAGTGATGAAACAGTTTCAAACCTCAGCAGCTTCTGTGCAGGTGTGTTCTGGCAATCTCCACTGCATGTTGCATTATCCCATTTGATTTTCATACCAACCCAATTTTTTTCTCTAATATTTGGATGATTGTATAACTTATCATCCAAACAGGAATACGTTTGGGAATGAAATTGAGCATTATTAATAACTATCCAAAGAAAACAGGCATTAAATAAGACTATCTTTAAAAAGTAACCAGGCGCATGGTCACCTTGTTCATTATCAATGGGCAACCTGAAGCTCAGAGATACCTAGGTCATCAGAGGCGGGGTCAAGACATCTACAGGCCCATACCAGGGCTCCTTCACCTCAGTTCTATCATGTCCTGACTCTTTCTCACATTTCACCAGCTGCTTGCTCTGCAGGTCACAAAACACAACCAACCAACCATATGGAGGAAACTAAACAGCATGTCCAATTCTATAGGTGAAAAGTGAGGTCAAGAAGGTAGAGGTGAGGGCATCCCTGGTGATGCAGGGGTTTAAGTCTCAGCAGTATCAAGCTATCACCAGCCAGTTGCAGCAGGAGTTTAATCCCCAGCCAGGGAGCCAACCCACATGGTGCAGCAGACCTCTCCTGTCTTGTCCCCTGCTCCCTTCAGCAGTGGATTCAGTAGATCCACCTGTTCTGCTCCCCACTCTGTCTCTGGTGAATCCTCTCACCCCCTGCATCTCTGGCCTACTCCCTAGTTTTTTTATGCATAAATAAAAATAAATCTTTAAAAAAATGAGATGAGAGAGCTCTTGAATTACAGAAAGGAAACCACCTATGCAAAGAAGAGTCTCTCATCACTTAACTTCACTAAACTCCAGTGACCTCGCAGTTTCTTTGAAGGAGAAAATGGGTTAAGGATGTGTATACACACATCCATGTACATAGTCTTAGAGATCTCTCAGTATTTGTCAGACATGTTTGTGCTGCATTGTATTTCATAGACTATGATAACTTAGTCGCTTTCTGATGAATGAATAATGGATATCCAATTACCAGATGTAAAACAAAGATTGGTTTGTGTTGGGGGAAATAAAAGCTGAGAGGCAATTGATCAAACTAGCAAGGTAGGATAAAGTCAGATTATGTAGGGCTTTTATGACAAGTTAGAAAATTATAATTTCCTTTTTAAGTACAGTATGATGACATCTAAGAGTTTCAAGCAGCATATCCAATAACACCAGTGTTTTGCATTGCTGGGTTGAAAATTTATAGAGACATCTTTGAACAACTGTGCAAATACTTCTTTAAATTAGATTACTAGAAGTAGAATTATCAGTTTCAAGCATTTTACATTTTTAGAGATATTGAAAAAATTCCTTGCAGAAAAGTTTCTCCGCTTGCTCATTCAAGTCAGTGTATGGAAGTCCATATCCTAACTGTTAACATTATCAAATTTTTTTAAGAGTGGCTGCTTACTTGTTGGGAGACAAATAGTGCAGTGGATTTGCATCTCATAGCAGCAGTGTTTTCTGGACTTAACACACGAGGAAGGCATTTCATAGGGTTGTAATAATCCTAGGATATCCTGTGAGTCATGCATAATAATAAAAAATACAATTTTTAGAATATGCAAGCCCCTAATTTCTTTCTTTTGTATTCTTTTAAGTATAAAAAACACTGAGTCAGAAGAAAGTAAGAAAAGAAGTAAGGTTTATACTATAGGTGTCTGGGAATTCAAGTTGTTCTGATTTTAAGAGAACTGTCAAATTCTACAGCACACAAAGCAAGAGCATGCATTTCTAAAGTAAATGATTCCTTCTTGTCTTTAGGGTTTTGCTTTAATATTAAGCCTCTGTAATATTAACTAATGTTAAGCAATTTATTTCTGTTGTAAAAATAAATAAGATACCATGGGAGTGCATCTGTCAGGGATGTGGACTAGAAGCACTCAGTAACTGTTATCTGACTGTGGGTATAAACCTATCCAAATCAGACCCACACACCCACTGCTATTTGAAAAGTGAGCAATTTGCGTTTTCTTATTGGTCTCTCTTCTTGCTTTGTATCTAACAGCTCTTGCTTTCATGTTTGTGGGTTATTTCCTACCTCTATATTGGAGGTTATTTCCTACCTATATGTATATATGTGACTGGAAGGCTGATATTAGCCCTGAAGTCAGCATTAAGTTAAATGAATATATAATGCCACTGTTCTGTATCTCAGTTTTCAGTATTTGTCTGCTGTTTTCCATGATGTTTGAGCATTGTCATGTTTATAAGTTATGATTTATTTTTCTAAGAATCACCTGCTCATCTTCTGTGCTTCTATTCCTTTTTTGTATTGGCTCATTATATATTTTGATTCTCCTTTCACGTATACTTTTCATTTGTTTATGATATGAAGAGTATTTTTCTTTTTTTATTTTATTGTATATATTTTTACATCATTTTTCATTTTTGCATAATGTATGCATTTTCATCTTGGTTATTGCCCCCATACAATTCCCACCCCCCTTATGTTGACCCTAATCCCTCCCCCCACCCCCATGGTGTGTCTCTGGTTTATAGTTGCTTGTTAGTGCAAACTGGTCCAACCACTATGGAAAGCTATGTGGAGAGTCCTCAACCTGCTAAAGATGGAGCTTCCATATGATCCAGCAATTCCACTCCTAGGTATTTACCCAATGGACACAGAAACATTAATTCAAAAGGGCATCTGCACCCCTATGTTATAGCAGCACTATTCACAATAGATAAGCTATGGAAACAACCCAAATGCCCAAAAATGGAGACTAGATCAAGAAGATGTGGTGCATATACATAATGGAATATTATTCAGCAATGAAAAAGAAAAACTCATGCAATTTGCAGCAACATGTATGGAGCTAGAAGGGATCATGCTCAGCAAAATAAGTGAGAACAAAAAAAAAATACGGATGGTCTCACTTATTTAGAAAACCTAAATAAGGGTCCAGGAAAAAAAGACTGATTACAATAAAGAGTATTTTTTAAAAGATTTATTTATTTATTTATACAAGCACTAGGTACTTCTATAAATTTATTTATTTATAGAAGTGCGAGAGGGTGAAAGAATTCACCAGAGCCAGAGCAGGGAACAGAACAGGCAGACTGATGAAATACACTGCTGAGGGGAGTAGCAGGCGGGGCAGGAGAGGTCTGCACACCATGTGGGACCCTCGCTGGCGACCATGGATCGAACCGGTGCTACAGAGGCTGTGGGCAGCATTGCAGCCCAGCGCTCAACCACTGCGCCACCGGGGAGGCCCTAATAAAGAGTATTTTATTCTTTACATCCTTAAATATGACAATCTTGACTTTTTAGTTTGTGAAACTTTGAGAACATACTGCTTTCCTGACTTTCACAACTTTTTCCCATTTTCTCCTTCAAAAAACCCATGAGGAAATTCAAGTTAAGGAAGTTAAATGATTTACCTACCAACTCCCTGATTCTGTCATGAAGCAGGGACTAAAACACAGACCTTCTGAGTCTGCCACATTCTTTGATGCTTCTTCTCATGCTTAGTTGATTCTTCCTCAAGGCTGGTCTTTACTTAGATGTTACTGATTTTAAGAATAATGCATTTGGATGAATAATTTCATTAGGACTCTCTTTGTTCCAAATGACTAAAATACGATATAGGGTGGTGACCTAACAAGAAATTGGGAATTTATAAGCTCCCTATTGTGAAAATCCAAAGGTGGATCTGTCCTCAGTCACAGTTTGATAGAAGGGCTATAATTATATAATCCGGACTAGTTATTTTATTTTTCATTTCATCTCTTTCTCAGTTTAATGAGTTACTGATCATCTATTTTCTTTATTAATCTATTGTCTTATCTACCTGTCTGTCTGGCCGACCATCCATCCATCCATCCATCCTTCCATCCTAGGGGAGAAATATTGGCCACTCCAATCTATATGTCTTTTTTTACAAAAGTTTGATTCCATGGGAGGGGATTTGAAGACTGAGTAGAGCTTGCTTTTGATATTTTTCTGTAAACTTCTCTCCTGGGAAGACTTAATTGCCTTACTTCTTTCTTAAGGAGAAGGCAGAGCTTGTACTGCATATGTTTGCCTACCAAATTTTATCCAATAACCTCCATAACTGGCCTTTCTTACCCCCCTCCAAATGTACCCTCTCTGAGCTAAGTTATTTAAAATGACAACTGAAACCACTTGGGTGAGTAACTTGGTCCTGCGGATCTCTCCCCTGTATACATCAGGTATACATGTTATTAAAACTTCCTTTTGACTTTTTCTCTTACAAATTTGTCTGATAGTTGTCTGATTATTTGCCAGACTAGAAGAATCAAGGTGTAAGTCAGAAGCACAGGGGTGTAATAATTCACCAGGGACAATGGAGAACAGAAAAAGGGAATTTATGGAAATACACTGCTCAGAGGAGTGGTGGGCTAGAAACAAAAATGAGAAGAGGCTCTAGGTTCTCTTTATACTCCCAGCAAAATGATTGGCTAGGATGTCTGATCTTGGGCATGTCCTGACTCAAGATCCAAATTATCAGCTTAATGACCCAGTTCCCAGGACAGTCCCATCCACTCCCTTTTTTCTTTCAAGGCTCCAAAACTTGCCTGCTGGGCAAGGTGTGGGGGCTTTGTCTTTGACCTTACTAATGATACCAGGAGAGAACCTATGGGGTGTATGATGATTTCCTGTAATCCCTGACACTGTCTCCATCCCCGGAATTTAATTGACTCTGCTGCTCGCTCTATAGCTATCTCATTCTCTCCTGTAATTTAAACTTTTTTACATGTTGGAAAAGATGATTTGGGGGAACGCTACAGCTAATATCTTACAGCTACTGTTCTAAAAGGAAGAAAGATTTCCAGCAGGTAAGCATATAGATAATAACTATCCTGCCTTAAGTTATGTACAAGTTTCTGAACCAATTCCCAGGTGCTTGAAGAACCAGGTTTCTTATTGATGGGCTCACCAGTTTGTATGTGGCATTTCCCCCCCAAAATAAAATAAAATAAAATAAAATAAAATAAAATAAAATAAAATAAAATAAAATAAAAAACAGAGCAAGAGTAAAGGAAAACTAAATATGACAGTGAAAGCTGTGATTATCAAGATCCCCCACAGTGGTCCTTTCAATACCCAATATGTCTGCGCAGTGACTATATCACCTCTGACCCCGTTATTCTGCCACATGAAAGGCAATGCCTCTTCTCACTCCATATGGGCTCTAAACTGGTAGCAAAATTATTGTTATAGCAAGTCATCTCTCTATTAGTCTCACCTAATTTTAGAGCTAATGCCCTACAGAATTAGCCATGCAGTTAATTTCCGACTATAGTCTGCATGATGTAGAGTGGGATTTTTTCACCATTCTCAGGCAGAAGATCATAATAAGGTTTGACTGTATTAACTCCTACCGAAAAATAAAATTGTCCAATTAATTCAGCTCCTTCCGGGAGAGAGAGGTTACCCAGAGATGAGAACTGGGTGGCTCCTATGAAGTAGCCTGCTGCCACAAATATTCATTAAATAATATTTCAAGGAGATGGCCATTAGCAGATCTATGTTTGGAAAACAAGGAAATAGTATGTCAGTGTGACAATCAAATACTGAGCCATAGGCTCTGCTGTTTATAATTTATACCACTGATGATCTTATCTGTGGGGAAGTCCATATTTTGCCAAGAGCTTTATGAAGGTGTTGTGGCTCTCCAGGTGGTAAGCCTAGAGAGATTCTTCTAGTGCCTGCATCAGGCAGTCAGCTGACCTCGCTAGCACATCTTTATCTCCTCTCCTTGAACTCTGTGCTCCTGTGATATAGAGCTATTTAATGCCTCCCACTCTGCCTTGATCCCTTTCATCTTTATGTTTTATACCTTCAGTGGAAACCTCTTCCTTCCCCACCCCTTGGTTGCCTCTAAATCTTCATCAATCTTCTGACTGATCTGAATTCCAAGAATTCTTCTTCCCAGAGAACTCCAGTTTTCATAGAGGAAGTTAAATCCCCTTTCCACCCTTTTTTCTATATGGGGCTTATGCTTTTTTTTAATTGTATGTATTCAGCTCTTTTCTGTGAGCACCTTGAGGAAACAGGGCGCTATGTCACATATTCCTGTATCTCTCAATTTGGGCTACTGCCCAAGAAACATAAGGCACCTGTATTGAATAAATAAACTACGCTTTTACCACATTATTTCTCCTGTGATTTATGACTGAGTTGGGTTTTTCACACCTTCTACCCCTGTGGTGCTGTTCTTGTTAATAGGTGTTAATAGAAAAATAATTGTTATTGATGCAATTGTTACTTTGAGTCTAAGACAGACCCTTAAATTCAGCTCCATAGCAACAAGATTTAAGAACAGTCAGCTGTAGGGAAGAATTTCCAAGAAGTAAACCCGTTATTCTCACATGTTTTTCCTATTGTATTTGCTTTTCTCTGCCTTAAGATTTAAGTGAAGCTACATCTTCAGTGCACAGTAATTGCTTGCTACTAAGTATTTGTTCAGTTAATAGCTTGGTTTAAAATGTAGGCAAATACAAATGATGAAAGGATTACAGAAAATAGGGAAGGAGAGAGACAAAAAGATAAGAGACAAAAAAATATTATTCAAAGCAAAGTAGAAGTTTGAGCACTGTCATCTAAAGACAGAACTATAACAAGCTCATGTGTATGATGCATGATATATTCACTGATTCGGAGGAATTAACCTAAATTATTTCCTAGGGCCTCCCCTGGTGGTGCAGCAATTGAGCGCTGGGCTGCAAAGCTGCCTGCAGCCTCTGCAGCGCTGGTTTGATCCCCGGCCACAGGCGAGGGTTCCACATGGCGTGACAGACTTCTCCTGCTGTGCCTGCTGCTCCCTTCAGCAGTGTATTTTATCAGTCTGCCTGTTCTGTTCCCTGCTCTGGCTCTGGTGAATTCTCTCACCCTCCCGTGCTTCTGACTGTAACCAGTGCTTGTATAAATAAATAAACAAATCTTTAAAAAAAAAAATTGTCTCCTAGAGAGAGTCAAATGGCCCACCCCAGGGACAATCCTCTCTGAAAGAAGAGGTTTTGTGTCAGACAGGGCCCTGGTATTCCTTTGTCTCACTTAGTTAGAGACTACATCCCACCAGCACCCAAAGTTCCTGTGAGAACTTCAGATTCAAATCAATGTTTCAATTAAACTTCCTTGGACATGTCAATATAAAAATGATCCTTAGCACCCTGCTTCACAATCTTGTGGGCTGCAGAAATTGCTGAGAAGTAAATTTTTATGCATAAACATGATGTTATCCTGCTGTGGGTACAATACTTCTTAATCCTGATGCAACAGGTAGATTTTTTTTGTGGGGCCAGTGGAAAGAGTAATAAATAGTCATCCTAAGTTAAGTTTCATGATCTACTTAAAAACTCTCTGTCAACCTCTGTGCAGAACTTGAGCACCTTTATTGTGAAGTCCAACAGGGAGTATCCGGACACTGTGGGTGTTTAGGACTCAGCAGGGAGTACATTACTGGTATTTAATTACTATAAGTTGAATGAATTAACTTCCGCAGGTGCATTTGACTTATAAGGGAGAGGCTTTAGTCCTGAAAAGTTGCCATGTATGTGCTTCCATGCTTTCCTGTTTGCTTCTTCAATCCACTGAAAATCAATTTTATTCAAAGAATGGAATAAATTTTAACCATGTGGCTATTTTGCTGTCAGTGATAGAGCTGAACATTTCTGAACAAATCACTTTTTGGGGCATTGAATGTTGTATTATACAGTGATCCTCTAAGAGCTTTGATGGGACAATCAATGCTGCACAAACCAAAACAGGAACCCATAGCAGCCCATGGGTTCTTAGGAAAGTGACCAGTTCATTACAAAACAGTTATTGCAGGAAGAGAAAAGACATCAAAGCAAAGCTGAAGTTGTCATTTTGTTGGTGCAAAATGAATTTTTATAGTTCTGAGTATAAAAGGTGATTTTGTTCTAATAGTTGCCTTTTGAAAAAAAGCATTAATTTAATCCCTGCAGAGAAAAAGGGGCTTCTCCTTAAAATGAAGCTATGCAAACATTGAACCTGTCAGGAATGCATGAGAAAGAAGATTTGAGTCCGGAATTGCATCCAGAATTACTCTGAAAACATGACCATTGTATTCCTATATTTCTAGTAAGTCGCTCTGTTGCCCCTAAAGTGGCAGGATTTTGTTATGGATGTCAGAGCAGGGCAGTGTAGAAGGGTTGCCATAGTTATATATTTTTTTAAGGATTTATTTACTTATACATACAAGAATGGGGGTGTTGACCAGATGTGTGGGGGTGGGTGAGTGGATTCAGCAAAGAGAGTGGGGAATAGAACAGGGGAATCAACTGAAATACACTGCTGAAGGGAGCAGCAGGCAAGATAGGAGAGGTCTGCTGCACCCTGTGGGTCAGCTCCCGGGCCAGGGATTGAGCTCATGCCACACTGGCTGGCGATAGCTTGATAGCTCTCAGACTTACCCCTGCACCACCAGGGAGGGCCCAGTACAGTTGTTGACTGACAGTGTCGGAGACCACAGAGGTTAAAGTTCTTGCTTATTGTTTAAATCTGAATCCTTTGATGTTCAACTTCATGATCCAATACTTGTTTTTGCCTCTACTTGTACCATCAGGCATCCTTCCCCCATGTGTCCCAGTCATTTAGAATTCCCATGCCCTGCTTCCTCCCATTTCTACCCAGTAGAAATTTCTTCATGGCCTCTAATCATTCTTTACTGTAATGAAAAGGGGTATCAGTTATGCATTTGTATCCTGTGTTGTCATTTTTTGGTGTTTACCTCATGGCATGTGAGATTTACAAGGAAAATCACATTGAAATGTCCCTCTATAACTGCAAGTATTGGCAGAGAGAAAGTGTCTCATATGTTTTCAAAGATTGAATAAGGAAAAGAAAGAAGAAATAGTCCTTGTGCAATGCTAATGAAAAAGCAAAAATCAAAGTGGTATTACTCAACTGCATGTGAAAAATAATGTCTGGATGTTGATGATCGTCTACCCCACAAGCCTCTGGGCTAAGGACTGTTCAGTTCTGTTGTTTGACCTCAGTTCATGCCAGTGTTTCCTAGGGCTATCCTGCTGGGTGACCCTACGCTCCAGGGGCCAGCCTACTAGTTGACCTCGGCAGCCTCCTGGCTGAGAGGGGCTGTCTTACTGGTCGACCTAGGCAGCATCCTGGCAAAGGAGGGTTGGCCTGTGCTCGACCTCAGCCTGCTGGTCGAACTCTATAACCTCAAAATTAGCTGAGGCCAGCCCATTGGTCAACATCTGCAGCCTCCTGGCTGAGCAGCCTGTTGGTTGACACCATGGTTTCCATGTTGAGGGGGGCTGACGCGTGTTCCACCTCAACAGGCTCCAGGCTGAGCTGGGCCAGACTGCTGTTCAACCTCAGCAGCCTCCTGGTTGAGCAGGGCCGTCCTACTGGTTGACCTAGGCAGCATCCTGGCAAAGGAGGGTCGGCCTGCTGCTCAACCTCTACAGCATCCAAACTGAGCGGGGGCAAACTTTTGGTAGACTCAGGAGCTTCCTGGCTGAGCGAGGGCCGGCCTTTTCTCAACCTCTGCAGCCTCCTGGCTGAGCAGGGTGCCGGAATGCATGTTGAACTAAGTAGTCTCCTGGCTGAGTGGTGGCTGACCTGCTGGTTGAATTCAGCACCCACCAGTCTGAGCGGGGCCTGCCTGTTGGTCAACCAAGTCAGCCTGCAGGATGAGCTGGTTCCAGTGAAGGTGTAGACCTCAACAGCCTGAAAGCTAATGGGCCTGGCCATACCCAGATTGATCTCTGCTGCCTCCATGATGACCTGGGCCAAACATTTTGTTGAACTCGGCAGACTCCTGGCTGAGCAGGAGATGGCCTGCTGAGTGACCTCCACAGCCTCCAGACTGAGAGGGTCTGTCCTACTGGTTAACCTTGAAAGCCTCCAGGCTGAGGAGGGCTGGCCTGCTGGTTGACCTCTGCAGCTTCCAAACTGAGTGGAGGCTGACCTTTGAACTCGGCAGCCTCTGCTGGGCTGGTGCTGGCTTGCCTATCTACCTGTCAGCAACCAGGCTGCAAAGGTGTCGACCTGACAGTCTGCCCCTCAACCTGAAGGCTGGGCTGGGGCCACACTGCTGTTCAACCCCCTCAGCCTCCAGCTGGGATCAGGCCTGCCTGCAGGTCAACTCCTCAAATTCCAGGCTGGGCTGGAGCCCTAGTGCAGGTTGACCTCCTCAGCCTCCAGGTTGGGCTTAGGCCAGCCTGTCGATCAAATCCCTAAGCCTTCAGGCTGAGCTGGATATTGCATGGAGGTCAATGCAGGCTGAGCTGTGTTTGGCCTGAGGGACAACCCCCTCAGCCTCCTGGCTTAGCTGGGGAAGGTCTGCTTGTCGACCACTGAGCATGCAAGCTAAGCTGGGGCCGGTCTGATATCGACTCCCTAAGCCTCCAGGCTAAGCTGGGACAAGCCTGAGTTTGATCCCCTCAGCCTCCATGCTGAGCTTTGTTCGGCCTAGCAGTCCAGTCCCTCAGACCCAGGTTAAGCTGGGGTCGGCCTGCTGTTCAGTCCCTAAGCCTCCAGGCAGAGCTGGGGCTGGCCTGCTGGTTGATCCCTTCTGACAACAGTGTGTGCTGGGGCTGACCTGCAGGTCAACCCTTCATCCCCCAGCCTGAGCGGGGCCAGAATGCCCAATGACCAAATCAGCCTCCAGGCTGAGACAGGCCCAGGTCCAACATGCCACTCCACCTCCTCAGTCTGCAGGCTGGACTGGGTTTAGCCTAGAAATCAATACCCTCAGCCTCCAGGGTAAGCCAGGGCCTGCCTGCCGCTAGACCCCCTCAGCCTCCAGGCTAAGCCAGCAGTGGCCTGTGGCTCGAACCCCTCAACCCCCACGCTGAACCTGGTCTGGCCTGCTGCTCGTACCCATCAGCCTCCATACTGAGCGGGTCCAACCTGCTGCTCAACCCCCTCATCCTCCAGGAAGACTGGGCAGGCCGGCTACTTGAAACCCTCAGCCTCCAGGCTGTGGGGGCCTACCTGCTGGTCCTGTACCTCAACCTCTGGGATAAGCCCTGGGCGTCCTGCTGGTCCATCTCCTCAGCCTCCAGGCTGAACAGGGTAGTCCTCTGGTCCACCCAATAGCCTCAAGTCTGTGTTTGGGTAGTCCTGTGGCCAACCCCCTCAGACTCCTCTTTGAGCTTGGGTAGTCTTCTGGTTGACCCTCTCAGCTGCCAGGCTGAGCAATGGCCGGCCTGACATTCAACCCCCTCAGCCTCCAGGCTCAGCCCCAACTGGCCCGCCACTCTACTCCCTAAGCCTCCAGGCTGAGCCTGCACCGGCCTGCCACTACACCACCTCAGCTGTTCATGCTGCCATGGGAAAAAATTCTGATCAACACCCTTGGACTCCTCTGTGAGCTTGGGTAGTCCTCTGTCTACCCTCTCAGCCTCCAGGCTGAGCTTTCGTCGGCCTGCCACTTGACCCCCTCAGCCTCCAGGCTGAGTTGAGCTGTCCTGCCCCTGGAGCCCTTCGGCCTCCAGGCTGAGCCATGGCTGGCCTGCCTCTCAACCACCGTAGGCCCCAGGTTGAGCCGGGGCCAGCCTTCTTCTGGACCCTCTCAGCCGCCATTCTAGGCTGTGGCCTGCCTGCTGACCTTCCTCTGCACTTCCAGAATTAGCTGTTGCTGACCTGTTTGATTATCCTGGCATCTTCCATGCTGAGCCTGTGGTAGCAGCACTTAATTTCCACTAAGAACATACAATGAGAACAATACTTGAAATCTAGTATTCTCTAATATCTGCTACCTACAGGACATTGGTAAATTTTAAATGTCTCCGAACTGCTTTTTTCTTATGTGTTTGCCATGGGTATAGCAGACTCCTTTGTCTGTCTAAATTGTAAATGAAGTCACCAGCTCATAGTATGTGTCTGAATTTTGTCATTCTGCTCTAGAGTAGATATCTCGCCTCACCTACCTGAACGAATGAAGTGAGACATATTGCTTCTCGATGTTAGCAGGAATTTCATGTAAATTTAATTTAAAATCACAATCTACTTGGCTTTTCCAACCATCACAGTCTTTACTTCATAGATCAAAAATGGTCTATGGAAGGTTCTCCCCACAACCACACATGTTTATTCCATCCAAACATTTAGGAAAGGAAATTGTTATTGGTTATGGCCATACCCTACTTACCCTAGTCTAACAGAAGCAACCATGATGTTTCTGGTCACTGGGACTTAGTGTCAGAGTGGATCCTGTGTCTAACATTTCTCAATCACTTGGTTTTCTACTTCCACAGTGAAAAATTATACAAGCCCGTTATTATAAGTCTCTTTGGGAAGAAGAGACTCTATTACTGTGTATACGTGTGAGATTGCATAGTCCTTCCTCATGAGGATGCAACCTCTTCACTGATGTATAGAATATCCATTAGAATTACAATTTTATTATTAGGGTGACTTCTCTCAGTCCCTTGATAGTCTGTGATTTCCTTTCATTATAGAGATTGAGCAATAATTGTGTTTTCTGTCTATCCCATTCTCCCTAGAAATACTGTATGTTTGTTAACTTTTTCCATACCTTTCTATGAGCGAGGCTGTTCCAGCTGTCATTCTCCTCTTATAACTCAGTATTATCATTGTGTTACCTATTTAATCTTTAAGTATCACAAACAGTTATGTGATTTTGCTCTGTCATTCCATTGTTAATAGACAGGTTAGGTGTGTAACAGCATCTCCAGCCATTAGTCCCAATCTACAGAGGGCAATGGACATGAGCTTCTCGGTGTTGCTGAGTCTCCTCTTACCAGCACCTGCTTTATCTTTCTGGGACAGGAAATCAGTCTTCTAACAATTTCACAGGACAAATCCAGCTGCTTATTGTTTTTATGGCCTTTCATAGTATAGACTCTTTTGTATTTTCATTTCTCTGAACCTTTTAGTCCTTTCTTCCAACATCTGCTTTAACAGTTCTGGTGTTTCTATTTAAATTACTACAAGCTATCATATTCTTAAAATGTCTAAGAGCCGTCTGAGCAACACATTAACCCTGTCTCCCAGTGTCCTTGTTAGGGTCTTAAATACCATATATTTGAATGGTGCTCATTTCCTAGTAACATATTCCTTGTCTGACTCTGTGTTTCTGTCCCTCAATGAAGCATCTTTCAGGATCCAGTCGCACATACTTTCCTGGCTACTACCTTCATTCTGCAGCAATTGCAGTTCCATGGAGTAGAGTTTTTGCCTACCTTCATAGGCCCAGACTTACCTGATTACTGAGTTTTGTGATTTACAGTCCCTACTGGTCTTGTGGCCCACAGAGGTGGTGAGGCTCAATTCTCCAAGGAGTTTTATTCTACCTTACAAAGGTTTCTTCTTTGTCATCCAGTGATGGTGGATATTGGCCTTTGACAGGAAAGGTGGTTTTACTTTTGCAATATAGGGACTTGTTAGGATTCAGAGGTATAAGTACTTATCCAGAGGAGGTCAGTCCACTTCTCAGAGTTGCACCAATCCTTTATAGTCTGGACTCTGCCCTGGGAGAGCCAATTTGATATTTTTTTGAGAATTCAACCTTCTATGAAATTCTGCTTTCTTGATCCTCGGTATTTTTCTGTCCTCCGATTGAAAAAAACAATTGCCTATATATTTGAACTGGTGATCTCTTGCCCTTCATATTTCATTATTTTTCTCTAGTATATTTACCAGCCCTAACCACAAAAATCCTGTCCCATTGTTCCTATAATAACTACTCTGTCCATACTTCTCAAACTCCTGAGATATTTCACCTTTCATTTCACAATGATGCCATCCTATCACCACTGATAAAGTTAAACACATGTACCACAAAGGCATCAAAGAGACTGTGAATATTCTACCTCCCACCAAGGATGGGTGGGTGATCTTGCACCAAACACCATGTTAGCAAGTTCCCTAGATAATTTCTAAGTTCCACTTCAAGTGTCAAAATCAGAAACCAGACTTTGAGATGCAGATGAGCATGCTGCTATTTTATTTGGGAAGGTGTTTTAATAAAACCACCTATGGGGGAGGGAGAGGTGAAGGAGAAGTTAAACCGTGATCCAGGTACAACAGAGGCATCAACTAATCACACAGGGAGCTCTACATCTGGGATTGCCAGAAATCTTCCTCATTGGGAGAAAGACCAGGCATTTATTTCTGCCATTGGATAAAGGTGCTGTGGGGAGAGGGTGTAAACTTGTGCAGTGTAGCTCCTTTTGACCAAGGGCGTTTTCTGGTGTAAAACTTAGCTAAGATCCTTTTGCTGCAACATCCTCTGGTTTAGAAGGAGCATTCCCACTGCCACAGCAAAGTATACACTGAAGACGGCCTTACGTTTTCTGTGCACTCAGGAAATATCATGCTTAGTGGAGGATGCCAAGAATGTGGACCAGAAAGAACAATCCTTTACCAGTTTGACTTGTTCCTGAACTATTGTCTGATACACTTATGGTCATACTAAGGGAAAAATGAGTATAGAGTATTGTATCAATACTTAATGAGTCTTACAGTCCTGGAAAGTTAGGCTTGAGTTCCAAGTCAGCTATCTTGGAACTATCTATAGTTTCCTCCTGTGCATAAAATGGCATTTATAGTAGTTCCTCCCTGGAAGAGTTGGGGAATTTGTCTGCAGCTATGGACCTGAAAATCTCTCTAAAATTTCTTGCTACTTGGGCAGGAAGAACTTAATAAATTGGATTTCTGTTCTACTCCTACAACAAGCAGTCAATCTGACAAGAATGTGGGTAGGTTTGGATTGAACCATCTCCTGCCTTTCAAACAAATAGACGCAGAGAGTTAAATAGAGGACTGGCCTTGACTAGGGATTCTGTGCTGGTTTTGCTTGTGAAACTACTTGACTGGGCAGCCTTACTTCATGACTCCAGTGTTAATATCTGTGTGCTCAGCTGATCGTCCCTGAATTTACCAAGGGTATATTTCAACCTGGATGTAGAGGGAGCTGGGGAGAGTAGTGTCTACATTGCTTACCTATGTGTCGTTTTCCTGCAGCAAATGCTCTCTGTAAAAGACTTCCAAACTTTAATAATCCAGAACATACAGATATGTTTTACAATTTCAGAACTGTTAATGACAGAAGTCAATTATGAGGAACTATAAAAGCTAAAGAGGACTGACTTGATTTTGGATCCCTACCAGATGCTCCAGAAAAGCCAAAGCCAACTATTTTCTGAGCAGGTCACACCTGTTTAATTAGCTATAATAAAAGCCTTCAAATGATCACAGAGAAATTAAATAGCTAAAGACAAATGACCTAAGAGGGTTAACAATTTAATCCTAACCAAAGAGCAAACAGAATGCAATCCAAAAACATGGTCACAAGCAAATTGTAGGATAATGACCTTGTACTTTATAATTTAATGGAGCACATACACTACCGGGCTGGAATTAATAGATTATGGGAAATAAATACATACACTGGCATTTTATGAATAAATTATTCTAACACTAATTGCAATTAAATTGCATATTTTAATATGATCTAGTAATTAAGCCACAAGTGGCTAGCTGCCTGGTTCTTGCCTGAATAGGCACCAAACAAGAGTATTTGACTCAGCTAAAATATCTGTGAATATATCCCCAAATTTTCATTTCAGTAGGTGGAAACTGGTGGGAATATGAATTATACATAAAAGGTTATTTTTTTTTTTTATTTTCCTTTTAGGACATGCATCTGCATGGGAAAATCATTATTATAATAAGTTGCTAACCTGGGCCCTCTCTCATATACGACACCCTGTCAAAGCTAACATGATCCTCTCCCCAGTAGGGGGATTGTTGCCAAGTCATTCAGTTTTGGCTATCACCTCTTCCTTACCACTGCACGTTACTCTAGCCAAGGAGGGCACAGCAACTCTTCTCGTTATGTGTAAACCTTTGTGGCTTCATTCAGGTCTGCTGTCCCGCTCTGGGCACTCAGCACTCTGTGTAGGTCTGTGGCTCCACTCTTACCATGTCCCTATCATCTGTCTTGGGTCTGCTTCTGTAAACTTCTGCAGTGTGGTTCATGACCCTCCTGTATTCTCAAACGATGAATATATTAAGTGTTCAATAAACATCCAGGCATGGTGTAAGGGCAGGACAGGACACAGTGCAGGTTTTCTGACCCCATGCAGACCAGGTAAAGGAGGAGTCAGAGTCCTCAGTGGTTTTGCAAGTTTTTATTGGGGTTCAGCGGGTACGTGGCAGGCAGGGGTGCTGGGGGGCTGGGAGGCTGGCAGTCCTCCCAGCCCCCAGCAAATCTTCACTCCATCTGGGTTCTCCGGTGTCCTCTGCTTCTGCTTCGGGCTTCTCTTTCGGCTTATTTTTCGACTTCTGCCGCTGGCGTCCCCGTGATGCCGCCCTTAAAAGCCCCGTCTCAGCCCAGGTGAATCCCATCTACCTATGCCCACACCCTACTCCAGGTGCCCGCCATCAGGCATGCATTCAGGACTGCAAGGATCCATCATCTATCCTGATGGTGGGAGGGCAGAAAAGTCTGACATTTTTCCTTACCCTACACATGGGAAGGAGGAAGGGAGAAAGGGAGTAAAGAAATATAATCTGAAAAAAAAAAAAAAAAAAAATATAACCCGAAGTTCAGTCAAATCACTCGCTGTCCATTTACATTGTTATTATTTTTACAAAACAGTGCCTTCTTTTTCACCCATCCATGAGAATTAAAGGAGAGGGAGGGCGAGAAGGCAGAGGGAGAGAACAGAAAAGAGGAAGGAAAATGCTGCCCTCAGAGAACTCGGAGTTCATTTGACCAAATGATGTTTATACGCTCAAAACATAAAAACCACCTGACAAGTGCTGTAGTGATGAATAAGTTATTTCTTCTCACAATGAGCCCCAGGTAGTAGGTACTATTCACATTACCATTTTATTGATGATGAAACTGAGGCTCTCTCAGTGGGATGGACCCTTCTTTCTGAACAAGATCAGCATGTTCCAGAGCCTGCTCATTAACTGCTAAATAGCATCATTGTCAAAAACATAAATATAAAAACAAAAACTCAAGCGAGTAAAAGGTCAGTGATAACTAAGGGTTGAAAAAACTAGAGAAAGTTGCACAGAAATGTCAAGGAGTGTCGGGGGCCTGAGGTTTTACTCTAATTGCAATCCAGCAAGTTAGCCATTTTCATGGAATCTGACGGAAGGTTTGAAACTCTTGTGCCAGAGAAAATAGACCATTTATACTGGCAGCCATAACAGTGGAGCTGTCCTTCCTCAGTTCCCGAGAGCCAGAGGACTCAGGAGCACATGGGGGAAGAGGAAGGAAAGTTATGTTTGCAAGTCTTCTCTAATGGGCAGCGAACAAGGTTGTACGTAAACCTGCCTTTTGCTCTCTTGATCTTCCAAACCCTGATCATTATACGAGCAGGTTTGAAAAGATAGACTAGGGAAAGGTGATCAGTAACTCTGCTCATGAGTTTTGCAAAAATGCAAGTGACCTTTGGAGAATTTCCTGAAAAAAGCCAGAGTCAGCTGAGTTTTCAAAGCTGGGGAGACTTATATAAACAAAGAACTTTTACTAAGGGCAGCAGAGTGAGAGAAATTAGGGTAACGAAAGAGAAGTGCTTTGGTAGGAGTGTGGTTGTCTGATGTATTAGGATGTGATAGAAATGGGACAGGTGGATTGTGGGGTACCTCAACTGCCACACTGAAAAAGAAAAAAGCTCTTCTCAGCGTCCTTTGTTTACACGGGATCCCCCAAAACTCAACTCTATTGGTTAACTACCCTTTCTTCAGAAAGTAGCATCAATAGGGAAAACTAGTGTATAAATTGTCCCTTTTGCTTGAAAATCTTGGTCAGGGTCTCTCTGCCTTATTAGAAGTGTTTGAGCTAATTATTTAATTTTAGATGTGAAGATTTATCATAAGATGTATCCATACTCCAATTCGATGAAATGTCACAAAGAACAAGGAAAAGACTGATAAAAACAATCACCTAATTAGCAGCAATTTTAATCCAGTAATTCTAGTACAAAAGAATATTTTTTCAAAACTTCAAAAGGGCTTTATACATAAAAATGTTCTGTGTAATCTGTAGTCAAATTGGAAGTGATGAAGTTTTTATTAGTAAATCCATAGGAAAATACAATTCAAATATTAATTTTTTACTTTTTTTTTATAATAATACTGGGAAATATTCATATTACAGCTTTTATTTAAGTATAAAATTCTATTTATCCAATTTGTTTTTAAGTGTGTTAACATACAATAACAAGCATGGCATTACATATTTTTTGTTATTTTCATGGTTCTATTCTTTTCTACAATAATCCATTACTTGTATGATTAAAAATAACGGCAAAAGATTCCAAGGAATTTCACTTTAAAAGCACCTGATCATTCCACGATATATTAGATTCTCAAAGGAATAAAGGAAAGGACCAAGTGTATTTCCTATCTTTAAAGACCTCACAATTTAGTGATTAAAATAAAATCTTCAAAGGAAATTTTCATATAGCAGGTTCTGGAAGGTGAGTGGAAGGAGCTGCTTGGTGATGGGGTGTAGGGTAAGGAAAAATGTCAGGCTTTTCTGCCCTCCCGCCATCAGGATAGATGAGGGAACCCTGCGGTCCTGAATGCATGCCTGATGGCGGGCACCTGGAGTAGGGTGTGGGCATAGGTAGATGGGATTCACTTGGGCTGACACTGGGCTTTAAAGGGCCCCATCACGAGGACGCCAGCAGCAGCCAAAAGAGCAGCCGAAAGAGAAGCTGATAAAGAAGCCGAGAAGCAGCAGAACGAACAGAAAAGCAGAGAAGCAGAGGGAATGCCAGAGAGCCCGGATAGAGTGAGGACTTGCTGGGGGCTGGGAGGCCTGCCAGCCTCCCGGCCCCCCAGCACCCTTGCCTGCTGTGTACTGGGTAAATCCCAATAAAGACCCTGCAAAAAACCACTGAGGACTCTGACTCCTCCTTTACCCGGTCTGCTGGATCAGAAAACCTGCACTGTGCCCGTTCCTGCCTTTACATGGGGACAGTAAAACCTCCGTGGAAGGGTCACTCACCAGCCTAGGGCCTTCTAGGCAGTGTCTTCTCATTGCAGCGCCTCCACGGTGTGGTCACCTGGGCAGCTCTGAAACTCTTCTATGGTGACATAAATAAATGAAGTGTTTTCTGATTTAAAATATGATCTAAGGAAAAGACAAAGTCCTATACTAAAGTACAGTAAAAAAATGAAAAAATAAAACAGAATTGTGAGAAGATTAGACCGCAAGAGTTGGCAGAGGAGAGTTTATGATATACAGAAAAAGATGCCAGTTTATTCTCTCTTGGAGGGTGGGGAATAAAGCTATCAGCATCAAACAAATGTGCTTCTCCAACCAGAGTGATTGAGTGGCAATAGGTAGATCAAAGGAAATGTGTCATTTTGGGGGAATGTTCTTTGATGATGAGTGAACTTAGTGGACCTGGGAAGGGCCAGTAGAAGGGGTGAAGGATTTTGAGAAGCCCTGTAGAAAACAGTCTTCTGCCCTAGCTGGAATCTGAAAGAATTGAGAAACAGAGGAATATAACAAGGCAGGAAAGAGTTCAAAATACTATCTTCATTGTAATACAGGCAAAGCGGGGAGCTACAACAATGTAGAAAGCTGATAATTATGACCAATAAGCCCAGATATAGAAGAATCAGGCAGATTTATAATTAGTGCAGCCCCCCATGTTTATGGAAGAAACAGAAAGAGCCTGAACAGCAGCAGATACCTCCTCCCCATGGTCTAGTCCTCCCAAGGAGAAGAGATGGGTAAAGCCAAGTGTGTCTCATTTATTCTTTGCAACTTTACAATTTTACCACAAGATATGTTATTCTGTAACATATCTTGTATCCCTTGTGGTACAAGAAAAGAAAATAAGGTCAGAAATTGAACTAATGGAGTCCTCATCACAGGGAAAGAAATATCAGCTATTTTCAATCCAAACAAATCACTTTAGAAGTTTTTTTAAAATGCACGTCCCCAAGCCAAACCCACAGGGGTTCTCACTTCATTTATTCTGGGGTACAGTTTCTGAATTTTTACCTTTAACTCTCTAGTTTCCTCTCTTACTAGGAGACATCTGTTGTCATTGACTTTTGCATTGGAGTTTTAGAAAGATAAATCACCTCATGTCACTTATTCCAGATTTCTTTTTTAAAGCAGGCTTAATAAGATAATGGGAGTGAAATATGTAATTCCATCATCACTTATTATAATTGTTATTAGTTCATTGAATTGTGATGCTGCTTATATTCTAGTTTGCAAAGTAATTATGCTTATGAAGGAAATTCTCTCATCTTCATTTGGCTCAAAAGATGTCTGTGTCACCTATAAAATTTAATATACAAAATATCTCATGACCATGTAAGTGAGCTGAAAAGCAGTTCTTTAATTTCTGAAGTAGAAATTAATAGCAGAGTCTCCTAAACTCTGAAGCTGCTACTTTTGGGAGAGTGCTTCACCGCAGCTGAGCTAAGAGGCAGTCCCACCCTGACTGCTTGACAGAATTCCAAGATTCCTGACTCTGAGTGAGCACATATTTTCTCCCAGCTAGCTATCCTATGCTGTTGTAGATATAACATAAAGAGGTTTGGTGGAGGTAACTATAGCCCTCATGCAGTTGAAATTAAAATAGGGAACTTACTGGGTGAGCCTGACAGAATCATATGATCTCCTTAAATCTGAGTCTCGAAGTCAGACATTCACAATATGAGAAGCATCAAACACATGAGAGTTTCTCCTGCTGGTTTTGAAGAGGAACCAAGATGAGGGTCACCTCAGGGAGTCAGCTTGAACAAGCGTGATCTTCAGAAATCTCCTGGGAAACTGAGTAGCGAAACTAAAGAGGTCAAGCCTCACAGGGAGTTATTTGAAAAATGAAGACCACCTGGTGAGAAGTACCAGGCAAGCTGGGTGGCCTGTAGGAGCTGAGAGACTCCCCACTGACAAGTCCCACAGGTGCAGAGCTCTACCCACAAGCTGCATAAATTGGAAGTGCCTCCAGGGTAGAATGTGGCCTGACACCTTTATTCCATTCTGGGAAAGCCCTGACCGCAGAACCCAGTTACACTGTGTCTGAAAGTCTGACATTCAGAAGTAAGCAAATAAAGGAGCTTTGTCTTAAGCTGCTAAATTTGTGGTAACACATTCCAAAGAACGTTTGGAACATTTTATCCCTCTGGTCTAGCAGGTGCTTTTTCGAATGATAGTTGAGCAGAAATTAGATAAACTCTGTCCCTCTCTTTTCTTGATCAGTCAAACATTAAATCGGCAATAAGTCAAACAATAACATGGGTAGGAGGATGTGGGTTCAATGAGGAGTCACAGGGCTTGGTCACCTGCCTGTTTTCTCCTTTGCAAAAGCTTCATGAGGAAGATTTTCTTGGTGAACTGGTGGTTAAGTTGTCAATGTCTGGTTGCTTTAAGCAATTGTGACACCATCTTCAAATGAACCAGGAAGAGAAGTTCTTGGATGTTCATCTCATTTTGTCAGTAAAATCCCTGTTCAGGGGAAATTAGTTTGTCCCCAGATGAAAGTTGGAATCAATAGCCATTTCAAGCACCAACATTTTACTTAACAATATCTTTCATTAAATCAGGAGAGTGGATGACAGAGATGTCCTTGGATCTTATACATTATGAATAAGCGATTGTATGAAGAAAACAAGGGACCTCTCGGCATGATCTGCAGGCTGTGCCTCTGCAGGGACAGGCTTTCTGAGTTAGTGGGTAATCGGATTTGGTCTTGCTGATCTAGGCGCCAATTTAATGTAATCACAGTCTCCTGTGCTCAGCCTGGCCAGTGAGGAGGACAGTCTTCTCTCAGTAAGGACAGCCTCAGGCAGACCCAGACCTTCAGGAACCCCTGGGAAAAATGGGTGAGTGATACGAAATAGGACAAGGATCTTGTGAGATAAATGAAAGCTGGGTGCTACCTGGTTGTCTTGGACAAAGATCTCTGACCACTCTGTATGAACATTGTGATTGTTATTACAGCTCCTGAGATCAGTGATGTTATTGTATTGGTCATGATTTGGAGGGTACTTCCTTAGTGCCTTACTGTGTTAAGTGATACAGTTCATATAATCCTGCAATAATCTGAGAAGGAAGTTACTACCATCATCATTTGTTTGGGTGAGGAAACTGAAGCTTAGAATATCAGGGATCCTGCAAGCAATGTGATTAGTATTTGGTGGTAAAAAAAAAATTTAAGGCCAGGTTCGTCTGCTTTCAAAGTCCAGGATTTTAATATTGTGGGGAAAGCCTTATCTATCAACCTACCTTGGTGGGATATAGATTGACCCGGGTCAAATAAACCAGTTTATTTGCTGTAGGAGCACCCCATTGCATGTACAAACAGCACTTGGTTGTTGGTAACGTGTTTGGGGAATCTGAAAATTTACTGTCTTAAAATCTATCCTGCAAGTCTTCTTGGGACCAAGTCCCTTGAAGCTACCTGTGATGTGTATGGGTGGGGGGAGGTGGTGGTGTATCAGCAGGAAGGGCCCATACAGGATTTCTAGGACCGGAGCCGACAGGGTAAAGGAGGAGTCCTTGAGTCCTAGGTGGCTTTTGCAGGCTTTTATTGAGTTTACCAGGTACATGGCAGGCAGGGAGACCAGGAAGCTGGCAGGCCTCCCAGCCCCCAGCAAGTCTTCACTCTCTCTGGGCTCTCCCGTGTTCTCTGATGGCCTTTACTTCTCTGCTCCTTTTGCTCTGCTGTTCCCCATGACGCTGCCCTTATAAGTGCAGTCTTAGCCAAGGTGTATCCCATCTACCTATGACCACATCCTGCTCCAGGTGCCCACCACCAGGCAAGCCTTCAGGACCGCAGGGATCCATCATCAGTCCTAATGGTGGGAGGGCAGAAAAGCCTGATACTTTACTTACCCTACATGTGGGTAGTGGAGGTAACTCATTACTCATCAGCAGAGGTAAACTGATTCTGTGGACCATTCTCTGACATCACATAGTACTTGACAAATGTGATATAAGACAACACAGGCACCCAGGAAGGGTCAGCACAGCACTCAGAGCATTAAATGAAATGGAATTGTGAAGTTTCTTCTTCAGTTTCCCAGAAAGTGAAGACTTGTCTTAGTTGATAAAAGGTCTCCTATTCAATTGCTCTTAAAGTAAGGATACTATTTATATAATATGTAAATTTAAAAATAAAAACAATAACAAACAATAAATATTGCTGAGCATTGTGACATGTTACTCTATTTTGTTGTTAAGAGAACACATAAGAAAAGACAAGTGGGTGTTTTCATTTCCAAATGAGGAACAGGACATTACAGCTAAGATGGTCAGTGTCTCATATAATGGCAAACAGTACAACATTAGCAGACTCAGGCCCAGAGTAAATATTTAGCTGTAAATGTTCTTTTTGTAATAACTCAGAAAATTGGAACAGACTTTCCAGTTTCCAAAGTCACCTTTGAATGCAAAAGTCTGGCGGAAAATGTGAAGTTCAACTCCTTTCTTTCTGGGACAGATTTTCTGCTTAAATCTATCTTATATTTGGGAATTTGGAATAAAAGAAAATGTGTCTATATAATTTTCACAATTTTAACATTGTCACATATTCTGTAATACTCTTTCCATTAGAAGATGCGTATATTCCCTAAAATAAGCATAGATTTATGACTGCTCCAACCAATTGGTCATCACATAAGACCATGCAATGTCTTGTGTATTCTCTGACATAATGACTCTAATGTGCTGGAAGGGCCACCGATAGGCTCTTTCATCCACAATTTCACTGAGTCAAGCCTTGCAGCCTTGCCAAGATGAATCCAGCCATTAGGGACCCTCTATACTAGACTGTCTGCCAGTTGTGTTCCAGAAGTGACTTCTACTGATGCCACATAGAACAGGAAAATCATTCAGCCAAAAGAATTCAGCCTGAATTCTTGGTCCATAAAAAGATAGGACAAAGTGTTAAATTACTAATTTTTCAAGTAACAGCAAAAGGTGACTTGCGACACTGTGTGTGTGTGTGTGTGTGTGTGTGTGTGAAAATATATGGATATAGGTAATCCTGATATTTTTATCTCAGTCACAGAAGTTGGCTTAAAGGGATTAAGGGTAGATCTTCATTTTTTTTTTGGAATGTGACACAGAGACATCCTTGGCTTCCTCGTCTCATCCATCTCGACTATCATAGTCCGCTGTGCTCAGAGTAATTTTCAGAGGAGCAGGAGTGAAGAAGTTTGCCTTGATTTTGGGTTTTTGCTTTTGTTTTAAATCAGGAGTCATACAAAGCACATCAATTCTTTCAGAATAAAATCTAGATTTGGGGTAAATTTGATCAAGGACATCTAAAGCTCAGAGAAACCATTTTAAGGCTCTATTAGCAAAAACTACTTGAAGATGAGCAGAAGACACATCCACACCCAGTAATCCACGTGTCACAATGACAGCTTTTCTTTGATGGTAATGAAAGCTGAAGTCTAAGATACATCCCATCAGGCAGAATTGAAAAACTTTGTGCCTCCAAATAAGCTATATCCACAAAAAAATTCATTAGGGAGGCAACTTTTTGTCCAGATTTATTTATTTACACACACAAGGATTGGGGTACAAGCCAGAAGTGTGGGGGTAAGAGGATTTACCAGAGACAGAGTAGGGAACAGAAGAGGCAGATTGACTGAAACAAAGTCCTGAAGGGAGCAGCGGGTAAGTCAGGAGAGGTCTGCTGCACCATGTGGGTTAGCTCCCTGGCCGGGGATAGAACTCTTCTGCAGTGGCTGTGGATTGCTTCATAGTGCTGCATCGTAACCCCTTGTGCCACCAGGGAGGCCCAGGAGGCAACTTTTAAACATGACAACAATGGAGAGAGAAGTATGTTGGTCTTATATATAAGTGATTCAGAGTTATGTGTTCTCGTTGGGCGTTTTGCTTTTGACTGGGATAGTGTGGTATAGTGGGAGTATAAACTCCAGAACTGGGATTTAAATCTCACCTAAGCCTCCCAGTGTTGGGATTTTCTTGGAAAATATACTTTGTCTCTGAAAGCTTTATTTTACTCTTGTAAAACAGGGATATGAGCTACTAGATAGGATCTTTTCAAAGACTAAATTAATTAGTACAGGAGAACTAACAGAGCTGACTTAAGTAAATGCTTAACACATGTTTTGTACAGAATAATTAAATGCATTTTAATTGAGATGAAGTTCAAGATCCAAATGAGATATCACATCTGAAGGATATGCATGCTCTCTAGAGCAAAGATCATCTGCAATTTTGCCCAAACAGGTTTACCCAAGAACTGCAATCCAAAAGGGCCACCCAATTAAATCTAGAAGTATCTGCAACTGAGGGAAATAGGTGACAAAGGAGATTTTTAAGCAGAGGGTAAGGATTAGAGCTGTCATATCAAATCTGATGTAAAGCTGACTGATGATATTGTAGGTCTTAGTAGGACAAGGATTTTTATTTTTTTTTAATTTTTTTAAAGATTTATTTATTTATTTATTTATTTATTTTTATTTATTTATTTTTTTATACAAGCACTGGGTACAGTCAGAAATGCGGGAGGGTGAGAGAATTCTCCGGAGCCAGAGTGGAGAGCAGAACAGGCAGACTGACGAAGTACAGTGCTGAGGGGAGCAGTGGGCGGCAGGAGAGGTCTGCGCACCATGTGGGACCCTCGCAGGCGGCTGGTGATCAAACTGATGCTGCAGAGGCTGTGGGCAGCTTTGCAACCCAGTGCTCAATCGCTGCACAATCGGGGAGGCCCAGGACTAGAATTTTTAAAGGGATAGTATTAGTTTGGGCACCAAAAATAAAAATAGGCAGCCAAATTTCCCCCCTCAAATTTAACAGTCATTCCATTCTCTTAATCCTTATCCGAAGACTGGCTTTTCGTTTATCTTGTTAAGCTTTTGTACTTGGAATAAGGTTTTGGCTACTTTTCCATGGACTGGATCTGTTAACATCCCTTGCTAAGTATTATATGAGCTAGAGAATTTGGAAAGAACATGAAATCTATTTTAGGAAACTGTCCATCCATGATGTAGTCTCAATGCTCTGGAGCCTGGAGGTGCATGTTATACTATTTGACCCAATCTTACCACCCTTTTCCCACCAAATCTCTGCAGAATTAAGTCTCAGCAAAATATGACAAGAGTAGACACCCAGGTACCTTCACTGGGATATGCATCATGGAAAGAATAGTAAGTAAATGGGGTCCCCAAGACTGGGAATTTGAATCAGGAGGTGAAGAGTTAAATTACAAATGGCAGGGGCCTCTCCTGGTGGCACAGCGGTTGAGTGCTGGGCTGAGAGGCTGCCCGCAGCCTCTGCAATGCCCGTTTGTTCCCCAGCTGCCAGCGAGGGTCCCACAAAAAAAAGAAAAAAGAAAAAAGAAATTACAAATGGCAGGTCCTCCCCAGTGGCACAGCTGTTGAGTGCTGGGTTGCGAAGCTGCCTGCAGCCTCTGCAGCACCGGTTCCATCCCTGGCTGCCTGTGAGGGTCCCACATGGGTCTCACATGGGTCTCACACAGACCTCTCCTGCCGCCTGCTGCTCCCCTCAGTAGTGTATTTTGTCAGTCTGCCTGTTCTGTTCCCTGCTCTGGCTCTGGTGAATTCTCTCACCCTCCTGCGCTTCTGACTGTACCCAGTGCTTGTATAAATAAATAAAATCTTAAAAAAAAAAAATTACAAATGGCAGATGAGGGAGGTACTGCCAGAGGAAGTTTGTGAAGAAAATAGAACAAATGACGAAATAGCTCCAGAGAAGCCATGAGAAGTGATTAAGTGAAGAGAAATTGAAGTCTTAATCTTCCCGAGGTTTGAGGCTCAGCTCTCCTGTGTCCTCTTGTACTTCACTGTGGTCTTTCCACTCACCCTCTGCATTTGACCTTTCTTTTGTCTTTGTTGACACCAAATGAGTCCTGACCACAAGTGTAGCCCTGAGTTCATTCTGAAATTAGTTTGAAGAGTCAACTAATCGGGTTTCCCTGGTGGCACAGGCAGTTGAGTACCGCCCTGTGAAGCTGTCCGCAGCCTCTGAAGGGTGGGTTCGATCCCGGCTGGCAGGCAAGAATCCCACATGGAGCAGCAGACCTCTTCTGTCTCGCCCGCTGCTCCCCTCAGCAGTGTGTTTCATCAATCTGCCTGTTCTGCTCCCCAGTCTGTCTCTGGTGAATCCTCTTACCCTCCTGCGCATCTGGCCTGTACCCGGTTCTTGTATAAATAAATAAATCTTTAAAAAAAAAAGTCAACTAATCGTGTTTTCTTACTTGAAGACCCAATGCATAGTGATTAATGCTGTGAAGATGATTCAGCAAAAACATATACTCCCCAAGCTATTTTTTTCTTGGGGTGGTACAGAGAACCTTTTTTCCCCATTTTATCTAGGGTCTATCACATCACCTCTGCTTATGGGGTGATTTTTTAGGTGTACCAGAGGCCTCAGAACCTAGGGGAATAAGCACTGAGCTCTGTAGTGGCGTAGACCTAGATTTGAATCCAGCAGTCCATTTTCTATCTTTGTGGTAGTGAGTTAGTGGTTTCACTTCTCTGAGCTTCAGCTCCCATAATGCTAAGGTGGATAAATGAATAAGTATTTTATGTGTATTTTGTGCACACTAAATATAATAGTCAGTAGACCTTCTAGTCTGTTCATGGCACATAGTAAGTGATTAATGTTTGCTCATAGGCATTTTGTGTAAATTGGGAAAAGAAGCCCCTTTCTTTGGTGGCCAAGATAGCAGGTGGACTATAGACTCTTTTCATTTGTGATGTGCAACCTGCACGATGGTACATTGACCAATGCATAGTCAGCAGCCGTGATCTTACCACTATTTCCATGCCTTTCCAGATAAGATTGATCCAAGTGCACTGCCTTCAGGACAATGATACAAATACATGTGTGGAAATGAAATGATCACTCATAATTTTTTTTCACTGTACCATGTGTTTTATCTAAAAGAGGAGTAGTCAGGGTGAAAACAGAAGTGTCATCGAGATTCTCAGTTCCATGGGAAAATCAATTCAACTCAAGGTGTTATCAACATTGCCAATTATATCCCATTGTGTGTCATCAAAAGTGGTTTGCAGTCATATATTACAGGCTATTTTTTTCAACCTGATGCTTGGCCACTTCTCACCTAAGTGCTGAATCAGGAGGAGGTTAAATTTAAAATAAAATGCATCCATGCTTTCCAGAAGCATAGTTACCAGCTGGGAAGTAGTTAGCCTATCTGTAAGACAGAGTACATAATTCAAATTGAAAGTAGAGGGAAAAGAGGATTTGCTTAATTTCAGGTACGCAAAGAGTAATCTTGTTGACAAATTCATGAGAGTCAACATCCTGACACTTTTCACATATTCATTTTTTACTCATTTCCCATTGAGGACAGGAAGATCAGTTAATCTTCAGGTCTATGGACAATCTTTCTTTGGGTCTTACCAGACTTTAAATCTGTTGGAGGGGAACTTACTCAGTCCAACTTGATGCTAGAAAGGCTTGCAATCTCAGGAGTTGTAGCAAACGTAAATGTTACTCCAACTTTCCAATGTGGCATTTAACCAGGGTTGACACTATAAGACAGAATTTGACACACAACTCTGGACCACTGAGGGCATTGCTCATTTTGGGGGTCGGTGGGAGGAGTGATAGTACAAATAACACAGCACTGTGTGATCTTCTCATTCCAGATCAAAGTGGGAAGTAGTTGGAAAAAAGAAAACATCAATTTAGTGATGAGATTTCATAATATTACACAGGAGAAAAGGCAGGGGTGACATATTTGTTTCAGAGATGGCAGTTCCCAGCTGTGTGTGTTGAAGCATTCTAGGGTGCAGGGGTTCAGGAGGGCATCAATCTAAAATCTTCCCTTGGACAATGAAGGCCATGGTAAGGTCAAGAATGCCAGTGCTTCAGCAAATTGAATTTTCTGGGGTTTCTTTCCCTGTCTACCTCACAAAGCAGTGTTTCAGCACCCAACTTTAAATGAGAAAAAATGGGTTTTCCATGAGTAAATCTAAAAAGTACTTTGATATAGTAGGAGCTCTAAAAGGTGTCCTCCTCCTTCCACACAAAGAGCATCCTGATCTTCTCCTGTCATTGAGGAAAGAACAGTTTATTCTGCCCCAAGAGGAGCTACATGTGCAGATTTCTTGAGTCTGTAACAGAAAACTGTTCCCCCAGCAAATAGGGTATAGGCATCATCTTCACCTTCTTCCAGTTGTATCTAGAAGCTAGGCGGATACCCACCTCAATGGGAGGGAAGTGGTATCCACCTGGGACAGAAGATTGGGTGCATCCCAGCTAATTCTCTATTACAGACCCCTTGGTCTATAAGGAGACTGGTGGTGCCTCTGGCCAACCATTACATGGAGGAATTTCCTTTACACATGTGCCCTCCTATGCAGGCAGACCTCAGTGGCTAGGTACCAGGTGCATTATGTAGCATCAGATAAACAGATCAAACTAAGATGTTATATGAGGAGCTGAGTATCTTGTCTGAAAGCTCATAAGCACATTATTTTACAAAGGTGTCATTGCTTTTACCTGAAACTCTACC
The DNA here is from genome assembly GCF_964194135.1 of Talpa europaea. Lineage (NCBI taxonomy): Eukaryota > Metazoa > Chordata > Mammalia > Eulipotyphla > Talpidae > Talpa > Talpa europaea. Next base: position 15,518,325 of record NC_140077.1, read on the forward strand.
ACTAGAAAAGCTTCCTTTAAATTTAAGCACCCTCTGCTTCACTCAAGCAGTCATTTTACTAATACCAATCCCCCAGACTGATGTGCTTCCTTAAGTTACCACCTCAAGTGTGAATCTATGTCCCAGGTCACCTTCCTACAAGGGAGAAGTGCTTGGGGAGACTAGATTAGTCAGAAAGAAGAACTTAAAAGAAGGAACAAATAAACAACAGGTTGCAGTTTTCCAAATCTCAATGAAATTCACACCCTTTGCAGAAAAATATGAGATCAGCTGCTAAATGTTATCTCATTATCGCAACATGTCATTAAACAGTAACACTCCAACCATACTTCTTCACTCTCATTGGAGTGTGGGGTAGAAAGAGTTGATTTATAGACTCCGAATTCTGAACTGAACAGTAAGAATACAATGATGAGGAAATGGTAGTCATTCTGAAAGGGAAACATAGGGGAGGGGGCTGGGGAAACAGGAATGTGAATGTGTTGCTCAAGGGAATAAAAGGACTTTTGCTGTAAACCTCAGAGTCACCCAAGTACCCAAAAAAAAAGATTATAGATGGCTCTGTCAGTTTTCAACAACCAGCATGAAATCCTCTCCCTGATTTAAGTTTCTGGTTGTTTTGGAGTCTCCTTTGCCTGGATCTGAATCCTATTCTAGGACTTCCTAGAAATAGAACCTCAAACAACGTGCTTGAACTCTCCAAGTTTCAGTCTCTCCTCACAGGAATGGAAATAATATTAGTGATGAACTCACAACTCCTGAGACGCAAGCAAGGAAGTATACATAAAGGATTACCCAACTCTTGGGTCATATATATTACTCAATAATTAGTTTTGTAATGGTTACATATCATCATCATTACCACCACTTAATACACAGAAACCAGAATGTCACAAATGGCCTGCATTGGAAAAGTATAGAAAAGCACCTTGCTTGACTCTGTGTTTTCCTTGAGAGCTCTCAGCTAGAAGTTGATCAGTTAGAACTTGGCCACCTCAAGGAAAGCTTAAGCCTATTTCAAGGATTAAAGGTTATAAAATTTGCAGCCAGAAATAGAGACCTCTTGGGGAGAAGATGAGCCAATAGTCACCCCTTGGCAAACCGACGAACCCAGGGGCATCATTAAGTCTCCACCAACAGAAGATGACTGAGCTATAGTCCCTGATCCCAAACAGCCCACCAGTTGTTTGGGAGACTTGAATTTAGGGTTCTCAGCAGGGGAGACAAAAGCTCGATGAATAAATGAAGCACCAAACACCCAGGGCAGGCGGCTGCAGGCTTTCATGAGCATTAATTTTGCTTAATATTACGAATCTTAAATGCCACAAGTACATGCAAGCATAACAAATAGTGAAGCACAAAGTGATCATTAGGGTTATAATGTGTGTGAATATGCGATCAGAATGGGCATGCTGCAGACAAAGTACGATATAAATGCTAAATACTTCACATTTGCTCCTACAATAATGTGTCATTGGCTTGAGTTCTTAAGTACTTTGTGTTCTCTGCTGGTGTGAAGTCATTACTCCCATTTATACAATTAATGAGGAAACCCTGGGTCCAAATTAGGGACCAGAGGAAAAAAGCTGGAATTAAAATCAAATGATGGGTCGTTTTTCTCTCAAGTTCTAATGATGCTTTGCTAAATATCACATTTTTCCCTGAACCCTATTTTAAGTATCCCACAAGCCACCCTAAAAGGAACTGATGATTATCACTACCTTGTTCTTTCGCCTTGGATGACCTGCACATTGGCACAACCCAGCATGATCCAAGGTTTTTCCAAAGCCACCCCTAAAGGATTCAGATTTCAATCAGCCTGGAGTCAGCTGAGTCAGCTATTTTCTAAGTTTCAATAAACAGAATAAGGAGGGAGAGCCCAGGCTCTCTAGGTTGCCCATTTTGAAACCACGACCCTCTCATCAGGGAAGACAATGCATCTTTTTATTTTTTTTAAAGATTTATTTATTTACGCAAGAACTGGGGTACAGGCCAGAGGTGTGGGGGCTGAGAGGATTCACAGAGACAGAGTGGGGAACAGGCAGATCTACTGAAATACACTGCTAAGGGGAGCAGCGGGCTAGACAGGAGAGGTCTGCTGCGCCATGTGGATATCTCCCTGGCCAGGGATCGAACTTGTGCTGCAGTGGCTGTGGATTGCTTCATAGGTTGAGTCTTAACCCCTTGTACCACCAGGGAGGCCCAAGACAGTGCATCTTTTTTTTTTTTTCTTTTTAAAGATTTATCCATTCATGCATACAAGAACCGGGGTACAGACCAGAGGCACGGGAGGGTGAGAGGATTCACCAGGGACAGAGCTGGGAACAGAACAGGCAGACTGACTGAAATACACTACTGAGGGGAGCAGCTGGCGAGACAGGAGAGGTCTGCTGTGCCATGTGGGATTCTTGCTGGCTGGCCAGGATTTAACCCGTGCTGCAGAGGCTGCGGACAGCTTCACAGTGTGGCGCTCAACCGCCTGTGCCACCAGGGAGGCCCCAGAATAGAACTTTGATCCCAATGATGTTGCCAAATAATCTTGGCTAAGGATTGGCCCACATACTTCCTTCTTCCTGAGTCTTTAACCTTTTAAGAAGTTTGTAGGCTGGTATTTAATTTCCTGACTGATCTCTTTGCTTTCAACTGTAACAGTAAAAAAGAATTTTTCTCAGGCCTACCTACTCTCTCTCTCTCTCCCACCTTCTCTCTCTCTCTTTCCCTGCTTTAAGCCAGTAGGTGTCATAGCTTATTCATTGGTTCAGTCATTAACACAGCAGTGATCAATAGAAAGACCCCAGGCAGAACCTGACAAGAGCAAGAAAACAGATGATTGTTGGAACTCATTTGTAATATAATAGTATTCCAGCACACTGTAGTTTTTGACCTTAAGCAAGGGAAAGTTGATGACTTTTAATAGAGTTTTCTTTATAAACCTTTTGCTTTCTGCTTCAAAACTGCTGACATTTTTAGGCCTGCCTCCTACAGTTGCTTTCAATAGCGTATTTCTAAGTTTCAAAGCCAGAGTGCAGTTCAATAATGCTGGGTTAATTGTATGGGCACTCACACTTGATGGCAGGCCGAAGGCCCTTCTTGACAGGATAAAATATAACCCCAGAATGCTGCCCCCTCTCTCTCCTGTGGAAACCACTCACCCAAAAATATGAGAAAGTACTTTTTGGTTTCAATTGTCTAAAAAAGCAGACTAATGGTAACAATATCTTAATTATACACCCCAAGGTGTAGTGTGGGCTACCTGCGCAGAGGAGGGGTTGCACTCCACCCCCTGACCTCTGAGCACCACCCAAGTGAAGGGGACAAAGCCTGTGCAGGGGCTGGGCCATGATCTGAATTCCACCCCTGTGTCCTGACTGAGGGGGCTGCTGGGAAGGGGGCAGAGCAGAGAAGGGAGCCTTTTGTGGGGAGCCTTTAAAGGAGATGGGCCATCTGGGCTCACCTTTTCATAGGAGCTGCTGCAGAGGCAGTGACATTTCCCCCCCCCCCATACACACAGGCCAGGAAGTGGGACTTCTTCCTCTATCCCAAGGAGAGGGGCAGCTCTGGGGCTCAGCAGAGGCCCCTGCTATACCCAGATGAGGCATAAGACAAGTGGAGATCCCTTAGGGTCAGAATAGAATAGGAAAAGCCTCTGAGGAATAAGGAGGGCTCCAGAGATAAGGGCAACAAATTCCAAAGGAGACTAATCAGACATCCCAGGACTAGGGACAACAGGATATTATGGAACAAGGATGATAAAGAAAAATATGCTAAGATAAGGGCTGGGACAGAGACTTAGCTCTGGGCACAGAGACATTTAGGCAGTGAGTGAGACCACGGAGAACTAACCAATCACAATCCACTGGTGGAGTTTTAGAATTATTAGGGAAAGAAGGTGTATATTCCCTGAGGCATGACTCCACTTCTGCTTCCTTGCCCCTCCCTGGCCTGGTTTCACTGGCCTGGGAGTCCCACTTTATTACTGTTCCTTTTCTCCTCAATAAACGTTTCCTTTCTCTAAACAAATCTGCCTCTTCTCACTTGCTTGCCTGAGCGTCAGCAAAGTTCCTGCTGTGGCTTCGTGAGGCACCAACCCATGGTGGTCTAGTGGCTGGGACTCAGCGCTGCCCCTGCAGCCTGGGATCTGCTCCTGGCTGGGAGACTAGGCCTGAAAACCTGAAATTACAATATCACAGACACCAGGACCCTGACAGGACTTGCAGAGAATTTGCCCAGGATGTGGCAGTCACCTGATCCTGATGCAGCGAGGCTGGCCACACCTCCCCACTCCTGCCTGCTCCTGTTGCTGCTGGCCCACCTGCATCACTGATGGGTAACTGACCTTCTCCCTCTCCCTCTACCTGGTTGGTGAGAGTATTTTTTCCCTTTTTTTCTTGTATGAAAGGGCACTTCTGTTTGCATTTGTGGAGGTGGATGGCCAGACCTAGAACTGGTGGGAGAGGTTTGAGCTGATGGCAGTTTTCAGACCCTTTGCCTGGCAACAATAAGACATCTCTGTTAACATAGATCTGGTTCAAACACCACTAATAATACAGTGGTGAACTTTTAGACATATAATTTATCCTCGCTAAGCATCAGGTTCCACATCCCTCAAGTGATTAATACTAGAACCATCCCATAGGATGATTTGAGGGTTAAGCAACATGCTTATAAAGAAATTTAAACAGATCCTGGCACTTTCTACATACTTAGGAAGCAGTGGTGATTGGCTTGTATGTTTTTCTTGCACAGCCACCTGTTTTTGCTGAGTAAGCAAGGAAATGTCTTTGGTCACTGACTGAAGGCAGTAACCAGATCAATAACAGGAAAAAAAAAAAAAATGCAGTCTAAGGCATGATAAGAACTGCTGACTCTTGTTTAAATAAAATAAAACAGACCTGAAGTGGAGTTCTTAGCAAGCCTCACCAAGACTTGACACCTAATCTAACTGCAACTTCAGCCTCTCCCAAAAGTGAGAATTTAAATAATCATTCTGGAGTTTTCTGGTCAGTGCTAGTGAAGAAACTTGCATCTTCCCCCTGGGAAGGTGGCTTTGGCTACATAATCTTTCTATTACTTTGTTATTGATACCGGAATTGTCAGGCCTAGTCTCCCAGCCAGGAACAGATCCCAGGCCGCAGGGGCAGCCCTGAGCCCCAGCCACTAGATCCCCACGGGTTGGTGTCTCACGAAGCCACAGCAGGAACTTCGCAGACTCTCAGGCAAGCAAGCGAGAAGAGGCAGGTTTGTTTAGAAGAAAAAGTTTATTGAGGAGAAAAAGAGCAGAAATAAAGTGGGACTCCCAGGCCAGGAAACCAGGCCTGGGAGGGGCAAGGAAGCCAAAGTGGAGTCGTGTCTCAGGGACTATAGACCTTCTTTCCCTGATTATTCTAAAGCTCCACCAGTCTCTTTGTGATTGGTTAGTTCTCGGCTGTTTCACTTAATTTGCTACTGAGTGGAGGATCTTCACATTCCTTATCTAACAGCTTTCTCTTTCCCCATGTGTTGCATCTTTATCTTTATGGCCCAGTCCTCTGGATGAGCATCGCTGCATTGAAGTTAAACAGCTGCCCTCTAAGTTGTCCATAAATTAAACCACTCTCCATTTCTCCAATCTCTGCCTCCCTTTACCACCTGAAGGAAACCAAGGCCAGCGTTAACAATGTTGTCCTTGGTCCTGGGATGTTTGTTTTTCCAGGTGGAATTAGTTACACTCCTCTTGCTGCCCTTATCTCTGAAGCCTTCCTCAATTCTCCGAGGTCCCCTCCTGCAGTGTCCCTAAAACTGCCTAATTCCTAGCTTGCCCTGTGTCTCATTATTAACCTATACTTACTATCTTTCTGTTAATAAAAACCTCCCATTTTGTACCAATCCTTTTAGATCCTTTCTTCTTGCTTCATGAGATGCTGCCCAATTCATGAATCCTTTAGTAAAGTCATTCTGATCTTTGAATTTAGGTCAGTTGAGGTTTTGTTATTTAACACTATCTTGGGCAGCCTCCTCCCTTGCTTGTCGGGCTGACCTACAACCAGTCTTCTTATACTCCTGGTGTCCTTCCTCTTCACAACTCCAGTCATGGAGTCCAGAACTTGCTTTCTAACTCTCCTCCACTATAACTAGCACTCAGTGGTCAGCTGCCTCTTCTAAGACCGAGGTTCATTCAAAAACAAGTTTCTCCGTCAACTTTCCTTTTTTTCGAGAGCTACTACCAATGAGAATGTAAATAACTACCATTACAAAAACTATAAACATGGTCACAGTAGAAAAGCAAAAATCAAATCTGCCAACCCCAAAAGATCTTTTTTGGGAAAAGATTTATTTCAGGGAGGGACTCTGAAGTTTGGGTAGTACTGAGCTTTTTGTGAAATACATTCGAATGTCTACAAGAGAAACTCTCCCTTAAGAATGTCATCCTGGGCCTCCCCGGTGGCACAGCGGTGGAGTCCTGGGTTGCGAAGCTGCCTGCAGACTCTGCAGCGCTGGTTCGATCCCCGGCTGCCGGGCGAGGGTCCCACATGGCACGAAGCCCTCTCCTGCCATGCCCGCTGCTCCCCTCAGCAGTGTACTTCATCAGTCTGTCTGTTCTGCTCCCTGTTCTGGCTCTGTCTCTGGTGAATTCTCTCACCCTCCCAAGCTTCTGACTGTACCCAGTGCAGAAATAAATAAATAAATAAATAAATAAATAAATAAATAAATAAATAAATAAATCTTTAACAAAAAAAAAAAAAGAAAAAAGAATGTCATCCTAATGTCCCCATTGGAATTAATTTCCTTATCTCTTTTCAGTGGAAAAGGCAGAATTTAATCTGCCTACCATTATGTTCTGTGTTTTCCTGGTAACCTTGCTAACTCTCATTCCTTTCCTCACCATCCCCTCACTTCAGGTAAATATATGAAATGGTGTTTAGGACTTCCTGGGTGAGTTTATTCATTCAAGTATAGAGAAGGTTTGCATATACATTATTATTAAGCTAATATATGGCTTTTCTCTTATAAATCCATCTGATGCTTGTTTGGTTATTTGCCACACTAAGAAGAACCCAGAGGGGTAAGTTCCCTTGTGTACCAACACCCCCAAATAAATCAGGTTTAGGAGTTGTACAGCTAGAAATATAATCTGGCATCTAATGAACAGAAACCTGAAACTCTTTATCCTAAGATTTCTTTTCTAGAAATGTTACTGTCATTTCCAGAAATCACTCAAAACTGGTCTCCAGATCCAGAGTGGGAGAAAGAGTGGAAGACCCCAGTGCTAGACCTTAGTTTGAGAGTCACCAGGAAAAGTCATCATGTCACCAGGAAAAGAACAACACTAATCTCACCATTTTTCTCCACCTGCCTCCAAAAATGTGAACTAAAGGGCCTTTTGATGCAGAAAAGAGAAAAAAAAAACAGTTTATTATAATTAATAGGGTAGAGGGAAAGCAAGAACTAGCAGAGTGGAGGTGCAGTTCCACAAAACTGCAAGGTCTGCTGCCTCCTGAGCAAGGACATCAATAACCCAGGGCAAATCTTACCAGAGTTCTGCCAGCAGCAGGGTAGCAGGTGCAGCAAAGCCTTGTGCTGCAGAGGTCAGGAGCTCCTACGCCCCTGGGTGGAGGGTACTGAAGACTTCCCAAGGCCAGGAGGCTTCCTTCCTCAGAAGCTCCATCTAAAAAAGAAATTGAGACTGTTGTTGTTGGAGTCTGTGGATTTGGAGTGTGGAGTCCTTGGGTTCACTCTGGGAAAGTTTTCATCAGAGCTCCCGTTTCAGTGACATGTGGCGAGTTTCCCAGGCAAGTTTCTCCATGAGACAGAGACATTAGTTATATGTAATGAACAGGTTTATTACGAAAAAGGACAGAGGAATAAAGGATACTTGCATAGACACAAGTGGGCAGAAAGAGCTGCCCCGAAAGGGACAGGTTTGCTGAAAGAGGTCTGCATGGTTGCAGGCAGGTGGCCTTGAGAAGAGCTGCCTCTGCTGAGGGAGGTCAGTGAAGAGATATGGTAGAGGTCATGGGCTGGCAGGAAGGCTGCTGTCCTGCAGGAGAGAGTTGGTGAAAAGTAGCACCTGCTGAGTCACAGGTGGGCAGAGGGATTGCTGCCCTGGGCTGGTGCATACATTGCACTGATATATTCTTCTGCTGTTTGGGAGGGGCTCACTCCTTGTGAGGCTTCAGTTTGTTGCTGATTTTGGATAACCATGCAGAATCTGAAAGGGACTGGGGATTCTACTATGGGCTCAATCTCCATATCTTTACCCTTGGGTGTGCCCTGGGATACCCACTTGGATGTTATGCTTTGTCATCTAAGCATTGGCACCTAAGGATCTTGGTGTCCATAGCTGTGTCAATGGACACAGCTTCTACCCCCACCTCCAGCTCTTGGCAATTTGTGAGCCAGGTTTCTGGTCTTGTGCACACCTCCTTTTCAGTTTTTCTATTCCTGTCCTCCATCAATTACCACAATTATTTCTTCCCATTATTTTAACTAGTGAGGAATAAAGTGTTCTGTGTGTTTTAAGTCACTGGCTTCTTTGTTTCATATTACATTAGCATGGGTCGCTTGTGTGACTACAGTCGTAGTAGCTCATTTTTGCTGTGGAGCACTCCTTTGCATTTATGTGAGATGATTTAATTTTTCATTCATTGTGGGGGAGACATCCTGGCTGATGCCCATGCACATGGATCCTGGATCCAGGAAGGAAAAAGTGCTACTGAGTCCTTTATAGGAAGGGAAGAGCCTGCATTTCAGAGCAAGCCTAGTCAGTAAAGTGAGGTTACAGAAAATATCTGTAAATACTTAATGGGGAGTTCTACTTAAAACATCTCTCAACATCTTGCTTCACCCTATGGCTATCCACACTGGAGGATAAGAATAGAAAAATTGGGAAGGAGGCACCACAAGACCAGAAACCTGGCTCATTCAATGCTGGGAGCTGGAGATGGGGGAATGAAGGGATTGACATAACCATTAACCCAGTTGTAGAAACTAAAAATCCTTAGGTTTCAATGTCTACCTCACAAGGTACAAGACCCCGGTGAATGCCTGACTGCTATGGAGTGTCACTAGGGCAGGCCAGTGATAAAAAATATGGAGATTGAGAGCCCTTGTAGGATCTCTGGTTCAGTTCAAATTCTCCATAATTACCCAAAATCCACAACAAACAAACAATTCCACAGAGAGGAGCACCTCTCTACCAAAAGAAAGCTTCATACCTAAGGCTGTTCCTTTCATAGAGCAGCTCTTTCTGCCCAATGTGTCCTTTTTTTCTCTCCCTTTTCATAATAAACCTTTGGATAACGAACGCTTCTGTCTCAGGGAGAACTTCACCTGGGAAACTCACCAGGTGCTGCTGAAAGGGGAGCTCTTGAGAAACTTTTCCTCAGAGGTAATCGGAGGACCCATTTAGGGATGCTAACATCCCTAAAAATGACTTCATATACTGTCTTCTTTATGAAATCCATTCCTGGATACTTCTTCCCTTTTTAAACACAGAATGTTTCTGTTCTTCTTAAGTACCTGGGGTCTTACCACACTCAGGTCTATGTGATTTTTCCGTATAGATTATATTTGTCTAGTTTGGAATTCATTAAAACTTCTGGTTTATATTGAGTAAATTTTATTGGACACAGAATTTTCGTACACATCATTTCACTTGATTTTTGTGACAATTATAAAGCTGAAAAACACAAATATCATTATCTTCATTTTACAGAGGTAGAAGCTTATTCAATTAATGTTTATTAAATACAATTAATGTTTATTAAATATCTACTCTATGTCATCACAGTTCTGAATGCTTCAAATATAAAGCTGAGTAGACACATCTCCCCCAACAAATTAATAGTCTGCTATAAAAGGTATGTACATAAGCAGAAAATTAAAATACAAAATGGAATAGGAACTCTGATGATGACGTAACATTTTATTTGTGTGGAACAATGAATATTATCCACATAATATTAAGACTATATGTGCATTTCTGTATAGTCAGCAGGAATAAAAAGGAAAAATTCACCAAGAACTTGGAGGAAAGGGTGGAAGGCTTTTCAACAGAACTAATGCATTCAATGAAGGCCTTGTTACAGGGCGACCCTGATATGAAATAGGTTGCCTGACTGTGGGTCCTCACCCACATGCTTAAAAGGGACTTACAATAATATTCAACTGCAGGTACTCACAAAAAGGTTAATAAAAGGTTTATTTACAAAAGAAGAAGAAATGAATACTCAGGGGGAAAGACAGGGAGATAAATTCATGAATGCGTCCTACCAGTTTTGCTGAGCCATAATCCCAATAGCACTGTGAGAGCTGGAAAAAAAACAAAAGACCCACATGTTTGGTTTTATACCAAACCTGGCTCTACCCTCAGGTCCCAGCAATCCTCCCTTTGGTGATGATGACATTATGGGATTTGTACTTCTTGGTATCGTGGCTCTCTTTGGTCTTGAGTAGGGGTGGAGTCCATAAAACCTCTTTGTGGAGTTTATTCAGGACATCCTTTCCCCCTAACAACCTGAAGATATGATGTATTTTACAACAGTAGCTCAAGGTCATGCACTATTTAAAGATAAATCTTTGATTCATATTTGTGCTCTTTCCAAATATTCTTCTCTCCAAACAAGTATTCAAACTCTGACCAGCATACAGCTTTGAGCTTCCTAAATAAAATATTACCCAACCAATTGCCTCAAAAAACAGGTGCTAAGAGCAAATCACTATTGGCATTCTTGATTCAAGTCATATTACTTTGGGGAAAAATCACTCTGTACTGACAAATCATAACAGTTGTGAACATAATAATAACATAATAAGAATAATCAAATGCAATTGAAATGAAAATGTATCAATTCAAGCTAGGTGTTAGCTCTTGTAATATTCACTCAAGGTTAAAGTCCTTTATGATTTTCTGGAAGCTATGATACACAGGATTCTATAATTTCCTCATGTTTGGCAATTTGTATTCTCAACCATATCCTAAAATTTTAAAGATAGGAATTCCAACCCCACCTACAATCATCTGGTCTTATACAAACTAAGTTAGGGTCAGAGTAATGAAGTTTAGCTAATTTATATTCATGTTCAATCTGTGATTATCAGGCTCAGATTCAACTAGCATAAAATTATGTGTAAATAATCTTTGAGAAGCAAGTTGCTCAAAACATGGCCCTTAATTACTTTTCAGAGGTTGAACAGCACTAATTGTAGTAAAAGTTTCAATGAGAGTTAGACAAGGAATTTATTGGACAATTCAGGTGTGGATTCAAACTGGGGAAAAGAGATTAATGGGAAAGCGGTCTACTCAGCTACTTCCTTGAAACCCATCCGTTATCCTCTGCCCTGTAGGGTTTCGTTTATAAACTGTTGAGAGAGGTGCAGTTTCTCAAAAAAAAAAAGAATAAAAAAGATGGGGTAAGACATGGTGGCAACAAAGAATTTGTTTCTTGTGGACATAACTTTCAGATAGTGTCACATGATATTTTACATTCATTATCTCTGGAAGGAGTAATATCCAATAAGAAAAGCAAGAATTTAGGAGAAGAATGTTATCCCAAGGAAAACCTCTTTGGTAGGTGATCATGGGTTGCTTTCCAACGGGGGTGAAAGGGAACCTTTACAACAATTCTCCTTGATCTACTGACTTCTTTCTTTGCAAAACCATTCCTTTGCCAAAAATGTTTTGGTTATTTTTCACATCAGAGATTATAAAATCTTGCCAGTGTTGGTGACCATTTTAATATTCATAGTTGGTGACAGTTTCTGCCATTGATTTTCTATTTTTAAAAAACTGGGGGTGGTATCTGGATCGAGACACCATCTTTGTTTTTAATGCTGCATTTTTAAATTATTTAATTGCTGAGATTAAAAGGCTGGAGGAAAACATGAGGAAGTTTCATGGCACAATTAGAGGTCTCTCTGGTCCCTTCTCAGTGCCACCAGTGGTTGGAATTCTGATTTCCTTCTCTTCTATTGTGAATGAGGTGAGTTTTTCCCAATGACTAATTTTCATAGTTAGATCTGATATAGACATATTCTGTAAATATCCCACTGAATGAAGACTCTGGATGTGGAATGGCCCCTGTCAACAAACATCTCCCTTACTGGCTTCTGCTTCATTATTTGTCTGTGTAGGAACAATCAACAAAAGCCTCTACGCTATAAAATTGGACATAAGCTGGACACTCACTGCAATAACTGATTTCCTAACCAACCATTCTCTCAACAAAGAAATATAACCTGGAAACAGTTGATTGAGAAGCTTTTGAAGTTACTGAATCCATTTACGTTGATTACGTGTCCAAGGATGGTGTTGCAATACATGTCTTATTACCTTTGTGGCCAGGATGTATTACCCAATATAATTAGGTCAGCTCAAGAGGGAGAGGATGGTCCTCTTTAGAGATCCACCTGTCAGTTATTGATGGAAATGGTAGCAAATCCACTCTGATTCATCTAGTCCACTTTGACCTCAGGCTCTTTGTAAACTATAGCCTGGGGGCCAAATCTAGTCAAGTGCCTGTGTGTGTGTGTGTGTGTGCGCGCGCGTGCATGTGTGATTTGTCTGTTTGTAAGTACACATATAGAGTTTATTGTAAGGGTATACTGGTGTCTTATAGATGCTGGATGGAAGACAAAGCTTTCAAAGTCACTCAAATGAGCATTAATAATGATAAAAATTTCACTAACTCAATGTTTACTTTTGGTTTTACCTCCTTTAGGTCATCATCAGTTTTTATAAATAAAGTTTTACGGGAACATTTTATACACATTCATTTATGATTCTGTGGTCACATTGAATAATTATGACAGAGACCATATGTTGCATGCAAAACCTAAAATATTTACTATCTAATCCTTCCAAAGAAAGTTTTATCAACTTTGCTCTGTTCTAAGAAACTTTAGACTCAATAATATCACCCTTGTATTATTTACAGAAATAAAAATAACAATGGGAGTTTTAATAGTAGAAATGTTATTTTTCTTGCAATTCAAATTAATCAAGAAATAGTTGATAATTTGAACACTAAATTATCCATAAGTCTAGTCTTGAGAAATAGAAACCAATTATGTGTAATAGTTACTATTACTGTTATTAATAAACCAATACCAATATGGATATTACTATGCAGAGCACCTAACAAATATCTTAGGTAAACTCTACCTCAATCCTGTGAGACAGCTGATGTTATTAAGCCTATTTCATAGATGAGGAAATAGAAATTTGACAGTGCCACATAACTTGACCACAAAACACATTTCTCCAGGCACATGATAAACAAAACCAAGAATCTAAGCCTTTCTGACACAAAAATTTGTGATGTTAACTATGGCAGTAGGCAGAATATGTTCTATAAATTTCCATTTGGTAGCTTTAAACACATTTGCTCGAGTGAATCCAACATTTACTTGAACTCCCCTCTTACTAAAGTCACTGTGGGAAATACTGAAGTCTATGGAAACACAAATGGGACAAGGACAAGTACTTATAAGGGAACTCTGATTAGCTCACTCTCTCCTATAAAATGTAAATACTCCATTAATGACAAAAATTTATTCTTACCTATAGCTGGATCTTTTTTTATTACCCTCCTTTCTTCTCTCAGTTAAGTTAAAATCATGGCCATTTCAACTATTTCCGGGGTATATTGCTATATTTGAGGGTCTAATGATTGAGAGGGCTGTGTCAGGACCTGAATCTCTGAGCTGCACTGTGATGTGGCTTGGGTGGCTGAAGCCACATGAAGGATGACAAGATGTTACCTCCAGGGATGCCCTTGATGAGAGTTTTGGGAGGTGATTACCTACATGAGAGATCTTATTTTGCTAGCTCTTCTTCTTTGATGGAACTATCCTTCCTCATGTCTAGACTACTTGATGTTCTCTTAGTATTGGGTTGTGATCTGTAAAACAAACAAACAAATGAACAAACCAATACAGAGGGCAAAGAGAGATGAACAGAAAAGGCCAACCAATCCATATTGGTAGGAGGCAGGTTTTTTTTTTATATAATTTTTTTTTAAAGATTTATTTATTGATTGATTGATGCAAGCACTGGGTACAGTCAGAAGCGTGAGAGGGTGAGAGAATTCACCAGAGCCAGAGCGGGGAGCAGAGCAGGCAGAAGGACTGAAGTACACTGCTGAGGGGAGCAGCGGGCGGCAGGAGAGGTCTGCGCGCCATGTGGGACCCTCCTCCGGTGGCCGGGGAGCAGCCAGGGATCGAACCGGTGCCGCAAAGGCTGCGGGCAGCTTCGCAACCCAGCGCTCAACCGCTGCGCCACTGGGGAGGCCCGGTAGGAGGCAGTTTTAATAAGCAAGTAAGCAACTTACAAGACTTTGTCTTGGGTGACTACAATACCAGAGAGTTCTCCACATCCACCCATAAATTCTTAAAATATTGTAGAGGTGGGGCCTCCCTGGTGGCGCAAGGGGTTAAGCCAAAACCTATGAAGCTGTTCATAGCCTCCGCAGCAAGAGTTCAATCCCCGGCCGGCCAGGGAGCAACCCACATGGCACAGCAGACCTGTTCTGACTCTCCCGCTGCTCCCCTCAGCAGTGTACTTCGGTCAGTCTTCCTGTTCTATTCCCCACTCTGTCTCTGGTGAATCCTCTCACCCCCCACAACTCTGGCCTGTACCCCAGCTCTTGTATGCATAAATAAATAAATCTTTAAAAAATATATTGTAGAGGGGACCTTATTGGGTTTAATCTAGTGCACCATCCAGATAATCTCAGCAGCTTACAATAGCTTCTAGGAGCAGGAAAGGCAAGTGGAAAGCACATTTCAAGGGCCAGGGAGCCTCCTCAATTGCTGTGGCCAGCTTCAGGTTAATGGACAGTTATGGTCCCCTGGCAGCTATGTCCATAATGCTTGGGACACAGTCACAGGCCTATCTTGCACCCCATCTCAGGAACAGGAGGCCATTTCTGGGCCTGGAATTCTTCCAAGCTTTCTAATTAGGGAATTTGAAGCTAGAAAAGGGGAAAAATGTTTTCTTCTGCTTTTATGCTGCCAACTTTCATTTGTTCTGATGTCTTTGTCTGCAGTATCCTGGGTCTCATTTGAAGATGCCAATCTGAAAATAAGGACTTTGAGTCCTCCAAGATTTCTTTAAAATTAATGTTAAAAAACTCTTGATCAGAAATGGGTACAGGGCCTCCCCGGTGGCACAGCGGTTGAGTGCTGGGTTGCGAAGCTGCCCGCAGCCTCTGCAGTGCCGGTTCGATCCCCGGCTGCTCCCCGGCCACCAGAGGAGGGTCCCACATGGCGCGCAGACCTCTCCTGCCGCCCGCTGCTCCCCTGAGCAGTGTACTTCGGTCCTTCTGCCTGCTCTGCTCCCCACTCTGGCTCGGTGAGCTCTCTCGCCCTCCCGCGCTTCTGACTGTTCCCAGTGCTTGTATAAATAAATAAATAACTGTTTAAAAAAAAAAAAGAAATGGGTACAGTACTGAACTCATCAGGAGAAATGAAGACTGACAGTTTAATTTCACTAAATACGGTAAGAGAAAGGATGACAGCCACAATGACTGGTGGGTCTGCCCGGGGTGACAGCCATCGACTCTGCAGGGGAAAATTAATTGTTTTTTACATGGAAAACCCTGGGGATTGATTCCTCTGGGTGAGGCCTTCAAGCTGTATCTTGCCTCTTTTCCTGTGATTGCAGATTGCTTCATAGGCTGAATTGGGTTATATACATAAAACAAAATGCCAAAATGCCTGCTCATTTTCATCGGACTCAGGAGCATGCCCTCTGTGCATGCTCACCTCATAGTCTTTGAGGATGACTCTTCAGCAGTGACAAGTAAATTTACAAGGCTCAGGTCTTCTCCATTCAGATGCTTCTCAATTTAGAATCCATCAAACATATCAGGTATAAGAGGCTTGACATTATTGAAATAGGCAAATAATACACACCATGTTCTTATTTTCCCTAGAAGACAGGGACTCCAACCTTGGAATTAATTGCCAAGGGCCATTTTACACAACTGAGGAGCAGGATGAACACTGCAGATAGAAAGTGAGATTCCATGCAGTGGAGAGGTAATGATAAAATAGGGAATTTCACACATTTTAACATGTATGCAACTAAGTTAAAGGATAATTAGAAGAGTGAATTTTAAGGTAAAGGTGATATAGTTTGGGGAGAGGATCTATTAAGTCTGGGTGCCCAGGAATTAGACTCTACCGGACACTTTTGAAAGACGGCTCTAGATTAACACCCGTGAAAGCAGTGAAGGGAGCAAGTTTTTCGGAGAGAAATTGGGTCACGGTGCTGTCATAACAAAGACCTATGCAGACCTAATGGGGAGCCCTGAATCTGAGATGACATGAAAGTTTGTTCAAACATGCTTTTATACCCCACATCTACTCCCAAGGAAGAGGATGTGATGCTAGGAATGATGTTTCTGTTTAGCCTATGGCATTGTCTGTGGATACTCATTTGCAGTATCTTAGTTTCTAAAACCATCAGCAGCTGGAAAAATGGAGGCTTCAGTTCTGAGGTGGGACAGTTGGAGGCTGTAGTACATGATTATGGGCAGCTTTCCCCATGAGTCACTGATTTACTTCCTTCATTTTAGTTCTGGAAGCCTCTCTTCAACGATTCTGGTGGCCTCTTTCTCTAAAGTAAACATAGGAGAGGGCAGGTAGTGGGACAAATGAAGCCTCCACTGCAGTGTCTTAGGACTGGCACTACTCTTCACCCCCTCTTCTGCTATCCCTCTAGATTCCCCTGGGCTTGTCTAGAGGACTTATTTCATAGGGTAACAAGATCCTAATCTTTTAGAGCTCAAGATAATTTCCTATTAATTGGCAAGTTTGATATCAAGAGACAAGCACATAGGTCAGTAGGGTGAAAATCATGTTCCCCAACTTCAATGTAGAAAATTTTCTCAACTTCCTCCTAATGAACAGGGTCACGACGCTGGAATGATGGTGACTTTCTTTTCTGTCTCTAGTCTCTCAGTTCAAGTGGCCCACAGTAGTGAGTATCAACCAAAGACTATTTATAAAATAAATAACAGGGTCTTGTTCTAGAAACTTCGGGTAACCCATCATGAGTCTCCTACTTATGCTAGCAAGAATTTCTGAGAATCTTTTGCTACCATGATCACTCCTATTACTCAGAACATGACATGTCCTACAAACCAAGCAGCCAGGCTGGGGGCACCAGAGTCTGGTCCTATTACAGAGCCCTTTTTTGATGGCTTGCCTGTGATCTGATGTGTGGGTCTGTGCAGTATCCCAAGGGCAGAATTTTCTGACTTCCAAAGCCCAATGAGTCAACCAGACCCTGTGCCTCCTGTTTCATCAGCATTGTCAGAGACAATAGGTCTTTACTTTGGAGGTGATGTCCTGGCATGCCTCATAGGATCCCTAAGTAATTCACTGATGTAGCAAGTTCCTGAATATTCATGGGCTTTATCTCCCACTCTTTGAATTGCATATCTTTTACCAAGTCCTCCAGTGAACTTGTCACTTATTCCTTATCTGGTCTGATTAGCATGATGTCATGAATATGTTCATCACTGTGATGCTCTTTGGGGTATCCAGATGGCCTGTATATCTTCAGACTATATAATAACATTGGATAGGAGAGGACAGAGACCTCTGACCCTCTTAGTGAGTCTGCTGCTCTTGATCTAGCACCCTCAAAATTTGTTCAATATGTACTCTCCCAACTCCTGTTGCCTTACCAGGTTTGGTGACACTTTTAGAACACAGTTCCTTTCTTCCTTTCATAATTACAGCATTATTTGCTTGGTTATATTTTTTATTAACCCTAGTGATTGATTTAGTAGCCAAAAGTAGAGGGAATTCTGTGCATCAAGACAAAGTCCTCTGCATAATCTTCAAATAAGGGGGTACAATGGGGATAACAGGGAGCAGTGGTGCTCTTCTGCTGACATAGATAATTTGAAGCAATGCAAGGAATCAACATTTATTTTAGTTCATCAGTGCAATCCCATTTGTCAGTATACTATGCCTTCCTAAATAGGATCTTGACATTGGCTTAGTAGATGTATTAGAGCTGACAACTCCACCCTCCTTGAAGTTCTGATAGTCCTAAGTCCTGGGAGCTGTCCTCTTCTTTTTCATGCATAAAGCTACAGATGATGTGAGTCTTTTTAAATGTTACCAAGGAGATCCTCTGGCTTTTATGCTTAACTTTTAATTAATGGTTATTTAGTCCAGTCTTTTATTATCTTTCTTCAAACATCTATTGATTGTACCCAGTAACAGTGACCTTCTAGTTTCTAATATTCACCTGGAGTTCTCAAATACTTTTGTTTTGTTTTTTAAGATTTTATTTATTTATACAAGAATCAGGGTACAGGCCAGATGCGCAGGAGGGTGAGAGGAGTCACCAGAGGCAGAGCGGGGAGTAGAACAGGCAGACAGACCAAAAGCACTGCTGATGGGCAGCAGGCAAGACAGAAGAGGCCTGCTGCACCATGTGGGAATCTCCCTGGCTGGTTGGGAATTGAACCTGCACTGCAGAGGCTGTGGAAAGCTTCACAGCACTGCGCTCAACCCACTGCTCCACCCGGGAGGCCCTCAAATACTTGTTACGTTGCACTTACTAATATATTTCCTTTCATGGAAACGCTACCTCTCTTCACCACTGGCACAAGTTTTAAAGTTGTGCTGTTGTCTTTTGCCAGGGTCTGCCCATTTGCCAGAAACACCAGTGATGGCATTCTCATTGTCCCCCTGCCAGTGGCTACTTCAGTTCCAAAAACCGCATCATAGGATTTGCTCTCTGTCACAGGTTTTATCCCTGGGAGTCAGATTCTGAGATGGAGATTGGGGCACAGGGAATTTATTGGGGAATGTTCTTGGAGTCAGCTCCTTTGGGTCAAGTGAAAGTAGTAAGATTAGACAAAGGGAGAGGTTGGGCTGTGACATAGTCACAGAAAAGGCCTGGGACAATCCTCCAGGAATCTCTGATGGTCTTGAGCATTTTCCCAAAATGGGGCAAATAAGTGGAATCTTTATATCCCCCACCTTCTAGTTATCCTGTGAAGATTCCTTTGGGAAATGTGATGTGATCTAGACAAGACAGCTCCCATTAGCCAAGGATAATGATCCCTCTAGAGAAAACTCAGCAATAAGCTTCAGTACCTTTCAGCCATTGAAGGAAGAATTGGTCCAATCCTTAACAAGAAGAATAAAAACACAGCACAACTTCTAATATATGGGCAGAAACATCGATAAGAAAATGAGGATGTGTTCATTGCTAGGACTGCAGTGAGGCCAAAGAGACCTCATGACAGACTGAAGGGAGCTCCAAAAAAGTCAATAATTAAAAAGAATAATTTTCTAATCCAAAATCTTTAACCAAAATTAACAGTAACAAAATCTATAATGAACAA
The DNA here is from genome assembly GCF_964194135.1 of Talpa europaea. Taxonomy (NCBI): domain Eukaryota; kingdom Metazoa; phylum Chordata; class Mammalia; order Eulipotyphla; family Talpidae; genus Talpa; species Talpa europaea. Next base: position 15,537,680 of record NC_140077.1, read on the forward strand.
AATGCCCCAAAGTTTAAATAAAGACAGTATTAGCACAATTGCTTTCTATTTTGGCTCAGATGATATGTCTTGGTAAAACACTTATAACTATGATTGGTTTTATTTGTTAATAATAATTCCTAAAAATATAACTAACTGTTCATTAACCTTGGGATGATGCACATAACAATGAAATCATAGTAAAAATGTTCTGAGGGGGCCTCCCCTGGTGGCGCAGTGGTTGAGCGCTGGGCTGCGAAGATGCCTGCAGCCTCTGCAGCGCCGGTTCGATCCCCGGTCGCTGGCGAGGGTCTCACATGGCGTGACAAACCTCTCCTGCCATGCCTGCTGCTCCCCTCAGCAGTGTATTTCATCATCTGCCTATTCTGCTCCGCACTCTGTCTCTGGTGAATCCTCTCACCCTCCCGCGCTTCTGACTGTACCCAGTGCTTGTATAAACAAACAAACAAACAAACAAACAAATAAATAAATAAATAATTCTTTTTAAAAAAGTCAATAATCAAAATAAATAGTGCTTATATGTAGTATAAATAGTAATGATATATAATATATATAACAATTATGACAAAAGAGAAGCAAGACACCATCAGCTCCTACTGTAGTCTACCACTTGCACCACTGAAATCCACTCACTTCTTATGTTACATTTACGCATCATCTGATGCATCTTTAAAACTATGGTTGGTCACAATTTCTGAGGGAAATTTCCAAAATGTCATTTAGCAAGATTAACTATATAGCCTCTGTTGTGGTTAATCTTTTTTTTTAATCTTTTTTTATGCATACAAGAGCTGGGGTACAGGCCAGAGATGCAGGGGGTGAGATGATTTACCAGAGACAGTGTGGGGAACAGAACAGGCAGGGACTGACTGAAATGCACTGCTGAGGGGAGCAGCAGACGAGTTAGGAGAGGTCTGCTTCACCATGTGGGTTTCTCTCTGGCCGCCCGGGGATTGAACTCTTGCTGCAGAGGCTGCAGATTGCTTCATAGTGCGGTGCTTAACCCCTTGCGCCACCAGGGAGGCCCTGCTGTTGCTAATCTTCAGGATGTAATTGGTATTCATAGTCACTGGCTCAAAAAGTTAACTGACCCATTTGACAGTCTACTTACCCTTTGCTTATACTTCTGTGGGTCTAGATGACTTATCAGATAGCATTATACACCCTTTAGTTCCTGAAGCATCTGATCTCCTGCAACTTTCAGGCTGTGTCTACTGAAAATACACATTCAATATGAGTATGAAAATACTCATATTATCGACTGAAAATACTCATTCTAGATGGTTCCTAGATGAGGAACCATTAAGAGATCCCAGGTAGGTCACCTGAGTGAGATACATCCCCAGGACTACCTTTAGGTAGCAGCAAACCATCATCTCCATATGACAATGAGGGTCAATTTCTTTGCTTTTTGGGTCACTGATTTAAGGACACCAAACTGATCAGGAATCAGTGATAATGTAAATGAGATTCATGATGTATCTCCTGGTGTGTTTCCTACTCACGAAACAGGGCCTCTCTACAATGTCCAATATGGTAACCCCTAGCCACCTGTGCTACTTAGTCCTTAAATGGTTAGTACAATAAAAGAACAGAATTTTTTTTGCTTAATTTAATTAATTTAAATACAAAGTTAAATTTAAAACTGAAAGAGTATACTTTTTAAATTAAACACAGTCTTATTGTTTTGGGGGTGATAGTATTTCATTTTAAAAGTGAAATAGAAAATATTATTTTGTGATCACTTTAGGTGTATATATAATTTTCAGGATTATACAGAAACACATTAGGCAGTATCAACAAAGGGATTTTGTTAGAAAGAATTTTTCTATTTATTGCAATGTTATAATGTGCTTATTTGAATAGGTTACGCAGACAACATGAACTAAGAGATAACAATATGAATTATCTTGCTAATTAAATTATGATACCTGTTATTTTACTGAAGATAATTAAATTATTTTTCATATTTAAGAAGTAAGCATGAACACAATTTTACATTTAAAATGCAGACACACTACTAATTGAGTGTATGGGGAAGGGGTGTATACCACATCAGAAGAGTTTTATTTTTTTAAATAAAAGGAGGGAGAGAGAAGAATTGGCAGCATGCCATAAATTTCATTGAATGGTAATTGTAATTTTCTGAGATGGAGCAAAATGAAAAACTGTTCCTTGTATAAAAATTCACATAAAAAATAAACAGTGTTGTGACATGCTCAGAAAATACATAATGAGTTCAATAAGAAATTTCTTCAAAATTAGTCACCTGAAATCACAACTAACTATCCAACAACAAATTTTTTCCTGCTGTTTAGCAGGATTTAAGTTTATACCTTTTTAATTGAAGTAGCATTGTATTATATGTTATATGTTTCCAGTGTGCATTATTGAGCATTAGTATGTGTCTATACTACATTATGAACTTGTAATTTTTGACCGACTATAAAATGGTCTGGGTAATTAAACACACACACATGTATACACGCACGCATGTGCGTGTTAAGAATGATTAATGATTCCATTATAGAAATCATGTTGAAAATCTGTGAGAAACAAACTAGAAAAGATACTTCACAAAAATTGAACCAATTACTATTAAAATACCATATCTTTCTACTAGTATCAAAGATCAATTGATTCAATTTGAGTAATTGCAAATATTTGTCTTTAGTTTTAGATGAGCCATGGAGACATAGTCCAATTAACACTTTAAGTATATATTGCCTGAAAGGACTTGATATTTATCAAGAAATGTTGTCAATTTGAGACCTAATAAAATGAACTCAGAACACAGATTACTTTTAATCTTTTATATTTGACAAAGAAGAATTTCAGATTGATACTGTTTTTTTTTTTTCTATCATGATAAATGGTGTTCTAGTTTGTTAGGTCAAAAGTCCACATATATTGGATTTTAAAATAAGAAATTACTTCCCTTATTGTGTTATCCCACTGAATGGCATACATTGAAATAATTTGTACTCATAAAATAGTTTTTATGAGTGGACTATGTGAAAAATATCATGGATAGAGTTGTTAAAAACCTCTCACTGTGTAAGTGCAAATACCATGAATCATGACTAGTTGGCAGAGCTTTTGTAAGAATTAAAGAATAAGAAATTTAATAAGCTTAAATTGATTATCAATGCTAACTGACTGAGTCATGAAACAATTTTACAAAGATTCTCTATGTAACTTCAGTTAAAGATTTATTTGAAATAAATGTAAGTGCCTTAGTTTGGCTACATTTGAAAATACTGTGTTATAGGTGGCTTGAATAGTAAATACTTATTTATAAATAAAAAGTATTTGTTTTGGAGACTGGAAAATCCAAGATTAAGATATTTTCAGATCTGGTTTCCAGTGGGAGCCCACTTCTGTTTCATAAACAGTTGACTTCTGGTATTTTAAAATGTTTTTATTTATTTATACACACAAGAGCTGGGTACAGGCCAGAGATGCGGAAGGGTGAGAGGATTCACCAGAGACAGAGAGGGGAGCAGAACAGGCAGACTGATTGAAATACACTGCTGAGGGGAGCAGCGGGTGAGTCAGGAGAGGTCTGCTTCGCCGTGTGGGTTGCTCCCTGGCCGGCCAGGGATCAAACTTATGCTACAGAGACTGTGGATTGCTTCATAGTGCGGTGCTTAACCCCTTGCACCACCAGGGAGGCCCATGACTTCTGGTATTTTCCTGTGGCCAAGAGAGAGAAAGAAGATCTGAATTTTTCATAAGAGCATTATTCTTATTATGAGGACTACACTATAGTGCATGTATCAAATCCTAATTATCTCACTAAGGTACAAACTCCAAATATCATCCCCTTGTAGATTAGAGTTTCAACATCTGAATTGTGGGGTAGGGAAGCATAACACTAAGTCTGTATCAGTAATGCTTAGCAAATATTCAATAATCAAAGGCAAAAATGCTAATGTGAATTATGCATTTTTCACTGATACTGCATAGCATAGAAACAAATCTGAAGCCCCAAGGAAAAGAAGAGCTTATTAGGCAGGTGTAATGATTTTTACTGAAATTAAGTATTTTCAGATCAATGCAATCATTTTTCCATTTTCTAACATAAAATAATCTTCAGATGTTTCAGTATTATCTCAATATATATATTATAAATATATATTTACAGTAAAGGATATGCACATGGGATACTCAGGACTGAAGTCTGAAGAACATTGGAGACAGGAGAATTTGATAAGGAAAGCTTTTCATTACACCCAGCAACACTGAATCCTGACTGGTTCTCTACTCCTCAGGTTCTTTCAACTCTACAGAACACAACAGCACATAGTTTTTGTTTTTTTCTAATCCTCTCATTCTCTAAGAGTCATTGAGGGTTACCTCCTCTGCGAAAGCATTTTTGTTAGTCTATCTCCCAATCTATCATTGCTCGAAATCGCCATATTTACCATGTCAAGTCCTCAGCATGGCTGTTAACATTTCAAAGATAAGGGCCATGAATTATCTTCTCCTTCATTGTCTTATCCCAGTGTCTATCACATGATGTGGGTCACAAGAATATCCCAATAAAATTCTATGGATCTGGACTGTAATTGAACAAAGATAAATCAATTGTCATTTTCCAGCTTAAAATGGTGTTCAACATAAAGTTGACACTCAATATTTATCTTTAAGGAAAGTGGATCCTGCTTATATTTTCTCATTTTAAATGGTGGTCATTATTTTGCCATCTATAAGTATATCAAATCATTACATTGTACACCTTAAACTTACATGATCATGCATGTCAATTATATCACAACAAAGTTGGAAAAATTAATGTTCTTAATTAAAAAGTGAAAATGTATAGGATATGATTTGTTCAATTTGATTAACTTATCAAAATTGTAAATTAGAGAAGTGGAGAGAAAAAGCCCAATTTGAGTGGTACCAGTGATACCCTTTTAAAAAGGAGGGTTGGGCCTCCCCAGTGGCGCAGCAGGTTGAGCGCAGCACTGTGAAACTGTCCGCAGCTCTGCAGTGCAGGTTTGATTCCTGGCCAGCCAGGGAGGTACCCACATGGTGCTGCAGATCTTTCCTGTCTTACCCACTGCTCCCCTCAGCAGTGTTTTCGGTTGTTCTGTTTGTTCTGCATCCCGCTCTGTCTCTGGTGAATTCTCTCACCCTCCTGTGTCTCTGGCCTGTACCTCAGTTCTTGTATAAATAAATAAATAAATAAATCTTTCAAAAAATAAAAAAATAAATAAAAAGGGGTTATCTGAAAAGACCAAATCACCACATTTGCTCTGTGTCTTTCTGATTAAAAATAATAGCCCAATAGGGCCAGTGGATGAAGTGGGATGGATATCTGGAGAGCTATTTGACTTTCCAAAAGTTTCATATTTCACAAAAATTATGTCTTTCTCACAAAATTACACCTGAGTTTAAGGAATGGATTAGTGGTAGCTATACATTTTAGTTTTCCAAGTCTCCAATGCATAAACAAGCTAGGTGATTTTTAAACAATGGGTTGACACTTAAATCACATATTCAAGCTTTCGCTTTCTCTTAGAAAAAGAAAATACACCTTAACCTAGAGAAAGTGGTAAGTATGTACTTTCTTGTCTCCAAATCAATAAAGAAATCAAGAATATTAACAAAAATGGTAGCTCTTGGAAGATATTTCCATTTATTATGTTTATTTTTGCCCTTATCATTATTAATTGCAATAGTTTTCAGTAGTCCCCAGGTGTAAAGTTTCCTAGAATTAAAGGCATAACACGATGTAGAAAAGATACTGCTTTTGCCTGAGTTTTATGAAGCTGATATCAATCTCTTGTTTCATAAACTTCGACTTGGTTATTACCTTTAAGCAGGCTTTGGTGCACTAAAAGTGACATTCACAGGAATACAAATAAGAGAATTCCCGATGATATAAGCAGTGGAGCTGGGAAAGGACTGACCTGCCTCCCACGCCTGGAAAATGGAATTCAGAAAAATCACAAAGTAACCAGATTTTGGAGATAAATTTGAGCTCAACTGACTCAATGGATGACTCAGTGCTACAGCTTTTGCTGTTGTTTGTTTCTCAGCAGGAGGAGAAAGGACAAAGGTTTTTATTGAGCCTCAGGATGTGAGCTGAGCCTGCCTAGTTGAAAGTGCTCAGGCCCAAAGTCAGGAGATCTGGAGGGTTTTATGACCCAGACTTGTGGGGTCCCATGACCTTGAACAAGTCTTTCAACATCTTGGGCCTCAGAAGTTTTGAGGTTTGTTTTTGTTTTATTCAGTTTTTTTCTAAAATGTGAAATGACAGCACTGAATAAATATCTTCCTTTCTGGTTTTACCTTCTTTTCTTTTTTATGGATTTCTATGTGCAATCTTCAGTCCTTGTAAAATAGCTGACCACACCAGTGGACGACTCACAGCCCTGAGTAGAATTAAGAATAGATATTATTATACCAAATTTATAGCTGAGTGATGTGAAGTGAGCCTAGGAAAATGACTTACAACATGGATAGATAGGGTATAGGCTCCATGATGCCTAATCACATGACTCGTTCATGCTTCCATGCTGCTACTTAAAAGAAAATACAAGTCCTGTGTTAACTGAACATTCATAATAAGTAGTTTATTTCATCTCCTGGCAAAACCTAAGGATAAGAAAGGCAAGGAAATGAAATCATTAGCAAAATGGCTCCATGATAGAATTAAGCTTTTTTTATCTAAGAAGGAGAATGGAAAATTAATGGCCATCACCACACAACAACGAAAGCCCACAGGGAACCATGAGGGGCTTCTAAGCAAAAGGTGATATGATAAAATTGTCAGAGGAAGGGATGTATTTTTATACAATCATCTAAAACACTTCTAAATGCAGAATACAATGACTTAAATTTTATCTTCAAGAGAAGTTGAGGCTAGAAATAATAAATGTGAAAAGTGTTTCTGAGTAAAATATATAAAATAATATATAATTTGAACAATGAGAAAGAAGAGGATCTGAAGAAAGCTCTCAGGGAAGGCTTCATCACAGAGGTAAGAGTGGAGTATCTTGGGTAGGATTGGGTAGGTACATCACAATTGGACAGATAGATCATCAAGGTAGACCAGTTAGACCCGTTAAAGGGTGAAAGCTCTTTGAGTAACAAGCAGCTGGATTTTTCCTTTATAAAATAGGATAACATTAGATGAAACCAGATAGGCAGATTTCAGGTATAATGTAGTCTGTGCTAGTCTTTAAAAAGGGTAATTAGTTTAAGATGCAGGTGACTAATTGATGTATGACCATCAGGGATTCTTCAATACAAGGGATTGTTTCTGGGAGTTGTAACTATCTACTGTGCATGAGATACTGTGCTAGATCCTTTGTGTCCTGCTTTAGAAACAAGAATATGATAGATGACAAAAATGCAAGTAACTGTGCTAGAGCACCCACTAGTCTGTGATTTAATCTCAGGCCTCACCCTCAAATTCCTTGTTTAGCAGAAGATAGAAGAAAGTTCTAGCTGGAAATAGTAACTATTTCCTTAGTCACTGCATCATAGATGCCACGAGATTACCCATTATAGGCTCACATCTTTTTTGAATCCAGACTACATGGAGGCTGTGCAATAGTCAGCATGAGGCCTTCCAGGTCTTCACGATGGTTTTATGGATGGAGGACATCAGAGGGAGAACAAAGATTACGCAGTTTCTTATATGAACCATTTCTGGAAATTGTTTGATTTATTTTTATTCTATGAGTAAAATCCAATTTTTGGCTACACATTATGGCAAAATGTGTATCACACTCAAACTAGCCCACGCTCTTCACCATGGCCTTCGAGTTCCTGTCAAGGATGGAGTAAGACATGAATCCAGAGTTGCGTCTATCTCTCTAGGTCTTCAGTTTTATGGAGAAAGCAGTTCATTTCTCATAGTCCCAAGCTTGCAAGTTGCTCCCCACTCTTACTGTTCTAAGTAGGTTCTACCAGATTGTGAGATTTTGGGACGAGCACTTGGAAATTAGAGGGTTTTATCTCCTGTATAGCTCCCTCAGGGAAATCAGAAGGGCTTGTTTAAACATCGATGCATGGGGATAAAGAAAGGATTTTGTTAGGTGACTTTGAGAACTTACTCCATTGCCCACAGAACAAAAAAGCATATTTCTAAATTTGGCTTTCTGGATCTTTTACTGACTCTGTTTTTTTTTTTTAAATTCTAGTCTCATCCTCAAAATTACTAGCATTCTCTGTTCTTGCCCCATGATTTCCTAACATCACACTTTTATTCACAGTATTTCCTTTGTCTTTAAAGGCTTTACCTTCCAAAGTCCAGTTCTTGGTTTTCCCTGTCTGTCTACCATAAGTATCAAAACAAATGTGTGGCCTCCTTGAGGCTTTGTAAGCAGAATTTTTACAGCATTTCTTCCTAGCATAAATGACAATTGTGAATCAACTCAGGAATTTTTCACTATCTCTATGACATCGCTTGGAGAACCTGAGGTTTGGCCCTAACTTATAAGAAATAAAACATTGTGATGTATTTTCTAAGCTCTCAGATAAAGACAAAAAGTAAGTTTGTTCATTTTGATGTTGTAAGCCATTATTTAGTGGACTACTAAAATACGCTTATTTGTGGTGCATTTATAAAGCCATGAAATATTTATAATCCGATGCCTAAGGCAGATGTCATATAGTATATTCGTTCTACAGTTCAGCAAATTATGGATACAAACACTCAAATTGATGTTTCCAAGCATGTTAGTGAAAGAAAACCTTTCCTTAAAGTTCATTTTTTATTTGGAAATTTTTATTATTTGTTCTAAAACATTGTTTTCTAGACATTTCTAAAAGGAGTGTAAAATCCTTTTTCAGCTAACATTCAGTCTTTTGGCTCCATTATTTCTGTACCAATAAAATGATAGGATGATTTTTGTATGACAGATAAGATAATGTAGCTGTTCCTTACCAGCTATGGTATGGTTATGCCATGGCATATAACTTAAATAGATGCTTTCAGAGTACTTTCAAATGTGTATATGCATAGCTATATCTCTGTACAGAGAGACATAAAACCACAGGTAAAATTATCTTCCTTAAGCTGGTTTCTAAGAACTCTTAAACAACTCTTCACAACTGTTTTGGTATCTCAGAAGTAGTTCTGGCTACATAAATGAATGTTTAGTCCCTGGAAAACCAAAAGTTTGTGACAATATGCATTCCCCCAAAATGGAAGTTTTCTTTTACAGAGATTGAAACTTTTTTTTAACTTATCTTGTATGCATTTATCTTTTATGTCATATTGATTCTACTTCATGGTTCCATAGCCATTATTCTTTTCTTTTTTCATCTTAAGCAATTGTCATAATTTTGTGTGGTGCTTACCAATTAATTAATTATTTAATGGATAAAATATTATATATGAATTTTGTGTACCAACTATTATGTCAGGTTCTGAGATATAACATTGAATAAAATGACATCTGCACTCATGGAGCTTATAAACTAGTAAGGAAGAGAGACATTGGTCAAATTATTGGAAAAATATAGGTATCACAAACCATAAAAAGAAACCTAAAGCTGTAATAAGTGCTAAGAAGGAGAGGCACATAATGAAATGGGGATTTATGATGGCTACTCATAAGGTCAAGGAAAGCTTATCTGAGAAAAATGTACTTAGCTGACACCTGCAGGATAAATGGAAGGTAACAGTTGAAGAAAAGGAGCAAAGCATCCTGAGTGCAGAGAGATGCGCAAAGGCCTGTGTGCAAAGCTACTCCTGTTGAAAGAAAAATTGTGAAACTGGAGCAAAGAGATTTAGGGTCAATTTGCATGAGCGCTAAGTCCACAGAAGGGGACATGAGTAATACAGGTGTTAATGTCATGTTCTTCTAAGAGCTACGAGAAGCAGCTGAAGGATCCTAAGCAGAGGGGCAATGTGATCTCTTTAGATTTTCAAACCAATGTGGAAATTTTTGGAGACTGATACAAAGGAAGGATGGCAACAGAACGTCAAGGTCAGAAGAAGGGAAATGTTAAGTAAAAGCTAGTGACGGCATGCACACAGTCCCGTCTATTTTTCTTTTACTTGTGGCAACCATTTTGCTAAACTGTCATATCTGATCCTAAAAGAAAAGTCCATTTCAAATCAAATCCAAGTTTATCCTCAACAGTCTGACTGACCTCTTATTGGTCTTTTGGCCTGAAGAGGTATTATCTTTTCAGTGAAAATAACGAAAAGAAAAAATAATGGAGAAAAGGTCATCATTTTGTGACCAGCTCTTTGAAAGGATGATGCTCATGTCAGTGGTAATTAACTATTTCATTCAGCATGAGCCGGACTAGTGCTCAGAGGCCATCTGGTGGGCAGTCTTCTGGCCTCATGGGCTACCCAACTCACATTGTTGTTTAAGTTCCAGGCCCCCTACTATGATGGCCATGATGTGAATGTGGGTCTTTGTTGTAAGAGGACAAGCTGGCAGAGTGCCACCACCCCTGCAAAATCTCAAAGCATGATTTATCGAGAACAGGTCAAAGGCATTATTTTATAGACAATGAATAGCCCGTTTGCTTGTCATCTAGGACTTGCCAAGGATACCCAATAGAAATTCTGAAATTCTAGTACATGCTACAGACTATCTTTTATGTCTTAGCTTAATAAATAAAAATTTTACCCAGTTGTAATTTTAATCGGTTCTTCATGCTTTTTGAGATTGATGTTTGGATTATAATTTAGTCATGCATATTCTCTCTATAACAGAGGCATTCTAATTAAATATTTTAGTCTATTACTCTTAATTTCTGTCTTCCTAATTAAACTGAACAGACTTTCTCTTGAGGATGGAGTCTCATTATTTGTTAGCTGTACCATATTTGTGAATCCAAATACAACTCATTAGCTTTTCCTTGTTTTTTCCTTCCATTGAAATCCCTACTAAACTTCAAGGTCATGCTGCAGACAATGCCATATCCACTGAGTTTTTTCTGAATGATCCTCCTCTGGGGGCTCTGAGGGTTGTCTCATCCAAATCCTCAGATATCTCCCTGCCTCTCATATGAACCATGTCATATGTTGCCTTCGATAACAACCCCAGGCATTTAGTAGGTGATAAGTTACTTAAAGGCAGATATTTTCATACCTCCACCCAGACTCCAAGCACTTAGTGCAGCAAGGCTTAGATGCTCGATATTTGAATCTAAATTTCCCAGAGTCAAGAAGGGCCCCTGAAACCCCCAGCTATACCCCCTGCCATTGCCTTTACTGTGGAAAATATGTTTTTCATGTTAAAGCTGGGCCAGGTCTCCTTGTTGCCAAGCTAATAATAAACAGGAATCCAGGCTTCACAACTGAGAGAAGTTTTTAGCTGAAATGGTTTCAATCCCAAGTGTTAAAATATGTGAAAATAGCTAAAAATAATAATGAATGCCAATTACTGTGTATAAGGGATTTCTTTCTCCATTGCTATATTTTTTTACAGTTAATTTTTATTCTTATAGAAGCAGCTGTGAAAGGAACAAGGCATGCTTTTGTTTGTTAGATGGTTGTTGGTTTGCATATTTCATTACCTTCATAAGAAAATCTTTAATTTTCTAGTATACTAGTTATTATAAAGCACTAATATAAAGGGTTTGTGATATGGACTTTAAATTTTATAGCACAGAGGAAATTTAAGACTACCTAAATGAATCAAACTGTTAACAAGGATATAATACTCTCTATTCCATTCTAAGCCCTGGGGCTCTTTTTTTTAAGTGACTCTTTCCATAGCACTTACTGTGTAGAGAGCACTCATGTAAGTGCTCTGTATATTTCACCCTATACAGCATCCTCTTTCATCTTCCAGCAATGTCATGTGGATGGTTTTGTTACTACCATTTTATAGAGCAAACTAAGGTACAGAGAGGGTAGGTGACTTCCATAAGGTCACACAGCAAAAATAATGGAACTTAGATAAGATCAAATAGATTGAAGGATTCTACTACATTATGTGGTAAAGCATGAGACTTGTCCCAAAAAAGGAATCTAACATATGTCCAATATATTAGAACTATTGTTCCAACTTATGAAGGTGGGTATACTAACATTTTATAGAAGACAGATCAGTGTGATTTAAATTAGAGACTTGGGAAGGTCCTTTAATTGATGTCCGTAATAGGGACTTGAACTTGACTTTGAAAATAAGGATGTAATTGATCAGAGGAAAGGAAGAAGTAACATCAGGTAGAAAAAGAGAAGAGGATGAGAGTTTTAGGAGATGGGAGAATAGGTCAAGCCTAGTCTCTAGTGAAAATAATGCTATATTTGGTGACAGAGTGTAAAGGAAACACTTCAGTCAGAGGGGCAATCAGAGGTAATTTCTTTAATACTTACATCATGTCAGACCCTTACCATATTTTTATTTTTATGTAATATCAAACTTAGACCAGAAAGGATAGAGTAAGAAAAAAATGTCTCTTACATAAATGCTCTAATTTTTATTTATTTTTATTTTTTTTAAGATTCATTTATTTATTTATACAAGCACTGGGTACAGTCAGAAGCGCGGGAGGGTGAGAGAATTCACCAGAGCCAGAGCTGGGAACAGAGGATGCAGACTGATGATACCCTGCTGAGGGAGGTAGCAGGCAGCAGGAGAGGTCTGCGGGCCATGTGGGACCCTCACCTGGTGGCCAGGGAGCAGCGGCCAGGGGGTGGGGGTGGGGGTGGGGGTGGGGGGTGGGGGGGTGGGATCAAACAGGAGCTGCAGAGGCTGCAGGCAGCTTCACAATCCAGCACTCAACCGCTGCGCCACCGGGGAGGCCTAATGCTCTAATTTTTAACCAAAGTGACATATTCTACCTACCTACCTACCTACCTACCAATCACTATCATCTCTCTATGTGAATGTGCATATGTGTACACATACCTTTCTCCTGAACCATTATAGAGAAAATTGAAAGCATAGCACATCCTTTACTCAGATTCTGCAATGTTCATTATCTAAGAAATGCATTTTCTTATATTACCATGGAACAATTTTTAAAATCACCAAATCTAAAATGGATACAATATTACTAATAAAACTACAGTCCATATTCAAATTATGCCAAGTGTCCCAATAAGATATTTTCCACCAGAGGTAATGAAGGGTGAAGCATTATATTTACATGACATATCTCTTTGGTTTTCTTGAATTTGGAAAAGCTTCTCACTTATTTTTTTTCCCTTTCTTGACTTTGACATTTTGGAAGGGCACAAGCTAGTTACTTTTAAAATATGGGATTGTCTGGTATTCTTTTCATGATTAGGTTCAGCTTGTATAATTTTGGGCACAAATATGGCAGAAGAGGTTCTGTGTCTTTTTACATTTTATCAAGGGCCACAAAATATCAATTAGTTGCATTATTGATGGTGTTAGTTTTGATCACGTAGAAATGTGAGTTCAATCATGAGACATAAAACATCAAGAGGTTAAATAGGAGATGTTTTACATAAAGTTTTATTAACTATGATAAAAGAGTATAAGATAGAAGGAGGAATCACTATAATACCTAGGGCTGAGGGACAGTACCCTTTAAAAATACAAACTTGGAAGGAGTTCAGCCATTGTTTTATTAGGCAGTATCATCCCTTGTCCATGAGAGCCAGGCAAGAGAATCTTGGGGAAAGGGATGTTAAAGCTAAGAGATGAGCTACATCCTCTTATTTTAGAGATCATAGCATTGAGAACACTAAACAACAATCATTCAAGCAATATTATACCACACAGACATGATAAAATTCTACTTGGAATTAATTAAAAGTAATATTTTACCAATCACCTTTATCTACTCCCCAAATCTGAAGCATTCTGAGATTGGATAAAGCCTCAGACCTTCTGAGAGATGTTCTAAGTAATGGAAACAAAGGTATTTACGATTACATCTTATTTTTCTAGCCTGGGAGCTACAAAGGGACAATTCAGATGATGAAAATATTATTGTTTATTGGCTCAGAGAATTTGTAGTCACTGGTACAAAGGAAAAAGGAGACCCAGTTGTGTCAAAATTCTGGAGAACTGAAGTTTGGATTTTTAAAGTTAGGAATGGCTTAAGGGGACTTTATAGTAAAACATAGGATCAAATAAAAATGTAAATGTGTTCTCTGAACCACTATGGGGTGATGAAATTTTATTTGTATATATGTGTACAGCATCAAAGATGTTAGGTGAAATAATTTTGTTCATAAAATATCATTATTAAGTGGTTTGGGTTTTTCTAACTCCATGAATAATGAATCATCCCACATTTTTCTCTAGAAATATTTTCCTACTTTGGTTTCTAAGTAGGCAATGGTTAGGAAACCATTAGTAAAGTTAAATTCACAAACTTTAATATTAGTCAAGTTCCAACCAGAAGGCAGAAACAAAATCTCCTATCTTTAACAAAAATAATTTAATACAATGTATTATAATCTGGATACCAGGGAATTTAATTAAAAAATAAAGGGACTGTAAGGTATGGCAGAGGTGGTGACTGAGGAAACATCATCCCTAGGACTGGGTGAACAAAGGGAAGAAGCTGGAATTATTAGACATGTGGATTTGGAGACATGGCTACAAGGGCATGGAATCACGGAACTAAGGGTGACTATTTCTTACTGCTACACACACCTCCAAAGCTCGCAGCAGGTCCCTCCTGCAGTCTTGGGAACCACGCCACTTTTAGACCAATGGTAGTTGCTAGAGAACTTCAAGATCAACCCCTGAGCACAGAAACAGGTAGACAGACACCAAACCAGGAAAATGAAATGCAAAGTACTAAGGAAAAATTTCTGGACAATTGATGGGCTTCAGAACAGCAATTTGTGTAAAGTCCCTCTAGGGAGTGTGCCTCCTAGTCAATGGTATCAGTGCATGATGAAGCAACTTGTCTCTTAGCACACTTCAGGCTATTGGAACTTAAGAAATTTCACAAGGATAGTGTTTCCCTGAGTCTTCATAAAGTTCATCTCCCACCAACTGACTTATATGCCTCTTACTAAAACAGCTGAATAAATTGACCTTGTCTTTTCCTCTGACCTAATCAATACAGTGTCATCAGTGTAGCAGACATTGTTAAGACATTCAAGGTTTCTGTAGACTATATTATGGATAATAGTAAGAGATTTCATGTTGCCAGGAAGCAAGTTTGTGAAGATAAACTGTGGGGTAAATTCAATTTGCCTCTGATGGATAGATCTTACACAGTAATATAGAGGGAAAAAATATATTCTCTAATTAAATAGCTGCATTCTAGGTGCCAGAAGCCATGTTTATTTGCTCCTAAAATTACCTGGCTTTATCTAGAATAGCAAATCCATTTAGAGTTGTCATCTAATTATATTTGTGATAATGTCACTTGTTCCTGGGGATCCTTCTTCCTCCATCATGGCTAAACAGAAACAACAAATGGGAACATACTCAAGAATATTTCTTGGTTTTGATGATGAAACTAAACTTAGTAATTTTTTAAAGATTTATTTATTTATGCATACAAGAGCTGGGGTAAAGGCCAGAGATGCGGAGGGGGGGGTGAGAGGATTCACCAGAGACAGTGGGGAACAGAACAGGCAGATTGACCAAAGTACACTGCTGAGGGGAGCAGCCAGCAAGTCAGGAGAGGTCTGTTGCGCCATATGGGTTGCTACCTGGCTGGCCGGGGATCAAACTCGTGCTGCAGAGGCTGTGGATTGCTTCACAGTGCAATGCTTAACCCCTTATGCCACCAGGGAAGCCCTAAACTTAGTAATTTTTTATGGGAATGTGGTATGGCTTTTCTTTTATTATTCTGTTAAAGGAAAGGAAATTCCAGGACTTCCATTTAGTTTTTCCTTTTAAAATAGCCTTCAACCAGAGAGATGCCCTGTGCATTCTCACATTGCTCTTTCTTTCACTATTATTCATTCAAGGAGTGGGAAATAGATTAGAATTTTGAATTGATATAAATATTGAGGTTACTTTAATTTAAAATTGGGCCAAAACTCACGCCTAAATTCCATTGGCTAATAACTAATTTGTAGATCACTGTCCTCACTGAGATTTCCAAAAATGATGGTGATCAAATATAATGTCTACATATTGTGATAAATGGTAAGCATTTCAATTTCCCTACATTAAAGTCCTCATACTCCTTTGGAGAAGATCTGAAGGAATATTTTCTACTATACTTGTGGCAGTGTGGCAGACCCAGCCTTAAAGAGAAGGGATTCCTCCATTAATGAAGAGACTCCAGGTTTGTGAAGTGGCTACTATCCATGACTCTCCATCATGGCATTAAAAATCTCCAGAAATGGAGTTTTTATTTTATTTTCTTTTTCTTTTTTTTTTTTTTACACTTTTCTTTTTTTTCTTTTTTCTTTTTTTTTTAAATTTTATTGTTATATTCCCCATACAATTGCAGCCCCCCCATTCTGACCCCAATCCCTCCCCTCCCGCCCCCGCCCCCCTAAAAGTGTCTCTGGTTCATAGTTTTTTGTTGATTTTGATTTTCACTTTCTTATAGTTATTCATTTGCCTGGTCCCTTATTTAAGTTTTCTAGATTCCTGCTATGAGTGAGACCATCCGGTATTTTTCTTTTTCTTTTTGGCTTATTTCGCTGAGCATGATCCCTTCCAGCGCCATCCATGTTGCTGCAAATTGCATGTGTTTATCTTTTTTGAATGCTGAGTAATATTCCATGGTATATATGTACCACATCTCCTTGATCCAGTCATCTATTTTTGGGCATTTGGGCTGTTTCCAAAGCTTAGCTATTGTAAACAGTGCTACTATAAACATAGGGGTGCAGGTGTTCTTTGGAATTGATGTTTCTGTGTCCTTTGGGTAAATACCTAGGAGTGGAATTGCTGGATCATATGGAAGCTCTATGTTTAGTATCCAGAAATCTCCACACAGCTTTCCACAGTGGTTGGACCAGTTTGCACTCCCACCAACAGTGCAGGAGAGTTCCTTTTTCTCCACACCCTCGCCAGCATTTGTTGTTGCTAGTTTTTTTAATATGTGCCATTCTCACTGGTGTAAGATGGTATCTCATGGTAGTTTTGATTTGCATTTCCCTGATGGCAAGTGATGTTGAACATTTTTTCATACGCCTGTTGTCCATTTGCATTTCCTCTTCAGAGAAGTTCCTTTTTAGCTCTTCTGCCCATTTTTTGACTGGATTATTTTCTTTGTTGTTGTTGAGTCTCATCAGCTCTTTGCAGATTTTTGTGATCAGTCCTTTATCATTAGTGTTGGGTGCAAAAATGTTCTCCCAGTTGGTGGGGTTTCTCTTTGTTTTTGTTATTGTCTCTTTTGCTGTGCAGAAGCTCTTTAATTTGATGTAGTCCCAGCTGTTTATCTTAGCCTTCACTATCACTGCTTTGGGTGATGTGTCTGTAAAGATGTCTTTGATGTGCAGATCACGTAGTGTTTCACCTATATTTCCTTCTATATATTTTATGGTTTCAGGTCTTCTGTCTAGTTCTTTAATCCATTTTGAGTTGATTTTTGTGTATGGTGTGAGGTAGTGGTCAAGCTTCATTCTTTTTCATGTAGCAACCCAGTTTTCCCAGCACCATTTATTGAACAAACTTTCTTTGCTCCAATGCATAGTCTTTGCTCCTTTGTCAAAGATAAGTTGACCATAAACCTGTGGGTTTATTTCTGGATTTTCTATTCGATTCCATTGGTCTGTATGTCTGTTCTTGTTCCAATACAATGCAGTTTTGATGATTATGGCTTTGTAGTATAGTTTGAAGTCTGGGAGTGTAATGCCTCCATTCCCTTCTTTTTTTTTCAGGAGAGCTTTGGCTATTCGGGGTTTTTTGTGATTCCATATGAATTTCATCAATAATTGTTCTATTTCTTTGAAGAATGACATTGAAATTTTGATTGGAATAGCATTGAATCTGTATATTGCTTTTGGAAGGATGGCCATTTTAATAATGTTTATTCTTCCAATCCACGAGCAGGGGGTGTCTCCATTTCTTTGTGTCTTCTTCTATTTCTTTTAACAGTGTTTTATAGTTTTCTTTGTATAGGTCCTTTACCTCTTTTGTTATATTTATTCCCAAATATTTGATTTTTTGTTTCAATAACAAAAGGGATGGTTTTTTTTGATTTCTTCTTCTTCAGATTTATTGTTTGTGTATAGGAAGGCTACTGACTTTTGCATGTTGATTTTGTATCCTGCCACTTTACTGAACTGATTGATGAGTTGAATTAGCTTTTCTGTGGAGTTTTTGTATAATATCATATAATAATATCATATTCTGTGGAGTTTTGTATAATATCATATTGTCTGTGGAGTTTTGTATATATCTGTGGAGTTTTGTATAATATCATATCATCTGCAAATAGTGATAGTTTGACTTCTTCTTTTCCTATTTGGATTCCTTGGATGTCTTTCTCTTGTCTTATTGCCCTGGCTAGGACTTCCAGTATTATATTGAAAAGCAGTGGTGAGAGTGGACATCCTTGTCTTGTTCCAGATCTTAACGGAATTGCTTTCAGCTTTTCACCATTGAGAATGATACTGGCTGTTGGCTTGTCATAGATGGCCTTTATGATGTTGAGGTATGTTCCTTGTATCCCAAGAATTTCAAGGGCTTTTATCATGAATGGGTGTTGCACTTTGTCGAAAGCTTTCTCAGCATCTATTGATATTATCATATGGTTTTTATATTTCTTTTTGTTGATGTGTTGGATAACGTTGATTGATTTTCGGATGTTAAACCATCCTTGTGCCCCTGGGATGAATCCTACTTGGTCGTGGTGAATTATCTTATGGATACATTGTTGGATTCTGATGGCTAAAATTTTATTGAGGATTTTTGCATCAGTGTTCATTAGGGAGATTGGCCTGTAGTTTTCCTTTTTTGTGTTGTCCTTGTTCGGTTTTGGTATTAGTGTAATGTTGGCTTCATAGAACGTGTTTGGTATTGTCCCTTCCTTCTCAATTTTTTGGAAGAGTTTGTGAAGGATAGGCACTAATTCGTCTCTGAATGTTTGGTAGAATTCATTTGTAAATCCATCAGGTCCTGGGCTTTTGTTTTTGGGGAGGTTTTTGATTACCATTTCAATTTCGCTAATTGTAATTGGTCTGTTTAGGTGTTCTATTTCTTCTTTATCTAGCTTTGGGTGATTGTAGAGTTGTAGGAATTTGTCCATCTCCTCTAGATTGTTCAACTTGTTTCCATATAACTGTTCATAGTAGTTACTGATTATTCTTTTGATTTCTGCTGTGTCCGTTGTGATTTCTCCTCTTTCATTGATGATCCTGTTTATTTGTGCTTTCTCCCTTTTTTCCTTTGTGAGCCTGGCTAGGGGTTTGTCTATTTTATTGATTTTTTCAAAGAACCAGCTCTTGGTTTCATTGATCTTTTGGATTGTTTTTTTAGTTTCAATTTCATTTATTTCTGCTTTGGTTTTTATTATTTCTTTTCTTCTACTGGTTTTGGGGTTTTTTTGTTGTTCTTTTTCTAGATCTTTGAGCTTCGAGATTAGGTTGTTTCTTTGCGTTCTTTCTTGTTTCTTGATGTGAGCTTCTATTGCTATATATTTTCCTCTTATTACTGCTTTTGCTGCATCCCATACATTTAGGATATTGGTGTCCTCCTTGTCGTTCAATTCAAAAAATTTTTTAATTTCTTCTTTGATCTCCTCATTAGTCCAATGGTCTTCCAGTAGTGTGGTTTTTAATCTCCATGAGGTAGGAAAGTTCCTTGCCTTCTTTTTATGGTTTATTTCTAGTTTGATGCCTTCATGGTCAGAAAAGATGGTTGATATGATTTCAATCTTGGTGTATCTGTTGATGTTTGTCTTGTGCCCCAGTATGTGATCGATCCTGGAGAATGATCCGTGTGCGCTTGAGAGAAATGTGTACTCCGTTTTTTTGGGGTTTAGTGTTCTATAGATGTCTGTTAAGCCCAATTGCTCTAGGTCCTTATTTAGAGCTTTGGTTTCTTTACTTATTTTTTGTCTTGTTGATCTATCCATTGTTGATAGTGGTGTGTTGAAGTCTCCCACTACGTATGTGTTTTCTCTGATGTCTGTTTTCAGAGAGGACAACAGTTGTCTGACATATTTTGGTGCTCCTTCGTTTGGTGAGTATATGTTAATGAGTGTTATTTCTTCTTGAAGTATTGTCCCCTTGATCATAATGTAGTGACCATTGGGGTCTCTTTTTATCTTTTTGAGTTTGAAATCTGTTTTATCTAATATAAGTATAGCTGTTCCTGCTTTCTTTTTTGGTCCATTTGCTTGTAGGATTGTTTTCCATCCTTTAACTTTGAGCCTATTTTTATCTTTTGTAGCTAAATGTGTTTCCTGGAGACAGCAAAAGGTTGGGTTTTGTTTCTTAATCCAGGCTGCAACTCTGTGTCTTTTTATTGAAGAGTTTAGTCCATTTACATTTAGAGTTAATATTGATGTGTTAACATCTGTATTTGCCATTGTGTTTGTCTTTCCTTTGATTTTATTTATTTATTCTTTTAATAACTTTTTTTTTTTGGCCTTCTTTCATTGTTATTCGTCCCTCTGAGGTTCTGGCTTTAGGACTCCTTGTAGTATTTTTTGGAGTGGGGGTTTAGTTGCAATGAAATTCCGGAGTTTCTGTTTGTCTGGGATGGTCCATATTCTTTCTTCAAAGAGGAAGGAGAGCTTTGCGGGATAGAGTATTCTTGGTTGGCATCTGTTTTCTTGGAGTCTGTTGACTATGTCCCTCCACTCTCTCCTTGCCCGTAGTGTTTCTTCGGAGAAGTCTGATGTCAGCCTGATTGGTTTTCCTTTGAATGTTATCTGTTTCTTCCCTCTTGCCAGCTTCATTATTTTTTCCTTGTCCTGGATTCTAGGGAGCTTTACTATTATGTGTCTTGCTGTATTTTTTCTTTCGTCGTGGAAGTTTGGTGTTCTTCTTGCTTCTTGTATATCAATTTTCAGCTCCTTCTTCACATTTGGGAAGTTCTCTTCAATTATCTCTTTGAATATTTTCTCTGTTCCTACTTCTCTCTCCTCTCCTTCTGGTATTCCTATAACTCTTATATTTCCTTTCCTCATGGAGTCAGATAGTTCCCGAAGTCTTTCTTCGTTCTTTTTCCTTCGTACTTCTCTTTCCTTTTCTGTTTTGGTTCTTTTTATTTCTGTGTCTTCAAGAGCACTTATTCG
This sequence comes from Talpa europaea, assembly GCF_964194135.1. Lineage (NCBI taxonomy): Eukaryota > Metazoa > Chordata > Mammalia > Eulipotyphla > Talpidae > Talpa > Talpa europaea. The sequence continues at coordinate 15,558,764 of NC_140077.1, forward strand.
TTCTTCCATTTCATCAATTCTGCTTTCATTGCTTTTCCCAGAATTCTTTAGTTCTTCCACTAATTCTTTGATCTCCTGCATTTCTTTTACTTCCCTCTTTAGGGACTCAATTTCATTCTTCTGATCGTTGATTATTTTTCCCTTATCATTGTTTTCCTTTATGACTTCTGTCAGTTTTTTAATCACGGCAATTTTAAATTCTCTTTCTGGAAGGCTCAGAAGTTCTTCCAAGTTACTGTCGTTGCAATCTGGGGGCTGGTTTTCGTTTTGTGGTGTGCTTTTTCTCTGGAGAGTTGCTAGGTTGCGTGTGGTTCTTCTCCTCCCTACTGTCTGTTTTCTAATTTGCCGTATGCGTTGGGACACTGTGTTGTTGGGACTGGCCGGCATCTTGGGTGGGCTTCTCTGCCCCCCTCTGGTTCCTCCAGGAGTCATCTGTCAGTTTCAAGCAGTCTTTATTGGAGAAAGGTCCCTGTCCTAAAATGTCGATGTGGGGACACACTCCCCTGTGCGCCTGGTCTGCCCCGGCGGTGGGTTCCTGCTCCCCCTCTGGGCTTGGACTGCAGGCCAGAGGGGGTCTGGCGTGGGCGAACTTCCCCCGCTCACCTCTGGCTCCTGAGGAAGCCTTCTGCAGGTAGTCTTTACTGAAGAAATGTCCCTGTTCTAAAATGGTGATGTGGGACACACTCCCTGCGCGTCCGGTGTCAGGCACACTCTTCTGCGTGCCTGGTCTGCCCTGGTTGTGGGTGCTCGCTCTCCCTGTGGGCTCAGACTACTTGTTCGGAAGGGGCCGGGTGTGGGCTAACTCCCCAGCTGGCCACTAGCTCCTTCAGGAGCCTGTGCTGGCTTCAAGTCGCTAGGTGGCGCCAGAGATCTCTCCTAGAGCCCTTGGGGAGCTGATTTTCCACCCCGTGGGACAGGGAGCAGAGCGGGGATGGTAGGGTACACCTCAACGGCTTTGGGGTGCTGTGTCTGCCTTGTGCCCCACCGTCGTGGGGAACCCACGTCCCTAATTTCGTGCCCCGGGTCTCAGTTCAAAGCCCTCAGGTCCAGGACGCGGGCTGTAGCCCAGTTCAGTGGCATGGGAATGGCGCCTTTTGCACCTCTCCCGTGCCTGGGCGCCTGGTTCCTGCTCACTCAGGGAGGGACCTTCACCTCAGTGAGGACCTCCGTGCCTTGTGTCTCCCCGCAAGCCTAGGTCGTCTCCCAAGCCTAGGTCGCAGGCGCGGGGACCTGGGCAGCCGCGATCCTGGTCTGCACTTGCTTTACAAGCGCGCTGAGCGCGCCGCTTTCTGCACAAGCTTACTGGCAGCCCGGGCTGTGTGCGCGTCTCCCGGGGTCTTTGTTCTTCTCTAATGGCGCCCGGAGCCATTTGCTCACCGCCGCGGCGAATCCTGCAGGGTTCGCCTCAGCTCCCGTTCAAGGGGTGTGGTGGCTGCAATAGTTCCTTTCCACTCACAGTCCCGCTTGCTGCATTGTTTGTTGTTGTTGGCCGTTTTGGTTTGTTGTTTTCCTCCTCTCTGCCTGTCTGAGAGTGCTGCCTCTGTGGGCGGGGGAGGGGAGCAGGGTTCTGCGCTTCCCTCCCTTCTGGTCCTCTTTTATGGCAACTTTCTTCTTTGGGCAGTTTGCTGGAGTCGTCCTTTTATCTTCTGTGTCCCAGTTCTCACTGGGACCTGCCGCTTTTTCTCCCTATTAACTTTTTTTAATGGGAGATCTTACTCGCAGCGTCTCCTCGCTGCCATGTTGCTCCGCACCCCTGGAGTTTTTATTTTATATGTGGATGAAGGAATATTTGTTTAGACCACCATCTATTTTGTTCACCAAGGCATCATAATTAACAACCTCGAAAAAGAGGTTCAAATAACCTGATTTCTGTTGCATCCTTCCTGTTTATTAACGGTAAGTATCCCTACCTTGTCCTTGGTGGTAATATGCTGCCAGTCATCTTTTGTTCCTCTGGGATCTTTGAAATCAAGGAATTACTTCCAGTGCTTATGCACCATCTACAAAGGGAAGCTCTCATGTTGCTTACCAAGGCTATTAATGCCTTTGTCATTAATGCATTTCTCAATGCCTTAGTGATGCTATAGTCTTCTGGGCGTGCTTTTGGGATGTAGTGAGGAGTGATAAAATATAAGTCCAGAATGTTAATTCCACTCCACATTTCTCTCTCCTTGAATCTCCTGGTATTTCTTCCTTTACATCATTTTATGGAAGTTCTGGCATCTCAAGAACATTAAATAAGGGAAACCATTAAGTTCAGGTTTAGTCAACCACCAATGCTATTATTGACTTTCTGGGTTGGGGAACTAAAATCCAGAATTTCTAGTAAATATATCCACATTGACATATTTAACCTAATCAAGAGTTATAGTCTAAGGGACTACCATAGAAAATTTTATAATCTATCTATGAACACACACATATATAAAATATATACATATACATATACATGTATATACACACAGGGATGTATCCATGTAATTTATTTAGTAATTAATATCTATACTAGATATATATTTACTTATATACATACATATAACTAAACCTGATAAGAAGTATATACTCAGTTCAACTGGGAAAAATGAACAAAATCTTGAAAAAAATTAGGGTATTAACTATTCTGCTGGGTCAGGTTTTGAGTTTGTTCTAGAGGATTCTAAGCTATGACTCTATAATTCTAAATTATGATTCCACCTATTAGTGGTAATAATAAGTGGACAAATGTTAGAACTTGAGGGTAGCAAGCAGATAATCACCACATACTCAATCATGGTAACAGCCTGAATATCAAAATAAATTGTAGCTGTTACCTAAAAGCAAGAATGAAAATATTACATTTTGTCTTTAGCTAAAAACTTATTTAATGTGGGAATAGTTTTCCACATTGATATGCAGAGAAAATTTTGTTTTTCTTTATGTTAGCACAACTAAGAATAAAATCATTATGTGCTTTTGAAAAATCTGTTCTAATTAAAATAAAATGAATTTTGTGGTAATAAAAATTGGTGACTAAGATTATTTGCTGAATTTCTGTGCATGAGATATTTAAGAAAAGAATATACCATCTGGATAAGAAAAAGTATGTGCTGTGGAGGACAGAGCAGTTCTCTGGATAACCATTAGGGACTCCCCCCTTCTTAGTAGCATATTGGTAGGGTTTGTTTTTTTTTAATTAATGTTCATTTCACCTCCTTTTAGAATATATTTTTGTCACTAGCACAGCCTGAATTTGCATAGGATTTTGAACATTAAAAGAATGTTCACACTTGTATTAGTTCTCTCTGGCTCCCCTAACAAATTTAATGGCTTAAGCAACATAAATTTATTATCTAGAGGTCAAAGTATGAATGAGTCTCACTGAACTAAAATCAAGGCATTGGCAGGACTGTGCTGTTTTCTGGAGGAAGTAGGAAACTCTATTCCCTTGACATTTTTAGTTCTGGAGACACTTGTGTTCTCTGACACATGCCTTACTTTCTCCATCTTTAAAACCAGCAACTTTGCGTCTGTTTGATTATTTTACAGTAGTCCTGACTCCCTCTAACCACCACAGGGAATGATTTTCACAGACCTGCATGATTGGGTTAGACATACCAGGATAATCTACTCATTTCTAAGTCTTTAATCATGTGGACAAAGTTCCTTTTCTTGTTTTTTTAATTAATTATTTTTTTTACATCATTGTTCATTTTTAAATAATATTTGCTTCCCCCCACCCCCTCAGGTGTAGTCCCCATAGAGTTTCCTTCACCAATGCACCCGTGCACCATCACCTCAGTCCCCTGTGCTCCTCCCTTCCTCCCTCTGATCCCTCTCCCTCCTCCTCCCCTGCAGGATGTCTCTGATTTATAATTGTCCGTTTTTGCTTCGCTGTGTTTTGTACTGTTATTTTTTTTACACTGATGTCTTATTTAGTTCCCCTATATTCCTGCTGTAAGTGAAACCATCCAATATTTTTCTTTTTCCTTTTGCCTTATTGCACTGAGCATAATACCTTCTAGCTCCATCCACGTTGCTGCGAAGGGCATGAGTTTATCTTAATATGGAGCTCTTCACAAATTTGCATGTCATCCTTGCGCAGGGGCCATGCTAATCTTCTCTGTATCATTTTTAGTATATGTGCTGCTGAAGCGAGCACTGTTTAAAAAGATTTTATTTGTTTTTGTGTAGAACTGGGGTGTAGGCCAGAGCTGCCGGGGGTGGGCGAGGGTATGAGCGAGACAGAGTGGGGAGCAGAATAGGCAGATTGACTGGAATACACTGCTGAGGAGAGCAGCTTGCAGACAGGAGAGGTGTGCTGAGCCATGTGGGTCACCTCCCTGGCCTGGGGATTAACTCAGGCCATTTTGGAAGTAGTGCTGAAATTTAACCCCTAAGCTACCAGAGTGGCCCCCAAAGTTCCATTTCCCATGTGAGACTGTATGTTAACAGTTTCAGGGATTAGAACATGAACATTTTTGAAGGCCATTATTTTTAGAGCCTAAGATAACTCACCTTCACTATGCTGCCACCCCAGAGGAGTAACAGTCATTTTATGGGTAAAGCAATTACATCAATAATTTACAGAAATTATAAGATTCACTAAAGATCATACATCAAGCTAATTGCAAGCATCTGAATTAAATGTGCATTTCACACATTAATTTGTTTTCTATGATGTTATGAAGTCATAGATATTGACATTAAAAATGACCCAGCCCACTCCTCTATAACACAGATGAGGGAAGTGAGAGCTGAAGAATTAGTGGTTTGTCCTACATCACATGCTTGGAAGCAGCAGACCTACTGCATTAAGAAAGTACTGAGAACAAAAGCAGAAAATCTATATTGATCGTGCCACTTTGTCACTACAAATTGCCCCATATCTTCATAAATTATTTTAAACTTAAATTTTGCAGTTAGTGATTCTTTGGGTATCTGGGCATGGGTCCATAGGTGGAGTTGCTATAATATAGGTTTCACGTGCTCAGAGCTGGCTCAGCTCTGGTTGTTTAGAATTTTTGGACTAGAACCAGATTGTTAAAGGCTCAATCTGTGTGTAACCAGTATGTTGAGCAAGCACGACTCCTGACATAATCAAAACACAACTTTATTTTTGTCTCTCACCATCCTTCTCAATGTGTTCAGTTCTGATAATGTTCCTCTGCCCTTGGACGAAAACTTCAAGTCCATGATAATTGGGCTCACTTTTGTTGGGACTAAAATAACCTGGAATCTCTTTAATTTACAAACTGGCCCTGATTTAGACATCAGAATATCAGTTCACTGAGTTTACCATTAAAGTGTTCTTCCTGGACCTCCCCAGTGGCGCAGCAGTTGAGAGCTGGGTTGCAAAGCTGCCCGCAGCCTCTTCAGTGCCAGTTCCATCCCCTGCCACCAGCGAGGGTCCCACATGGTGTGCAGACCTCTCTTGCCGCACCCGCTGCTCCCCTCAGCAGTGTACTTTGTCAGTCTGCCTGTTCTGCTCCCCTCTCTGGCTCTGGTGAATTATCTCACCCTCCTCCCCTCCGCTTCTGATTGTACCCAGTGCTTGTATAAATAAATAAATAAATCTTTAAAAATAAATAAATAAAGTGTTCTTCCCTTTCCAGCATCAGGAACCTGCCTCTGCTGGAAGCCTGCAGTGGAAGGAGGGGCATGGCTCACTCCTTTTGCGTTTCACTCACTACCTTGTGCTTTCACTGCCCTCATCTCTCCTTATCAGATAGTCTCTGACTCCTACACAACTGCAGCAAAATGAGCTTGGAGTGGGAAAGGAAAGCATTCTCTTTTGTTTAAATAGTAGTTTCATAAGCTAGTTTTTTGCTCCCTAGTCTTGACAACAGTTTAGAGTTGATTTTTTCTTTTGGAGCTGTCAGAGACTGTAGAGTTTATTTTACTGGATCTTTCTATCTATTGTTCTTTTACCCTATGCATCTTATCTTTGTGGTGGCTTGCCCTAACTTCAGCAATGCCTAGATAGAAAGCCAGGGCTGGCCATTAGTGTTTTGCTAATACCTGAAACTCTTACCCCAGAAATCTCTCTAGTAGACTAGGCCCAAGATGACTCCAGGCTGGATATTTATTATTCTGTCACATGGCCCACCTCTGGCCCAAGAAAAAGACCGACATATCCTTTATTCTGACCAATTCTTAGAGTACAGTCTCTTTGTGAGATAATCTCAAAGCACACCTTCCCGCTCCACCAGAATTCTCAGAAATACACACATGCACACACACAGACACTAAAAATTCTAAGATCTACATATATGCATAAATATATACATATACAAATATGTATGTAGTTATGTGTGTGTGTGTGTATGTATGTATGTATAATCTGTCTGAATACTTCAAGAATTGTGAAACTGGTTTAGAGAATTTCCTTTGAACACTTGTACATAATATTTTGGAAAGTTACTTTGGAATTTTCCATTTCTTATTCCTTGATACCTATTGAAATACCACCTTTAATTAACTTTTTCATGTGATTCATTGCCAACTTATTAAAATACAAATCCTAAGGCAGTAATTTTCAGTTTTGTGTGCATTTGAATCCCCTGGAAAGTCTGTAAATTTTCTGTTTCTAATTCAGTGAGTCTTAACTGAGGACAAATAATGTACATTTCTCACAAGTTCCCAAGTAATGCCAATACTGATAGTTTCAGGGACCACACATTGAGAACCTTTGTTTTGTGACACAGAATCCCAGGGTGTTTCTGCTCTTTTTTTTTTTTTTTTTAAATTAATTCTTTTAAAACTTTTTTTTATAGGTTTTTTTTTTTTTTTATAGAGGCATGTTTTATTTATTTGTTTGTTTGTTTTGTTTATACAAGCACTGGGTACAGTCAGAAGCGCGGGAGGGTGAGAGAATTCACCAGAGCCAGAGCGGGGAGCAGAGCAGGCAGAAGGACCGAAGTACACTGCTGAGGGGAGCAGCGGGCGGCAGGAGAGGTCTGCGCGCCAGGTGGGACCCTCCTTCGGTGGCCGGGGAGCAGCTGGGGATCGAACCGGCACCACAGAGGCTGCGGGCAGCTTCGCAACCCAGCGCTCAACCGCTGCGCCACCGGGGAGGCCCTGTTTCTGCTCTTGAACCCTTAGTAGTATTTTGGAGTCAACATTTGAGAGATATGGAAAATTCACAAGTGTGTAATTCTTGTGTAAGATTTGATAAATGTAACATTTCCTCCCATCATCTCTGATCCTGTTATGTATAGAATTGAACTTTGTTTCCAAATTGCAAGTCATTCTATAAGTAGCATGATTAATTTTATCAATCTGCTTATTCAACTATTCAATAAACATCAATTAATCATCTCTATGTGCCAGGTATTGTTTCTCTGGGGCAATACTTTGCAAAGTGTGGTCGTGGATGGCCAGCATGAGCAAGGGTTCATTGTATTTATCAGAACCACCAGGAGAGCCTGGTAAACAGAGGCTGGGCTCCACCCCAGAGTTTCTAATGTGGTAGGTCTAGAGTAAGGCTTGAAAATTTGCATCTTTGGAATCTCAATTGTTGTTGAACAACTTCTAAGCTGTGTTGAACTGTTAGGCATTTATATTTGCTTTTTCCTTTTTTTTTTTTTTACATTTTAAAAGGACAGTTTTATTAGGAAAAAGAAATGAAAAAAGGGGCACCTATATAGATACAGGTGGGCAGAGAGCTAGTGCTGCTGCTTTGCAAAGGGAAAAGGTTTTGAAAAGAAAAGCCTACATAGTCTCCCTCTAAATCATTTTGAAATTATTTCTCCAATGAAGAAAAAGGTTTTGTTTTTATTAGCGAAGAATATACCATCTTTAATGATGTGAAACTACAATTAGAGTTCATAGATCATTATATTTGCAATCTTCCCTTTTTCTTATTATTCACTGTCCTCCAATTAATTGTTTGCAATTCAAGTTAAGGGTTACAGGTGACATTGATAGAGAAGAATTTCTTTCATCTTGTCAATAAAAGTAAATGCTCAGCAAATTAATATCCTAGTCTTGCTGGAAATAACAACAACAACAACAAAACACAGATGTAGTTGAAAGAAAGCAGTGGACACACAAAAACAAACAAACAAAAAAACTATAATATTTTAGGCATCAGATCACGTCCAAGCATGCTTGAATCAAACTAGTCCCCTTATTGGAAACAACTATAAAATTTAGACATTAATATGAAATAACTGTTTTGAAAGACCCTGGAAGTCAACTGTACCTTGGGGGACTCCAATTCACTTAGTGAGTTGAGTTCCCTGTTCCCAGATGTGTGTTTGTGTGTTTGTGTGTGTGTGTGTGTGTGTGTGTATGCAGGCCCAGATGACTTCAATGGTTCTTCCATAAACACTTAAGGGAAAAAAATGACACTAATGCAATACAAATTGCACCAAAATATAGAGAAAGTGGCAACACATCAATTTGCTTTATGAAGCCAACAAAACCTTGATTGTAAAATCTGGCAAGGACATTTCATAAAGGAAAATTAATGGATAAAAAAACTCATTAATATAGGTGCAAAAATTCTAAAGAAAATGAAAGTAGATCAGATTTATCAATGTAATACATATGTGCTCATATAGAATTTGTTTCAAGAATACAAGATTAATTTAACATTTGATAATCAATTTATAATTACAGAACAAAGGAAGAAAGCATGTGACCATTTCCAAAGATGAAGAAAAGGCATCCAGTAAAAATTAAAACCTAGTCATGATTTTTAAAAAGTCAGTCAAGTAAGGATAATAGGATGTTATTTAATGTAATAGCATCTTTTGCAAAAATTTCCCCACTGACCAACATATATCATAGTGAAGTGATGAAGTGTTTTCTCCTGATTTCCTGTGCCCACTGCCATCACAACTGGTAACTCAGGGCCACCATTTCTGTTCAACATCATTATTTGTTTTCCTAGTCAAGGCAATACACAGGAGAACCTAAGAAATACATAAATAAATACATACAGAGTGTAAATGCTTGGAAGAAGGAAATGGAAGCTATTTTGCATATATTGTTAGGCACATAGAAATTCTAAAATAATCTAAAATTATTAGAATTAGTAAATGACATGAATAATGCTATCAGTTATAAAAATAATGTCAAAATTAATTATTTCTAAATGCTAGAAAATGATTGAAATTAATTTAAAAATATAATAGCCACAATCCAACCAAAGACTTCTGATTCCTGGGAATAAATTTATTGAAAGATGTGCAGGACATCTACACTGTGAAGAAGTAAATATTACTGAGAAAATTTAAAGAAGGTCTTAATAAATGAAGAAAATGATATGTTCATGCATCCAGGGACTCAGTATATATTAAGGATGCTAATTTCTCCTTTTTTTAAAAAAAATATTTATGCATACAAGAACTGGGGTACAGGCCAGAGGTGTGTGGGGGGGTGAGAGGATTCACCAGAGACAGAGTGGGGAACAGAACAGGAAGACTGACTGAGGTACACTGCAGAGGGGAGAAGCAGGTGAGTCACGAGAGGTCTGCTGTGCCATGTGGGTAGCTCCCTGGCCAGGGATCACACTTGTGCTGCAGTGGCTGTGGATAGCTTCATAGGTTGCGTCTTAACCCCTTGTGCCACCAGGGAGGCCCCTAATTTCTCCTTAACTGATCTAAAGACACATGAATTTCCATTTGAAAGTTTGGCATGGCTTATAAACTGACAAAGAAATTCTAAAACAGTCTGAACGAACTGTCAGACTTCATACCAGATATCAAGATATGTTATGAAAATACAATAATTAAGAATAGCTTTATTAGCAAAGATTTTGACAAACTAATCAATTAAGTACATTACAAAATTCAGAAACACATGTGCACATATAAAATCACCTGACTTACAATAAATATTTCATAGCAATGAAGTGGGAAAAGGATGGTCTTTTCAATGAATGGTTCTGTGTTAGTTGGTATCTACATGAAAAATATGAATGTTAACCTACTTCATGCCAAATACACAAACTTAATTACAGATGGATTATGGACATAAAAGTGATAGAAAAAACTACATAGCTTTAAAAATAAGAGATTATATTCATGAACATGGGCATGATATCTTAAACTGAAAATAAAAATTGTTAGTCATGGGCCTCCCCGGTGGCGCAACGGGTTGAGCACTGCTCTATGAAGCTGTCTGCAGTCTCTGCAGCAACGGTTCAATTACTGGCTGGCCGGGGAGAAACCCACCTGCCATGGCAGACCTCTCCTGCCTCGCCCACTGCTCCCCTCAGCAGTGTCTTCGGTTTGTCTACCTGTTCTGCTTCCCACTCTGTCTCTCGTGACTTCTATCAACCTCCCATGCCTCTGGTCTGTACCCCAGTTCTTGTACAAATAAATAAATCTTTAAAAATAAATAAATAAAAATGTTAGTCATAAAGAAAAGTTTTGAAGTAATTGCTAAGTTGGATAAAATAAATGTTAATATCTTTATACTTATTCACATAATTACAATTGTCCACAAATTATATGTGAATTCTACAAATACATAAGAAAAAGACTGACTAGCCAATATTTTTAACACTGACCAAAGACAGGAATAAGCACTTCAGAAAGTGGAATATCCAAATGGTCAGTAGATGTTTGTAAAAGTTTTGAATATCATTAATCTTCAGAAATATGCAAATTAACCAACCTTGAGGTACACATACCCCTTCATCAAAATGGCTTTTTTTTTTTTTTTTTGCTTAGGTATTTGTGAAGGTGTGGAATAATTGGGAATTCTTAATATATTGCTATTTGGAACAAACATCTTGAAAGCTGGGTGCTAGATAATAAAAATATACATGTCCCTTCCTTAGAACTGATTGATTCCAGGTCCCAGAATAAATTTTAGAGAATGAGCACTTATGTCTACTAAACGGCTTGTGAAATAATGCTCATGCATATTCATAATGAACAAAAAGAGGAAACTACCTAAATATTGATTAACAGTAGAATTAGTAAATGGTCAATCACTAATACATATTATAGGCATAATGAATCTTATAATATTCAATGATAGCAGTTAGACACAAGAGTACATGCTATGGTTCTATTAAATGTGTTCAAGGAGAGCAAAATTAATTTATGATTATAGAACAAAATAAACATTTCTTTGTCAGAGTGGATATGTACTGTTATTATCAACTGGTAGGGTACAGGAACCTTTTGGGATATTGGAAAGATTTCTACCTTTATCTTTGTGTGTGTGTATGTGCATAAAAATAAAAACACTGAGCAACGTGGTTACTATGTAGACCCTCTATAGATGTAGGTTAAATTTTAAAATAATTTTATTTAGTTAGTTATTTAATATATTTTTTACACCATTGTTCATTTTTATTTTTTTAATTTAATTTATTTTATTTTTTTATAGAGGCATGTTTTATTTATTTATTTATTTATTTGTTTGTTTTGTTTATACATGCACTGGGTACAGTCAGAAGTGCGGGAGGGTGAGAGAATTCACCAGAGCCAGAGCGGGAGGCAGAGCAGGCAGAAGGACCGAAGTACACTGCTGAGGGGAGCAGCGGGCGGCAGGAGAGGTCTGCGCGCCATGTGGGACCCTCCTCCGGTGGCCGGGGAGCAGCCGGGGATCGAACAGGCGCTGCAGAGGCCGCGGGCAGCTTTGCAACCCAGCGCTCAACCGCTGCGCTACTGGGGAGGCCCACCATTGTTCATTTTTAAACAGTGTTTGCTTTTTAAAAAAAATAATTTTAAACCTTATTTTTATTATTTTTTATTTTTTTTTTTTTAAGAGGCATGTTTTTTAGTTTTTTTATACATGCACTGGGTACAGTCAGAAGCGCGGGAGGGTGAGAGAATTCACCAGAGCCAGAGCGGGGAGCAGAGCAGGCAGAAGGACCGAAGTACACTGCTGAGGGGAGCAGCGGACGGCAGGAGAGGTCCGCGCGCCATGTGGGACCCTCCTCTGGTGGCCGGGGAGCAGCCGGGGATTGAACCGGCGCCGCGGAGGCTGCGGGCAGCTTCGCAACCCAGCGCTCAACCGCTGCGCCACTGGGGAGGCCCTTAAACCTTATTTTTATATGTGATAAAGCTTTGCCATTGCTTCTGGGCAGGATTCTTTTCAAACAAGCTGCAACTCATAGAAATATGTTGAAAAACAGGAGCATTTTAAGTTAGTGATGTTTGTTTTAAATTATTCATTGATTCAACCCTTAGGTGCAAATTTAGCTTTATGTGACATGTTTGTTGGGTATCTGTGATTCATCCCATTGATGATTATCTGATGATATTAAGAAAGGCTTTCAAAGATAATGAGAACATCAGCTTTGCCATTCATTTATTCATTCATTCATTCATTCAACAATCAATGAGTGTCTATTCCATGCTTGCAATGAGTTAGAGACTAAAGCTAAAAGATAAATATGTAGATGATAAAGAGATAAAACGTAGGGGATAAATATGAATAGAGATAAATATATATTTATAGGATCCCTTTTGTAGAGTTGGCAGTGCAATGGAAGTGATGAGTAAGACAGATGATTAAAATAATAAAAGTACAATATCAAAGTAGATACAGAGAATCTAGAAAAGAGATACTTGTTATCTACTTAGCACTGGAACAAGAGCTCTGAAAGATATAATATAAGATAATTTCTATAATAAGTTCCCTTAAATGTCTATGGATAAATTCCAAACATTCCTAAATGAAATGCCAAGATTGCGGGCTGATGACATAGGACATGGCCAGCAGGACCAAGAATTAGGTTCTAAAGAAGAATAGCTGTAGGCACCATGAGGTCATCCATTCAGGACTGAATCCATAGTCAGCAGATAAAAGGGAAACAAAAGCAGATAATGTTTTTGTAAGTAAGAGGACCCAAATCTAGAAATATTAGATAGTTGGACTAGAAGCTGAAATAATGGAATACAAGATTTGGCCCAGGGCCTCTGCAAAGGGCCATTATTTGGATGGCAGGCATAGAGCCTCAACAATGAATCAGTTGTTTTCTTAGAGGTTCATTAGACTACAACTACTAGGACATTACCTGACTTGAGAAAATTAACAGGCCCCCTCCCACAATATAACTCAAATTGTCATACCTGGTGAAAGTAACAGAGCTACAGGTAGCTAAGCACTTCCTCATAACATTTTCCCATGACAGTCATGGATCTACCTCCAGACATTAATCTAAACTTATTCATGTCTTTAAATGCTGTAACATCTCCACATGGTAAATTGCATGTATTTACTCCATGATGTATTAAATAAGGTATTCTCTCTGACCTTTTCTAAAGTTAATTTTTCAAACTCTAAAGAACATTTCTGGTGCATAGTCAAAAATTCAATCCATCCAATTTACCTTTGACCTCCTAGAAATTTGTAAAGTCAGGTGCTGATTTCTTGTATGATGATTCATGTAAAAGACTGTCTTCCCAAGAACTGAGAAGGCAATAGTTTATTCCATTCTTTCAATTTGCTTACAAAGCAAAATTTCTGAATTGTAACCCCTGTTGTTTACTCTTCATGTTATGTCTTAAAAGGTAGGGTGATCTTTAATTTTTTATTATTATTTCTAGCAGGAAATAAATTTATTAAAAAAAAAACTGGCTGTATGTTAGGTTGTTGTCTCCCATCTAGAGGAGTGTGTTGGAGAGCAGTGTCAAAGGCAAGTTGGTATTTCAAGCATGAAATAACCTTCCAACAGCTAAAAGGTATTGAGTATTTGCTCTGCACTTATAGAGCTGTCTTACATGAAGAAGGTAATGTATCTTCAATTTTACAGATTAGGTAAAAAAGATTCAAAAGTCAAATGATATTAAACAACTGGTGTGTGGCATGCCAAGCATTTAAAACTAGGATTTAGGCTTCAAAACTGAGTATTTGTGGCCCGCATACACTCCAAGCACCAGAGGCAGATAACCAAAATTAACTTAGGGCTTTGCTTGCTTTCCTTCCTCCTCAGTGTACTTGTGTGTTTCTGCCAGGCTGAAATGCTGGTAGTGATATCTGCGCCCTTGAGGCCTGAAATATTTCTACTCTTCGTCCAGATCAAACAGAGAAATGGAAGCAGCACAAAGTAGTGAAAGTCCACTCAACTGTATTTGTTCTTTGATTTGTCACCCCCTTTTCTTTGGAATCTACTCTTGTGCTCTGAGGGTGAAGTCCCAAAGATCTTATTTTTCAATGACTACTGTACATTTTATAGAGTTGCATGCTACTGGAAATTATACCCTGAAAATCTACTGAATTTGGCTTCAGTGTTAACCTCATTCATCTTGAATCAGTTTTTTGGACAAGAAACAAAAATAGATAAAGACTTCTTGGGTCGATCCTCTCAGTAGTCCTCAAAGAACTGGGGGGTGGGTAGCGATCTTTTCTCTTATCTTCTCTTTTTTTAGTCTGTACTTCCAATGAAACAAAAGGGAAAAGTAGCTCCAACTGAATTTGTTTCTTCCTACTTGTACTTTCAAGCAGACCCGAATTGAAAAAGTATCATGAGGTTGATTTTGTGATTTTTTTACTATAAAGCCTTTTCTCATTGGAATAACAGACTAGAGGAGAACAGAAGCAAGAGACAATAAAAGTTAACATTTACAGTTTCTAGATCACTTTCAGACAGTAATGATGCTATATTAATGCAGTCAAAGACTTCTGTGTTGTTATATTTTTAAAAATTTAATGATACCATTCCTAAATAAACTCACTTAACCATAGTGCACATTTTATTTATTTCACAGTAAGCATGACTATTAAATGAGACATATATTATGCATACTATGCATATGTGAGTTCACACCATGACAGTGGCATTATTTCATGCTACTCTTTTCCTATTTAATGATACTAACCATCATTTGAAATTTGAAATGATTGTGTAAGTGATGCGTAATAGTCAAACACAAATAATGTGGAATTTTAATTCATGTGTAAACAAATTGGGGGTGGATTTGTGTTAAATGGGAAGAAAATGAATCCAAAATTCAGTTCTAAGTTTTTTTTTTTCTCTCACTCTATGCCCTTGGATAAATTTCTTTTTATTCTGTAAGATGCAGGCAAAAACTGCCCCCTACCTATCTTTTGGAGCTGCTGCAAGATTTATTAAACAACCGGAAGAAAAAAAAAAAAAACTGCTTAGAGGTCTGATGATATAGAAGTCACATAAATACAAGGCAGTATTGTTATCGCAAAGAATTGAATTAACTTTTACAAAATCCTGATAAGTCAGGTAGATAATCTTGGACCTATTTTAACAGATCAGAGGGCTTAAGCTTTCGGTGAAAGCCATCTGGATAAGGTGTATGAAAGAGAGATAATTACTGGATCTGGTCCTAGGTCAGTATTTGTTGATACCTGGAAGTTCTTGAAAGGGAGCATTTAAAGTTCCCGTCATCCTCTTGGCAGGCAATGACAAGAGTCTGCATATCATTCTCCCCCGTTTTCTTTCTGTGGTTCTTCATGAAATTGATCTGAAATGCAAGACACCTTGTCTCAATGGTATCCAAGGAGAGCCAAGTATTTTCAGAGCTATTAAAAGACATTGTTCTAATGATGAGGCATATAATGTGATTTAGTGCAGCCGTAGCCAAGGTATCCGTCAGATATGGAGAGACCTAGGGAAATGAGAGGAAGGAAAACCAGTGTGACAGCTGCTGTAGTTTGTGCAGTAGTGTTACATGCATAGTGAACACCCACTCTCTTTAATATTATGCCCTGACATCACTAAATAAAAGGAAATAAAAATGCAGAATACCAATTTTCATTTTAGCCTAAACAAACTTCTTCACTTGGCTCCAAAATTGCTCATTCGACATTACTAAAAGTGATTAAAAGTGCTAATTAAGTGCCTGTCACATAGTAAATGATCAATAAATGCTATCTGCTATTAGTTGGATCTGGAATAGAAACAGAATTGCATGAAGTCAAGAACATATTAGAATATGATGCTTGGGTAGAAGGCTTGTCTCTTGTACCAAATTGCCAGGGAACTCTGAGGATTTGTTTAATGTGCGCTGTAAGGCAGGGACAGTACTTACTCAACTGAGATAAATTTTGTAAAAATATTAATAAATACATGAATGAATGAATGCCCATAAAATCCTTAGCATGGTGCCTGGCACATTCTCACAACTGACCTACAAAAGGTTAACTACTAGAAATCATGTAAGTGTCCCTTAACTGCACAGTCATTATTTATTGAGCCCTTACAATGAGCCAGACACTGATAGAAGTTGTAGAAAGAACAGATGAAGAAGGGAGAGGTGATCATTATCCACAGGTAGCTTTGCAGGGGAGGTCAATTAGCAAAAGAAAACATTCAAATAAAGCATGTGAAAGCTGTAATACATGCCACAGAAGAACTAATAAGAGGCTGACAGGAAAAGGAATTTCTTCATGGGCCTGAAGTCAGGTAGAGTCTCTTTAAGGAAATAAATTCAAAGTGAAGGTTTTAAAGAGGAGGAGTCAGCCATGTGAAGTGGGAGTTATGGGCTTGCAGGCAGGAGGAACAGCCTCTGCACAGGCCATGAGTTGGAAATAGCCAGGCTCATTGGAGGCATTGCCCAGAGTGCTGGAGCGCATGGGTGAAGAGGATGAATTGCCAGGTGGGACTGAGGAACTGGCAGGGCCCAGCTCACGCTGGCCTGACCGGCCTTGGTAAGGAACTGTGGGCTTCATTCTACTTGCTATGCTAAGTCAGGGCAGAGCTTTAAATTGTGGTAAGGAATGATAATTTTTAAATGTTTCAAAGACCATTTTTGCACTTTTTTGATTACTAATCAGTATGTGGTTCCAAAATGTTCCTATTCTCTCTTTCTTTGTTGCATTCTGTTTCTCTCTCTCTCTCTCTCTCTCTCTATATATATATATATATATATATATATATATCAGTAATTAAATATTAGCAAGGCTAGTATTCTTTCTGCACACAATGTGGTATCACCTTGTGCTATCATTTGGGCACTTGTACCCCACTTTGGAGATGACTATGTGGAGAAGGAGGGAGTAGGAGACCAGTAAGGAGGCTGTTGTGTGTCCAGATGAGGAATGATAGAGACTTAGACCAAGTGCAGGCCTATTTTTATATGTACATGAAAAGATTTCTTATTGGAATTGCAAATCTGTGCTCTCTACTGACCTTTGGTTTTAACTATTTTCCTAATAAATGGCCCATTCTTAATGCATTATACTAATAAAACCTGTTGGGTTGCTTTGTGAGATGTTGAATTGAAAACACTTCGAACTAGACTAGCCCACTTTCCTCCATGATTAGCCTATTTCTTAAAGTTTTCTGGAAAAGGAAGATAATTTAGGAAATTACTGGTAGTTTCTGTTTCTGCTTGTTGACAAAAGTCAATGGGGATCAGAACCCTAAGAAATCAAGCAAATTCATCCAAAAAATATTAAGAGCAAATTGTATCCACATCTGTGCAACCTTTTCCTGAAATGGATTATTAAATGCAGACATTAAAAATAGTGTCTGCCCTCTGAATTCTCAGCAAATGGACTGCAAATGCTCTCACTTTAAAAGGATCACTGTAATAGGTGTTTTAAAAGACTGGAGCTATAACTCTGGAGAGGTAAAATCAGCTCTACTTGCACAAATTCTTTAGAAAGAACTTAAATTTGAAACCAAAACTATCTAAGTTTTGGTATGGCGAAACAATTGAAATCCATTCATTTCTTCCTTTCCATTTTGCTTTTTCCAGTCTTACTTTTGGTTGGAAATTATTTGGGATTCTGACTCTTTAATCTGGGTTTACCTTTCTTAGAGGAATTTTCACACACTGCTCCAGGTTGGAAAGGTTTGAGAGGGCAGAGAAAGAAGGCATTAGGCAAGCGACCCTGCCAAGCTCAGAAATTCTTTCTAAAGGAGGAAAACATTGCTCTGGGCTTTGACAAAGAACCCTTGCAATTTGGGGAGGTAGGAAGACTCCTGGCTTCCCTCTCATCCTCCTAGAAACCTTACCTGCCGGGTTCTCTTCCTTCATTAGGAAGGGTGCTGTGAAAGAGCAGTCTTTTTCTCCCTAAAGACAAACAAAACACTCCCATCCTTTTGTACTCATATTTAATGATCTAAGGCTCCTTCTCTGAGGTTCCACCTCAAATTAGTGATAGAACATCCAGCACAAACTTGAGGTTTGCACTTTATTTTTTTTTAAAGATTCATTTATTTATGATTACAAGAACTGGGGTACAGGCCAGAGGTGTGGGAGGTGAGAGGATTCACCAGACACAGAGCGGGGAAGAGAACAGGCAGATAGACTGACTGAGGGGAGCAGCGGGCAAGTCAGGAGAGGTCTGCTGCACCATGTGGGTAGCTCCCGGGCCTGGGATTGAACTCACGCCACAGAGGCTGTGGACAGCTTCACAGCACTGCGCTCAACCCCTTGCACCACCAGAGAGGCCCCGAAGTTTGCACTGTAGATTGGGCAAAAGAACAATCATTTAAGTTCATTAGATAAATTAATTTTTTGAAACACAATTCTGGATTGGATTGGTATAAGAGAAATTCCTCTTGGACAGCATTAAACATTAGATCATTAATTGAAGAGTACTTACAACATGCTACTTTCAAGTTGGCCACACCGCAAACTCAGAATGCAGGTTTTTCAGTGCCATTACCTTGGCAAGCGTGAACATGAGCCAAAATGTTATTCGAAACCAGAAATTGTACTATTTTGTTGCACGTTCATGTATTCAATCAGCAAATATTTAGGAAGTAATTGAGTAGTTACTATGTGATAAGGAAGTGTTGTAGGTACATGAGGCCTGCAAGGAAATCTGAAGATATTTCAAGCCTTAGAAGCAAATTTTCTATTTGAAAAAGGCTGGAATTTTGAGAATTTCTTTGTGATTTTCAAAGCCCATTCACCTGCTATAAATCTTCATCTGAACTTTTGAACAGTAGCAGGGGAGCTGGGCTGAGCAGACATTATAATCATACAATTATAGAATTTTAGGAGTGGAAGAGATTTTAAAGGTCAGCTAATGCAACCATTTAATTTTAAAGCATAGGAAGCTGTGAGCTTCTTCCTCCTCTGAGGTCCCAGCTCAAACTGGTGAAAGAGGATGCAGCACAAACTTGAAGCTTGCTAATAAGAATCTTAAGGCATGCCTTTGAAGCTCTGGGCCGGGCTCAAATGACACAGGAGAAACAAAGCCCCAAGCCTTCTTTTGTTTAAACATATAAGTATACCAGACTCAGGAGGAATATTTATGGGATTCATGATTGACAGATTTCCTACCACATAGACCACTGTGTCAAGCACTGAGGGCAAACTCATTGCAGGGAGCTCACAATTTGGTTTTGCTGTCCTCAGTGAGTTTATAGTCTGATATTTTCTCATATTTTGGAGTCTCGAGATATTTGCCCACAAAAAGTGGGGAGGTTGGGTTCAAATACAGTGATTGTTTTAGGAGGAAGCAGGAAAGCTGAAAAATGACGGGAAAATCCCCCCAGCTGCCCCCCTCCCCGTGGTCATTTAATTCCATCAGACTCTGCAGATCCGGCCACACAGAGTCTGCTCAAGATAAGGTCAAGATGCCAACTCACAGAGGCCAAGAGCGAAAATGCAGGAGCCCACCCGTCCCTACCTTCAACACTGGAAAAGACCAGGAGATTAAAATAAAAACCAACGAAAACCCAAGACCGAAACCGCCACAGAGACGGGCTGGAACCACAGCACGGGAATAGGAAGTCCCCGAGCCAGTGCCCACTGCGCGCGCCGCGAGCTGGACGCCCCCTCGGGAGGGGCGCGCTGGCGCATCGGGGAGCCCCGCGGCCGCGGGGGCGCACGGCGCGCGGCGGCGAGGAGCTGACGGCGGCCGCGCGGACGAGCCCAAGGGGAGGGTCGGCGGCGCCTCCCGTCCCCGCAGCCGCCCGCGCTCCGCCAGCTCGGGAGTGGGACGCGGCGCCGGGAGCCCCGGCAGCGCCGCCCGCCCCCCCGCGCGCCCGCCCGCGCGCCGCGCCCGCTCCGCCCGTGACTTCAGTTCGGCTCCACCCCCGCGTGGCCGCGTCTCGCTCGGTCCGAACCCGCGCTCGGCACTAGCCCGGCCCCGGCGAGCGCCCGCCACCTGCCCGGCGCCGCCCGCGCCCGCGCCCGCCCCGCCTCAACTTGGATGGAGTTGGGGTCCTGAGCGCCCGCCGCCTGCAGCCGGCCGAGGAGAGCCCCGCGCCGCCGCCTCGGGTCCGGGACCCCCGCTCCGCTGCTCTTCGCTCCCGCGATGGGAAAAGTTGGCGCCGCCGGCGGCTCCTCAGCCCGGTTGAGCGCGCTCCTCGCCGGCGCGGGGCTCCTGGTCCTCTGCGCCCCGGGCGCGGGCGGCGGCGGCTCCTGCTGCCCCCGACTGCGCCGCGGCTCGCCCCCAGGCTGGGTTCCGACCCCAGGGGGCTTCTCCCAGCAGGGGCCGCGAGGCAGGGCTGCTGCCACGCCCCTGCCCCTCCCGGGGCGCCCCCTGTTCGCCGTGGCCCCGGGAGACCGGGCGCTCGCCCTGGAGCGGGCCCGGGGCACCGGGGCCGCCGCGGCGGCTGCTCCGCGCTCGGGCCGGAGGAGACGGAGCGGAGCGGACGAGGAGCCGGCGGAGAGGCGCGAGGCTGCGAGCAGAAGCCCCCGGGGAGCGCTGAGGGATGGGGGGCCGCAGAAGCCCGGGACTCCGGAGCGGGACCCGGACAAAGCCACGCGCTTCCGCACGGAGGAGCTGAGACTGACCAGCACCACGTTCGCGCTGACCGGCGACTCCTCGCACAACCAAGCCATGGTCCACTGGTCTGGCCACAACAGCAGCGTGAGTAGAACAGAACTGGGGGGCCCAGGGGTGCGCGGTGGAAAGGGTTAAGGCCGCTCTGGGATCTGATGGAGAATTTGGAGACAGGGTTTTCTGGGTTTGAAAAGATGCCGCAAACTCAAGTCCTCCTGGCGCACCTCCCTTAGGCGTTATGTGACCTACGGGGGGAGCAGAGCCCCCTCCCCCCCCCACCCCCTGAGTCCTCGCCAAACCTTAAGGCTGCAAACAGCAGGCAAATTTCTGCTTCCACGCATCTTCGGTCGCATCGGTGTAGTTGTGCCTGAAGCCCAGGCAAGCGGGGGGAGGGGGGGGGTCAAAGTCTTCCCAATGCGCAGGAGGTGAAGGGGTTAAATATCCAGGCTGGCTCACATTCTCCCAAGTGACTTTCCCCTTACTTGGGAGACTTACAGTTGAGCTCGAGTAAGATCAAGAAGACTTTATTTGTGGGCTTTTAATTTTATTTTTATGTAGAGCTCCTAACCCCTTCTTCCCCACAAGAAAGGAGAAATCCTTGGACTGTCAGGTGCCCTTAATGTATTCTCCTTCTCTGGGAAGCTCGTGGACGCAAGTTTCGGGACAGGAACTCTCCTGCGTCCTCTAACAGCCCCCGTCAGTGTGGTGCGAGCTGGTGCTTTCCAGCCTGTGAATGAGTGGTTGTTCTCTGGCATGGTCAGTCCCAGGAAGAGGAGCTACATCCCAGTGACAACAACTCCCTGTTCTCCCCCATTGCCAGACCCCCTTCAGTGAAGAGCACAAACACCCACTTAGCCCTCCCTTTAGGAAGGGAGGTGGGGGCTTTCTGGGGTCCAGGAGGCTGACACTGGACCGTGGGGGAGGGAGCAAGTTCATGAGCTTTGGCCACAACAGGGAATGTTGCAGGTTTTTGGAAAAACCTGAACGTGTGGAATGGGAGGTAGTTATTCCAGTTTAAACAGCACCTGGAAACTTGAATGAGCAGAAAGAGTAAGGAAACAGCTTTGATGGTTAACAGCTGAAGATGATTTAAGAGTGACGATTTCTGCAGGTTGCTGTTAGGTAGACAAAAAGAAGGTTAAAAAAAATATATACAGGGATGGGTGGAATGAAACAAGTATCCAAGTTCCAGCTTCCCTGGGGTTAAGGAGATCTTGTTGTTTGTGGCATGCACAGTCTATAGAGCCCGGTAGCTTTGAAGGTGTTTTCCCTGTGATGTAATTGCTAGAAACCTCAGGGAAGTGCCACTTTAGAGATTTGTGCTCCTTGTCAGCTTTTTAATGAAAGTTGTGAACATTTTAACTTAATAGTCTGTCATTATGGATTTCTTGTGTATGTGGATATAAAATAGCAAAATAGTAAAGTAAATCCTGGTAAATAATACTTTGCATTGGTTGTCTGTCTTGAGAGAATTAGCAGTATTTTCCCTATAGTACAGCCTTCATGCCCCGGGCTATGGTTTTATATGTTTCTCATATAAATTATTTTAATCAAATAATTGAAGCCATCATATTTTTCATTCAAGTTCTGGAGACCCCTGGACTCATGCCTTACCTTCATTTTCATAGCTTTCATATCATAACCTCGAAACTTAACCTCTCCCAATTTGAACTTGAATCTTAAAATCAGTTGGCTAACTGACACACTGATGTAGGTGAGTCACTCAATGCTTCTGACTTTAAAGGGAGATTTTAAACACATCAGATGTGTTAGGGCTTATTGTATCAAGAAGTAAGGCTTTGGATTCAAAATATTTTTGACTTTTAATGTCATTCAAGCTATAAAATAGCACTCACCCATTGGACCTCTACTTGAGTTCATCTCTTGAAAGATCTTGGAAAGATCAAGAAAACGAGAGTACATCTTTGGCAAATTTAAAACTCCATTTAAGAAATGGCGCCAAGCACTGCCAGCCTTTCTTTTTTTTTTAAATGGTGCTTATAAGCTCAGTAGGGTTTATTCAGGTCAGGACTTGGATGGGTGACATACAGGGAACTCTGAGATAATGTAGGGAATAATCCAGGTGGTGCATGTCCAAGATTTGAGCACTCAAATCATGTTAACTAATGAGGTTTCTAACCTCCAAGTCTCGTATTCTATTGATATAAGGACACCTGGCCTCCCATCCCTGCCCTTTATGTACATTTTTTTTTTTTTTTGGTGTATCAATGTAATAATGATAGAGGAAGAAAAACAGTCTGTACCTAGGTCCTCCAAGCAGAGCTGGCAAGGACTCATAGGACAAAGTTTAAAATATTATTGTAAAAGAAAGGAAAGCAGAAACTTTTCAGGGCAACTTGGTGGAATAAGAAGCAGAATAGTGAGCAGAGTTCTAGTTCTGCTGATTTGTGGTTGGATCTTGGCTCTGAGCTTGAATCTCTTGTCTCTGGAATGGGGGCAGTGCCTGCTGGATTCTTTCCAGAGACTTTCCTGGAGGATGCTTATAAGAGAGCATGAGGCTGTGAAGTACCTACACCTGTTTGGAGCTCTGGGCTCATATCTCTTCACTTGCCCCCAGAATGAGAAAACCACTAACCTAAACCCAAAGACAAGAGGAGTGGCTCTGCTTGTGTTCACATTTGCATGCCTTCCAATCCACAGCCCAAGCCACTCAGTGCAATCCTCTGAACCTGTCTCACCTTCATCTAAAAGCTTTTGCTAAGTAGGGCTTCTGATTACAATAACACCTGCATTAAAGGTGTAAATGTATGATAATTACAGGCTGCCTGTCAGACTTGTGAGGGATTCTGGATGGTTCTCTCACCTCCTTCCCTTCTCCTTCCTGCCCCCTCCACTGCTGGGCTTGTACAGTTGTGTAGACATGAGTGCGCTGCCTCCTCCGTGGGTGGGATGTGATTCCTCTCTACTGCAGTCTAGCTTGATGGAAACTGTTGCTAGAGTTGGTGGAACACCTGGGGGGATCTTTTGGCATGAAAGGTGCTGGGTATGAATCATTTGTCATGAGCTTGGTGTCTTAAGCAAGAACATATTGTTCCTACCCTACTCATCTGAGGCATGCTGAGCCCTGATCTAAATTTATATAGTAATCCTTAGTTTGTTAAAATATATATTTGTCTACATATGCATGTGTGGTGGGCATGGGTTTATTCTTTATTTCCAAGGAATTTCAAAATGCTACACTCATTCATCCTTACAAAATCTTTGTTAGGTAACAGGTAGGTGGCAACTGTTAATATTTTTTTTTCAAATTTTTATGCGGGAGTCAATTTGAATATTTCAGTTACCACCTTGTCCCTTTGTCACTGGAAAGTGTGCTATAAGATTTAACAGAGGTTTTTTCTTGACATATTCTGTTGCCATTATATTTTTAATATTGTATTTGTCATAGAGTATGATGGTCTGCTTGATTATTTTCTGTACTTCCTTTAGTTGTTCTGGGTCTTGACGTTCGCCATCCACCTTAGTGAATAAACTGAGTCCCGACGTGGGTTTGGTTTTGGAATAGATGCTTTAAATTTGTTATTTACATAATTTTTGCTAAAATGTTGTAGTAGATCTTATTGTTGCTATTACACAGATGAGGAAACTGAGACTCCTGAAGGCTGTGTGGCTTGCCAAGAGGATACAAAAGTTTAGTAGCAAAGCAGAGACTGACACTCAGGGAGATCTGACTCCAAAACTCCACAGAATGGTGTGTCCTAAGCCTGGAAAACACAAGTCTTTTGGAATCCGTATTTTAAGTAAGTCTATCTAGGGTAGATTTCAGATTATGGTGGAGAAGGGCATATTCTTAACTGGAATCTGCATCTCCCTATGGAAAAGCAGGGACTTTACCATGTGCCTGTCATATCGCACCTTTACCTTAAGTAGTGATTTGGTGGTTCTCGTCCACCCACTTCTTCATGATTCTCAGATATGAAATCTGCACCTGGTGATTCACTGAGTACGCGGATCTAGTATTCTTCAGGAATGGGTTCTTTTTCTTAGTTAACTACAAATTTGATTTTAAAGAGAATTAGAATATGAACATCTGATTTGGAATACATTTTGACAGTCAGGTTTTTTTATAAGTAAAATTATGAAATATTTTTGTTTAGCACACCTACCTAATTCTTTCTCTGCTCAGTCTTCTCTGCAGTTAACAGATTTATTAATGTGGTGTGGCATGCAAGGCAGTAGTTTAGAAGCACAGAGGTTTGAGTTTGAATATTAGCTGTCCTGCTTAAAAACACTTTATCTTGAGCAAGACACTTAAATTCTTTGGACTTTGATTTTCTCAGAATTGATAAGGGAGTGGTAGGTCTTTTTGAGCCATTTCTGAAGATTTGACAACATGTGTACCAGTAGATGGTGTGTAGTAAGTGCTCAATAAATGCTGCTTCTTATTTTAGTTCAAGAACTAATTCTATAATGGGAACTAAGGATCCTGGATTATAGTTCTAATCAAAAATTAGGTTTGTAGTTATAGTCTGTTAAAATTTTATGGTCTCAATTTCATCCACTGTAAAATGACACTAATAGATTAGAACATCACTGAAATCCCTTAAAGGGTGAGATTATTTTAATAGTTTGTTCAAACTAGGTATTGTGCACCTGCTATATTTAAGTAAAGTATAGCGATAGTGTTGGGGTTATAGAAATGACACAAAGAGCTGTAAACTTGGATCTATAAGTGAACAAACCTTTTATTTCAGATTCCTCCCTTTTCCCATGACTTGTATGCATATTTATTTATAGGAAATCGAGACTTTGAGATCCCGCATACATTCATTTCAATGCGGATTTGTAGCAAGACATGCTTTATTAGATTCATTGTATTATGTCTTTATGCTAAGGAATTACCATCTTTGAACAAAAATAAATTACTTAATGTGAAGTTGGAAAGTACGCATCTCAATATATTTAATGGACTTTTCTAGAGTCAAATGACATGAGTGTTGGCTCTGGATACCATATCCACATCCTTTTAAAGAGAACCCCAAAAAGTTACAGACTAGAGTAGGCAAGCTGATGGAACTATCTCATTTACTTAAGAGAATAATAATTGCTCATATTTGGCAACCTCAGTTGTCATGTGGCAACATCATGCTAAGAATCTTACACAAGTGATCACATTGACTTTTAATTATATGAATATGTATTGACACCTAATCAGGCATTGATGATAGATAGGGGTATCTGTGGAGCCATGCACAAAGGTGAAAAGAATATCTGCCTTCAGAGCACTTTGTTTCTTCTATGCAAATAATCCTCTGAAGAGGCAGCAGAAGATAATGGTCCTCCCACAGCAAAGATGCTGCCACAGGCCAGGAAGGGGTGGCCATCTTTTGGCTGGGGCAGTCTTTAGGGTCTACTGCAGGGCAGTAGTGGAAATGTAGAGAAACTGTTAGTTAAGATATGACATTATTGCAAAGATTTTTTCAGCTGAATGGATGGTGTGAGTGAAGTTAGGGAGTAGCGATGCAAAAGTTTCCATGTATATCCAGGAATGAACCCTTGTTGAATGTCATCTATGTTTAACTGAAGTTTTAACCTGAGAAATAGTTTTACAAATAAGATTTAAGCCAAAAAATACACATCCATCTTCTCATGAGTTTGGGTGTCTTCCAAGACCAAAAAGTAATAAGAACTTGTACAGTCACTTAAAGACTTGTCTGCTCTTATTTGCACATTAAATCTTAACTGGAGTCATCATAGTTTCATTTTTACCTTTACACTTTCCACACAGCTTTCACAAAAGGACTTTCTTCTGTTTAGGTTCTTGGTCAGAAATAACACTGGCCAAGCTGTCTGGAGGGCAGACTATTTGATTCCCTGCCAGCTTATGTTGAGTTCCTAAACATATGTAAAATATTTGTAAATATTTGGCCTGTCTTTGTATATGTCTCAATTACCATCCTACATCTCTGGCTAGAAAGTGTGGAGAATGCTTCTGTGTGTCCCATGCGGGAAACTAGCCAAGCAGTGTCCCTGCCCTGGCCAATGAGGGTAGCAGAGGAGAGGACTGATCCTTGAGGTGAAAATGAAGCTTCAAGAGAGTGTAATGGTTCCTCTGGGGAAGCCACAGTGCTGGGGGTAGAGGGAGTGCATAGGATATAGTCCAGTGGCTGGCAAGAAATAAAGGAAGAGTCTTACTGTGCACAGTTTACAAGGAAAGACCAAAACCTATTCTAAATGTAGGTAGGAAAGCAAACAAGGACACACATGCCCTCTAGGATATCCCACATGAAATTTTAGACATATATGATATTGTGTCTGTTTTGCTAGCACTCCTGAATGTCCTTATACTACTTTACATCTTCCTCGACCCTTTTCCTTTGCAAAATGCTTCTGTTCTCATTGATTAGAACTCTGCTTCCATCACCTCTGTTTTATTCTCTCCAATATCCTATATAGGGAAGACAGATGGCATCTACATTTCTCAAAAAGGGAAACCAAGGCATTGCTATTAATCAGGTCAGTTAGTGGAGGAAGAGGGTCAAAAATGTTTTGTTCACTGGAAGTGGGTTGGGTGGTTTGGCCAAATGCTTGCTTTGCACAGGTGGAGATGGTACGTGCTGAAGCCTGGACCACAGTGTGCCCAAAGCCTGTGTACTGCACACACCGAGTTTGTGCGGAAAAGGTGTCAATGCTGGAGGTATAGCTCCTGAGTTCTACACTCAGCCACTCATGTTATTTGTCCTAGGTTTCAGAGCAAATAAACTCATCCAGCGTCATGCTCTTGGCATTGTCTAAACCTTTAAAAAGAGAGATGATGGGACTTTCTGCAAATGAAGTCTTTTGCAATAATCTATCCACCATATGTGCCCCACTGTTAATAGACTAGAGAGATGATATTACTGAGGACTGGGCCAGTCACAGCATGGGGTCTCATGCAGCGGTAATCTAGTTTAATATAACATTGAATGTGGTCTCTATCAAGAGGATCAGGAATGTGAACATTGGGGGCAGCAATAGTCAAACTGAAGGTGAGCCTATGGATTCTGCAGGCTCAAGGATTATAATTGACTTAGTGCCCGCTGCCTTTTCTACTACTAACCTCTGGGGGTGAGACTGGGGTGGGGGAAGGAAAAAGAAGCAAAGGAGACTTTGCTGAACATTAGGGATAGCTCTGTGTAGCCAGATAAGATACCGATTATACCCGAAGCTTTTCTTAACAATAAAATTACTAAACAGCAATTAAGTGAACAGTACCCCTGGAACCTCATTGTAGATCATCACCACATGGTTCTCTTCATCCTTACTCCACCTTTAGAAAGTAGGTATCATCATTGTTCTAAAGCCACAGATGTCAGGACTTAAAGAACTTGCTCAAGGTCCTCAGCAAGAAGGTCACAGCAATGGCGTTTGATTTTTCCCTTTCTGGTACCATCACCTTTTCTCTTTGACAGTGTAGCCCCTTGGTATGGGTTTATTTCTGGGTTCTTTAGAGGGAAGGCCACATGTCAGTACAGGGGGTTGGCAGAGGAACTGCTGCCAGGAGTGACCCATCTCAGGATTCTGCCTTTCATGTCACCAAGATCCCAGGTCACTGACCTGGTGCCCTTCACCTGGTAGTCAGCTGCTCCGAGATGCAGCTTGATCCAAGCCCACGCCTCCATCTTTTCATTCCATGAGTGACCAGGCTGTGGTTTTTAATTTATGTTGTTTTGTTACCCTGATAGCCTGTGTATGCTGTTTGGTTTCTCCCTGCTGGCTAAGGACCCTAGAGTGACAGTGTGGCCAACTTCTAGGCTTTTACAAGAAAGTGCTAATAAGAATCATGTTATCAGACAACTAGCTGATCATGTTGTGCTTTGGAGACCAGTGGGTTGATGCTGCTAGTCACCTTCCCCTCACTGGAGTAGCGGGGTCTATTGAGGCACAAAAGCATGGGTCGTACATCCTTCTGCTCCAGGGCTGGGGCGGGGGGTTGCAGTAAAAGTAGAAGTATTCCCCTTATCTCAGCACTTCCCACCACACGCTCTTCATCGGAATCATGAAAAGCGAGAAAAGGCTTTGACTTGGCTGAATCCTGTTTGTGCCCTTTTTTACCCTGTTTACTGAATTGACAGGAATTCTTAGCTGGGAAGCCATGGTCTCTCCCCTCGGTGTAGGGGAATGCTACTTAGAGTTTGTCCACTACATGTTTTTCTCACCAGTAAAATGGAAATAATAATGCTACACTTTTTTTTATATGGTTTCTTGATGTTTGAAGGAGACAATAGTTATAAAAATGCTTAAACTGGCATCTGGCATATAGTAGGCAACATTTGGAACCTGTTAAGCCTCTGTAAGGCTTAGTTGTTATTATCATCAATATTTTGTTAGTGTTAATGCAAGCATTAATAATGCTCAATCATGATCTAATAAAAGATATTTGTAATATGTTGCTCATGATATTTCTTCTGTTTCTGCATTTATGTTCTTTTATTCTTGTTCCATTTTCTTTTTTTTAAGTATATTTTTTTTAAAGATTTATTTTTTCATGCATACAAGAACTGGGGCACAGTCCAGATGTGTGGAGGGTGAGAGGATTCACCAGAGGCAGTAGGGAGCAGAAAAGGCAGCCTGAACGAAATGCACTGATGAGGGGAGCAGCGGGCAAGCCAGGAAAGGCCCACTGTGCCATGTGGGCATCTCCCTGGCTGGCGGAGGGGAATTGAACTCGAACTCGTGCTGCAGGGGCTGTAGAGAGCCCCACAGCCTGTGTCCCAACCCATTGTGCCACCAGGGAGGCCCTTGTTCCATTTTCCTATCATCAGGTCAGGGCTATTGTCTCTCTCTGGCATCCCTGTCCAACATCTTTTAACTTTCTTCATAAACTTGTAATAGCAATTTCTAATGTGTCTGCAAATGCTATGTATCCTACAGTTGAACTCTATTCTGATACTATCTTCCCACAGATAGTACAGATTCTATAGGCTAAGGTCTTCGCCTCAGAAGACTACCACTTGCAAGCCCAGCTTGTCACTGGTGTGTCTACATTGGAGGTTCCAGTGACTCCCTCCTTGGCTTTGCTTGATTCACTACAGCAACTCACAGAATTTGGAGCAATAATTTATTCACTATATTACTGGCTTATTGTAAGAAGATATAACTTAGGAATATGCAGATGGAAGAGATACCAACAGCTTAGACACCTCTTTGTGTGTGCCACTTATTCTCAAATCTGCAGGTGTTCATCAACCCAGATGCTCTCGAACCTTGTTCTTTTAGTTATTTTTTTTTGAAGATTATTTATACAAGAACCAGGGTACAGGCCAGAGGCATGGGAGGATGAAAGGATTCACCAGAGACAGAGTAGGGAGCAAAACAGGCAGACGGCTGAAAACACTGCTGAGGGGAGCAGCGGGTGAGACAGGAGAGGTCTGCCATGCCATGTGGGTATCTCCCTGGCTGGCCGGGAATCAAACCCACACTGCAGAGGCTGAGGACAGCTTCACAGTGCTGCGCTCAACCCGCTGAGCCACCTGGGAGGCCCCTTTTAGTTATCAATGGAGGCATGTAACTGACACATGACTCATTAAATCACCAGCCATTGACAAGCTACTCAACCTCCAGCTCCTGTGCCCTCCCTAGAGGTCCCCAGGGCAGGACTGAAAATTCCAATTGCCTAATAATATGGTTGATTCTCCAGGCAACCAGCCCCTGTTATTAGGTGGGGTCCAAAACTCACCTCACTAACATAAGGGTTATCACTCTCATCACAGAAAATTTTAAGATTTTTCAGGAGGTCTGTGTAACACATCTTGCTAACTGGATCTTTCCTATTTTATTTGCTATTTCTGTGGGGAAAGCTGACTTTTCATATAGAACAAATAATCCATGACCTTGCCTGGGAGATTTATAGAATAGTCAACCATTAAAAGATTGCTTGTGTAAATATATATATGTATAGTTGGGAAACCTTCCATGAGAAGGTTTCAGGGAGGGAAAAACGGATTAAACAATGGTATAAACATAAGCCCCATGAAGTCAGGGTTGTTACTGATATTTTGTCTATATAGTTCCCCATGTAGATGCTACATCTCTCAAAATATACTTGGATATAGTTAGGAATCAATATTTAAAAAATATTATATACTATATGATTCCATTTTAATTAAAAAAATACAAGAAGGGTATAAGTCAAAATGTTTGCCTTGATTATGATAGATGTGGGATTGTTAAGTGCTGTTTTTGTCCATAGTTTGTTGTTGTTCTTTCTCGAGAAACATGCATTGCTTGAGTTATTTTTAAAAGTTATTTGAAAAATGAACAAAACAAAACAAGAAAGAGCAAAATGTGTTTGTGAACTTGGCCTCATTAGAACTGAATTCCAGGCAACTGCAGTAGACAAAGCGCCCACATTCAAGTTGACTGATTTGCTTCCAATCAGTGCTGTTGAGAGTATTGTTGGTGCCTATGGTGCTTGCAAAGCAGCAAGATCACTCTGTTCTCTCCTGAGTATGGCAGCAGGGGCTACCAGGCTTTGTCTTTATCATCCCTTTTGTTGATGAGAGACAGAGAGAAATCTGGAGGTAATTTCACCAACCCGAATATACCTCTATCATCTGGTATCCTGAAGTCCCAACAAAAGAACAAGCTTGGCAATTCAAGGCCCAGGCTTTATCTTAATCTTGGTATCCAGCTCTTCATTGTACACGTGCAGGATGGTGTGAGCATCCCTGTGTGTCACTTCATGTTCACAACAACTTAAGTGCAGAGGTTCATTTAAATTTCTACTTTTGAAAGTGAAATATTAGATCATTTTGTGAGTCCTGGTAAGGATGTTTACACATGACGAGAGCTGAGTGAAAGAAGGTCCTCAGGCAGAAAAGAGGAAAAACCAAGAGAAAGAGACTGACAATGGAAGCAGAGAGATAGGGAGAAAGAAGGAGAGGGGGCGGGGGGGTAAGAGAAATGAGAATATGACAGGTAGGAAGAGACAGGAAATAAGACAGATACTTCACAGGTGAATTTTAGGAAGGGGAAAGAAAATGAGAGACAGATAGAAAAAGGCAGATAGATGAAGACAGAGGCCTGGAGACATGGAACAAGTAACAGAAGGGGAAGAGATGAAAACAAGAGAGAGAAGTGTCTGTAGGTGGAGGGAACTTTTTTCCAATTCATTAAAATTGCAGAGTAGAGCAGCTTCCTGGCCTGTTCCTTTTCCTGCTCTGGGGACAGTGCTTCTCTGGCCTTTTGCTCTGGGGTTTTTGCACCAAGTCAGATCATGTTGCCAGCAGAGGCAGCCAGTCTTGCATGGGACAAGTGTGAGAGTCATGTGTTGGTTGGCTGGGTGTGGGGTCGAAGGGGAACAGGTAATATTTAGGCATTTTTAAGAATCTCCTGTGAGCGATTTCCTTTGGAAAGTGGGGTTGATGTCCTGGATGGAGGAAAGGCACCTTTTAACATTTCTTTTTATACTACTCTATTCTGTTTTGAATTTTTAACATGAGCATGCATTTTTTTAATAATACAAATCTAAACCGTGTTTTTAAGTGGTTGTTGTGTCAGCAGAGTGCTGAGCCCTGAGAATACAAAGATGAATAAGACCTGATCTTTGCCCTTGAGGGTGCATATTCTGGTGGAAATGGACAGCCACATAAACAGATAAATTGCAATTTAGTGTGATAAGTGCATAATAGCTGTAATAGAGTTTTGTGCAAAGTGCTATGGGAGCAAAGATGAGTGGGGGACAAGTAATTTTGTCTGAGAGTGGGAGGCAAGGTTTTAAAGGGAAGTGACATTTAAGCTGGGTCTTTATACAATATTAGGAATTTTGCAGATGGAACAGCCTGGGCAGGAGAAAAGGTCACTCCTGCCCATTTTAAACTCCCCAAATCTCGGGTGTTGGGTTCATTTTAGATTGTTAGCTCAGTCAACAAGTTGTAACTGGGATAATACTGTCTTTCTTTATCATCTCATTGCTGAAGATATTTGGAACCAAGGCTCACAGTGTGTTTAAGTATGAGATTAGGCTCCTAGTTCAAAATGTCCTATTAAGCACTTGGCCTAAGGTTGGTCAAAGGAATCTGATTTTTCCAAAGGGATAAATTGTCCCCACTGAATCTTTATACACCCACATGACTCACACTCTATGCATATGCATGCGCACAGATGCACAAAGCAATTTTAAAGTATTTCTCTCTTTCCTATCCACAGAAGAATTGGATTAACTAAGCAATGATGGGGATTTCTCCTTGCTTATTCTCTTTGTTTCTGCTTCTAAAGAGCTAAAAGTGGGTGTTTATGTCATTTTCTTGAGCATGCATCCCAAATCAATATGGGGAACTGAGTGTATTTGGAGAGTTAGATGGGCACTTAAAATTGCAGTATGATTATTCAAGGCAGTGAGAGCATGCAATAAAGTATTCCATATCAGATATAGACACAACTAGTCATGCTTTCCAAATAGGAGATAGGGCATACAACAATTAAATATAGAGACAATGCCCAAGGAACAAATGTAGCTTTTCATTGGTTGACTCTTTTTCCTCCTTCTTGTTTACCTTCTAGAGGGTAGCTAGTGAAAGAGGGTAGCTAGTGAAAAAGACATGGCCAGAGATGGAGAGACTGCTCTCAAAACTGGCTGGCCAGCCCATGAATGGTTACAGAGTCATGCCCGTGACTTTGAGCTTCCACTCTTTCCATGCAGACACCTCTTAACAGAGTAGTTTTGGATAATGTTTAAGGTCCAGATCTGGCTTTGGGATCTTGTGACTGAGCAATTTTTGCCTAGATCTTAGTGCTACTGTAGTGCACTTCCAAGGAAAGAAACCTGAATATTATGAGATGAGTCTTACCTTCTGTGCCAAATCCCTCTCCTGGTGCCTCTTTCCAAGCACTGAGCACCTTCTGGTTTGTACTCCAGTATGGTGAGCTCCTTGCAGGCAAGGCAGTGCTTCATTGATTTTGTATACCAGTATTTGGCACATAGGAGGGGCTTAAACACTGAAGCATAAGAGTCATTTTATTGACCTCAATTGACAGGGAAGGGTAAATGTTCAGCATGGAGACACCATAATGATGGCACTGCCTAGATATTTTTCATTGCATGTTTCGTAAAATATAAACTATCTTAAATGCCTCATCAAAGAGGTTTGGTAAAATAATCCCAAATTTAGAGAGAGAGAGCAGGAAAGGTAGAAGGGCTATAAAGATTCAAATTGTATTGGATTCTAGTTTCTTGGAGGCAGATGGTGTGGGAATGCCTCTAGTCTGGTTATCTGGTTGCCAGATGAGTGGAGGGCTGGTGGGGACTGGTATTGCCTCAGGCCTGAGGGAGAAAATAGCTGCATGATTCTCATTTAAAAAGCGGATTGACAACCAGCCTCACGATACAAAAGTCTCAGCAGGGCCAGACTATTTGAGAAACAAAACAATGAGGACATATCACACTGTGAGAGATAAAATTACATTTGTGACAATGGATGGACTGAGAGCCCCATGACACTGGGAAAGAATTATGGATTAAACTTAGATATTCTTTCAGGCTCATTGACCTGAAAGGGTAATTTGAGAATTGCTTGGTTCTCCAGGTAGGTTTGTACATCATAGGATTTCAATTAAAGGAGAATAAAGACTGGTATTTATTGAAGACTCAGGAGATAGTGAATGCAATAAGAGCCAGCATATTTTAGATATTTACAATGTGCTTGCAATACGGATCAGTAAAAAACAGGAAGTTGGCACTGTCATTATTTCCATTTTAGAAGTAAGGAGCTGAAAAATGGGAAGTTAAGTAAGTCACCCAAGGTCACAGTGATAACAAAAGATAGAATTGGGATTGAAATCCAGGCAATTGTGGTCCAAACAGCTCAGCTTTTAGCTGTCATATTCTACTGCATTTAGAACACTATGACATTTTATCTTCAAGTAGCCTCAAGTTTTTCATGTCTTCAACCATTATTTATTAAGTGTGTAACCATGTCAGACACTGGGGATTTATTTCCCATGAAAACCCTCCATGAACTTCAAGCTTAGAGTTTATCCCTGATTCTGTAGGGTTTGAGAGGTTATGATCCAGGATGCCTTTTGAGAACTTTGCAGAACCACAGTCTTATTCATGCCTTAGGGGTTAATGGAAAAAATGTGAAGGAATTATTTTTTTTAATGAGATGAAATATTGTTCTGCAAAAGGTAGAATGTGTCTGTCATTGCATATATGTCTTCACAGAAATATGTATCTAAAGAGATACAAATATTTCTGGTTCTCTCTAGAAAAATGAGTGTTTCTATATGTGAAGGACATTTACATATACATACATTTCTGCTTCTTGCTATCTGTCTATCTATCCCTACATATATACACACACCAATAGCTGGATAATCTAATTCAGTGACTCTGTTTTGTTTTCAAATTTTGAGACAAATTTTATTATACAAGGATATAATAAAGTTGTAGGGTTCTTTTCTGTGAAAACCAAAATGCGTGTCCCAGTGGTGTGATAAACATCTTATGTGTAGGTAAAATAATGGTAAGACTATTTAAAATCTAGTTAGGGCTATTGCATGGAATTAAAAATAGTGCTAAAGTGACAGCCATTCCTCAAAGAATCTGGGGTCCTTGCTTCTCTCTCTTGGAAAAGGAGTCCTTGATGTCCTTTTTTATCTAAACCAAGAATTGTTTAATCTGGCTTTTGCTGTGTGCAGACTTTCTAAATTCCACCCTAATAGCTAAGCTGCCTTAATTCAATCAGAACAAATTTGAAGTGTGACCTTGGTTTATTGTTAAATGTACCCTATAGCCGACTTGTTTGTGTTTTTAATGAACTTTCATATTTTCAGGCCACTGAAATTTTATTTGTGCTAAATCGCTTGCAGAATCATGGGATTCTAATTAAGACCTATTCTCTTTCTTTGTTAAAACATTTGGTGCATGCTGGTTAATTTTCCTGAACAGTGATTTAATGTTGGACAGAGTTTGTTAAAATGCAATATTTGGACTGCAATTGAGACGGAAAATCAGGATAATAAATGGGTTTTGCATCTCTTAGACAAGACCATTTGTGCCCCTCTAGGATGACTGGCAAAATGTTTTCTTCCCAGAAGTTTCTGGTTTCTGGCCTTGCTCCAATCTCCTCATTTTCTTCCTTAGGTGATTCAATTCAGCAACTTTCACTTCACTATTCCTGGTACTTCAAATAACTTGTACATCAGGAAATGCCTAATGTGTTTGCCCAAGATTTTCCTGTCAAGGAGTCTGTTTTATTCATTGCTTACCCTTGTTTCAACACCACCTACCACCCACATTGGTGTTTATCACATTGTTTGCTGATGGATATGAGAGAGAAATTGGAGTGCTCTCACACCACCCCTTTCATCCACAGGAAGACAGAGATTAGCACCCCCTTGCAGAAGAGGAAAATAGATTCAGTACCACCCTGCCCCCTGATGGCTTAATTTTTTTAAAGAGGCAGTACAGAAACCCGTGGCATATTGATGGAATGATTTCTTTTTGTTCCTTTTAATCCTGTAAAAAATGCAGGCAAGTGACTGAATACAAAATGCCTCTCTGTCTTCTCTGTGATTCCATCATTTTTCAGAAATCGTGACCACTTCTTTACAGGTTAAAATAAAACTTGTGCTCAGGAGGAAAGGAATGGCAGAGAATTCAGCAGGTGGAGCTGTTCCCTGTGAGACAGTGCTGAACCCAGCTGCTGGGTTTGGCTTCAGCACCTGGCTGCTAAGTGTCAGCTAAGGCAAGGTCATGGCCCTTATTGTTTGGCAGAGACAAGCTAGCTGCCTGATCATGCTCTGTCTTGAAACCAGGTATTATTCCTCAATAGTATGTCTTTTTCTTTGATGATTTGGGGTCTTCAAGTGCCTAGCCATGTGGCTGACCACTCATACTCAGGAACATGATCGCTGGTCCATAAAGAATTACTAGGAGGAAGGAGAGGAAAGTAGTTGACAAGGTGGACTGGGTGTTTCATGGAATTGTGTACTTTTACTAAATCTGTGCCTCTTGTGTTCATCAGTAAGCCCTAGCACATGCTGAACTTTCTGGTAGGATTGAGAATAAAAGAAATAGTCTTCTTCTCCAGTGACTCACAGTCTGAGAAGGGGGAAGGTGAGTGGCAATTAAAGTACTGTTTGTTAAGTGCAATGCACAGGCATTTACAAAGGTGAAAACTCGTACAAAACTTGAAATATGGTAAATATGGAAGATACTCCAGTTCTTCTGTGTACCTAACCAGAGTTATTTTGGCTCTCTGGGTCCATTTCCTCCATTCAAAAATGAAAATGTCAGACTGGACCACAATGAAGGTCTTCTCCATTCTATAAGCTTGTAAATGTGATCCTGGATTTGAGGCAGTGATGAGAAGGATTTGAAATGATATCTAAGAAGAGCTGGAAGAAGAGCCACAGGTAAAATGGGATTTGGGGTTGAAGTACTAATCACTAAAGGCCTTCATATGAGTAGAGAATGTTGATTGGAACCATGTTCAGTATAGATCACTGTACAAATACCCTGTAGATATAGGCTACAGGTAAATCTGCTGAGCACGGAGGTGCTGCTTAATAAATATTCAAATTAATGTTAAGCAGCTTTAAGGAATAGATGGCATCTATTTTCCTTCAGTCATCATGCCTGATGCAGTGCCTTTCTCACATTAGTTCTTGAAAAATCTCAGTTAATGAAGATGATTTGAAATGTCTTTTCCAGACCATACTTGAACATTTTTGCAAGAACAGCAATTGTGGTTTCAGCTGCCTCTTGCAGTTTGGAATCCCTGTGCCACAAAACCTAATTCCCACCACAATCCCCAGCAGAATGCATAAAATCAATGCCCAGTGGGAACTGTCTTAGAATCCTTATCTCTGAGGCTCATGTTTACTATCTTCCCCTCTCCCAAGCCTCTGCTGCATTTGGATACCACGAGAAAGTGGAGATTGGTTCCTGGAGGCCACACATAAAAGGGCTGATCCAGGACCTATTTTCCCAGAACTAAGCGAGAAGAGAAAACTTTGGAAGACAAAAGTCATTGAATTGTTTGGGATGGATAAGACCAGATGCCTAAGCTTTTTTCCTCCTCTACCAGATTTTTTTCATTCTCTAGAATGAAGGAGTTTTCAGTGTTTAGGTCTTCCCCATTCCCCATAGTATTGTAAGTCAGGGGAAAGAATGGAGCTACTTTAGAGGAAGGTAAGCACCAAAGTGTTTGATTGCGCTGTATTCAGGGACATCCAGGGAAGGCACTAAGACAGAAAATGACAGTGCTGTCTCAGCACAGTTCTCTCCCTGCAGGACATGCTGCTGGGGCTATGCTGGGAGAAGCTCCTGTGTTCAGCACAAAGCCAGATATCAGGGGAGTTGTGAGCAAAGATGAAAACTCCCCTTTGCTACAGCTAGCCTTTAAAATAGACCCAATTAAGCCCTTAACAAGAAACCCAGGGGATTCCTGGGCCCATGCCTGTCACCACTCCATGCTACCTAGGACTTCTGCATGTACGTAGACAAGGCACAGTAATAATAACTTCTTTGTATTACATGATAAAGAGTCAGGAACAATTTTGAGTCAGTGATCTGAGCATTACCCCCAAAGCAAGCCTGCATTATATAACTACCACCTGCTTGAAAAATAGTTCACTCATCCCTGTTGAACGCACAGCTTACTCTCTCAGCTTCTTTGGCTTAGAGAATAGTAGCCCTGCTAACAATTGGATGAAATGGTGAAGTTGATGTTTTTACCTAGAGTAATAATCTTAACTTTAATTTAAATAATATGTGTGACCACCTCCTCCATGGTGTCCATTTCTGGAAAAGTAGCCAAGATATAACTTTGCCCAAGGATGCTCAGTACAGACTCTGATCAACTCCATTTGCGTGCACCTGGGGATTTTGCTGGCTATTTTCATTTCTTGCTTTTCCACTAGTCTGATTTTGGTAATTGAGTGTTGTTAACTGTTAGCTCCTTTATGAAGCAGAAAGATCTCTGAGGTCATTCCCTTCAGTGCCCTCTTTTTACAGATGAGAAATCTGAGGGTTGTTGAATGAAATATTCTGTGAAGGACTTCAAAGTGTGCCTCCTCTTGATTTTTACAAAGAATTCAAAAGGCTGGCTGTATAACATGTTGGTTAAGGACTAAGTTTGGAATTACAGTTCTTGGTTTACTAGTTAAACAATATTGGCAAGGTGATTTAATTTATCCAAGACTGTATCTTCACCTATAAAATAAAACCAGCATTGTATCTACCTAACAGGGTTAACCTGAGTATTGCAGAGATCGTGTATGTGAAGCATTTTACAAATGCTTAGATGTTGGGATGTTGAAAGACCTTTGGAGAAAATGTAGCTATAAATGCCTTGTAAGCAATTTATTATGGGACTATGTACATATGTTTATTTTCTTATCAAACAGGTTGATAAAATAGCAACCTTCATATATAAGAATTTTCTACTAAAAGCAGGTTGTAGAATGCATTTCACTTAAAAAGGAGCTTTATCTCAGTCTGTGACAACATGGTCCAATAAGAACAAATGTGTGTTCATTTATTTAAAAACTCAACACTTAAAAGTCAACCATAAAGAAACAAACCACAAAAATGATACCGTGAAACTATCGCTGACAGTAAAATTGCATATGGCATAGAATTAGAAGTTGGAAATTTAGCAGTGTTTAACATGGCACACTTTTCCAACCCTGTGTTGCTGCAATCAACATGTAGGAAAGAATTAAGACAGTGGTGGGAAACCTAACTTCACAGATTTTGCAAGGAAAATTTGGTTGCTGAAGCTTGAGATATTTAGTGTCTGTTCAGATAAACATAGTTATATGGTTCTTTTTTTTTTTAAAGACTTATTTATGCATACAAGAACTGGGGTATAGGCCAGAGGGGTGAGAGGATTCACCAGAGACAGAGTAGGGAGCAGAACAGGCAGATCAACCGAAATACACTGCTAAGAGTATCAGTGAGCGAGTCAGGAGAGGTCTGCTGCACCATGTGGGTAGCTCCCTGGCTGGGGATCAACTCGTGCTGCAGTGTCTGTGGATTGCTTCATATGTTGCGTCTTTACCCCTTGCACCACCAGGGAGGCCCTATACACTTATTTTCTTTTTGCTTAGTAGAAAAATGAAAAATATGAAGGACTGTGAAGCTGTCTGCAGCTTCTGCAGCGCTGGTTCTATCCTGGCCGGGCGGCGAGAACCCCACATGGCAAAGCAGACTTCTCCTGTCTCGCCCACTGCTCCCCTCAGCAGTGTATTTCTTCAGTCTGCCTGTTCTGTTCCCTGCTCTGTCTCTGGTGAAT
Organism: Talpa europaea; assembly: GCF_964194135.1. Taxonomy (NCBI): domain Eukaryota; kingdom Metazoa; phylum Chordata; class Mammalia; order Eulipotyphla; family Talpidae; genus Talpa; species Talpa europaea. The sequence goes on from NC_140077.1 coordinate 15,598,621, forward strand.
CCTCTCACCTCCCGTGCATCTGGCCTATATCCCGGTTCTTGTATAAAAATAAATAAATCTTTTTTAAAAAAATATTGAGATGGTTGTATTACTTCATTTACCTTGGTCCTGACTCAACATTACCTTTGTTCAATGAGTAGTGGGTACAGTGGGTGAGAGAATCATCTTAGGCCTACAAACCTGAGCCTGCATCTAGTGTCCATTTTTTATTCCTAGGTGACTTAAAACAAATTATTTAAATACTTTAGACCTCCATTTGCTCAAAATCAAAATAGGGCTGCTAATGGCAGCTCCACAAGAATATTTTGAAACAAAAGTGAGGGAACATACATAAGGCAGTTCGTGGTTGATTAGGTGCATGGAAGATCTGAATATCTGCCAGGTATTATTATTAGCTCCATTCCTAGGCTATTATTATTATGTCTTGGTGACTCCAATTTTCTCAGAAAAGACTGTGCAGTCAGTAGAAACAGTACACAGAAGAGCCTGCCAAAAGACCAGTCCACATGGATTGGTTCTCTTTGTCTTGTGTGTACGGGTTGCAGCAAAGAAGTCGTTTGGTCTTGGAACTGAGTGCGAAGGATTCAGATGTGATGAATCTCTAGGTCTTGCTTTCTGTGTGTGAAGGCCTGACTGTACCTTTAAGGATCCACTTTCAGTTTCTTGCCTCCCTCCTTTCTTTGTGTCCCTATGATGAGATGGGAGTCCACTGCTAAGATACCACTTGGTTGCAGGGCTAGACTGTAGGGCGTAGGTGGCAGGGTCCTTATTTCATTTGGAAAGATTTTAGAGGGATTTGTGGTGATGGAAATTGTGTTTTGTTTTTGCTTCCTACTGAAGAATTTTCAAATAAGCTAGTCTGAAACTAAGAGTATACCTCTGTCCATTACCAACTTGGCTTCTGATTTTAAAAATTGTGTACATCGATATATTTCCCAAACCAGTGACTTAAATGTTGTCCTTTTAACTTGGAATTTCTTTTTTAAGAAAGGAAGACTATCCAGATGATTTAAGCAAATGGGAATCTAATTCATCAGGTTTAATCTTATTTCTGTGCTTAGATTCATAGCTTTAATCTGTAAACAAGCACATCATTAGGGAGATAGGTAATTACACAAATTAGATTGGAGAAACTTTGCCAGGGGAGATGGATTTTGTTTATTCTCTTTTGCTTGGCACTAGAGGAATTTCTCTCCAACACAAAGCTACGTTTTGTGTGAGTCTGGAGGGGGAAAGGGTGAGAAGACTAGGAAAGGGACACTTTTGTTTCCTAGTACTCAATCTTGTAGCAGTGACTCTTGTCTAACCTCTTCCTGGGGGCCAGTCTGCAGTGAAGGACAGTAAAGAGTATAGAGCAAATAGAGAGAGGCGCTGAGGTGTCCACTGCCCAGGAGACTGACACATAACCTTTGCGCAGATTATGTTCTTTGCCTTAAATGAAAAGTCATTTAAAATTTTAAGATGTGCTGTATTCCTGTTGATGTGTGCCCAAGAGCAATTGAATTGCCTTTGGATCTTTAATCTTAACAAGATTTTGTAAGATTTAAGGAAGATATGTTGTCTGTGTAGTCTACATGAGAAGTAAAATGTAAGTATGAATTGATGTCTCTGTTCATTATAAAGGAGGCACTGGCAAAAGCTGGGTGAGTAGTATAGAGCATCAACCTTGGAAGGGTTTTGCAGCACATGTGATTACTGAGGATTGAGGCAGTTGGGGAAAGGTAGAAAGGGAAATCAGATTCTTTGTGGACAGATGGAGCCTCAGGAAGAATAATAGGCCATACATTTTCAGTGTTAGTTTAAATCCTGAATACCAAAATTCTTCTTGCTCATGTGAGCGTTAGGGAGCCAGTAGATCCTATAAGTAAAAATTAACCTAAAGGAAGTTGCATTAAAATAAGTGCAGGTAGGAAGATCTTCAGAGATGATTGTTCAGAGATGATTGGAGGGGTAGAGAGATCATTTAAGAGGAAAAGTATTCATTCTGTTAATATAACAGAATTAAGCATATTAATGGAATACTTGCTATCTGCTGTGTACCACTCCAGGTGCAGGGGATTCAATAACAACAAAGAACATGTAAATTTTGCTCTGAAAATTTTTAGAAGACCTGAGAAAGATGGTTATAACTTTGATTGTTTTGGCAATAATGAGAGTAAATAGGAAACTATCCATCTATCTATTTAGTACCTCACTCTGCAAGCACATAGAGCTTAAATTCTGGAAACAGTAATAGGAGCCAGAGGTCCCATAGTAACAGGATGCACATGGCTCTACCCACATGACACGCAGAGTAGATAGAAACAGATTACAAAGGATAGTATTAATTTTTTTCTTGGTAAAATCATTGAAGTATAATATACTCAAATCATAATGCATTGTCACATAGTTAATACACTAGATCAAGAATTAGAATAATATCTGTACCCAGAAGATACAAGGGTATCCCCTTCAAGTCTCCACCCAACAAAGGCAATTACTATCTTTTTTCAAAGGCAAAAAATATCCATGTTGTATATTTTTGAACTTTATATAAATGAAGCTATCTGTACTTATTCTTTTATAACTGACTTGTGACATATTGGCACATTACTCCATAATACTTTGATCATTTTTATTACTGTATAATATTCTACTGTGTGACTAAATCACAATTTGTCTGTCCTTTCAGCATATAATGTGTATTTGAGTAGTTTTCAATTTTCTTGGCCAAGTATTACTGCTGTGAACATTCCTGCAAATAATAGTTTTGCTGCATTGTGATACATTCAGTGAAAGTATCATTTTAAGGGGGTTGAACCTACTCTAATGTGGCGAAAGGAACTTTTTGAAGGAGTGAAATTTGAGTTAGGGTGATACGTTCTATTCAAAAGTAATGGAATTTCCTAATTTCCAGGGCAGGAAGGAGACTTGATTTCAGAGCTCTTTCAGAGCAAAAATGACTGAGAATGCAGTGGACCTCAGAGTACCCCAGGCTCTGCCTTATTGCACCACCCATGTTCTCTATCCAGTCTGCCATTCCTACTGCCCACGCCTCTCCTCTTGTGGCTGCCTACCAGGCTGAAGGATGGCTGAGGCTTGAAGTTGGAAACTATACAATGCAGGGCACCTGGGTGGAAGGCAGCAGATAAGAAAGGCTGTGATTCTTCTGTTGGTGAAAATTCTTTTCCGAAATGAAACACTGAGCATGGTTTTTTACCAGGAGAGATAACTAGGTTACACTTCTGGACCTATCTAGTGGAGTGACTTGAAAAAGATTTTTTTTTTTTTTTGCCCAAATGGAGGTAGGTGGAATTGATTGCTTCCACTAAATTCATTTTTCAAATGGTAGAAGGAAAGTAGGGGAGGATCGGTGTGGTGTGGGGGGAGGCAGTCAGTGACCCCTGGGTTAGGGTGGGATGGCCAAAAGAATGATAGTATTTTATTAGAAACTTGATCTTGCATCTTTTCCTACTTAGTAGTGAGAGAGGAAAATGACTGAGCAGCTTACTTAGTAGGTACCTGTTTCTGAGGAGAAGCAATGCTGTAAAGAGGTTAAGAAAATGAGCCCTGGGAAAGGATGACCTGGACTGAATCGTGACAACCCCGTTTACAAACTGGGTACTCTCAAGCATGGTACTTAATTTCCCTGTGTCTCAATTTCCTCCTGTTTAACATGGACATGTTTAACATGCTTGTGAGGATTAAATTAGTCCATATGAGGCATTTGGAACAATGTCTACTGTATCTCAGCATCTTGTTCCTGATTCGTATTAATTATCAGCTATGACTTTGGACAAGGCACATACCTTCTCTGAGCCTCCATTTCTTCATCTACATACACACCGAGGTCACCCAGGCTCCTTCTAATGGAAAATTTGAGTCTCCAGTTGTAAAGTGCATGATCACACAACCTGATGCTGAAGTATGTTTCATATGTTCCCAGTGTTGACAACTATAGTCTCAAATTTATCTAGCAAAACCCATTGCATGCCAGCATTGATGACATGCAGTCTGAACTCAACTCATTTTGTTTTCATCATGGCCTGTGTGGAACCCTAGTTTGGCTCAGAAAAAAAATTATTTGTATTTTAGTTTCTCATTCTCTTTGGTTTTTAAGATGTCAAGAAATGCAAAGTTCTTTGTCCTCTTTTTGCACATGGGTTGGAATCCACTTCTGTGATAAGTTATGATGGGATATGCCCCCATAAGTTTTGCATAGACAGATTGGTTCCCAATCATCTTTAATTTTCAACCCTTATAACCTGTATTTGTTTATCTGACACCCCCCCAACATTACCCCTTCCGTCTCTCCTCCGTAGGAATTAGCGTCTTTGCTGTGAAGCAGGGGCCACAATTTACCTTTGTCATGATGAGCAACTTAAAAGAAAAACCTGAGGTTATTTATCTGAAAACAGGATCATGACAAAAGCTGGGGAAAAATGAGATGGAGCTCAGGATATATTTTTAGTTGCTATAACAACCATATGTAATATCTGTATTTTCTTCACTCTTAGCTTTTAGGAGCATATCTAATCCATCTCCTGGTTTCTGATGCTAAAAATCACCTGGGATCATTTTATGAAAAGACATGTGATTTTTAATAGTATTTGAAAAAGAAACACAGATGCATCAATGGCTAGCAAGTATTGTGGGTCTCCTACCTGCCCAGCACTTATATGGGTTTTAATATGTGTTACTTAATCATTATTTTCTCTGTCTTCTAGGACACTGCAGAGAATTTATCCCTTTATGGACAGTGCAGAGAATATATCCCTTTCTGGACAGTGCAGTGTTAATCTGATACACTAATATCTGGAGTCATTAGGACAAGTCCCATGCACAGTCTGGTCAGAGCTTCCATGGGGAACACCCTAATGGGTTGGCAAGTGTTGGGTGGGGATGGTAGTTTGCTCTGTGCCCTTCCATGATTTCTTTGGTGACCACTGTTTATTTCATACAACTGATGATTAAATTTGTCAGTTAACATGTTTGGTCACATCACTGTCTGATTATTTTTCTCTTTTGTAGAAGGGGATTGTTCCATGTATATGACAATATTACCATCTGAATGTTTAATTAGAAGAGACTATATAGTCCATGGTTACACTTCAGTGCATACAATTTTGCACCTACTATGTGCAAAACACTGCATTAGTGACAAATGGGACAAGCAGATATATTCTCCAGCCTTCTGGAATTTAGTCTTCTGGAAGGAGTCACATGCATGAAAAATGGAAGTAATCTTATAATTGTGGAAAATCCCAGATGTGATATGCAATAATGAAAGGAAACTGAAGACCTTAGAATAAATATGCCATGAGGAAAACTTATAGCCCTCCTTTTGGCTATTTGGCTTCCTTCACTCATACATAGGGGGCACTTATATATGCTAGGCTGCACATTCAGCAGAGGGGCTAGTGTGGCAAGCATGGACCCTCTTTCAGAGATATGTGTACACATATTTATACATGGGATGGAATGATTGTGGTTTCTAAAGCAACTTCTTTTCCAAATTCCCACTGTGCTGTGTATTCCCTATATTAGACAAGTTCACATTCAATTAGTGGCCTAAGACGTATAACTGAGCAGTCGGAATTATGTTTTTAAAGGTAAGTGTGATTTTGTCACTTCCCTTAAATCCTGTAGGGATCCCTGTGACACATGTGGGAACACTAGTGACTTGTCCTCTGCTGACTTTCTGGTGGCTATTCCAGCCCCACCTCTCATTGCAGCCCCAACTCATTAAGCTGCAGTGAAATGGTGGTTGTGAACCTTAAATGATTCACTTCATCAGAGGTGGAGGGAGATTGGCTGCTTGGTAGGAGTGAATAGTATAAAGTTCAAATTTATAAAGTATTTTTAGTAAAATGATAGTGATTTCTTTATGGGATGAATTGTACCCACATATTTTCTTGTGAATTATAACCTTGCAACTATTCTCTATCCTCACTCTCCACAGTTTTTTTGCGCTCAGGTGTGTCATTATCTTAGGGCCAGTAAGACCTTTTGAAACATTTTTTACTATTAGTAGTAGTAGTAGAGTCAGAATCCATAGTTCTTTATACTTTTCCTTTTTATCACAGCCTTTTCACACTTAGTATAAAAATAGCACTCAAATAAGCTATTTGTTTATTAGACAACAGCAGACAGAAGAGGAAAGTGATTTATCTGGTGATCCATTTAGAATGATCTTCCTTTCCAGTCCACGATGTGGGTAGATACTATTTTGCATTTTTTTTTAGATTTATTTTATTTATGCATACAAGAGCTGGGGTGTAGGCCAGAGGTGTGTATGCATTGGGTGGGGGGAGTAAGAGGATTCACCAGAGACAGAGTGGGGAGCAGAACAGGTAGATCTACTGAAATACACTGCTGAGGGGAGCAGCGGGCGAGATAGGAGAGGTCTGCTGCACCATGTGGGTAGCTCCCTGGCTAGGGATCGAATTCTGCTGACTGTGATAGCTGCATAGTGCTGAGATTTAACCCTTGCACCACCAGGGAGACCTGGTAGATGCTATTTTGACTGAAAATTCTGGAGTTCTAATGACTGGGGATTTTCGAAAATTGTGAGTGAATTCAAGTGCCATAAGCAGTGATGGAGGCCCAAGAAGATGTGTAAGTTAAGCAGCCAGGCTGCTCCAAGGGCTTGTCCCACAAAATCCATTCCGTGGTCCAGATTCCTGAGTCTTACGAACGTCTTCTATTCCTGACCAGGGAGAAACAACAGAAAAATGCTCTCAGACTCTTCCAAAAGTGTGACTGCTTTTTCCAAGCAACAAACAATCCTGTGTGTGTACTGAGGTACAGTGGGTGAGGACTCACATCTTCGATTTTATTCTTAAAATATATGGGCGAGGGGAAATAAGGGCTGCAGTATGGTTACCCATGTGAATCACTGCAGGGCTGTTGACGATGGTAATCTGAGTGAATCTTGTTAATGCTTTAACAAACAGACAATAATCACAATCAACACATTGATTCTTTGAATGGATGCAGCCACAGAAGTACTGCTTAAAATAGTGTGTTGATTTTCACATTAAAGTAGGCCAAACTCTCTCTGTTTACAGTATTAATTTGCTTAGCAAGTTCTTTATTTCATTGACAGTAAAGAGATAAGCTTTAGCCCAGCTTTGACTGAATTATCAATCAAGCAACAAGGATTTGTTGTCTGCTGTCTGTGTGCTGAAGATCGCTGGGCAGCATGGTGAATATGTAATATAAATATTATATAATAACGAGGTCCTAAGGAGATTGGATCTACAGCTGAGATGGCTATGTGAAATAATTTAAAAATTAAATTCTACCAGTGGGAATGAACACACAGCATAAGTGAGAGTAGAGAAGATGGTGTAGTGCTCGGTAGAACAAAATGGATTTTATTGGATGTTGAAGGATAGGCAGGTTTTGGGTAGGACAAATGTGAAGTTTCCTATAAATGGGTGACATTCTGGATGTAGGCATCAGTAATGAGATCTTCTGGAGTTTATAGTTCCTTGACTCTGTGATGAAGAAGTGTGAATGAGCAGTGGGGATGATAAAAGAAAGACGAGGGTAGAAAGAGAAAGAAGAAAAGAGAGAGGGAGAGAGACTGACCAGTAAGAGAAGCCTGGAAATACTAGAAATAAGAGAATCATAAATTCCCACTCAGTTGTGTCTGAGAGGCTTAATTTCTGGCTTTCATTTTACTACTTTTTCTGAAAGAAACAGCCCTGATGAAATACAAATATTCTGTTTTTCAGGCAACAGCAGCCATTCATGTTGGAAGGTGGCTGGAGACTGGTGACAAGGACGGGGCGGACAAGGAGGGCAGGGATTTTCTCAACTATGATTGTGCCTCAGCTGCCAGTCTGCGAAATGGAGGGGGGATAACTCAGTTACAAGAGATTGCCATGGCCTGTCTTTCATGTAATGGAGACTGTGCCCAGACTTACTCAAATGATGAGAGTTTAAAAAAAAAAAAAAGCAGCTTTCTTCTAGGGTAACACAACATGCAAGAGAGGGACTGTAGCCACATGGGGAGGAGGCAGCAGTTGTTAAGGGAGACTATGCAATTGCTAGATGAGTTCTAGGGAGGGAGGTGAGACTTGGAACAGCTGGAATTGGATCAGAGCACAAGGCAGGGATGTGACCTGGAAGATTTCAAGAAGAGACCCAGGGAAAAAGGGCATGCCAGTAATAATGGTTGTCAACACTCGTGGACAGAGAGAAAAATAAGAGCCCGAATGCTAGAGAGTTAGCTCCAAAGTAGGGTAGGTAGTAGTGTAAGGAGCAGGAGACAGTACCCAGGGCTTTCCTCTCTATGCATGGTACTCTAGACAAAAGGTGTTGAAAAGTGAGTTCTACCCCTTTCCACTATATAAGGGACCTAGAATAGGCAAAGCATAGAACCAGGAGGTAAATCAGTTTACCAGGGGCTCAGGGCATTGAAGGGATGGGAGTTCTTGTTTTATGGGTTCAGAGTTTCTGTTTGGGCTAATAACACCCTTCTAGTGGTGATGGGTTCTCACCATTGTGACGGGCTTAATGATACTGAAATACATACTTCAGAATTGTTACAGTGGTAAATTTTACGTTATATGTCATTTACCCCAATAAGAGAAAATCTGTCCCTTTAAGAATAAATAACATAGCCACTTGCTCAGAAAGAGCTCTGGTACTTGAACCCCATTAGGAAATCTCTTCACCTTCATGTTTTTTTAAAGATTTATTTATGATTACAAGAACTGGGGTACAGGCCAGAGGTGGGGGGGGCAGCGGGAGGATTCACCAGAGACAGAGTGGGGAGCAAAACAGGCAGAGTGACTGAAATACACTGTTGAGGGGAGCAGCGGGGAAGTGAGGAGAGGTCTGCTGTACCATGTGGGTAGCTCCCTGGCTGGGGATTGAACTCATGCTGTAGTGGCTGTGGACAGTTTCATAGGTTGCCTCTTAACCCCTTGCACTACCAGGGAGGCCCTGTTCTCCTTCATGGTGACTAAGGACCAAAAATTGGGAGCAGAAGTTGATACCAGACGAGTCCTAAGTCCTTTAAGATCATTGTGTTTCAGTGCTCCTGTCCTTGCTGCGCTGCACAGAAGCTCTTCTTAGCCAGGCAAAACCACCAGTGTGGTGTTGAATTACTTTGTCACTCTTAATAAAATATTCCCAGCCTTTGCTTTCCTGGGTGGATTTTGGAAGATTTTTCATTAATCACTCAATACATGATTTACCTCTTTAAGTCATTTAATTTCTATCACTACTTTGAGAATATTTTACAATTCCATTTTTTTAAAAGATTTATTTATTTATTTCTACAAGCACTGGGTACAGTCAGAAGCGCAGGAGGGTGAGAGAATTCACCAGAGCCAGAGCGGGGAGCAGGGCAGGCAGAAGGACCGAAGTACACTGCTGAGGGGAGCAGCGGGCGGCAGGAGAGGTCTGTGCGCCATGTGGGACCCTCCACTGGTGGCCGGGGAGCAGCCGGGGATCGAACCGGTGCCAGAGAGGCGGCGGGCAGCTTCGCAACCCAGCGCTAAACTGCTGCGCCACCGGGGAGGCCCTATTTTACAATTCCATTTTAAAGATGTTTGAAATGTTGAATTTGATTTCATGGAATGCTGATTATTTGTTGCCACACAGTCTGCAGTTCTGCAGTGCAGTCAACTTATTCTGTCTGCAAATAAAAGCAGCCATGAGATGCAGCATCCCACGTTTTGGAAAAATGTACTCTACCTGTAAGGATACTTGAGTGACTGGGGTTTCCATTTTCTCACTATTTGTGGTTCTACTGAGAATGTTTGGATTCTCTTAACTCACGGTGAAGTCTCAATATCAGGATTGTAAAATAGTGATTCCTTCTTGTCAGTTAGTCCTTTATTGCACCGAAGTTCATTCTTTCTTCCCTGATGGTTTGGTCTTTTCTTCTCTAGAATATATTTAAAACTTGGATATGTGTGAAGACATGATTAAGTCTGCTGTAGTTACGGGGGATAGGATCTCCTCTGTAATGCAGAACAACATAATTCCATTTCCAATAAATAAACTGACATTGACACCCACGGAGCCTCCCACTTGAGCAGGGCAGAGCTTTTGTGAACTTCAGAAGATGATCACTGAGCTCTCGTGCAGGACCCGCCATAGCAATTGTACCGGTGACGGGTAAACCAAATCAATAGAGAAAAGATTTCCGCCAAGGCATCAAAGCAGTTATTAGGGATGGTGAGAAAGGAGAATTAGGAGAGCAGTTGGAAAACATCTTAAAGATCTTCCTTTGAAGGGATTTATGCAGAGAAACCCCTTGAATGCATGATAAGTCGACACTTCCATTTTCAAAGTAAATGGCAAGTTGGGTAAGGTGGATAAAATATAAAAGCATCCCTTGTGCTCATGTGAAACATTTTCCTAATTAATAAGTTAATCCAACTCTACTTGGTTTCTCTCTAATGAACAAAGGCAATTGTGTTATTGTTCAGGCTCGTGGGGAGCCTTTGATCATACAGAGTTATTTGTACATTCTTTTTTTCTCCCTCCTTTTTATGCCAGTGAGCAATTGAACCCAATCATTGTATTTTTCTTAACGTTGAAGGAAGTGGCAGCTCTTGCTTGAGCCTGACTGATTTATTCCATGTTCTTTCGTCCCACGGCAACTAAATTCTAGTTAAATTTATTTTTGAACAAAGGTAGTCAGCCTCTGAGAGATTCTCTTTTAAATGAATGACAGCAGACAGTTCCAAGACCATTCATTTGCTTATATCTATTTGCCGTATCTAGACAGCTATTATCATGCATGTGGTACTTCAGAACAATTTCACCCAGTCTGCTGTCAGTAGCAACCAGCTGAAGGAGCCTGCTCCTGCCGGACGTGTGCCTGGCATCTTGACTCTCATCTGAAACTTTGGATATTGCCTTGATATTTGGCTTGCAGACTGTGGTCGGGAAAGAGCACTCTTATTTGCAAAGAATTTATTGGTTTAAAGGGACCTTCAGTAAAATGTTTTTCAGAAACCATCTTATAAACAGGTTTGCAGAATGAAATATATTCCTCCTCAAAGCCTCATCTCTAGAGATATTGCTCCACCCAGGAGTAAAACCCAGCAAGCCTTATCAGATACTGCTCTAATAAATAGTTAAAGGGCACCCGGGACAAATGCCAGAAAATGACTCAATAGCATGCACCCCACTGTGAAGCAAGAAGACTAGGGGGCAGAGGGGAAATGCTCTATCTCAGGTCAAAGGCATGCTAGAAAGAATGAAGTCCCTGCTAGGAAAATGTGTCCTGGGAAAGTAATATTGAAACTAACACTAAACCCTTTGTATGGCTAGGGTTTTTATTTGCTTGCTTGTTTTTTCCTGAGCACATGATACCGACTTCTTTTGATTGAATCCTCACAAGGTACCCTTGTCACTTCCATTTTACAGAAGAGAAAACTGAGATTCAATGAGATTTGGAAACTTGTCCAAGGGCCTCCCTGGTGGCACAAGGGGTTAATCACAGCACTGTGAAGCTATCTGCTGCCTCTGCAGCACAAATTCCATCCACATCTGGCCAGAGAGCTACCCACATGGTGCAGCAGACCTGTCCTGTCTTGCCCGCTGCTCCCCTCAGCAGTGTACTTCAGTCAATCCGCCTGCTCTGTTCCCCACTCTGTCTCTGGTGAATCCTCTCACCCTCCATACCTCTGGCCTATACCTCAGTTCTTGTATGTATAAATAAATCTTTAAAAAAATAAAGAAACTTGTCCAAACAGCTGGTTGGAGGCAGAGTTGGCATCAAACACTCATGTGTTGGATGAATCCCAAGTCTTATCCAACTCTGCCCCCTTTGCCTTCTTCTTGTTCATGCCAGGGAATGCTCACTCTTGAGTTTTGAAGGTTTTTCTGGCTGTGGAAGGAGAATGGGCCTCAGTGTCAGCCCTGAATCCTGTTCTCCAAGAGGACACATTAGTTTCTTATTGTTCTTGTGTAAATCTTTCTCACACAAGGCATGATTTAGTCTAAGTGTATATTCATCCAGAAGAAGGGATTAACAACTCCTGAGCAGAAATATCAGTGCTGTGGAATTTGCTTCATGCCTTTTAAGATTTGTGAGACTGTATGGTTCAATTGAAGAGGCTACAATCTAGGAGAATCCCTGCAAGGAAAGCAATTTGATGAGAAACTCCTGAGTTGCAGTCACATTTCTGGCAATATTGCCAAAGTACTTTTATTCATTCCTTGAAAGCGCAGAAGATGCTATTAGTTTCCCCATTTTACAATTAGATGAGGTTCCAAGATGATAAGTTACTGGTCCCCTGTCACTTGGGAGGTAAATCAGAGGCAAAAGTTGACTCCTAAACCAGTCTTTATTATCATATTGCCCCAACTCCCTATTACCTAAGATAGAGTATCATCAAATACATCTGGCTTGCAACAAAGTAGAGGAAATGCCCTGGGCTGAAGGGAGAGCAGTCTATGCAGGAAGCAAAGATAAGGGAGGCGATAAAGAAACAAAAAGGCATGGGGTGCAGAAGAAGATGTGATTAGAGCTTGATCTGTGGTTTAAGCTCCTCTGTTGTCTTTGGGAAATGATTCCATCTTCTTATTATCTTGAGAATGAAACAGATAGTGGGTAAAATGATGCCACAAAGGAAAGATGATAGTAAACTAAAGGATGCCAGTTACATAGAAATGCCTGCAGACGTGTCTTCCAAGGGGATCAGAGTAATGCTGAGCTACAAGCGGCTGTATCCTGGATAATTAGAATTTGAAGCCTGTATTGAAAACAAGGGGAGTTGCACTCAAGTGAGTGTGCATTCATTGGCCCAAGCAACATTGGAAATATAAGGATCTAAAAGGCAACTCAGAATCCTGGACCGTTTAATTTCTCTTACCTGGCAAGATGGCAAGATCTGGCTCATTATCAGTAAGCTCCCTTGAAGAGCCAACGTACCATGGGTATTTTTTGCAATTACATATCTCCTCTGAATATTCAGCCTGTCATGAACACGATTGAGGTTGGCATCTTGTTTGCTGCCGAAGCTACCAAAGATCTGTAAATCATGTTAACCACTGCTGGGCTCAGATGAGTGGGCAGGGGGAGGGAAGGGACTAGCCCATGGTGCTCACTTGTATACTCTTCCCTCGCTGTGGCTATGTATAGCAAGCAGAGTGCTTATTTTCTCCCAACTTGCTCATTAGTTCTTAACAAATCTTTTAGACACTTTTTTCTGTCATGGACAGACTGTGTCCCTTCTACTTAGAATTGATTCATTAATACAATTACGTTGAGGTCGCAGATCCTCCCTCATAACTGGGATACAGGGAAATGCCCACAATTAAAGGAGCTAAAATCCACATTAATCAAAAGAAGTGCCCTAACAATGAGCAGAAATGTGGTGTCCCCTCTCCTTGGTGTTTCATAATGAGGCTGGAGATTCAGAGACAGACTTTCCACAGATGTGCAAGGAAAGGGTCCTCAGGAAGATACCTCTCTTCTTCCTAGAGGCAGGAAGTGGTTTAGATCAAATTACTGGCATGCAAAAGATCACGAACATCTTTCTTTCTTAAAGATCAACAGGAGGGCACCATACTATTTTTGTTCCTCATTAAAATTTGGTCACAATCTAGAATATAAGGACTGTAATAAAGCAGACACCTGTCTGTCTAAGATTTGGAATGTTTATGAACCCTACATTCTGAGCTGTACAGGGACATTTTCAAAGATGCTGACTGTATTTTCTACAAGTCCTAGGCAGTCAGCTTTTTGCAGGCTGATGATCTAAGTGTTTTATTTAATTGCAACTTTTAAGTGTAGGAGCATGCACCAGAAGGTTTGTCGGTGGTGGTTTTGCTTCAGACAAGGGGCATGATTATATGGGTTTCCTTGGAGGAGTTTGGCTTAAGGTGAACTTAAAATGAAAAGGAACATTGTGATTCAAGAGGCTCCTCCAAGGCAAAGACATATAGAAAGGAAAGAAAAGGGACAAGTAGGTCAAAGAGGAGATAATAAAGTCAAGCAGAGATAAATGTGACCTGAAATAGGTATTTAATCAGATTGGATCATGTTTAATCATGTGTTATAGACATTTGCCGACATGTTAGTTTATTGGCAAATCACCTTAGGGACGGAGAAAAGAAGAACATTCCAATTTAGAAGCATTGGTAGCTTTCCTTCTGGGACCTGAAGCATTTCCCATAATGATGGTTTAATACAATCTTGGTCAATTACCTTTCTGTGAGAGCTGGGGATGTGTGCCACCTTGCTGGAAATGTTAAAATCCCATTAAACTTCAGTTATTAGTAGCAGGAAAAAAAATACCTGAATGATTCAATTAAGACACAAGCGACCAGATGTCTGTGGCATTGAATTAGTTTTCCTGTATGACCAAGAAATACTAATTTTGAAGTTGGCTAAAAGCCTCTTTTCCCTCTTATTCGTCTTTATTATTAGCTCCCCAGCCTCCTCAGGCTGCCCAATTGCCACATTTTTAGATTTCGCCTATCTCTGAACATGTTAAGCAATTTCTTCTGCATTCAGAGCCATTGTAGCTAATGCTACATATCGGATTGGAGAGAAGACTGATTCTCCAGCCCCCTCCTTGCATAGTTTCCATGGGTGGGAAGATATGGCTACCATTTGAGACACTGTATTCTGGTCGTAGAGAATTGAATTAAACTACCTGACTGATGTGTAGGGCACATTTGTGTCTAGTTCACTAGCAAATTCTAAGGAGGCAACTGTCAATCATTTTGCAGAATAAAGACACAAGTTGCAGTGTTTTGGGGAAGGGAGAAAATTATCTTCAAAGTTTTAGGTTCGACTTTGCAAATATTCAGTGGTAGGTAAAATACTTAAACCTTGAGAACCCCTGGGTTTGTTTTTCATCTTCCTTAAATTGAAGAGATGGTTGTACATGTTACATAACTTTTTGAAGTGGTTCAGCAAACATCAGGAAAGACCATCACACACACACACACACACACACACACACACACACATCCCTTAGAATCTCCATATTAGATGTCAGAGGATTTCCTGATAATAATATTTACTTCTTTTTCGAAGATTTTATTTATTTTTGCCTAGAAGAACTGGGGTATAGACCAGAGGTGTGGGAGGGTGAGAGGATTCACCAGAGACAGAGTGGGGAGCAGAACAGTTGGATCTTTTGAAATATACTGCTGAGGGGAGCAGCAGGTGAGACAGGAGAGGTCTGCTGTGCTATATGTAGCTCACTGGCTAACCCACAGGGGATCCCAGGTGCTCAAACTCAGGCCATGGCTGTGATAGCTCTGAGACTTAATCCCTGCATCACCAGAGACTGAAGAGTTTGTGTCATTGTGTGTGTCTGCCTGTCTCTATTAGTTTTGGAGGAAACATAGCTCAATTTTAATTGTCTTGTCACTACTAGTTGTCACCAGGTAGGGAGAAACATACATTGCAAAACTGACCAACCTGGGGCTTCCCTAGTGGTGCAAGGGATTAAGACACAACCTATGAAGGTTTTTGTAGCCACTGCAAGCTCGAGTTCCATCCCTGGCCAGGAGCTTCCCACATGGCACAGCAGACCTCTCCTGACTCACCCACTGCTCCCCTCAGCAGTGTATTTCAGTCATTCTGCCTGTTCTGTTCCCCGCTCTATCTCTGGTGAATCCTCTCACCCCCACCATACACACCTCTAGCATGTACCCCAGTTCTTGTATGCATAAATAATCTTTAAAAAAAACCAAAAAAACAAAACTGACCAACCTGGATTCCATTTTATGTCAGCTATTTAAAAGCTTGCATACCTGACTTAATATTGGAAGCCAACTTGCAGAAGCAATCAGACTTGGGCATATTTAACAGGGACTTGCCTCCACTGTGTACAGTGGTCAAATCTAGGAGCCTGGTGTTGGGCCAGCTCTTGCTCATTGAGGCCACTGCCACCTCTGCTGTCGTGAGGCCGCTGTGTTCAGCCAAACAGTGCATTTTCTGTGAGTACACTCACGAGCACGGTGCCCAGGGCTTCTCACTCCTTGCACTATTTCCTCCTCACCCCATTCCTCATAGGTAGGCTTCTGTACTGTGTCCCTTTTACAGATGAGAGAACTGATACTTCCACAAAGTAATGTGCTCAAGTCACTCACTAAGAAATGGTAAAGCACAGATTTAAACCCTTGTTTGCCGCCTCCAAGGCCCCCACATTTAAACTCTACCCTACATCTTATAGGTAAAAGAGATACTCACATTTAGGGTTAAGCTAAATTTTCTAAAAATCATCCAATGATCATGTCATCTTCAATTCTCAGATTCTTGTTTATAATCACAATGACTTACATACATTAAATGTACTGAGCATGTTTCAGGTGCTAAGTTCTTGTCTAATTACTGAGATGTGACAATATCAGACATATCTTAGATGCCCTTCTCTCAAGGCCTCGTACCTGTGACTTTCCATCTGTTCACACTCTGTTTGAACCTACTTTCCCAAATTAGCATTCAAATAGTTCCAGTCCATTTTGGTTTCTGTGGTACTGTTTATTTTTTATTATTTATTTTTATACAACAACCGGGGTACAGGCCAGGTGCGTGGGAGGGTGAGAAGATTCACCAGAGACAGTGCGGGGAACAGAACAGGCAGACTGATGAAATGCACTGCTGAGAGGAGCAGCGGGCGATACAGGAGAGGTCTGCCGCGCCATGTGGGACCCTCGCTGACCAGCTGGGATCGAACCGGCACTACAGAGACTGTGGGCAGCTTCACAGTGGCGCTCAACCAACTGCACCACCAGGGAGGCCCAGTACTTTTTATTGATCTGAGTGTCCATCTCTCACAATGATTCATTACCATAGGCACTTGATTTCCTCTATCCTAAGCATTCAGCATCATTTTTGGACAACATTCTGAACGCAAGAACCAGTTATTTCATTTTTGGCAGGAGACACATTCATTTAGAATCCTTTGCCATGCTGGGAATTATTCTGGCTCTTTAATAAAATACACTGGGCCTCCTCTGTTTGCTCATTTACTTCCTTTTTTGCTAGTTTGTCTCTGCCTCATAATTTTTATAGGTTAGAAGAAAGTGAAAAAGAGGAAATTGTAGATATAAAGGAATGCATTTTCTCTCTTCAATGTGAGTGAAACTATCACTGGGAAGGCAGCAACAATGAACAGAAGGAGCTTGTCAAAATGACTGATATTGTCTGTGCATTTCTTAACAAAGTCAAGTGACATCAGCAACGCTGAGGATGTACTTATCATTATTCCAACTTGAGTTTTCTTTCCTGCTCCTTTTCATGCCCAACTCATAGCTGATCTCCAGCTGCAAAGTCAGGCTGTAAGACAAGGGCTAAATTTGTGCCTCACTTCAGGCCATGAAACAGGAAACCACCCCACACTTTTGTTTTAAGCCTCTAAAAAGATGACACTTTATCATGACACGGTTTTCCTGAAGTTGATGTTGTGCTTTGGTGCCACCAAAAGCTGAGCTTCAGAAAAAAAATTTCAGAGATTTTTTATTCAATAAAAGGATAAATACTATAGTTATTCATTTGTGAATCACTTAAGATTAGGCCTTGTGTGTTTTTTTTCCTGAGTCATATACACATGCATGCACACACATACACACACACGCACAGAGTCAAAGGCCCTATTTTTACCTCTAATTAATATAAGTCTCTTCTTCCCTACCTTTCCTTGTTCAGCCATCGCAGAAGCAGAACCCTGACATCAGGGCAGGGTCCTGCTACTTTCTGCTCAGCAGCTCCCTTTCTGTATGAAAAGGAGAAAAAAAAAAAAAAAGTGAAGGGAAGGAAGAACAGACTTCTGATGGGTTTACACCAAGACACAAAAAAATGCCCATGGAAGAAATAGCGGGGCTGATCAGGAATGGGAGGCTGTCAGTGGTGTGGGGCTCTCTTGGGGGAGCAGAGACGGAATTAAGGATGCAGTATGAAAGGAGGTCTTCCCCCATGAGGTGACCTGGTTGTGCCCTCCATCATAGAGCGCTTGTGGCGCTGCTGCAGCCTGGCGTTGAGCAAGGTGCATCTGCTTCCGTGGAAGCTTCTGGATGCTGAGCCCTCGAATGGGGGTCCCCCTCCCCCCAGCACATTTCTGCATGTCCATGTGCTGACCTTCTCTTCTATTAATACCCAAGCAAACTTCTGTTGTAACAAATTCAAAAAAAAAAATGATAAAAGGATTAATTTTCTCTGGTTCTCCCTCTCTGTTGCCCAATCCTTAGTCCTTTGCTGAAAGGAACTGCTATGTTGTTTTTTTTTTTGTTTGTTTGTTTGTTTGTTTGTTTTTTCCAGATAGTTTGTATTCGTTACTCAGGGATGCATTTCAGAGGGAAGAATCTTTTTTTTTTTTTTCCCATAACTAGTTTTTCATGTAGTAAAGGGTATTTCCTGGGCAATTGCCATTATGTCACTTAAAAAATACCCTGCACTTTTTTCATGGTTTATAATGTGGCTCAATCATAGTGGCTATTTTATTATTGATATATTTTCCACCAGTTTTAACAGTACTGTGGTAACAAGCACTGTCTAGGCTTCTGTTTTGTACTTAAAAAAAAAAAAAAGACAAAAAATAAAACAACAAAAACTGAAACGCTAGATGAGTCACCCCAGCCCACCATTCTGTGGCTGTTGCCTTAGGAGAGGCTAATTCAGGGAGCAAAAGTGCACGGATATGCTCCTGTGGTCAGCTCTGGCTTGTACTGCCTGCCCTGCTTAAATCTGTGTCTCTTATGGATCTCCACATGCCACAGTTTTGTTTAATTAAAAATGTCTCTGAGGGGCCTCCCTGGTGGTGTAAGGTGTTAAGCACTTCACTATGAAGCAATCCGAAGCCTCTGAAGCACGAGTTTGATCCCTGGCCGGCCAGAGAGCAACCCACATGGCACAGCAGACCTCTCCTGACTCTCCCGTTGCTCCCTTCAGCAATGTATTTCAATAGTTCTGCCTGTTCTGTTCCCCGCTCTGTCTCTGATGAATGTTCTCACCCCCTGCACCTCTGGTCTGTACTCCAGCTCTTTTTTGCATAAATAAATCTTTAAAAAAATAAAAATAAAAAATGTCCCCGAGGAGAGAGGGAAAGGGATTGTATTTTACTGAATCCTGGCAACCCTGTGGCAGACATGGATGAATGACCTTGTGTCATCCTGTGGCAATTCCCATGAGGGGAGTTGAAGCTCTGAGATAAGAAGTAAGCTGCCTGACTTTACACACGCCAAGGAGAGGGGTTGTGTTAGCATTTAAATACCCTGGCTCCAAAGAAGTCTGTGGTTCCCATAATGCCATTATCCTCTGACTTGAACTATGTTTTCAAAGTCATGGTTATTTTGCTTTTTTATCCTCTTCACTTCCCCATTCAGACCCTAAGCAAAGCCATCTTATGCCCGGCTTCTGCTGTTCCACATAGACCAGTGCTTGCTGTTTTTTGCACATGAGGCTTGAAATATAGAACCCAGGGATTTTCTTGCTGTGGTCTTCCCTACAAGGAGCGTGTTATAGGAAGAGATGTTCTATGGAAATTAAATGGGTTTTCTTCAATGTGGTTAGTCTGCTTTCCATATTTCTAGTTGTAGCAATTTGGTGCCAGTGATGCATGGCTGGTTTAAGCATTCGTGCTTTGCCTCTCAAGTTAGTCATCTCTGGTTCATGGAAAGAATCCTCCCTTAGAGAAATAACAGGTGGGAAAGATCTATTAGGTTATCCTGTGCATTATGAGATTGCTTACTGCTGTGAATTTACTGGGTCTTCGCTTTATCCCTATTTCAGGTGACCCATGTTATAAATCTTTGGTCCCTTTCTATAAACTAATAAGTATCACTGTTGCAATTTTCTTGGACTGAATGTCCCCTTACTTATTTTGAATCTGCCAGTCTAAATCAGACTCTTACCATCAGAGAATAGAATAGTAATATGCAATCATCTCTACTAGGCACTTGGCTACCAGCAGGTGAATTTCTTTTTTAGTTTTTTAGTTTTTTTTTTTGTTTATGCCTTTATTTATTTATTCAACAAATATAAATCAAGTGCCTGCTGTGCATTTAACACTGTAAGAGATACCTAATGACCTGTCAATGTGGAATTTATTTTATGATGTGTGAGGAATGGCTAACTTCCAATACCTGCCCTTAAAGAGTTTGATTTCTAATTAGTTCTGGCACTAAGTATATTTACTTACAAAGGTAATACCAATATGAAGTAGAATTAATAACAAAGATAATGGCATAGAAGATATGTTACAGAGCGGGTCGTGATTAAAAGCCTGGTAATCATCCTAGAGAACACGTGTTGTGTACCTTGAAAAGGTAGATAACAGAATGGAATGGAAGAGACCATGGATGACTCTAAGAGAATGGTAGGTTTCAGGTGGCTGTGATCAGATTTGGCTCTAAATAGGTAAATCCATAAAGACTCGCTTTAGTCTCCTCCTTTGTCCAACACTGCATTTTCTTGATGATCAACACATATTTTATCTATCTGCAAAAATATTTTAAACCTCTCATCTTTTTATTTATTTTTGCTTTATTGAGGTAACATTGGTTTATAACACTTATATGATTTAGTGAAATAGATTCACACCTCCTCAGATGTTACCACACTGCTTCCACCAAAAAGTATTTTGACTTTATTTGTTACATTTCTACTCAGTTGGTTCTCAGGAAATATCAGAACTGTCTGGCACCTGTGGGAACCACAAGATTTTTGTGTTAGCTGTATTGACCTGCTCTCGGTTACCATCTTTGGGGATTAGACTTTTCATTTGTAAAATAAAAGTTTGAAGAAGTTTCTAACAGTTTTTTTATTGGTCAAGATTTATGTGGCTCATTTGATTATCTTCACTGTTCCATGACAGTACAAATACTGTTAATTTTACTAATAATACAAAAATCAAGACCAAGCAAAGCCAGGTAACTTTTTCAAGGCCATGAATGTAATAGCATATTTCTGATTCTAAATGGCATATATTATCACTTTCTTGAAGGGTTAGATTGGATTACTGTTAGGAAGCTTTGAAATTCAAGCCCTGTTGAAACCATTCTTTCTTTAAAACCAACTGTATATCTCAGTTGAGTGCATAAAATGTACAAAGTAGCAAGATAGACACTTGTTATTTATATACACTAACAGGCCTTTGCTATATCTGAGTATATCCTAATAACTTTTGTCATTTATCTCTGAACTCCTAATTCTTTTGCACAATTTTGAAAGCACACTTCAAAATCTACAGTGAAATTTTCATATACTCCCCTCTCCTCTCGCTTCCTTTACTAGCGAATTTGGCTACTTTGGAGGATGATCTACTTCTTTCATCTTACTGGCTCTTTGCTGCATTTTATTAGCATATACAGTAGTTAGGATTGATTAGCTGATGCTGTGGTAATAAGCAGCCCCAAATTATCAAAAGCTTAACACAGGAAAGGTTTGTGTTTTATTTATATTGTGAGACATTTGGGGATATGACCTGCTTAGTTATCACACAGGGACCCTGCGATCTTTAGCTTTGCTAGTTGTCAAGGCTGGAGAAAAAAGCGACAAAGGATCTCAAATTATAATTAAATTTTCTGATCGTAAAGTTATATATGTCACTTCTTGTCATAGCCCATTGCCTGTCCACATCTACTTTATGTTCTATGGTGCCTAAAAGTAGAGGGGATAACCAATTCAATATGTGGTTATTTTGATAGAAGAAAAATGTGGTTGATATTGCCAGTATCCTCAAAAACTAAAAGGAGTGGTAGTGGACAAGGACATTCAAATTTTTTTTTTAAGATTTATTTATTTATTTATACGAGCACTGGGTACAATCAGGCACGGGTGGGTGAGAGAATTCACCAGAGCCAGAGCGGAGAGTAGAACAGGCAGAGTGACGAAGTACACTGCTGAGGGGAGCAGCAGGCGGTGGGAGAGGTCTGTGTGCCATGTGGGACCCTTGCCTGGCGGCCGGGAATCGAATTGGCACTGCAGAGGCTGCGGGCATCTTTGCAACCCAGCACTCAACCGCTGCGCCACTGGGGAGGCCCAGGACATTCAATTTTGAATAGATATTATTACCTAGTTATCATTTCATCTGTGTAGTCATTCATTGATCTGTTTATCATATTTCATTATATATATAATATTCTATAAAGTGCCTCAAAACCTGATGGAATAAGATTGGGATAATTTTAAAATTCAGAGGACATTGGATATTAAGTAAATCAGTGTAGGGAATAATAAAACCCAAGGATAAATCTATCATGGGCATATGCATATGATATGGTCCTAGTCAACTTGTAGATTATCCCCCGAGTTCACTATAAACTTTCTAGTGGCTAATGTGAAAAATGTATTTATAAGATTAAGAATGTTCATTTGATTTAAGCATGTAGTTAAGAAGAATAATCTTTATTCTCAAAAGTGAGTGCTGAATATGATTTGTCTCTGGGTCTCAGGAGAAGCCATCCCCTTCAAATACAAGCTTTTGGGTATCATTCAGTATTTAGGTGGATGACTTGTGAAAGAATGGCTCTTCTTTGGGAGCTAAGTAAATGAATGCAGATCTCAGCTCTGGTTTGATCCAAGTAGGAGGCATTTAACACTCCTATGTCTGTAACATCCATGCAACATTTATTGGGCCTCTAATATGGACACTGTGCTGGACTTGGGAAATACTCATATTAGGTGCTCAATGTGTAGCTGTATTGATAGACCCACTGGATGATTACTCTTGGGGAAATGCATCATGGTCTTGTCAAATTTGGAATGGTAGTTGAGTTTTTCCAGCTTAAAATTACCTTAAGAATGGGACTTATTTATAGTACCTAAATGTCCATGATAATAGAAGACCATATTTGGTGAGGAAATACTAATTCCAATTTCTTATTATTTGAGCCCAATGGCAGAGTGATATCTGTCTCTTGCTTTGATTAGTCCTAGGGCTCCAAGGAAGTGCAAATCCAGCACAAATTTTTAATATTTTTTTTCTGCCTTCTAACCCTCTGAAGCTTGTCTTCTCTCTCTCTCTGTGCCTTTCTCATGCAGTGCTTCAGCAAAAAAGAAATAGTCTTTCTTTTCTTATTTCTACATTCTTATTTCTTTCTTATTCTTCATTCTCACACCTCCCACACAGCCTTTGTAGTCATCTGATCCCTTTTTCTGTCAATCCTCTACATTCTGACTCTTGCTTGTCCTTCAAGTATTATCACCTTCTGGCTGGCTCTCAAAATAGTTTCTATGAGCTTCTTTTGTGTTTACCCCAGAGCACAATTCCTCATAGAAGCAAGATGTGCTAAACATAGTGCTTGAGCAATAGAATATATGTCTTTAGTTCCTGTTACTCCATACATGTTCCTCAACACACATATGCATGTACCTAGTACATATACTCAATACTTGTTAACTATTTGTTGCTATCAGTAGTATTACATTAATAATAGTTTAAAATATATGTTGATTATTGAGAAATAAAATTGAGCTTCCTTTCCAATTTATTTTCTTTTCCTTGTTCATTCCTCTGGATGAATCATTGGCACTTGGGTCATTTCTGGCTCCCCTTCTCTGTTCATCCTAATTATGTCTCCTGTACAACTAACTGAGGTTGTTTCATGCCTGCTAGCTCCCTGTATTTTAGATCTGGCCACTGTCTTCTGACCTGCTCTTTCCTATAACCTGGGCCCACATGTTACTCTTGAAAATCTAAGCAATACCTGTGGGTACCCTACCTTACCTGTGCAGGGCAATATCCGGATGGAATTCTCTCTACTTCTCAAAGAATTTGGTGAAGGAGTTCTGAGTAGAACGAAAGGCTCTTTCATACAAGGATAAAATGAGATTAAGTATTTTTCTAAAACACTGGAAATTTTTTCCAAAACCCTGGAGACACTTCCAGGCTTCCCTCTCATCTTTGATTTTGGTCTTTTCTTCTGAGAACCTCATGCTGAACTTTCACCCTTCCCCATTCCTGGTTCATGTGGATACAGAAGTGCCAACCCCACACTTCAGATCCTGAGTGAACTCTTGACTCCAGTCTCTCTATGATTGTATAGGGTCCTCTTTGGAAACACTGGTTCAAGACCAGGAAGGTGGTAACCAAAGTCAGACCTTTTAGTTCAAAGAAGATTAATTTCTAGATCATAAGGACCTTTTTTCAACTTAGGGCTGCTAAACAGGTCAAATACAAACTCAATGCAAGAGGATGACAATCCAGTGAGAATTTCCTTGAAGATAATTCAACAGCAAGGAAAGCTAACCTGAGAGACAGGGAGAGACTGATACCTGAGACATTTGAGCTCCTGGAGACAGTCACACCTGGATACTGATTCCTTGAATTTCTCACTTGCTTGAGCAACCTATCTTGTTTCTTGTTTAAGCATGATAGAGTTTGGTTTCTGTTATTTGTGTTTAAAAATACTCCTTAGTAACTCACCATCCACTAAAGCAAAGGAACAATGATATCTGTAATGTTTTCTTCCAAATATGATCCTGCAATGTGTATCCTCTCAATGAAATAAATGATAGCCTATTTAGAACTTGAGCTTGCCTATTTGAAAGTGGTGCCCATGGCAGTGGCTACAGGTTGTCAGGAGGATGTGGTCTTTGAGCCATTCATGAAGGTTCACAAAGAGATATTATATGGCTAGTGGATTTTGGGATTCCCTTTTCTGCTTCCTACTGAAATGTAAAAGCCTACACAATGCAGATGGCGTATTTCATTAATACAAACAGAAGTCCAGGCAACAGATGCTTTAGGGATTGAGGGGAAAGGAGATCTCTATATTTTTCCAACAGCAACAACTTCGATGACAAATTTCTCCCACTGAGCATATTGAACTGAGAGCAAAGAAACATGTAGTTTTCAAGCCTTAGGCAAAGTATGATATTTAAAAGTAGGAAGATCAAAATCAGTATTTTTGGGACAAAGAATGCTCATACAGAGGAAGCGGTGGTAGAAAGGAATGAGCAAGAAAAGCAAGACATGCTCTGTGAATTTTTCAGGGATTTAGGTTTGCCAAGAGTTCTAGTATCCTGCTGTCTAGAGAGCATATATTAATAAACCTTAGCTGGGGCCACCACCCTTGACAATGACAAAAGCCAACCCATGCCAATTATTTGCACATCAAGGGCTACATTAGGATGGAAACCATTCCTTTGTTTCTTACATTGTTTTGTGGAAAGTGCAATGTAGAAATGATTAATTGCAGAGCAGACCCAATTCTTGACCTGCTGTGATCAGGTTAAGTCAAAATGGCCAATTTTAAATTATGAAACTATGTCAAGGTGTAGTGATTAAAGAATTATACAAATTAACACAATACTTTTCCATTATATTCTTCTGTGTTCATTGTGACTTTGGATACCTGCCCAGGCAGGAGTGTGGAAAAGAGAGAGGTATGGAGACAGAAAGAATGAAATGGGCTGAAAATGATTCTGCGCCATTTTGATGCTATTTCACTGAAGAGGGAAGATTGATAGCAAGCATTTGGAGGCAATATTGTGGCAATTTTTGTGACTCCTCAGTAGGGTAGGTATATCACTAATAAAATATTGTGGATAGTGATCACAGGACATACTTCTTTTCACAAAATGTGAAGATTTTACATCACACACACACACACACACACACTAAAACCTTGCCCCTCTGATTGTATGCAAATTTTAGGCTGTTTGTCAGGATAGAAAGGCACTGAGTTAGGCTGGAGAACCAGAATTGATAGCTTTGCACCTATTAGGTAGATACTCAGAGCCCTCTGATTTTGCGAGGCTTTTTTTTTTCTTTTTAGTGCTGAAGTAAAACACTAATGAAATGCCCACTGACATCTGGGAAGCAAAATAAAACACATTTAACAAATCCCAGTCAGATTCCCTTTTTTATGTGTACCTCAAAAGAAGTGATGCCATTAAAAGCAGAGCCATCTGCAATTCACTGCCTGCTAATGCTGGAAACCAGGCGTCGCTGGGAAGGACTGGCTTGCTCGATCTGTCATGGCTCAGACCCTCGACAAGTCACCATTTCCTTCAAAGGCTCTGAATTCAGAGGGGTGTTCAGATCCAGTTCCAGGAAGTTGAAGCATGCTTTACTTGAGAAATACACACGTGTTTTTTTTTTTCTCTTCTGCACTTTATTTTTTTTTTTATAATTTTACATCATTTTTCATTTTTGCACAATGTGTGCATTTTCATCTTGGTTATATTCCCCGTAAAATTCCCACGCTCCTTATTTTGACCCTTATTCCTCCTCCTCTCCCTCCCCACAAAATGTGTCTCTGGTGTATATTTGCTTGTTGATTTTGATTTTTACTTTATTATAATTAGTCTTTTTCCTGATCCCTAATTTAGGTTTTCTAAATTCCTGCTATGAGTGAGACCATCTGGTATTTTTTTTTTTTCTTTCTGGCTTATTTCGCTGAGCATGATCCCTTCTAGCTCCATCCATGTAGCTGCAAATTGCATGAGTTTATCTTTTTTGATTGCTGAGTAATATTCCATGGTGTATATGCACCACATCTTCTTGATCCAGTCATCTATTTTTGGGCATTTGGGTTGTTTCCAAAGCTTAGCAATTATAAATAGTGCTGCTATCTAAAGCCTCTTATATCCACAGTGTTTGGATGAATAATAAAATAAAATGATGAAGGTTCAATAAAAATGAATGCCTGAAATATACCTCCCTCCCTCCCTCCCTTCCTCCCTTTTATTTTCTTTCTCCTTATTGATATAACAAACACACATTATGCATTATGTTAGTCACTAGGAGAAAATGGTGAACTATAATCTTTTTAAGGACTAGAAAATGAAGACTCTCTTTTGTTTTGTTCAAAGCACCCATGGACTATTCCACAACAAGGAAAAAGGATAACATTATAAATCATTATAAGTCAAGAATTACACACTCAAAAGACAAGGGACTACCGGGCAGGTTACATATATGTACAAATTGGGTCAGCTGATAGTTGATAGGGCATGGCTTGTAGGTACTGGACAGCACTATGCTTAAAGACATCAGAGTATTTTTTGAAGAATGTTTAGTTAACTTCCCCTTAGCATAACCCCCCCCCCAAAAAAAAAAAAACACACACACACACAGAGGCATGAACCTTTAGTCTATGGAAGACATGTTTCTGGAAACATTTTAGTATTCTTAAATTTAAGATTATTGCTTTTCATTGACAAATATACCCCCCCTTGTTTCTCAGTACAAATAATTAGCATTTTCTTAAGGAACTAAAATTTAAAGTCACATTAGAAATCTTAGGGAAACTTTTGCTCTTTTATGTGTTTTTCCTTGTTCTTCTCCTGAACCCTCTGTAGAAATTAAATATTAAACAATGTCAGGAGAGAGTCATCAAGATTCAGTTCACTAACCACCAAACTAGTGGGTTAGAACTCGCATCCTCTCCCCTGAGTGACGGTCAGCTTGAATGACTAAAGAGCCATCTCCCACCAAATAGGAGGACTTGATCCAGCCTGACCAAAGGCTGATTTTCAAGATTTTTGTTTGTTTAGAGTCTCACTAAATGCTGCTTTCTCTTGTGTCCCTAGCACAGTAACTTTGACTCTGTTGCCAAATCTTTCTAAGAAGGACTTACTTACCTATTATTACATTTTACAGACTGTACCCATATTTAAAAACAACAATTATTGGCATGACAGACCTCTCCTGCCGCTGCTCCCCTCAGCAGTGTATTTCGTCACCCTGCCTGTTCTTTTCCCTGCTCTGGTTCTGGTGAATTCTCTCACCCTCCAGCGCTTCTGACTATACCCAGTGCTTGTATGAATAAATAAATAAATCTTTAAAAATAAATAAATAAATAAATAAAAATAAAAAAAAAACAACTACTCATATTTGACTCTATTTGAGATAAAAACACTTAAAACATTTGTTATAAGCTCATACATCAAAAACTTACAGAAAGTACTGACAGGAAAGTTTCTCTTATTTAGCAAGTAATTTTGTGACTTAGAAATATAACCTCTCAGGAGACAAAAGTGTCTGCCTATGCCAGTGTAGGAGAATATCATTTGTTGTGGTTGCAGAGAAGTTAGAGGTGGGAATAAATAATCGATCGTCATCACTGAAGTTACATATTATATTGGCGGTACTCCTGGTAGGTTTTAAGATGAATGAGAGCAGGGATCATGTTTATTTTGCTCATTATATCTCCATAAGTACAGTGTCTGGCATTTAGTAGGCACTGAATACATATTTGTTGAATCCATACAGAACAAGTAAATGAATGACTCTTGATTACTTTCAGCCATAAAGTCCTTATGAATTTCTATTTTATAGTATTATTATATGAGCTTATGATACTTTGGTTCAGCGTTGTTAAGGAAAATAGATTCCTAGTAATTACCAGCGCTGTTCAATACACCTTTCCACCATGATGTACGTGTTGCCTTACTTGCCCTGTTCAATATGGTAACCACTAGCCACATGTGGACAATAGTGTTCTAATGTCTAATGTGACTTGTGTGGCTGAAACTGATTTTTAAATTTAATTTAAATTTAGTTTTACTTAATTTAAATTTTAACAGCCACACACAGAAGGTAGTTACTATATTACAGAGCACACAGACCATTCCTTAACTTTAGAGTTAACTATTTAAGATATTGATAAGGGGCTCAGTGTTTGGAGATACTCATGAAAATGGCTGTATTTTAGAAGATGGATGTGTAGGATTCTGACATTTTCTGACAGACCCGCCCACAAAAATGTCTCAATAAAATAGATGGGATTTAAGTCTGAATTGAAATATGGAGAGTTATCAACATATGGTATAACATGTCATTAGCAGAGGACTAAAGTATCTTGTATCCAAGCTGCCTCTGAATACGTGTATCTGCCAGTCAAGACTCAGCCCCGTAGCTGCTCCTTGTGAAGTCTTCCTCCCTTACTTCCTATGGAGCACTACAGAATCTTTTCAATATCTCACAGTGTATTTGCTGCTGCTGTAGATTGTTTTCAAGGCAACTATAGCTTCCTTAATGGAGTGGGACACTGTATTTTAATTATTTTTGCATAGAAACTCATACCAACCCTAATTCAGTATCTCTCACATGGTGGGTCTTACATGAATAGTTACTGAGTGAAGAAGAATGAAATTTGGGGTGAAAAGATTTGAGTTCTGTTCTTGCCTATGGCATTTACTTGGTCATCTTGGGTCCAACCCAGAATATCTCTAAGTTTCAGTTTTCTTATTTTAAAATCAAGAATGTTAATACATGCTTTCAAAGGGTAATGCATGAAGACCATGTGGGAGAAAGCATGCATATGTAATGCTATCAAAAATTGATCTCGTTGTTGTTCGTAAGGGAATTCAGATATCTCCAAGGAAAAGACTTCAATCCAGGAAAAGGTCATCCTAAAAGTGTTGGGAAACTTGCCACAAGGCATTGATTTCCCTCATTTCTTATAAAATGGGGTCCTCCCCAAGAACAAGACATTGGGTGAGCCCCAAAAGAACAATAAATTTCCTAATTCAACATACCTCCCCACCATATGACACTCACATGCCAGGATCTTTATTTTTATAAGAGTTAAAGATAGGCTAAGTAGTTCATGGGGAAGCAAACATACAGTTATTGATCTAGGCCATAGGGACACTTCACCAGACTGCATAGGAAAACTAAATAGTCCTTTAGTATGGCAAGCAATTTCTGGAAAACAGTGATTGTTTCTGGGCCCCTCATTATCTGCTGAATGACACTTGAGATGTTTAGAAGGAGCCCTGGGATTAAGGGACTGGGCTGGATTGATCTGGGAGGACAGATGGAAAGAACTAAATATAGACAGCTGGCAAAGAAAGGCCTAATGGGAAATACGATGTCCCCCCGACAAAGGTTGTCTAATGGTATAAAGAACTATTTGGATAGTAGCCCTTTCCCCTTAAACAAAAGGCATGTGACAATAATCAGGTGTCTGCACTGACCTTGTGGTTATCTACATAGGACTAATTTGACTGAATAAGTAGCCTGCACTGGGATAATCCCATCACAGTAGTGCTAGCAAACACTGCTGTTTCGTATGTAGGCTTTAACATATTCATTGATCATCTTACTGTGTAACCTTATGTGCACAGAATGGGAACATTTATTTTCACTTTTATCTTTTTCTGTCATTTTTACAATGTCTCTGTGATGAAAACTTATGTATGAGTAGGTCCTAGTGGCAAAGAGATGGCACATTCAAATGGAAATAAAGGAGAGTTTAGTTAAGAGACTATTCAAAAGATGTTGTTGGCCTTGATACTAATAAGCAAGAAGGAGGCCCCAACACTTGCAAGTGTATGCAGCTATCACCTCTAGTCCACAAAGGACAAAGAGAGAATATGGGGAACAGAATGGAGGGGAGTGATAGCACTGGCAGAGTGTCAGGCACAGAAAGAGGAATGTGGCCTCTCTCAGTTACTCAGTGGCCTGGTGGAGGCAGGTGGGAAGGGGAGAGGAGACAAAAACTTTGGTTTCTCTCTTTCCAACTTTGGGATTTCTGTCAGTTCCTTCCATTGGACCAACCAGAAGGCCAGTTGATACAACCTTAGATGTCAGCACCCTTTGACACAGAGTCTGGGGATGAGGCTAGGAAAGGATATGAATGGAATGGGAACTGTCCAGCCAGTTTTTCTAACTTTATTTTGCAAATAGGGAAAATGAGATCAGGGGGCATGAATGCTTTGCATAATGGCACACAACAGGGGAATCAAATCAGAGCTTTCTGATTGCTGAAATTTTTTTTAAGTTCTCCATTTCTGTTTTCCTTATTGAAAGTAAAGTACAAATGGGACTGGTTGCTGGGTTCCCTCCCCAGAGCATATGCAGCTTTATTCAGTCTTTGATCAAAGACTGTGACCTACCATTGGAAATTTCCCAGAACTTTATGTTCATCACAAGTAGATGTGGTGTGTGTGTTTCTGTGTCTTTGGGTAAAGATTGTAATACTGGGAGAGGTTATTCTCTTTAAAGAACATTCATTGTTGCTTAATATAAAATGGTGTGGGGCCTCCCCTCGTGGTGCAGCAGTTGAGCACTGGGCTGCGAAGCTGCCCGCAGCCTCTGCAGCGCCGTTCAATTCCCCGGCTGCTGGCGAGGGTCCCACATGGCGCGCAGACCTCTCCTGCCGTGCCCACTGCTCCCCTCAGTAGTATACTTCAGTCTGCCTGTTCTGCTCCCCGCTCTGGCTCTGGTGAATTCTCTTACCCTCCTGCGCTTCTGACTGTACCCAGTTGTTGTATAAATAAATAAATCTTTAAATATATATATATATATATATATAATGGTGTGTGTGGGGAATTAGTGGTGTAATAGCATAGAAAAGTGAATAGGAATTATGAGGTGGAGGATATAATAGAGAATTTGGGGAGAAATGCAAGAACAGAATCTTGGTTGATTAGTTCGTTTCCTTTCGTTTATGTCAAGAATTTGGCCTTTGCAAATACTAAACATTTTAGCGAAACCTTTACTGAGTGCAACATGATATGGCAAGATGTATGCTAAAGTTCAGTCCTGATGGCATGACCTCTGCAGCCCCTATAGCTGGCAGTTTAACAGGTGAGAATGGAGGCATTAAAGAGGTTGAAAGTTGTACCAATAGTTTGTGGTAAACAGGATTTGAACTTCATCATCTGGCTTCTTGGCCAGTGTTTTTGACCTTTTAACATTTATTAAAGCAAATAATAACATTTATTCACTGCATGAAATGCAGGTGAAAAAATATCTTCATCTTCTTCTTGCTTCTGCAGTACAACAATAATTTAGCCATATATTACCTGCCTCTTACTTGACTGCAAATGCGGAATAAGATGTAACTCATTTATAGAAAGTGTGATAACTGTCAATTTAACATATTTTTTTAATGGAGGTGACTATTTCTAGTTGGATGGAAATGGGGAATAGGCCATGAGAATTTCATAAACACATATGGAAAACTCCTGGACAAGTTGTGAAGTATGTCTTTATTCTTGGACTTTTATGTAAAATGAACCGCACACACCGTTTGGAAATAACTGTGTTGGGTTGTATGGTTTATTGTAAGCAGGGAACATCCTATTTTTCATATTTGACTGCATTATACTTTAGCTGAATCATTTTTACCACGCTTCCTTGGAGGAGAGGTAACTCTTTTTTATTCCTCATGATGTCTGCCCTATACTTAGCTTTTTGGAAACTTTTCTAAAATTTTATTTTACTGTAAAACTCAGCAATGGTAAATCACTGGCCCTTATATACAGAGTAGATTTAAAATTTATAAACTGTGACTCAGGTGGGTAAAAATATGACTTTATTTCTCCATAACTGAGTATTGCTTACTCAGTAGCACCCATTTCCGCTCTCGGAAGGGTCTGCTTATGCCGCTTGAATTTATCTCATTCACTTCCAGGTCAAGTCTGTCACTTGTAGGTTAAATCCAACTCCCTGGAGAAGATACTTTTTTAATAGTATTTTTCCCTCAGCACTTCTCTCTCCTTGGGTTCTTCCCTTTACCTGGGTTCAGGAGAACTATGAGTTCAGGGGCCACCTGTAGGGTGATGAAGAGGGGATTAGGCAGCAGGCCAGTGTGTACCTCTGGTTCTTGCTGATTTCACTGAAGAATGTCACCCTTGGTCTCTTATGTTGACTTTGTAGATGAGATGAATCCTCCTCTTTGTTATGCATTGAGCTCTCCCTCCTGGTAAACAAGATCCTGGTCTTAATGCTTACTTGTGTCATACTTTTTCCCCTAGATTGCCCATGACTGTCCTCTAATCCTTACCTTGGACCACCCCTGTCTCCCTCTCCAGGGTCACTTCACTTGCTTAATGACTAACCAGTTTCCTTAGGAAGTATCTGTCCTAAAATAGGAGAGGCAGAATTTCCCATCTTCTGTACACCATGGGCTGCCCCAGGTTGATGTGAGACAGTCTGGAAGACTGCTTTCTCCCATGTTCCAGAAAGAAATCAAGCAAGTCACTGTGACCCACAGATCATCAGACCTGTCTATGAGACCTCCATTGTTCTCCCAGCTGAGGATTTTCACCCCAGGGTGCATGGCCCTGGCTGTATCAGGGACCATCCTTATGTCTAGACATTTTGCTTCTCTGATTCTCAGAGCTCTTCCCTCCAGGTCAGATGCTTCCCTTTTGGGGGGAGCTAGCCACTGCTTCTGTGTCCCTCCCTACTCAGTGTTTATTTCTGATTCTAACAACCATTGATATATGAAGACTTGTAAATAAATTAAAAATAAAAGCCAGTTCTTTATTTCTTGTATCTAAATATTACCAATCTAAATGTCTCAGGCTCTAAATTTCTTGTAGAGGTTGTGACTTAAAAAAAAAAAAGAAACACAGCTTTTGGGGAAGTTTTTGTTGAATGATGAATTATTTCTATAGTTTGTATCTCGTTCCCTCTTTTGAAACTATATGCCTTCTCCTCCTTGCTTATTATAGAGAAAAGAATACTCAGAGGAAAAAAATATATATGTGAATGTGTTTTTTTATATATACACATGTAAAACTGAAGTTGAAAAACATTGCATAACATATACACACACTAAAAATGAATGTAATTGGGGAAATATTTAGTAATTCTTTGCAACTTTAGTAATAGATTGGATCTACTTAGTATCATTTTGAATGAATCCTTAGTAGAAAGGATTTCTCAGTGAGTTAAGATGTACTCTATGATTGACAAATGTCTGTAAGAATTTTAGGACCATGTTTCATGCATTCAGACAACAAATATTTACAATGCACCACTGTTAGGAGTGCTGAGATATAGCAGAGAATGAAAGAAACAAAAGGTCTGTCTGAGCTCACAGAGTTGATACGTTAGAGGAAAAACAGAAAAAAAAAACATGATTAAGTAAAATCAAGGGGACATTAAGGGGTTGTCAGTACTATGGAGAAAGTAAAATAAGAAGGAATTATCTGGGAGGAGAGAAGCAGGGAGTGTTGCCATTTAGATACTGTGAGGAGAGTAGGAAAATTTTGAGGAGGTGAGGAGCCAGCCTTGTATACACTTAGGTCATCGTGGTCGAGGCAGGGGAAATGGTGTGTGGGACAGTTCTCCGATAGGAATGTTCAAGAAAGAGCAAGGAGACACAGTGGCTGGAGCAGAGCAAGGGAAGGAGAAGCTGTAAAAGAAGAGGAAGCTACAGGCAGATTGTGAAAGGTCCGGCTGGCCACTCTAGGGGCTGTGGCTTTTGTTCTGAGGAAGATGGGGACCCAAGGGAAGAACTCAAACAAGGAGAGACATGAAGCCTCACCCTTTAACAGAACTAGTCTAGGTGAGAATAGACTTGAAGGATAGGGTGAAGAAGTTCCATTTAGGAGATGCTTTCAGAAACTGAAGCAGATGATCAGAATCATAGGGTGAGGAAGGCATGTACATGTTGGATAAATATTCATTGGTGGAGCTCACCCATACATTTTTGGGGACAGGTATATATTATGGTTAAACAGATATACTCTCTGGTCAGGCTGCTTAGGGTCAAGTAATAGTTCAAGCACATGAAATCTTAGAAAACCTAATGAGAATTGGCATGAAAGGCAAAAAATAAAAGAAAATAAAAAAATAGAGCCTAGCTCATAAAACTCCAGCCATTACCCAACATTATTATTATTGCCATGGTTTCTTTCATCATTGACCGTGAGAAGCGCAAAGTTTGAATTACAAAGCATCTAGTTTTTTTTTTAATGGTTTACTTTCAGCCTATGAATCTGGGAATATTTTCCCAAAAGCTCTCAGCATTTGTCTGGTGTAGGTGCTTAGAAGTAAAATATTGAGTCTCTGTTTCTTGAGTTCTAACTAAGCTTGTTTCTAAAGTTGTAAACCACACAAAGTTTACTGCGTAAAGAGGGTGTAAAAATAAAATTCGGATAGGTCTCTCCCATCAAGTTAATTTGTCCTCAAGTCAGTTCTTTGTTGATGAAGAGTACCTGTTTGCTTCCTGAATGGACACTCGGTGGGGAGAATGAAGGATTTTAAAAACTATTCTCCTGGCAGACATATTGGACTGCGACTTTTCACGTCTGCAACAGGGAGATGGATACCACTGAGAGTCAACAGTAGTAGCTGTCAGGCATTTAGCACCTGGTGTGTGCAGAGAACCCAATAACTCTCATTCTGCAACACTGATGCTACTGTTCCTACTTTTCAGAGGAGTGAGGCTTAACACCACTCAAGTGTCTGCAGACATAAGCAATCATTCTTTGGAAGAATTGTTTTTAATTTTTAATTATTATTTTTTATTGAGCTAATAATGCTGGTTTACAACATTGCACATGATTTAGGAGTATAGGTTTGCACATCTTCAGATGTATGTTACCACACCACACCCACCATCAAAGCACAAGTAATCCACCATAACCCATTGGAACTGTTGACCCTCCTTTGCTCCCAACCCCCAATACTCCCCCTCTGGTAGCATCAATTATATACAGTTTGATTTCAGGGTTTGTTTTTGTTGAGTTTTGTCTGTTCCTTTATTTTGTTACCTGAGGGATTCCTGTCTCACATCCTGGCTTTTTACTGAAGAGATAGCTCACCGTAATCTTGGCCATCACCAGCTCTTGGGGTGTTCTTGACATTTTACAACTTGACAGAGGATGTATAAACAGTGAGCGAGTCTCTGTCTTTTGAGCTCACCTTTTTCTTTTTTTTTTTCTTCTTTAAAAAATATTTATTTATTTATTTATACAGGTACTGGGTACAGTCAGAGGCTGCAGGCAGCTTTGCAGCCCAGGGCTCAACCGCTGTGCCACCAGGGGAGGCCCTTGAGCTCACATTTTTCACTTGTGCTTAGCAAGGCTTCCAGTCTTCCTATGTAGGGGCACACCTGTACTTCAGATGTATGTGTGCCCTCTTTACCATGTCTAGCTTCCACAGTTAGCTGAGACATCTCTTCATCTTCCTTCAAAAACCAGCTTCCAGTACTCTAAAGTCATGTTTGCCCATCATCTCAGAGTTGGCTTGAATCTATGGCATTTCTGGTCCTGCAGGTGCTCCCGTGAGTACTGAGATGGTGCTGTGTGCTTTGACAGCATTACCGAAAGGCTCACTTTTACACAGACTGGATCATCAGCTAGTGAGTAATGGGTCATCAAACTGTGTGGCAGCTACTATGCTATTGGGAGATGCTACAGATTTCCTACTTTGCTATCCAGAAGAGTGAAATGAGTTGAAGAAAATAAATTGTAGACATATGGACTATTTAGGCTTTGAGGGAGCATAGTCCAGCTGTTAGAGGCAGGTGGGGGTCTCCAGCGGTTACTTTATCTCATGCATTCAGAAGCTTTTAGACAAGGGGCTCTGAGGTAAACTTTATTGCAGAAGGTGATGGACTCTCAGTGACTTATTCTCCACCTGGCACCTTAATGTAGGAGCAGATGAACTGAGTCTCTGGAATTTTCAGTCCATGCCCATGCATAAACTGTTAAAGATGACTTTAAAAGAGATGCTTCATTCATCTTCCTCAGTTTACAGGACTGTCAGGAGGCCAGAAGCACAGATTTAGAAAACACTAGAAGAATTGTCCTCCTAGAAATGGAAATTAATGTCTCATCTTAACTTCAGCTATCTCCCTCCTGTTTATAGGACACCATTAAATGACAAAACAATGGATTGTCATCATCAGAAGCCTGATTCTGTTAAAAAAAAAAAAAAAACTGGGAGTGGGAACACTTCAAATCCTAAGGCATCAATCATCATTGAATCACAAGCAAGTAGTGAGGATTATGGAATTTATCAGAGAAGGCTTGAATGGGACTGCTCACCACTCCACTACATAGGCTGGAAAGGATTAGTAGAGGTTATGTCAGCAGTAGCCACAAGACAAGATTTGTGACAAAAATGTGGTAAAAGATGACTGTGTTAACTACTTTTGTTGGTGCTTTTTCAAGTTGTATCAGACCAGAGGGCTTGTGTCTTCCTGGCTTTTTCCTCCAGAAACCCCAGTGTTTTCCCCTATGTGATTGTTCTCTTTTAGATTAATGGTTATTTTTCCTTTCATTTCAGTTTCCAGATTGAGGGTGAGTGTGAGTGTGTATGCATGTATGTGTATGTGTGTATATGTTAGAGTAGATTTCTGGTCTTGTTATTTTAGCACACCAATCCTAGATCCTGGGTTTCTTTGCACAGTGTTTCTCCATATCACTTCAGGTATATGATCTTGAAACAGCAATGGGGAAGAGAGCATCGAGTGAAAAGCCTGACCTGTGTCATCTTCTACACTCTTGGGATCTGTAACCTAGCTTAGTATTTTGCTAGCCAACCTCTCTGTGACCCTGCTTCATCAACACAAAGGTTTTGGCCCAAATTAACAGTACAGTCAATGAGGCTATTATTATTTATCGTCTTTCAATCTCTCTGATGCCCAGAACTCCAGCTAGGCATCCATGTTTTCAGTTTTGAGTTCGTGTAGTTGGGAAAGAAAGACTAAAATCCATTCACAACTTTAAATTTTATAAAGTTATTGCATATCCTCAATTCATAACCTCAAACATACCAGAAAATAGCAAGTATTATAATCAATCATCATTGCCCTCATCATCACTGCTACCATCATTGTCCATCAGAAGAATAGAAAGTTGGCAACATGTGATCTAAATCCAAACCACAGTGCGCTTCCTTCCTCCTGGGTTGGCTCCAGAAAGAAGACTGGTCAAGCCAGGGAAACATTCAATGTCTCCCCACCTTGTGTGATAACTAGAGGCTAATTCCTCCCTTCCCATTTTTTCTCCTGTGCTACTTCCTCCCTCAAAGTGCTCAAATAGATTTGTGCTTCCATGAATGGACAGACTCTGAGGGGCCACTAGCAGGGAAAGTGTACCCTGGGCTCCACCTCTCCTCGTGAGGAATGCAGTGGGAGGCAGCGAGAACAAGAGGCCTTTTTCATCCAGGGGACGTTTGAGCCCCTCAGCATGGAAGCCACCCGGGCTGTCCACCTCTTTTCACTCCACACTGCCACTTTGTCATTGTCCATTGAATTATGGAGTGAAATAAATACAGACTTCAGGGATTTGATGGGTCAGATAATTCTTTTTCCTTGTTTTTTTGTTCAGGATTTTAAGTCTGAAAAGAGCTTCAGTAATTGTAGAGTCCTTTTAAAAATTATAAAGAGGGGTAGAATAAGTATTGCTGAACTTTGTTGGATTTAAGACTGTAAGAGCTTACAGTAACTTGAATCCAATTTGTGCCATTTTTTTCTGAGCTCATTGGTTTAAATGAATGGAGCCGGGGCTGGGGAGGGTAAGGAGACTGACAGTATTGTATCCCCTGCACACTGGGGAGAACTGGTTTACCTTTGCCTGGCAGTATCAGATGGGAATCTTCTTCTGTATTATTTTACCCCACTTTATTCCTTTATTAATTGAGTTACACTGTGGAAGTTTGAGCTCTGGCTCCAGGTTGGACTCTGCTGTGATGGTGACCCAGCAGTGAGAAGGACACATGTTTTCTGACTCTTAGAGAGGTAGGCAGTGTGTGTTAGACAATGCTAAAGCAGATGGAAACTGTGTTATCTTTCTGCAGCTTTGTGGAAATGAGGTAGATTATCATTCTGTTTGCCCTTCTTGATGGTCAGAGGGATCGACTCTGTTCAGTGTTAGTATCCCTTGAGTGGATGTCATATAAAAGCTCATAAATATGTGCTCTTTATAATTTACCCCATTAGACAGTCTTAGTTCATGTCATGTAACAGCAGATTTGTTAGTCTATTCTATGAAAACTTTGGCTTTAACTTTTATTTTAGCAAAGATACCAAAAAAATGTAATAAGTGACGACAAGGTGTGTTACATACTTATATGAAAAACATAGAGATTTAATGTTAGGTGATAACATCTTGATGCTTTAGAAGTTAGACACTGGTTGTACAGACTGCATTTCAGGAATGACTTTTGTATATGATGAGATCCTAAGTCAGATTCTTATTGCAATTTGGGTATAGTTAATAGCAGTAATTAGTAATAATAAATGATAATATCATTGACTGTAATTTTCTCTAATTAGTTTACATCAAGGGGCACTACCTGGAAAGGACATGGATCCACATCTTATAATCCATTGAAAAGTTGGGCACAAGGTTCTAGGGAAAGGAGGAATGATATAACTCTAGCGGTGGCATGAACTTTTATTAGATTTTCCTACTAATGTAACTTAAGCCCTGCATCTATATTACACATGACTAATAGAGACACTGTAATTGTCCCAGTTTGTTTCAACTATATTTGAACTGTGCCCAGAGTGATAGAAGCAAAAAGCTGCTTTTAATCCTGCATTACCTGTAAGAACTGACATTCTTAGAAAAGGTGAGTTAGAAATTGACCAGGTATGCCTGCTTCATTACTTCTGTGGAACTGCATATCAATTTATGTGTCTTCCCTAGGTGTCAAAGATGCCCTAGCCTGTCTCAATCAGATATCACACTGACATCCAGAGAGCCAGTCATCCCCTGCCCAACCAGGAAACACACACAGTCCCAGCCATAGGGTGCATGCAGACATGGTGCTCTAAGCCACTGACAAAGCTCACTGAGTGTCAGTCACTGAGTTTCCTAGGTGATGTGCTGCTTCCTTAATGGTTATCACTCTTGTTTCACATTTTTGAGATCTATGGATCAAATAATAAATCTAAATATCATCAATGCAGCTTTTATACAATATTTAGGAGAAAGGGTAGGGAAAAAAACAAAATCAAGTAATTTTAAAAAGTAAACACTTCAGTTGCTGAGAACATTACCCAACTTATAGCAACTAAGAAACTCCAGGAACCCAAAGAGAAACAGGTAGAGGTTCTCTCTAGGAAGATTTCTGTAGGTAGGAAGCTCGCTAATATTAAATTTTTCCCTCTATTTTTCATTCCTTCTTTGCCATATCTTCA
This sequence comes from Talpa europaea, assembly GCF_964194135.1. Taxonomy (NCBI): domain Eukaryota; kingdom Metazoa; phylum Chordata; class Mammalia; order Eulipotyphla; family Talpidae; genus Talpa; species Talpa europaea. The sequence goes on from NC_140077.1 coordinate 15,638,386, forward strand.
TGATGTGGCTCTGCCTATGTGAGGTTCTAGTCAGCGTCCAGTTAATTCTTGCTACCTATCATCTTTTCATCATCACTATAATGGCAAGATGTAATATTGTATAGGCCAGATGTAATATTGTAATGTGTATGTGTATATATAAACACATATATGATTAGTCAACATTTACAATAATTTAATATGTTTTTACTATTTGGAGAGAATTTAATGGTTTTCATATACATTAAAAATTTACTAAATATAGCTAGAAAGTAACAGAGCCAATCTATGTAGGTCTTTCAGGATTATTATACTATGTTGCCTTTTACTCATGAAATGAAAACATCTTTTCTAGGAAAACTGAACATATTTTCCAAAGATTAAGATGTCTAATAAAACCAGATGGGCTATTGACAGTATGGAATGTTAGGTTTTCAAACAAAACAAAACAAAACAAAACAAAACAAACCCCATAGATTGTCCTAAACTTCTGGTAAGGTGCCAGGTTTGAGGGCCAGACATATACATGGTGGCAGGTTAAATGCAATGGATTTCTTGAATTTTATAGAGCATAATTATTTGTCCTTTCCAAGTACAAGACCAACACTGATAAAAAGTGAAAGAGAGGCAGTCTCTGAGGAATCAAAATGAAATACAAATTTTGTAATTCTCAGTTTAGTGTTCATATTATTTCTCGTAAAATTTTCTAAGTAGAGTTAGAGTGTAGTCAGTGAGCCCAAACTATGCTGACAGGTCACATAATTCAAGTAACAATGACTTAAATGTTACTTCAATAACTTTCTTTTCCATAATGAGAGAAAAAACACCTAAGAGTTAAGTTAGCATGCCTAATGTCATACAGCTAAAAGTGACAGAGTCAAAATGTTGAACCTAGATCTACTTGCCACCTAACTCATAGTCTTTGCACCCTGACATATCACTTCTAGCTTGACAATTTGTTATTTGAAGAGACAAAAAAATCTAGGAAAAAATTTCAGAATATTTGAACATTTTAATCTCAACATTTGAGGGATATACTTAATTTTCTTAGTTAAAGAAAGCTGTATTATCCTAATGAGTTTAAACATCTCCATTGATTCCCCTAAAATAAATCCATCTCTGTCATTAAATGCATTGTCTACTACTTTGGGGTTTGAGAGTGGATTAATTTTGCATCTGTGTATTCACATCTGGATACTTTGTGATCTGGGCTGTTTTACTATAATATGAAATGGATTAATGAAACTATTAAATGATTATATGTCCCTAGAAAGCTATGAGCCCTCGAGGTATTGCGCTCATGTGAGATTATTCAGATGTTTCTCCAGTTCCTGAATTCTCTACACTGTGAAAGCAGCTTTGAAAAAAGTCCTTATTTTGACAGCATCTGTGTAAGTGCTTTAAAGCCCAAGTCACTTCCAGGCTTTGGACTTCTTTACTCAGTCACATTCTTTTTTTGAACAATACAGCTTAGAAATTTGTTTGGTAATGGGTAAGAGGCCTTGGTTTGTTTTATAGTTAAATTCCAAATGCTTTGTGAGTGATTGTAAAATGTAGAGCCAGTGTCTGTAATGCAATTGCCTCTGTACAATACAAAATGCTCATTGTCTACTTCTCCCGAGAAAAACATTGTAGAGCTGTTAAAAAGGATTCTGCTTATACTTCTACAATGTTCCGCCAAGTGGGATCTTTAAGATGCATCTTCAGTGTGTGACATACGTTTTGCATGTCACCCCACTTCTGTATTTTCTGAGCTGGGAAATGGAGCAAATGCTCACAGGGACTTGATTTGCTTGCTCTATTTCTCCTCCAAAGAGCTGCTGGCATTTTTTTCTCTCCCACATTCCCTCATGGTCACATTGTGTCTCCTTTATTGTAGCATCTAATTAGGATGCTATTTGATAGTAACTAAATTATTTAAGAGTTTAATAAAAATAAAACACGCTTGAGTGTCCATAAAGGACAAACTGTAAAATGAGCTTTAATCATGTTTCTGTGTTTTGGAAGTAAATTTCCCATTTATTTGCAGAAGACTAAGCATTAGACTGCATCATCAGTCACTCCAATTTAAGGAGACCCACGTTTAGTCAGTTGAGCTATGTCCTTCCTCTAACCAGCTTTTGTCTGTTGTTTTCTTGAAATGGGTTTGTCTAAGTCAAAATCAGTCTTTCCCAAAAATCAAACAATCAAATTTTCAGACTGCTTTAAGATAGGATGATGTAGAAAAAGCCTACGATGAGGAACAACCGTGAGTGAACCACTCTCTCTCTCCCTCCAAATGTGAATAAAGTGCCCCTAAAGTGTTACATGTCTGGAACTTAAGGTCTCTTCAGTAAAATAGAGGCTTTATACTGCTGTTACCCCTCATCAAGACCTAAGCTGAGCTCTAGAAAATTTCCATGCCCTTCAGTTTACAGCAGGTGGATCATGAGTGCTTTAATAAGCTTGCAATCAGGATCTCATGAACTGAGGTCCCAATGTTTTTCAGGAAATGGAATAGATTAGAGTCCCAAATAATTTGGAAGCTAGATTCTTTTTAGATAAATGCACAATGTCTTTTGAATAATTTGTATTTGCGGTTCTGTGGCATTTACTTAGTCTCAATATGGGGCAGGAAATTAGTTGAGAAATACATCAAAGAACACATTTCTGTAGTTCTATGTATCTTTCACATGAAGAGGCCAAAGAGTGCATTTGATTGGCTTGCATTTAAAGCTCTATTGTAGACTATTATTGACTGACCATTAATAAATGAAATTACATTCAGTTTTCTAAGCCTTATTTTTTACCTCAGAAAATTTAATTCAATATTTTCATTTTCTCTCCCTCTACCTGTGTGTGTGTGTGTGTGTACTTATATGTATACACACACAAACACATGCACACATATTATACAGATTATAGCTTAAATGAAGATCTGGCTTCCAGCAACAAACAGTTTTATAGTTCTTGTTTGTTTACGACCTTTTCTTTTCTTACTCCAGACATTTACATTAGGTATTACTCCATCCTTAGATATATGTGCTTTGAAAAGTTCTCTCAGCTAGAACATGGTGGATATATGATATTCTTCCAATCCCTGATGAAAATTCTATACTTTTCTTTAAATTTTGCCTTTAGTAGTAGAAAGAAAAGTCCCGTGTTTGAGCCTTAGTATCATGTCTAAATCCTTGTAATGAATCCTTTGCAGTCAGAATCTAAACAGAATGACCTGACTTGCCCCATTTACCACAGGTGGTTTCTGTACTGTCCATATTCAGCCCTACTCTAGTAAACCTCTTTCCTTTGAAGATGTAGATTCCTTCTGAAGAAGAAGGCTTTCACTCAGTATTTTTGATTCACTTTGAAGACTGGGGGTCAGTAAATGGTTTCTGAAACGTGTCCCATTTCCTAGAGTTCCTACCCATTTGCATTAGGAGGACTGGATGAATTCACAATATGCTTAAAACATTAGTTAATCTTCTGAAGGTAAAAATAAGAGTAATATTAGTATGACCCAGGGCCCTAATGCACTTTAAGTGCTGTATATTAGTCATAAAAGGTGTTAATTAATAAGTATGTGACTTGGGTTGAAGTAATAATGAGAAAAAATTACAAACTGACCATTGAAATAAAACCATTTGAAGTCTAATAAACAACACCAGAAGTCTATTTTGAAATATATGAGGTATATTGTAAGGTTGACCGTCCTCTAAGATTTTATGAAATAGGATGTTGCTTTCCAGTTGGATGTTCTCCTCAAATATGCTCACTGAGTTCTCAAGTTCCCCTTGTACTGGTGGAAATGAGCCATGTTGCTACTGCTCCCTTAATGATAGTAATAATATTCCTCTTAATAGTATTAATAATTTTAATAGCAAGTATTTAAGCATCTGACTTCCATAGATCCCTTCTTACCGCAGAAAATGCAACTCTTGGATTTTTTAAACAAAGTACCTTGTTTGTGAATCCTGCATCGGTGTGTAATAAAAAACAACAACAAAGAAAAACTCTTTAGCTAAAATGAAAGTTACAAATACTAGAAGGTATACTTAAAATTTTAAATTAATTAATTGACTAAAATAAGTTCCCTTTAAATAGTTTGAAAGTAAAGCTCCAGACATTCGAGGCCATTTCATTTCTACATCAGCTCCCCTGTGGGCAGACAAGACCTGTTCTGACAGCTGGGAAACCATGCTTTGACGACAGGAAAATCTCTGCTCTGAAAGTTCCTGAAAGTGCAGGTGTGATTAAAAAACAAACAAGCCCTGAAATTAAAATGAAGGAAAACTGTGCAATTGCACAACAAATTGGAAAATTTTGAAATGGTACTGTTGCTTCACGCATGCCAAATGGCAAGTACCGCTGACTCATTGCAGGGTACTTCTTTTTAAAATCAGATTTTCTTGATTGACCATGCATTTATAAAACTCTATCATTTGGGGAGTACTGCTTCACACCTTGATGCATGCATATCTTCACTGACCCACCACCAGAGCCCATGTTACTTTTCTCTCTCATCCCCTCCGACCCTCCTCTCATTGCTCCCTCCCCTGCTCTGGTTACCACCATATTTTTTTTAAAGATTTATTTATTTATGCATACAAGAGCTGGGGTATACAGGGCAGAGATGCGGGGGTGAGAGGATTCATCAGAGACAGAGTAGGAAACAGAACAGGCAGACTGACCGAAGTACACTGCTGAGGGGAGGAGCGGGCGAGACAGGAGAGGTCTGCTGCACCATGTGGGTTGCTCCCTGGCTGGCCAGGGATCGACCTTGTGCTGCAGAGGCTGCTGATTACTTCATAGTGTGGTGCTTAACCCCTTGCGCCACCAGGGAGGCCTACCACCGTATTTTTTAGAGTCAATTTTTATCTTAGAGTTGATTTTGCCAGTTTGTTTTCTTTGGTTATGTGTATGTGTGGTATCTCTTTTGTTACTTTTAAATTCATTCCTTTGTTAATTTTAAAGTCATTCTTCACTGACATAGAAGCACAACCATGTGCATTATTTTTGTTCTGAATTAAAAGACAGTGAGAGAACTTTCCCAGCACTACTCTTTGGCCCAGGTGGCTCAGTGCATTGTTTTACTTTGTGAATTCTTCTCTCTGATTTTCTGGATTAAAGGAATAGTTCATGGCATAGACAAACTACTGAAAGGGCCAATGATCATTGAATAGTTCTTGCTTTATTACTTGTTGATGTTACTCATTTTGTTCCCTTTTACTCAATTTTTCTTACATCAAACATTATTTTTTTTAACCTCTTTGTGGTTTTGTGTATTTACTAGCTCTGAAAAACTCCTTCATCAGAAATAGATTAAGAGGGAGCAATGGTCAAACAATACATAAAGTGATTTTTTTTTTTCCTGAACATGGGTGAATGGAATTGTTACAGAATGCAAAGAGAAAACAGCACGGAACAAACTGGATGCCCAAGTCTTTCATCTCTGCATGAGACTAACTTGGAGTAAGGGATGGTGGAGGTTGTGGATCAGGATTACTATTTTTGCATTGTGGCAGCATGTTCCTGAATTCACTCTTTGTTCATATCATATACAGAAGGCAATCAAGTCAGCCCTTTTTATTATGGTGAACTATGAGGAAATGCATGATGATATCCTCTGAGATCATTTTATTTGGGGTCACTGGTGACTTGGTGACCTGAGAATTGTTTGAGAACAATTTTCCAGGAGGTGTTTTCTTACTTTAGCATGAGTTGTGAGGTTATATAATCAGTTAGGATAAGATAAAAGAGGTGGTTTAGCAGCATGCCAAGCAGTACAGGTTCAGGATCAGAAGACCTGAAACTGAATGATGTTTCTAATACTTAATTTCTCTGTGACCAAATTGACCAGTTGATTCATTTATAAACTGGGAATGCTAATAATACCTTCTGAAATGGTTGTGCGACTTAAATGAGATGATAAATAATGAGATAATAAATGAGCACATCTAACACATGATCTCTTGGGGCAGTGTATTAACTCTAGTTGTGAACGACAGAAAAGGGAAACAGAGAGAAGGCTGTAGGTATGGAATGGCACCCTGGAAACCAACGGTGCCTTTGGGCTTTATGGTAAGATTTTATTTCAAAATGTGTTTTTTTTTATATCATTTGAGACTTTCAGTATCTTCAGGTTGCAATTAATTGAGATTGGATATATTTTTGTTTTAATAATTTAGTCTTCAAGATGAATAAAAAGCAGAATTTTTCAAAATTTCCTTTTCTAAATTATGCACTGCAGTGGAAGCAATTTTTGACTCTTGAATGTCAAACACTTGATGGAAGTGCAGTACTTCCTTAATATTTTAATTACTAAAGCACCAAAGGTTCTTCATGTGTAGAACTCTATAAAATTTTGCACTATTTGACAGAAGAAATGGATTGGTTACAGACAGAGGCCTTGAAGGAAGGATTGTGGGTGTTTGCTTAATCAATTACATGAGTTTTATTTTTAAAGATTTATTTATGCATACAAGAGCTGGGGTACAGGCCAGAGGTGTGGGGGGTGAGAGGATTTACCAGAGACAGAGTGGGGAACAGAACAGGCAGACTGACTGAAATACACTGCTGAGGGGAGTGGCGGATGAGTCAGGAGAGGTCTGCTGCGCCATGTGGGTTACTCCCTGGCCGCGCATCGAACTTGTGCTGCAGTGGCTGCAGATAGCTTCATAGGTTGTGTTGTAACCCCTTGTGCCACTACATAAGTGTTTTTTTTTTTTTTTATCTAAGGAAGCAAGTTGTCTTTAAATTGGGGGCATTTGTGGCATTGAAAATCCTTTCTGGGGCCTCCCCTGGTGATGCAGCGGTTGAGCTCTGGGCTGCGAAGCTGCCCGCAGCCTCTGCAGCACCAGTTCGATCCCTGGCTGCTGGACGAGGGTCCCACATGGCAAGCAGACCTCTCCTGCCGCCCGCTGCTCCCCTCAGCAGTGTGCTTCGTCAGTCTGCCTGTTCTGCTCTCCGCTCTGGCTCTGGTGAATTCTCTCACCCTCCCCCGCTTCTGACTGTACCCAGTGCTTGAATAAATAAATAAATAAATAAATAAATAAATAAATAAATAAATAAATAAATAAATCTTAAAAAAAAAAAAGAAAATCCTTTCTGGTTAAAGCTGGAATGGCAAAGGTTCAAGGGAGATCTTATTGTACTAGATGCCTGTAGTTTGCCTGTGTCTCAGGGAGAGATTTAGTAGCAGCCAACCTAACAGAAAGCTCTGACTTGGCAGTGGGATCTACACCCTGAAAAACAGCATTGTTGTTTAGTGTCAGCCACTCAGAAAAAGCATTGGGGGTTTTGTCATTCATTGGAAGACTTTGAGGGTGCTAATAAAATACATTAGAAACAGGTTGTTCAAAATGGTTCTAAAAATGGAAAAGAACCCAAATGTTTATGGCAGCAATTTTATTGCTGGGAAACATGAGCTTTATGACCAGAGCGTTTGTAATATATTCAGTTGGGTCTCTGAGGAATTCCAGGCTGGTGAGAATTATTTGGATTGTGTGAGCATAATTATGTTACAATTTGAGAGCTAAATCTCTCTTTGTTTTTATCATACATTTTATTTTATTAATCTTTTAGATGGGAGCAGCTCATGAGGAAAATTGTAAGCCAGCCAAAGGCAGGAGCTGGGGTCTGTCCAAGATACCTTCATTATTGGCCAGTAAATCCAGGTTCTGTGTCAGCTCTGAGTTGTCCCTTTGGCAATGTTTGTGTGGCATCTGTGCTGACTTCTATGGAGTTGTCACTCCACCAAGGATGCTAGTCAGAGAATGAGCTTCTCACACAGGGCCTTTCTGGTTTATTTCTAGAGAATCTCTTGCTTTGAATTTTTATTCTCCATTTTTCCAAAATCGAATGGCAAAGTTTCTTGGGAGAGTTAATTAACTTATATCCTAGCACCTGATAAACTTTCTTTTTTCCTTATACTGAAACATGTAGTAAAAAAAAAAAAAAGTCTTTGGTAAATGGTGTTTACAAGAGCAAGTGATGATTGTTGATACCCTTGATATCTCTTACAGGCCTAGCTGGTAAGATCAGATGAGGCATCAAAACCCACCCCCACTCTAACCAATGCCACAAAATGTGACTACATAAAAGATACATAGTTCTGGTTTTCTTTTTGTGAGACTACTTTAACTTAGCAGATTTATTAAGAGCAAAACCTTTAAAATATTCTGTAGTTCTTTGTTGCTTAACATTTGTGACGCAACTCCATCGTTGCGTCCATTGTTAGCACACTTATGCAACTCTGCCAAAGAACGGTGAAAATTCTATATTTACTGAAAGGTATTATCTCCTTCAGAGTATTCTTGTATGGTCTGACATCTTTAATCAATTAACATCTGAGTTCCTTTATGTATTTTGTGAAAGATATGGTATCATAAAATGTGGTAACTGGGTCGGTGGATTTAAGGCTTAAAATTGCAGAAGAAAGCCTCTGTGAAACAGTAAATGACCTTATTATTATTAGTGCTAAGTTATAAGATATGAGATGTGGTTGGTTTGGGAGTTCAGTAGAGAGGAATGTCGACTAGTCAAACACAGTGGTGGTCCTGGAAGAATGATCAAGAATAAAATTTAGGTAATTCAAAATATAAAGAGTTCCCTAAACACAGATGGTGGATAACAATGCAGATAGCAGCTTGTGCAAGAAGATTGGGTGCTGAGAGAGTGTTAGGGAACTGAGTTGAATGGGAGAGGTGTGTCCAGACCAAAGGCATTCATTATTTTTGGAATTGTTTTCATCGCCATAAACACTTCAGTCTGGGATCTGGGCAAGACTGTTATGCAGAAAGAGTTCACATGCAAGTCCCTACCCCATAATTCAATGTCAAAGACAGGCTCCCCTCCCTTGGGTGATAAATTACCTTCTCGTTTCTAATCTTGTTTTGAATTCTCTGCAAGCTGAGCTAGTAGGCTGAATTGAATCAGTAGTATTTATCCCAAATACCTCTACTACCCTAGCATAGAACCCCTTTCTCCGGCTGAAAATTATGTAGCACTGTGGCCTCAGAAAAGTTAAAATTGTTAATGTGGAAGATTTTTTCCGTGATTTAATGAAAATAAATCTACTACCCTGAAACACTTTATGATAGTATTTAATATACAGCACACAGGGAGGATATTTCCAAATGAATACTGGGTGTCCTCTAAAATTTGCTAATTTCCTTTGACTCATATAGCATTTTATATTGATTGGTAAGAGTCAAAGAATAGCAGTTCCATTTAATAGGTGGGAGCCAGGAGTTTCCCAGATGGTGCATGGTAGTTTGGAATTGTGAAATTAGTGAAAATGTTTCCTGATTTCTCAAATTATTACCTGGTTCATGTTTGATGGCGGTGTGATCTTCCTGCAGTTAGTTATTCAACTCTTGGTTTTCTTAAGTGTAAAATGGATATAATAGTGGCACCTATTAAATGATTGTTGTGAGGATTAAGTGAGGTCTTTGAAATGCTTGTTTTACAAGACATAGCCAGTAATATCAGCAATGATTAATAACTATATATGAAGAGCTATGTATGTTTTCTTAAGGTTCATCCTGCACTTGTTTTCTTGCAAACATCCAGAAAATACCACAATAAGATGGTATCTATCAGTTTATAAATTTAACAGTAACTTGTGGCATATAAATAGGAACAGTTCATCACAATGGTATAATTTTTTAGCATGCCTTTTTTAAGCAATCCTGACCTGAGTTTAGATTTTATACAATGGATAATATTTATTGTGAATTAAAATGTTTATAAAAGTTATGTTCAATTTTGAGAATTTGATTATTTCATTAAATGTGTAAGTAATTTAATAACTAGAAATATGACTAGGCCACATGTAAGACATCCGAGGAGAAAAAATAATACAACATGAGAGGAGAAAAAAGAAACAGGAACATATGAAACTCTAAATTAGTGGAGACAGCAACGTCAAGGGAGAGAGAGGATTCCGTGAAGACACAGGGTCAGTCCCTCTGAGGTTGAGTCATTAGAAGTGACAGATGCACATCATCAAGTGCTTTCATCTTGCAAAAAGTCTACCTGATAAAGGATGCATGCCCAATCTGAGCTTACTGTAAGATTTTTCACAGCAGAGTTAAATATATTGAATAAACACACTCACTGTTCTCATGCTGAAAAGATGGCATTCATCTGATGCTCCAGACACCCATAGCATTGTGAGAAATGGCTTCAGGGACACACGTGGACTAACAGTCACCACTAGACCCATCAGAGAAACAAAATCCAGGAATATCTGGAGGAGCCCAACTCTCCATGATGTCACTTCAAAGGGAACCCAAGCAAAATATTCACTCTGTTTCCTTGCGAATAACCAAATGCTGCTTCCTAAAAGCTCCATTAAATGTTGACTCAGAACAGAAGAGTAAATTATGCCTTAGTCTGAACCATCGGAATAAACAACTTGCCATTACATATCATGAATTATTAGTAAATACTTGTGGAACAAATACTTGTTCAAACATTGCTTGTTATACTGGCTAGAACTGGTTTTGTGCTCGTTTGAGGTACTGGACTTACTAGAAGAAATTGCTATGAGGAATATCAGTGGTGTGGATATTACGAGGTGTTAACAAAAATGTTAAAACACTCCCATAGTCAGACATGTTTGGAGTATGCTGGCTTATGCGATGTTAAGTAGCTTTCTTGTCCCTTGGACTTCAATATCACCAAAAAGGCTGTATTATCAAGCTCATTTCCCTATAGCCTTTTTTTTTTTTTTTGAGTATCCCACAGTCCCTGTATTTTGTTAGTAAACACAGTGCCACAAACTAGCAACAGACTTTGATATTTCCAGTAGGAATATCAGGAAGCCCTTGGGAAGCCCTCAGGAGCCCGTGATCTGAGATAATTTGTGACTTTGTCAAAGTTAGTATTTGAATTTTCAGGTACTGTGCAGGAAGTCACTGAGCACATTAGTGAGTCTAGCTGGCTCCCACACCTTTAATTTTTCTTCCCGGTGGTATCAACTTCTTGTAGTAACAAAACTTTGTTTCTTTTTTTTTTTTTTTAAGATTTATTTATTTATAAAAGCTCTGGGTACAGTCAGAAGCGCGGGTGGGTGAGAGAGAATTCACCAGAGTCAGAGCGGGGAACAGAACAGGCAGACTGACGAAACACACTGCTGAGGGGAGCAGTGGGCGTGGCAGGAGAGGTCTGTGTGCCATGTGGGACCCTCGCCGGCGGCCGGGGATCGAACCGGTGCTGCAGAGGCTGTAGGCAGCTTTGCAGGCCAGCACTCAACTGCTGTGCCACCAGGGGAGGCCCTGTTTCTTTTTTTTTTAGGATTTATTTATACATAGAAGAACTGGGGTGTAGACCAGAGATCCAGGGGGTGAGAGGATTTACCACAGACAGAGTGGGAACAACCCAGGTGGATTTACTGAAATATGCTGCTGAGGAGAGTAGTGGCAAGCCAGGAGAGGTCTGCTGTGCCACATGTGGGTCAGCTCCCTGGCCAGGGATCGAACTCAGGCCACAGGGTGATAGCGACATAGCTTGAGACCTAACCCCTATTATGCCCATAAGTGTTGTTTCTTTATGGAAAAAAAAAAGCGTCAGAATAAAGTCAGCTGATGTGGCTAGTAATAGGAGTAAAGCTGATGTAGAACACTCGAATAAAATCTTAGCCAGAAAATGAAAACTACAAAGATAAGTGATGAAATATTGAATTCAGCTATAGCTTTTCTTGATAGGAACATGTTCACCAGAGATTTGTGCAGGACCAAGAATGTTTTAAGAACAGATTTTGAGAATCTCTCCCGTTCGTGCAAAATTACTCCCCTTATGACAAAGAGAATTGTACAGCAAGGTACAGAGATGAATAATTTGTGTCCAAACCTATGAGGATGTATGTGATTTTAGAGATATGTGACTGCAGAAATTCAGGAATCTGAAAAAGTGTTTCTGTATTTGTGAATATGGGGATCTCTGTCTACCTTCAGCGTTTGTTCTGTTTGAAAGTATTTAATCTTGCCTCTGTAGAATAAGATTTATCCAGTTCTCTGTGCCATATTCTGTGCCAAGAACATTCAGTCTGAACAAGACATTGATTTCCATGCCACAGGTGACGGAGCTGAGGGTCACAGAGGTGCTGGTACTTACACCCCATCACACAAGATGGGATTCAAAGCAAATCCTGCCCCATTCTGTGCTGTTCACTATTCAATAAAAGGCTCCTTAAATTAGGATTTATTGAGGAGTCACCATTTCTAGCTTGTGGCATCAGAATCTCAAGATCTACATTAACATAAAATTAGTATATTCTGATTAGTTGTGGAACAGAACCGCTCAGTTTATAAAACCCCCAATGATTATCCTGAAGATTTCTTTAAGGTGAATGTACTTAATGAGGCTGATTTTCATAGGTGTATATTATGTCATTTTTGGATAGCTATGCCTTGAATATCTGTTGCTTTTATTTTTTTTTTAAAAAGATTAATTTATTTATTTATATAAGCACTGGGTACAGTCAGAAGTGCGGGAGGGTGAGAGAATTCACCAGAGCCAGAGTGGGGAGCAGAACAGGCAGACTGACGAAATACACTGCTGAGGGGAGCAGCGGGCGGCAGGAGAGGTCTGCGCGCCATATGGGACCCTTGCCCGGTGGCGGGGGATGGAACCGGCGCTGCAGACGCTGCGGGCAACTTCGCAACCCAGCGCTCAACCGCTGCGCCACCAGGGAGGCCCAATATCTGTTGCTTTTAAAACCATAAACAATACATGTGAGTTAGCATTATCAATGAAAACAATTTATTTAAAAGATATGCAAGCCCAGGTTTAATGTTACCTTTGCAGGTTTCCTAACTCAGAACGTGTGTCTCCAGATCTCAAAGTCCACAGTGTTATAGGACATTTAGCATGTCTTTGTTGTTGTTACCAAAGGTGAGCACAGTGGATTTGTAGTTGGAGTACCTGGAATGAAATACTCCCTCCATCATTTATTATATGACTTGTTGCAAAGTAGCTTAAATTCTCTGTGCTTCTTTTCCTTATCTGTAAAATGGGGATAATAAGACTATCTACCTTATGTGTTGTTGTATTTAGTGAGCTAGCACATATAAGGCACAGTTAACAGTGACTGGCAGATATTTGTACTCATCCAAAGGAGAATTGAATTCATGTCCCTGCCCTCCATCAGATTGTAAGCTGTGTGATGACTGTGGCCATACCTGATTCATCTCCGTCTAGCAAATCATAGGCACAGAGTAGATATTTTTATTGAATAAATGCAGGGAGTTTTACTGTACTTTCCATGTATTTTTAAAGAACTGTAAACATCAGGTGAGTGGTTCTTAGGAAATTAGTTGCACCTCTTTATTCTTTATTCATGGTCTTTCCACCATGGCTCATCCCATCTCTCTGAATCTTTTTCTCTGTTTAAAGTGGCATCCTTAGGGAAGAATTATATAAGAATATCTGTGCTACATGTAATTGAAACTGTAGCTCATTGTAATTAAAAGTAATTGAGCCCATACAGTGCCTGGGTTCTAGCAGGAGTGCAGCAGACTTGGAGTAGACAGAATGTCCCGGTGCTTCCCTGCCCGCTGAACTCCAGTAACCCTGCGCCTTGGCACAGTGGACCTTTGTGTCACTGAGTGTCCTGCTGGTGGAGTGGCCTTGTGGACAGAGATCCTCTGCCTTTTGTATAGTAGCGCAGATAAGAGTAGTTAAGAGCACAGGGTTGGGGGCATCATTCAGATTTTACTAGTCTGAATGGTGGCTCCTTTTTCATTAGTTTCGCTTAGAAATGAGCTTTATGTTTATGCTGCATCTTCACAGTTGATTCAAATAATGTATGCTCTTTTTTTTTTTATGTGATATTGTATTCTCGTTTTTTTCTCTCTATATAACATAAATCTCTCCACAGGTATTTACGTATCATATATGGAAGGGGTGACAAGTTGTCTCATGGATACTAAATGAAGTAGCAGATGACACTCATTAGCATATAGTGGTGTTCCTTATTTGTTAGTGTGATTAGACTTTCTAGCCACATGGGTTAGGCAGAAAGAAATTTTTTAGAAACTTCTGAGAGACACTTTAAATGGATGAATTGAAAAGTCCCCCCCCCCAAATCTGGAGCCAGTCTTTGGGAGATTTTGGCATGCCACTTGTTAGTTCTGCAACCCCCCTCCACTTGGCCTCCACCTGGGCTTCTGGAAGCTGGACCAGCCTGTGGGTCTGCCGTGCCTGGAAGCACCGTGACATGCACTGCCAGTAGAGGGCACATGAGGAAAGCCACCATTTCCTTGGGGGTGTCTGGGTTTGCACCTCCTGTCCTGTGGGCTCCCGCCTTCCATCCAGGACCCACCCCAGAAATGAGCCTTTCCCTGGCTGCTTTCCTGGATCTCCTACAGAATCCAATTAGCAGTTTTCCTGGCTGGAAGAGGAGCCTCATGGTGCTCCCGTAGAGGCGGCCCAGGTTGGTCTTCTAGGTTTCTGAGTTTGGGTCACCCCAGCCTCTGCCATTGTCCCCTCAGCTTCCTCAGTTCCTGCCCCCAAGGCACCATTACATTCTCTGTGGTCACCTCGCTAGCAGGTTGTTTAAATTCTCTGACTAAATGAGCCTGTAGTTTCTGGCCACTGACCGGACTGACCAACCCCAGGCCCATCCGGCAGGTGCCATTGGGTGCTGACTTGATACCTGTCATTCTCATATTCAAAGAAATGGACTAATCTGGAAACACAGGTATAGTCCCCTCAATTATGGTGAAATGACGGCCCAAAGGCCAGGACCCTGAGGGGGTTCACATAATCGCGGGCGCCTGTGTGCAGCAGTTGGTGCTGGACCCTTTCCAAACAAGAGCCTTTTTCTGTATAGGTTCCTCAGTGAAAATTGACCATAAAAACTTCAGAAGCACTGTTGATTGGGGTCATTTGGAAAGAAAATACAGATTTTTTTTTTTTAAGAAACCCAAGAATTATTTTGGGAATGAATATAAATAAAAAGAACTGTATAAAAATCAACCAGGATATTTCCTGCCCTTAAGTCAGATATTGGGGTGGACAACTCCTCTTCCCTGCTGAGGTCCTGCTTCCCCTTTTGGCAATATAATCGCCAGCCAGATGGGCTGTGATTCTCCCAGTGCTGGTGTGCTTCTGGGCTTGGCTTCAGGCTGGTGGAAGCCGAAGCAAACATTTATATTTTGTGTCTTTGTGTTATTCGGTGTTAACACTTGGTAGATGCCAAGTTAAAACTTCCTGATCACTTGACTTAGGTTATTATTTATGGGATTTTATTATTTTTTAAGCTATCTTACCTTCTCTTAAAATGACCACTGGGAGACTGATAGAGTTTTCTTTATGTAGCATATATATTCACAGGATAAATATAATATTTATATGTATGAGCATATATATATATATACACACGCATATATAGGAATTACATTCTTCAAAATGGTAGGAAATAGTCATTAAATAAGTAATAATGACACTTTTGTCTTGAAATTTTCCAACAATATGTACAGTCATTATAAGTCATTATTTTCTGTATTACTCATATACTATGAGAGTTGGTAGAATGGATTTTTAAAAAAGAATTTTTTTGAAAAAAAAGATGAAAGGGAAAAAGTAAATTATTTCTTTGAGATTTTGATTTTGTAGCTACTGAATCTGAAACAGTAGGAGTTCTAGGAAAAGATGCTTTAAATGGAATTTAAGTGCTCAAAACTGAGTTTTTAAATTCTGCAATTCTGCTCTGTTATTCTTCATTAACTCTTCTGTCAGAGTGAGGAAAGAGGCAGTTAAGTGGGAGTGTAAAATGATTCAGCCACTGAAGAAAACAGTTTGGCAGTACCTCAAAAAGTTAAGCATAGAGTTACATATGATCCAGCAATTCCACTCCTAAGCATAGATCCAAAAGAATTAAAAACATAATCACACACAAGAAATTGTGCATTCATGTTCATAACATTTTTTTTAAGATTTACTTATTTATGGATATAAGAACTGGGGGATAGGCCAGATATGTGGAGGTGAGAGGATTCACCAGAGACAGAGTGGGGAACAGAACAAGCAGATTGACTGAAATAAACTGCTGAGGGGAGCAGCGGATGAGTCAGGAGAGGTCTGCTATATGATGTGGATCACCTCCCTGGCTGGGGATCGAACTCATGTTGCAGTGGCTGTGGGTAGCTTCATAGTACTGCATCTTAACCCCTTGCTCCAGGGAGGCCCCATGTTCATAACATCTTTATTCTTAGTAGTCAAAATGTAGAAATAGCTCAACCACCACTCAACTGATACATGAGTCAACAAAATGTCGTCTCTTCATATTTTGGAATATTATTCAGCCATAAAGAGGAATGACATACTGATATAAGCTACAGAATGGATGAAACTTAAAACTTTGCACTAAATAGAAGAAGTCAGACATGAAAGACCTCATTCTATGCAGTTGCATTTGTATGAAATCTCTACATAGGCAGTTCCACAAAGGATGGAGACAAAAACTAGATGAGTCACTTAGGAGGAGTAAAGACTGGAGAGTGACTCTTCAGGGTTATTGGTTTCTTCTGGAGTGATGAAAATGTTCTGGAATTAGATAGTGAATATACTAAAAACCATTGGATTGCTGCTTTAAAATGATGCATTTTAGAGTATGTAAATGATACCTTACTAAAGATATTTAAAAGTGATATTGATAAAGTCAAGTTTTTGCATTGAAGGAGAGAATTATTGCACAGACATTGTTGGAATTGTGTGCCTTTTGCTCTCAAAGACTGATTTATCTAATTCAAAAGTGATTTCTAAGGACAGACATGTGATTTTTAAAATTTAATCTGTAATGGAATTATAGAAACATTAAAATGATAGAGATGCAGATGATGTTAGCATGGATGTCTCACAGTTTTATGACAACATCTCTGTCCCCAGGTCATATTTTCCCTCATGCTCACACCGAGAGAACAATTTAGCTGGAGGTGATTATCCATTCAGTAGCTATATGTAATGTCACACCAAATTCAAGATACATTTTAGATAGAGAACTCATTTTAGATTCATAGAGACAGATGAAATAAACAACAAAATAATAGCCCTGTGCCTTAGGGTCTGTTGGGACTCTGCAGGCATTGTGCTCTTTCACAGCTAGGCTTAGTTGTAATTAATTAACATACGTGCATATTGCCTCCCCATCTAGGTCTCCCAAGATCATAATGAGCTTTCTGAAGGGTAAGAAGACTCTCAAACTTTAAGTCAGATCCATTTATGCTTAAAATAATGCTAATACTGCTTATTAGTCGTGTAGCCTTTAGAAAAGTAACAACCACTTTGTCTATCCAGTTCCTTGTGGTTACTTATCAGATTTAATGGGGATAATACATATGCAGTGTGATATTATCCTGAGAAATTAACTGGTTTCCCACCGTGTTACCCTCTACTCTTTCACCAAATGTGCCTGCTGTGTTCAGTCTTCAGTGGGGAGATTAGTAGCAAAACAATGGCTTTGCTTTACAGATCTTCCACGCCTTTCTTTCTGAAAGTCCAAGATTGGAGTGGCCCTGGGATTTGTGGTAACAGGCACTCCCAGAGCAGATGAAGGAGAGGTTTCTTCAGGCTTAGAAGGGGAGGAGAAACAGAAAGGCAGGGAGTGGGGGCAGGGGGTCTAGTTACCAAAAGCAAATCTGTAGTTGCCTTGTTCCCAGGGATCCCACAGGGATCATGACAAGACCTTGCAGGGGGAATGAGAAAAGGGTCTTTTCTTTTTCTTTTTTCATTTTACTTTTTATATATTTTACGTTGTTCTTCCTTTTTGTTCAATGCATGCTTTCTCTTTTCAGGTGTAGATGGGGGGCTTGGGGGACTAGAAAAATTCTGCATCAGGCTTGCCCTAGAAGCAGTAGAGGGCCAACCTCTCTTTCTTTTCTCCCTTTTGTTTTTCCTCTTGACAGCTTTGTGGGTCTGAGAATCACCATGACCTTCACGGTGATCATGGGCAACACTCAAGGTAGTGCTTTTTTTTTTTTTTTTTTTTTTGTGGGACCCTCCCTGCTGGCCAGGGAGTGAACCAGTGCTGCAGAGGCTGTGGGCAGCCTTGCATCCCAGCGCTCAAAAGCTGCATCACCAGGGGAGCCCCTCAAGGTAGTGCTCTTAATGTGCCAGGCATCTTCTAAGCATTTTACATGTATTACTTTATTCAGTCCTCACAACAGCCATATGCAGTAGACACTAGCTATATCTCCACTTTACTAATAGGAAACACTGAGGAGTGAGTTGTGAAAGGTAACGCAGCTGACATGTGAGAGAACAGGTATTTGAACTGAGACTTTCTGCTTCTAGTTGTGATGTGGCTTCATGTTACCTGCCTTTGTAATGCTAAATCTTATATAAAACAAAGAAATGGTGCCTCCCAGGTGGTGCAGGGGTTGGGGTCTCAGTGCTATCAAGCTATTGCCAGCCACTGTAGCACAGGTTCCATCCTGAGTTTGATGCCCAGCAGGGAGCTAGCCCACATGGCACAACAGACCTCTCCTGTCTCGCCTGCTGCTCCCCTCAGCAGTGCATTTCAGTAGCTCTGCCTGGTAGTCTGCTCCCCATTCTGTCTCTGGTGAATATTCTCACCCCCCCACACCTCTGGCCTACATTCCAGCTTTTGTATACATAAATAAGTAAATACAAATAAAGAAATGAATAGCTCCCCAAAAGCTGTATTTCTGTAACAAATATCATGCCTGCTTTGCCTGAAAAGTACACGGTATTCCTTATATCTTATCACTAAAGTTATATGCACACAAAAATTATATTATGATGTTTTGGAGATTTGGGCTAATTGCTATGCCTGTTCCTTCCTGATTGGTGCCTGACAAAAGGTACATGTCTAGGAGGCCTGTGTGACCTTGTCCCAGACCCCTTGGAAAGGATCAGGAGATGAGTATTCAGAGATTAGCCAGCAACTGGTTGCCTAGGAAAAATGTCCGACTGACTAGCCACTTTGTTTTTCAGGATTTGGATTTGGATTCAGGGTAGCTGTCATTTTGCAGTAGGAGAGAAGACAGAATTCATTTACAGAGCAGATGAGGCCATGGATAGCAAAACCCCAGAGGAGTGACCTCACATCCCCACAACTCCCAGTTCTTAGGACTTCTTTGCCTTCAGGACTGTTTTCCTTTCCAGCCCAGCTCCAGTGAAACCATGCTGCCCTGGTAACTGTGGTCCTAACATACCCCAACCACCTTCACTTTTTTATCCTTGAGTGGCTGGAGAGTCTCACCCTTGCTAAAATTTGTTCTAGTACTATTAGGTGTTAGAGTTTCTCTATGTCAATCCTTTATTTTTAGTATTTTGCGTTGGCCCAAATTTAGCCCAAAACAGGATTTTTCGTTACTCAGGGGCAGCAAGTCAAATGTGTGACGTGGTTGGGAACACACTCTTTATTCTTTCTTATTGTAGCCCTCTTATTTCTTTTGAAAGGAACCAGTCCTGTTTTGAGTTTCTCTAGAAATATTTCAACTGTGTTCAACAAGCAGTAGTAGAAATGATTAAATTCTTACAGCAATGTAGGCATTTTGAACCTTATGATGTAAGAGTCAAGGCTTAATCAGTATTAACTAAATGACTCTTGATCACTGCACTTCATTTCTCTCTAGCCCCGGGTCTGCAGTATCTAGTGCCACAGACTTATTTGTGGAGCTTTGTAGCGGATGGCTGACTTTTCACTTTCAGATAGCTATTATATTTGAAAGGGAAGACTAAAGATAAGTAATATTTCCAGATTTCCTTGTTGTTTGTATAACACATTCTCATTTCACTCAAAAACATTTTTTTTGAAAATGATTGAAAGATAATGAACATGGTAGTGACATACAGTGTAGTTTTCTGCCCGAAGGGATTGGGGATCTTGGAACACGGGGTACAGAGACAATTCCAGAGTGAAATGTAGGAGCTATTTATTGACTAAATGGAAATAGAAAGTGTTCGCGATGCTTGAGTCCCTATCCTCTCAGTTTCAGACAGCAGGGAGAGGAGTCATCTAGATTGATTTGACACAACCTTAACACTTTACAGAAACATCGTAAAAATATTAATGACTGTTAACATTTCCACTTCTTAAAGATGCTATCTCCTAGAGACTGAGAGTTTCCTTTATGAAACTCCAGAAATGTTTTTTTCATCATAATGCCAGGTTGGCAGTTAAATTATGGTTCCTGGGATCAAAAATGTTGGGTTCGAATCTCGTCTCAGCTCCTTCCTAGGCTTGGGAGTTTGAACCTCAGTTTTATTATCTCTGAAATGAGGAAAAATTAAAGTATCCATCCTTAGAGTTTCTGATAGGCTCAAATAATATTATGCATGAAAATGTCCAGTGCAGTATTAGAAGCACTTGCTCACTGAATGCTAAGTATTGCTCTTTATATTATTAAGTTCATTTTGCCAAATTCTCATGGCTGAGTCCAAACATACTACTAAGAAATGCTGGCTGGATTCAGAGCTTCTTAGGATCTGTGCTTTTGGTAGGGGTGGAAAACACTCATTCAAATTGCACATATATCTAGGATTTCAAAAGAAAGTGGTTTTGTTTGTTCTGGTTTTGTACTCTGCATTGTCACTGTTTAGGTGGTGTCCTTAGGCAAGAACCCTGAGACTTACTTTCTTCTATTAAATGGGAACCACAGTATATGACACTTTGTGTTTGTCTTGAAGAGGGCTGGGGATCATTGTGATGGAAGCTATTAGTAAAAATAGTACTCTAAAGAGACTATTTTCTATAACCTCTACCAATGCCACTGGGGGTGTAGGGGTGAATAGTAAAGTCTCACAGACAAAACTTACAGAGATGGTTTAATTACATAAAAATGTAACACAGTGCATCATGCACAGAATAGCTTGCTGTCAACAAGAGCATTCATGTCTGCTAAGGGATGGGTAGGAAAAGGAAGGTAGATTCCACTTTTGAATAGATTTTCAACACACACACCTTCAAAGGGACTAAGTTGAATAGGATTCCAGCATGTAAAGTGCAGGCCAGTTTGCAGCAGGTTGTTTACCTAAACTGGATCTTGACTGGAGGAAGGCTGCAGGGGAGGTTTCAGAAAGAAGGCATTTGCCTTCAGCACTGTTTCTCTGGGAACAGTTGGTAACTGAGTCAGAGTGGATCGGCTTCTTCTTACTAGAACCCCCCAGGTAGAAAGAGTATAGCTTTTCAGCAAAAGGCTTTCAAGACCTAGAATAAGTGAAGCCAAATGTTTCAGTTGCTTGTGAAGGTCCAGGGAGACAGGGTAAGAGAAATAAGTACACATAAATTCCAATGTCCCTTCCAATTTGGAGTTTAGGATTATCAGCTTACTTATCAGTAGACCCAGCTGCTGATACTCTTTTTAATCTTTTCCATTCTTAGCTAGGATAATTGTTTAAATGTTAAAACAGAATTAACTTGAACTGCTTGGGAAATGGGAAATTTAAAGCCACAGGTAGCTTCGTGAAGTAATTTTAAACATGTGTGAACAAAAACTATTAGTGGAGAGAATGTGGGTGGAGCAGACGTAATGAAAATAGTTGGTTAATGTATTGGAGCTTAGTGACATTTAGCAAAGTATTGAACTTGTCTACTGAACATTTTAAGTCTGAAATCTTTAGTGTTCTGCCCATTCTTCATGCCTTTTAAGTATTTTTAAATTCACTTAGATTTCATTGGCACTGAAAAAATTACTGTTATGAATTTGAACAAGACACTAGTGAGTTTCCATTTTTAATTAGCAATGTCAAGAACGGAGGAAGAAGTTGCAAATTCATGCATTTACTTTGGAAAAACTTAGAATTGATAGCAAAATCTTACCATTTATGTCTACTTTATATCATGTAAAGTGATAGATGTAGAAAGCTAAGGTTCTTTCACTAGAAAGGTAAATATGAAAGTTTAAACAATCAGGCTTAGTTTAGACTCATGGTCATTGAGAATTTATGTTTATTGGTATGACCATGAGACACCATGAGGTTTGGACAGTCTTTCTAGTTGTTAAAAGAATGTCAAATAATCTTAAGCATCTTTGGGTGCCTCACATCCTGTGTTTGACATTTAACTTTCTAGTCATGATACACACAGTTACCTTTATTAACCAGAATTGAAAAAAATACCAGCTTTTAAATGATTTATTCTGCAGAACTCTCTCAGCTAATTGTAATGGTAGAAGAACATGCTCATCTCATTAAATTAGGAATATAAAAGGTTTATAGAGTATTGTGATTTCCTCTGAAATTTTTTCATATATTTTTATTATAAAGCTACCCAGCCCTTTTGGAAAATTATAGCAAATCATATAAACAAGAACACAAAAGTTCCCATTTCTCTAGTACTAAAGAAATAACTCCTAGTTTGTCAGTATATTTTCTTACATACCCATACTCATTTCCATAAAGAAATAAATATTTACCTATATATACCATATGTGCATAAACATGTTGAGAATAATTATATATACACAGAAGCACTTATATAAATCCTTTCCAGTTACTGTCTGGTGCTTATCTATCATTCATCTGGTGAGCTTCTTAAGGGTCCAGGAAAGGTCACTGCCTCTCCTGATTTTTGTATCATTTGAAGCCAGCACTGTAGAATTTTTCCCTTGACTGAAATACTTCAAAATATAAACAAAACATTAGACTGAACCGTAGCAAACTCCTGTGTGTTCACACAACCTTACCACTGTCATCACATTTCAAGATGCTATATCCTTGGCCACGTTAAATTTATGGGAACTGAAAAGAGAGGTACTCACGTAAAGAGAACAAGATAAAGGCACAACATCAAACCTGGTGATTTGCAGATAGGTTCCCTGCACCTCTGGAGAAGCCACATTTACTTTCATGGCCACCTCTTGGGTGTTCGAACAACTATCTTCTATTTTCTTGACCCTGAAATTCCAACCTCATATCTCAGCTAGGCTGTGTTAATTGTCCTGAGCAATGGCAGGTAGGTTATACTTTTCCCTAGCTTCCTGTGGTATTTAAGCATTGCACCTCCTGTTTTCATGAGTATTTTAATGTAAAAAGAGCCCTTAGTTAGCTGAATTATTAATTATAACCTAAATGGGCATCTTTCATCATTCATCTGCAATATGGTAATTAAAATAATAGAAAATAACACTATGTATTAATAAATTTCAAAGTATTAATGAAAATATGATAAAGATTAAAGAGATGGCATTTAGAAGAAATTAAATGTTTATTCCTTATCAATATTATTATTATAAATATAAGCTTTTATAAGTTAAGAAAATAGTTCTACATTTAAAATTATATATGTATATCTCGCAAACCTGTGATTTTGGACAGATTATTAAATTAGTTTCCTCATCTATTGATCAGGAGGATTCATTGATACAATAACATGTGAAGTGCATTGAACAATATCTGCTAAAACTACTAAAATTTATCCTATAAAAGTTAGCTACTGATTTTACCCATTCAGACTAGCATCTAATATTCCTTTCATCTTATTATTGACTTAAACTTAGTCTGTAATTGTATTTCTCTGTTGCTGTGTAATCAGCATATTTGTAATTTTTAACCATTCAGATGTTTATTATGCCCTACTTATTTCCAAAATAACTTTCACATATTTCATATAATATATGATACAGATAAACAAAACCATAGCTTATATGAGTAAAAGAAAACAACCAAATAGTTAAAGGGATGAGGAATAATTTTATCAGAGCCTAGATTAAGAAAGCTATTATATTGGATTTCTTGAGTTTGCTCTGAACTGCTCACAGAAAGGACTGTAGTGAATCATGAAGCTTTTACTGTCTTATAAAGGGAAGCATGTTGGTCTTTTGAACATAGTTTTTCCCCTAGTGCTGCAGTTTAAATAGGATGGTTGGTGTTGCTCTTTACATAGAGGATGCCGAAAATATAATAGATGGTACCTTAGTAACAGTTCTACTACCACAAAATTCTTGAATCATCTTAAGGTTTGAATAGTATTAAAGTTATAAAGTTTTCCTTTGCCTTTTATAAACTGGAGATAAGCATTTAATTAGATATCTAGTATTTCATTATGATGGTGTAGTGATATTTGCTTAGAAATCCACTTATTCCATTTTCATTCATGTTATAAACATGCATTATGAATGTTTTCAACAAATTATTTTCCCTTTTGTCCTTTGATGATTCATGTACATTCTTCCCTGAGATGATTATGATAAGTGGTGAAAATTCTGGTAGAGAAGCATTAGATTACTTACTTGGTAGAGAAAGTTGACTGAGTCATTTTTATGTCTAATTTTCCTTAAAGTTGGCTTTTCTTTTTCTTGATGGAGTACCTCACTAGCATAGCTCTTATACTTACTTGTCAGACAAGATTATTGCTTTATTATTCATAGATATATCTGGGTATAATAGTGACAGAAGATACTTTTTCTTGAGTTAACTTGGAAAGAGAGAGACGGTATATTTCAAACTGTGAGTTCTTGACTCAGGATACATTTATTAAGAATTTTTAATGCATTAGTTTAGGTGTTGGTGATAAAATAAGATGAAGCCAAAAATTCTAATTATAGGAAAATCTGCTTAAACATCTAATGGAAAAGAAAGACTACCAAACATGATAGGAAACACTATAGAGACTTTCAGTACTTTCGTGTGTGTGTGTGTGTGTGTGTAAAATAAATACTGTTTAAGCTAGAGTAAACTTATATGCAAGTATAAAAGCGATGAGAAAATTGTGAACTGGAAATTTGTGGACATGATACTACAAAACAAAGGAAGGGGGTTGTTGGCAAAGATAATGAATTGGGCAAATCCTTTTCATGATCACAGTGGATGCTTCAGATGTGAGGGTTTGGGGGTGTGGAGGGGTGTGCAAAGGCGGAACAGACTTGAGTGAGCAGAGGGCAGGCTAGGTCTAGGGTCTCCACTTGCAGGTTTGAAGCATTACTAAGCACATGACAGCAAAAATTACAGCAATGATGCCTACTTCTCTATATACATAATTATCTTCAGAGGCCTTTTCGATTTATTAATTAATGTTAACCTCACAAGAACCTCTCCCAATACCATTATCCTGCTTTTACAGATGAGGGGAAAAGAGCGTTTGGTTGGGTTATAAATCTTTGAGAATCAGAGAGGTAGAAGTGCTCATGGCTGAGGTAGAGTCCAGACTTTCTACATGCTGACTGCCATGCCCATCCTTTCTCTCCAGGTAACAGTGCTGTGTGCACACATATACCTGCAATTCTGTGTGTGTGCCCAGGTCTGGCAGGGGTTAGTGGCTACTGTAGGTCTGTCCTGTATGCCCTATAGGGATTCTGTGTTTGAGAACAAATGACCAATTACAGTTAGCTATGTCTTTCAAAAGCATTCTTTTACCCTCATGATTATCAAATCTTGGTCATTCTGATGTAATATATAATTGAACTTTACTTATTTCATTTGCTAAAACATCTACTTTCAAGCCTGTAAGTAGATTACTGAGGTTGTGGGTTTTTTTTTTTTTTTTTCATTCACTTTTTTTTTTTTTTTTTTTTTTGACATCCCAAAACATAAAATAAAGTTGGTTCTTCCCTGCTTGGTCTTATAGAGCATAAACCTCTTTGATGGCAGAAGTATGGGCCAGAAGGACTTCTGAGGTTCCTTTCATTTTACAGAATTCATTATTGTCTCATCTCCTGTTCCTCCAAAGATCCTTTCATAATAAAGTTCATAGTCAAAGCCTTCACCAGACCCATCCTTTATACAGAATCCCCTAGATTCTTTACAACAGCAGGACTGCTGGTCCTTGAAGCTGATACTCACAGCGTTTCTGACACTTTTTCTTTCATTGTCAGTTGTGACCTGGCAGGAAAGCAGGGGCTTCTTGCTTGACTGGGATTTTAAACATCTCTTCTGCCATCTGAGTAGTTACCAGGCAGCCCAGAACTTTTGCCTCAGCATTATCTCTGGTTGAATGTAAAACATAGTCAGGTAATTGCTTTTGTTTTAAGGTTTTTATCTTGGAATAGAAAACATTGGGAAATAAGATTGTGTGGGAAACTATGGCCGTTATTATGGCACACTTTCAGTGAAACTGGACTGTGTGCAGTTGTCACTTTTGCTGAGAGTGTCTGTATAATGTGTGGGAGACTCGCTGTTGGCCTCACCTTAACTTGCATGGAACCAAGCCCCTGTTTGGAGCTTGCTGGCTGGACTGCTCCTAACCTTAGTCTCCAGTGAAAAAACACAACAAAGACAGGTTTTATGTTCTGTGTGAGAGTTGATTTAGATTATGCTAAGGTATTTTTATATAGATATACTAGTCATAGGAAACAAATTCAGATCAATGAAAATATGAAAATGGTTTATTGGTTTCCTGTCACAAGATACATTACAGGGAAGTGTTTCAGCATATGGAATAAACCCATGAAGGCACTTTTTTTTTTTTTTTTTGTGGGACCCTTGCAGGCAGCCAGGGAAAGAACCAGGGCTGCAGAGGCTGCGGGCAGCCTTGCAGCCCAGTGCTCAACCACTGCGCCAACAGGGGAGGCCCCAGGGAGGCACTTTGATAGCACTTTGATTAGCGGTATGCTTTGATAGCTGGTGATTTTCCTAGTTTGCTCTGAAAATTTTTAAGTTTGTTTAACTTAATGTCACTTGTTATCCAACAGATTCAGATTTACAGTCTTTACGTTATACTACTTGAAAATAAAATCTTAGGCAGTGGGAATTATAAACCTAAGTTCTGTGTCAACCAATAATTTGATGTACTAATATTTAATATGTGCAATATTTGGAATTATTAACACTTCTGACTTCTATGTGCTGATGAAATTTCATATATACCAATGCATCACTCTGTAAAATCGGTATTATTATCATTGATTGCCATTTTACCCATAGAGAAAATGAAGTATAAAGACAGTAGGCATCTTGCTTTAGACCACACAGATAAGTAACATGGCTGGAATTCCAGTTCAGGCATTCTGAACTGTTACCTAACAGGTGTTCTGTTAACCCAGTACAACAGAGTGTGCAGTGCCTTTGGAATCACTAGAGAAAATCACAGTCCAAATAACTTTATTGTTAATAATAGGACACATTATATATTTGACACATTGTATACATTGAATTAAATAAAATAAATTAAATAGTGAATTAAATAAAATAATAAAATAAATATTTAATTTTGGGCCTCCCCAGTGGTGCAGCTGTTGAGCCCTGGGTTGCGAAGCTGCCCGCAGCCTCTGCGGCGCTGGTTCAATCCCCGGCCCCTGGGCGAGGGTCCCACATGGCTCACAGACCTCTCCTGCCACCCGCTGCTCCTTTTAGAAGTGTATTTCTTCCGTCTGTCTGTTGTGCTCCCTGCTCTGGTTCTGGTGAATTCTCTCACTCTCCTGCACTTCCTACTGTACCCAGTGCTTGTATAAATAAATAAATAAATCTTAAAAACAAACAAATAAATAAATAAAACCAATGTTTTGAAAAATAAATAAATATTTTTATTAAAATTTTTAATAAATAAAATAAAAATCATATTGGCTAGCCTGTTTAATGAACAGAAATCCCTATTTCTCTGTCAAGGTGAATAAAAGATGACATTAGGTTGCTCAGTTATCTTTCAAATTGGGCCACTGGACATTTTTCCACTTTAGGAAGATTGTTATTATTATTCCTGTCACATAATAACTGATTATAAAAAAGTTTTTTGTATTCCTTTGGCATTGACAGCAATAAACAAATAGGTTTATTTCATTTAATGTGCTATGGATTAAATGCTTTTATTCCCTCAAAATTCTTATGTGAAATTTAATCCCCAATGTGATAGTATTTGGAGGAAAGTTCTTTGGGGGGTGATCAGGTCATGTGGCTGAGGTCCTCACGGCTAGAGTTAGTTCCATTCTGAAATAAGCTCCAAAGAGGTCTCTTGCCACTGATTCCATATGAGGACACAGCTGTTTATGAACAAGGAAGCAGGCGCAAGAATTAGTTCTAATGTGTTGATTACAATATGCTTGTATTTTCATGTATCATTTAAGTATGTGATTTTAAAGTGAGCTGACTGTAGAATTTGGAATTTCCAAATTGAAAACAAATCTTATCTGAAATACATATATTTTTTCCATTGCTGCCTTTTTCTAAGTGGTAGAAACTATGGGCAAAACATTATATATTGAAGCTCATTTAGTCATGTAGACGCTTTCAGCATCTGGATTCAAGAGAGGGAGGGAACAAAAGTGGGGGACGGAAAAAAAGCATAGCTTGCTTAACATGGAAAAGAAATATTTTGTTCAGATTCCTGAGTTGCCTGCAGTTAGGCTTTTGTTGGAGGAGGTATAGACTAGGAGCATGAGCCAATGATGTGGGGCAGTGACTCCTAAAAGGCAGAGACTGATATGTTTATAATGCCTGTTATATAAAGGACAGAGCATTATCTTAATTGATTCCCTTTTCCAACAAATACACTTATTGAGTTGTGTTTGTGTGTTTATAAGAAAGAATATATTTACTTGCTAGATAGTGATAGTTACTTAAAATTGAGATTTATGGTCAAGAAACTCATTTTATGGGTGTTCTTGTTCTTCCCTTTGGGGGATGCAGCTATTCCATGAAGTGTTTTTACACTCATTACTTGGGAATATTTCATCCTTCTCTTATCTTCTCTGCTCTGGTGATGTGTTTTTCATGTCTCCATTTTTCTGTTCATGTTCTTCGAAGTTTTAATGAGGACATTTGGAGCAGAAAAAGGTTAGTGGTTAAGAAGTTGAGAATATGAGTAGGGGAGGTTGAAGCTGGAGTTGTTAAGGAAAGTTTCTGATTGTACAGTGACACAAAAAAGAGGTAAAAGAGGAATAAACAGAAAAGACAAAAAAAGGAAATAGAAATAAACTCAATGGAAAATGTCTCAAGTGTGGGGCTTTCAATTAGCTGTGACTTCTTAGGGACATGAACCTCCCCAATATGATTTGGCTGTGGATATTCTCTGTACAACTATAGTATGATTAAAAACTGAACTCCAGCTTTACTTTCTGTAAATCTTTGAATTTGATAACAGTGGTTTTGTTCTGGTTATATCATTAGTGGTAATTTTTCCTGCCTTTGTGTTCCTTACTTCTTTTTGTAGCCTAAAGTTTCTGGGCCACTAGAATACATAGCATATTGGTGGAAACAGCTAAAAGAAAGACTCAGTAGTGGAGGAAGTATATTGTATGTGTGTCACAGACTGAGGGCCCACTGCCCTCCCTCTGTCCACCCTGCCAGGTGGGACAGTGGTTGAGCCACACACTTTCCCAAGGAAGGAGAATGGAGTGTGTAGGGGCCTGCTTCTTCCAGGACACGGTGGCAGTTTGGAATCTCCCAAGTCCTGGTCCATTGCTCAGTGCACTGAGCCATATAAGTACATCACTTCATTCAGGCTCTTTTATGAGGTTCTTTGCCACTCCCCAGCACATTTTTTATAATGGCCAATGGGATGTTTGTTGTGATTAAAGCCCCCCAGACATCAGTACTCTGTAACAAGAAACGTCTACAAGAAGCCAGTTCTGCAACTTCTCACATTCTTTTCTGCCAAATGTCATAAAGAAACTACTGGTTTCTGAAATTAAATAGCTTTGTTTCTTCATGGCTGGAGCTCAAATCGTTGAAGAGGGTGTGTAAAGAGGGATAATCTCTCAAAGTGATCCCTCATGGGTGACTTCAGCCTTCAGAAGAGAAAAGATAGCTGGGGATTGACTCTGATAGCAACTGCTGTGAGCAGAGTCACTGTCCTAGTTTTGGTCCTGATACGGCCCAACCTCAGACAGGCTGTGTGCAAGCAGACTGGCTGCCAGGCTTATACTGCTATCTGCTCTATTTCTGAAGCAGACTCCGGGCACATGCAGAATTGCCCAGCTGATCATTTTCCCAGTCTCCTGCCACTCCAGTGGGTCCCCTTTCTTTTGCATCAAAGTGATATGGCTACTTACCTGGTGGAAAAAAAGCATACAACTTTGTGTGTGGGCAAGTTCCAGTCAATCACCAAGTCAGAACCTGCACTTTGCATCCATAACAGCACTAATATACTCTGAGTGTATGGTGAAGTGTAAAATTATATGATGAATGTTGCTTTATTTTTTTTTTTTGTAATTTATAAAAATGTACCATTCAAAGTCATCTTCAAGGCTTACCACATTGGAATTCTGGACATGTATTAATAAGCACTCTTCTTTATTAAATCTGCCTATATAAATTGAACTCACTAACTACTCCTATAAGTCAATGTCTCTTTCCCCTGTACCAGATCTCCATGTATCTTCTGCATTTTGGCTTAACATGAAAGGATACTAGTGCTTCACTCTTGTTTAGAACACAGAAGGTAAATGTATGAAAGAGTTTAGTTTATGGTATGGAAAAAAGCAGAAAACAACAGAGAGATAATGCTACTTGTTCTTCAAGGTTTCTCTCAGACATTTCTCTCCCCATGAAGTCTTCTCCAAGCCCATGATTCAAAATCACTTTCACTCCTTGCTCTTCAAGCATTTTGTTTCAACACCCATCCACATCAGTGAGTTCTCTGTTAGACCTGAAGTGACTGTGTCCTGGCTTGTCCCTGTATGGTAGGCTCTGGTGAGTCCTAATAATAGTAGCTGACACTTACTGAGCATGTTATAGTGAAAGTTTAACACACAGGATCTCACTTAGTCTTCACCTAATAGGCCCTAGGAGACAGTGCACTGTTGCATTTGTAGATAAAATGAAGGCATGGTCAACAGTTTGACCAGGTCATATTGGTAACACGTGTTGGGACTGTTTGACAAACGAGGACCCATGTTGGTAGGTGCATAGCTTTTGCCCTGTGGCTGCTGTTTGACCAATGAATGTCCAAAGGAGTCGAGTTCTCAGCATTTAGCTGACCCATTTCACTTTTTGCCCTGAGCTGTCATGTTAATCTTTCAGCAAGCTTTGAAGGTGCCATTTCTCTGGTTACCCCTGTCTGCCAACCAAAATCTCTCCTTTTGCACTTAGTTCCAGCCAGACTTTCCTTTTCTCTGTCCACTGAAGGTGCCCAGCTGATTTCTGTCTTATAGGCAATGTGTACATGCTAAATTCCACCTAGAATCTTCTATCCACCTGGCTCCTTTCTCAACTCTTGGCTGAAACTGCTCTGAAAATCCCCCAACAAAAGCCCTCAGTTATATGTCTTGATATACAATTATATATCATATAGCTTATGATACCAAATGTCTTTCATTTATAAAAAGTTATAGCGGTTAGAATTACGCACTTTTTCAGGGCCTGTAGCTGCTTTGCCCATCACTGTATCCTCACCACTTATCACAGTACAACATATTAGTTAGAAATACTACTTATATCTTATTGTTGTGAAGATGTCTCCCTCCTGTTTCTCCTTGCTGCATGAACCATATTCCCAATTCCTCTGGCAACCATTTGTTTTTGTGACATTTCAAAATAAATATCTAAAGCAGAGGTCTTCGGCCAAGATGCATACTAAAGTATAGAGCCTTTAAAAATTCTGATATCTATGGGCCTCCCCGGTGGTGCAGCGGTTGAGCGCTGGGTTGCGAAGCTGCCCGCGGCCTCGCGGCGCCGGTTCGATCCCCAGCTGCTCCCCGGCCACCGGAGGAGGATCCCACATGGTGCGCAGACCTCCTGCCACCCGCTGCTCCCCTCAGCAGTGTACTTCAGTCCTTCTGCCTGCTCTGTTCCCGGCTATGGCTCTGGTGAATTCTCTCACCCTCCCGCGCTTCTGACTGTACCCAGTGCATGTATAAACAAAACAAACAAACGAATATAATAAATAAATAAATAAAACATGCCTCTATAAAAAAAATTCTGATATCTGATAGTCTGATAGTCCCATTCTTGATCAATTAAAATGAATCCGTTTGGGTTAGATCTCAGATATCAGCATTATTTTCATTCTCAAGCGGGTCCTGAAGTACATCAAGGTCTGAGAATTGCTGATCTGAATGGTGATTGTACACATCGTTGGGCCTGTGTATAGAAATGCTCTTAGCTGAACAGGTGTGTGAGTTTCATAAATGTAGCCCAGTCGTGTGCAGCAGATGGTGAACCTGTGGGACTGAAGAAACACTTGGAAATTTCGTAGGAAACTGAAATCTTTTCAGATGGCAGTTTCTGCTTTTTTGTGTGTTTTTCATGAAAACTTTTTGGCCCCTGCATCATTTGATTTGACTCTTCTTTTGCCCTGGGCAGATTTTATAAGCAGTTTCAGTGAATTTGGTTGGAGAACTTTATATGGCTATCCTTTTGTGAGTTTCAGATATCATAACTTTTCAAAGTTGCAAGCCAACCTTTCCAGTTGTACTCACTTTTTCAATAGACTAAAAATGTTTTTCAAGAGAAAAACACAAATAGTAGAGAATGAATATTCACATTTGACACATTCTGCAGTTCATATTTAGCTACCTACTCAACCTTTGCCTGTCCTCCTTTATTTACCTGTGGAAAAATATGACCTGCAATATATTATTATTATTATTATTATTATTATTTTAGAAATAAAGATTTTAAAGTCTTCCAGTAATGACAAAAAGCCTGCTAAAAGCTATGCTTTTTCATATAATAAATCATAAATGTGTAAAGTGAATTTCCCTGGAAGTGTTCATTTTAAAACTTTAGTGGGGGTTCTATTTGAGGGACTAATGCATCAGTACCCTGTTAGTGGAAATCACAATTAAAGATTTTAACCAGGAGAATTTGGCCTGGACTGGTTTCCTTAAGTGGCTGAGTGAATGACTGAGTGATTTTTAGTGAAGGGAAAAGCAATGGTTTTTGCCTGTAGATTTTAATTTACACGTACAAAATGTACTCCTACATTAGATATGTCATTGTCTCATGATTTCTCCACTCCTGGAAAGAAGTTGATTTCTGCTTCACACTGATTATTTCCTTAAAATAATAGTGAACCCATAGCTTTCAGTGAAAATACTGGGAAGAGAGTGGGGATAGTTCTTTGTTTGCTATGAGTTTTCTGCAGAGCTCAATGGGGGGAAATAATTTTCTGCAACTATTGATTTTAGGCCTTTTCTTAACACTAATGTTCTGAAAAGGGTCTAATTTACTAGGATATAATCCACAAAATTTGATTTAAAAATTCTCCATTTCACGTAGAAGTTGACAAGGAACAGAAATTAATTCATGGACATAACTGAAGACAGAAACAAACCCCATAAAAAATCAGGAGTAGATTTAGGATTTCTGTAATACTGCTGTTCTGAAAAGTGCTTCTATGCCTGCAGAGACTGGAATTCAACGTATGTGTTTGTACATCTTTGCATTCTCCTTTAAGGAGATGATCTTTGTATTAATGTAGATGCCATTTTGCGTGTCCTCAGTGAATATTACTTGAATCTGAAGATGCACAGAACTAGTGACTGTATATCCTGAGTTGTCCTGGAGGGTTTTAATTTATATACATCTGTTGTCTGATTATTTGTAGTACCTTTTTCTAAAACATCCTAGTTAATTGATAATTTATATGGTTGCTTTCCTAAGAAGCAAATAGCCCTATCTCTTGGGGCTGGATGAACAGAGATACTAGTGATTGGGCAAATTCTGAAATTTGGAAATGATCCTTGATTTGGACTAAAATGTCATCCTCATGTTCGAGGCTGTCCATAGATTGCCAATTACTGAGAAATGATAAATGTGTCTATCTGTAACCAGCGAGTCTTCACATGGCTGGGTCAGGACCAGAGGTATTTAACAGCTCTATTAATGACTTGGAAGAGAACTGTGATAAGCAGCTTGTTAATGACACCTGCAGGTGACAGTAAATTTGTAGGTGTTAGAAAAAACTACTGAAACATGGAAAAAATAAGATCCAAACTTAGGATCTAGAACATAAAACTTAGTTTAGGGTGACGTTTTGATATAAATCAAATCTATGTAACGTCAGTGGTTCTGAAGACAAAGCTGAGCTAGGGAACCGGGATGATGCATCATGGAAAAACCTTTGGTCTCTCAATTAGGGCAAGGAGAGTGACAAGGCAAAAGGTTAGCATGAAAAGATTTGGGTGCAAATTCCAGTCCATTTGTGGATTAGCATGTTTTGAGCAAGTCTGAAATTCTCAGTTCTATTTTGTAAATAGTAAATTAGTAAGGTGTCTCAAAATGCTTGATGAAAGCATGCAACTCAATACAGGTTGGTTAAATCAGATTTTAAGAGCATTGTCATAACACTAGAAATTTTTCTACTCTTTCAAGAGTCCACGAGTCTTTAGTAAATATATAGATGGCTTCAAGGGATCTGTGAACCCCCTGACATTAATTTGATGTGCACCTGTGAGCATGCCTGGTTCTTTTCTGGGGCAAATGACTGTAACTTTCCTCATACATTGGGTGGTGCTGACAGCACATCACCAAACTCTGCATCCAACTATGAGCTCCTGATAAAATTCCTATTTAACACTCTTGCCCCAGTCTGACCTTTCTATACCTTCAACAAGCCAAAATGGCTCTCAGAGGAGGACCTGGGCAATTGCTGTTACCTCTGTCATCTCCCAGTTATTTCCATGACTATAAAATTTCACCTACTTGGGGAGGTCAGAAGCATTACCCTAACATCAGGCATTCTCAAGCACCATACAGTTTTGTTATCTACACAATACATCTGTGTTATGGAAAAATCTTGTTATTATTATTTCTGTTCACTTGTATACTGCCACTGATTAAACTACAAGTTTTTTTGAGAATAATGCCCTTGGCTTTCTTTCACTGCTATATGTCTGATACCTAAAGCTTCTCCTGGTCCATAATAGGTGCTTAGTGGTTATTTGTAGCAGGGATGGAGAAAGGAAGAAAGAAGGGGAACAAATAATAAGGAAAGAAGGAATGGAGGGAGTGTGAGAGGAAAAGAAGGTAATTTACTTTATATATAACCTGTCACCTGGTATCTGTTTAATGATTTGATGAATGAAAGCCTGAAAGGATGTGTGAATCCTTCCTTACTTGAGTGTGGCTCATTGAAGTTAACGTTAAAGATGTAGAGGGAAGGATGATGATTGATAATGGAAAAATTCACCCTTCTCTTCTTTTCCACAATAGAATGTTTTTTTTTTTTTTCTCTAGTTTGCATTTTTTTTTTTTTACATTATCTAGTCCTTAAGTAGCGCTGGGTGATGCTTTTGGTTCTAAAGGGAGATAGTCATATTTCCTCCTGTCTCATAAGAATGGACTGAGAGCATTGATCAATTTCTTGGATAAGCACTGGAACTTTGGTTCAACTGCTGACAAGATGAACTCTTGGCATATTAAATTCTGCCTAGACCTCGTTTTGAGAAGACACTCCACTAAAAGCATTTTGTACCTATTTCCATTCAGCAGGACTAGAAGTGTCCAGAAGTAAAACCTAAATGGACAGGCATTTTTTTTTTTATCACTGGAGTTTCTATTTAACTGTTCTATAATCAAAATAAATCCTTCAGAACCAGAAAGCTGTGCCTTAGATAGTCTTCCTCACAGGTTTTACCCTCTTCTGATTGTGGAAAAGTAATTTTCCTTATGGTTGAAGCTTAGACTCTTGTTCTTACTTGATTGATTTGTATTTCACATCTGAATTTCTCTGTCAGGTGTTTAAAAGTGCCCATTTTCTCTGAAAGCCTGTCAGTCCAGTCTAGAATGTTGCAGAATAAAAGAAAATTTCTGACCCTTAGGCATAAGCATCATTTATGGAGCCAAATCTAACATCAGGATTCAGACAGATTAACTAGCAGATACATTTGTTTTAGCTCAATCACTTGCTTCCTCAGGCTATTTTGTTTTTAAGTGAAGATTTCTGGTTGATTAGACCTCTACCCACAGGATCATGAGTTAGTGGGCCAGATTCTTTGGGACTCTTGGGATATGCATGCGGACTTGTGAAACAGCAAACCCAATTTTATATACTAATATCCCTTATTGCATTGGCTGGAAGCCAAGATTCTAAGGCATATTGCATTTGTGTACTGATTTTCCCTCTTTACACAAGACATTAACCAGAGCTGGAATTTTAGCAGCATCATGTATGTGCCAAAACTACTGGAACTTTTTTCCCCTAAAAAATCTCAATTCATTTCTATACTCTTGTAACTTTTACTGCATAATTAACAATAATGTTTGACTCTGTCATCCTCTCGACAGCATCTAACTTGGAGCATCTGGTGTTATTTAGCCAAGAGCCTAGTTCTGTTCTCCTAGTACAAAAGGGTTCTGATTAATTAATCATTGCCCCAACCTGAATAATACATTAAAGATAAAACTTCAATGCTTAGTGAAAAACAAAGGGGAAAGTTTTATGATGTCATCAAAGATGGAGTTTCCTATTAGTAGAAATGTAAAAATCAGTAAGTGTTAGTACATTTTCTGCACAGGTTCAAAGCCAGTAGTGTCTTCTTAAATGACTCTACTTTGGGGCTTAACCCTTAACCAGCAGCTCAGCTTGCCCTATTTCCATCTCAACCACCCTGTCTTCAATGCCTTTGCTTTCAGTATCTTTGTCTCATGCCTTCTGCATCATGGTGTCAATTGGTTTCCATGTCAAGAAGGACACCAGGACAGGAGAGTTCACTGAGTCTAGATTGTAGGCTCTGTATGAACTTTATCTGTTTAATCTCTATTGTAACCCTGCACCCAACAGATTCCCTGATACCAGTAGATACTCCATAGTTATTTGTCCAGCTCATGAATAGGGAATCCCTTTGTGGGTCATAGGTCATAGGTTCTTTGCTAGTGGCCTCCTAAGATCCCAAGCCATCAGTGTCGTCTTCTTACCAAAGGCTAAAATTTGCAGTAGCTAATAGTCCCCTCTGGTTTTGTCTGTATAAATGGGTTCTTGTGCCCCATGGGTATCATATACTAGACTTCTAAAATTCCTATAATGTATCCTCTGCAAAGTGTTAAATGAAATATCTGTTTAGTGTTTGTGTTGTTGCTTTTTCTTTCTTTTTTAGAGATCTTAATATAGATTTTCAAAAACAAAGTTTGTTATTGCCACTATTTTTTTTATGTATGTAGTTTTGTCAAAATACCTTCTATGATTCATCTTCATAAATGTCCAAGGCTCTCTTAGCTAGTTGTGGCTATTCCGTGCCTTTTCTTTTAGACCTAATCTCTTTCTACCTCCTCCAGGAAATTCTCTCACAGTCTGAAGATATTTGAAAAGGTTTACCTAAGTAAACTTCCATTGAGGATATAGCTCAATTCTGTAGGTCATGAGACATTTTCATCTTCACATTCCCCATAACATATTTACTTACATGTACCTATAAATTACACACTTTTTCAAAAGTATTTACTTTGCAAATATCACATCCCCGACACTTAGATGGAGCAGGGAGCTTTCAGGGAGTTTACACCCTAATTGGAAGGCAAACTAACAAATACATGTAGGATACACTATTTCAAATGTCATTAAATGCTATGAAGAAAAGTTAGGCAGAGCAAATGGAAAGACAGTGACACGCTAAGATTATCTGTGTTGCTACTAAGTAACATACTGAGCATTTCTGGGCACTAGTTCCATGTAGTGCTATGTGCTAAGAGTCCATGCCTGTGAGACACTTTTGATCTAATGATGGAGGTAGTGGGGCGTAATAGTAGCAAAGGCATCATGTTGAAAATACTGAGTCAATAAGAAAGGTGCAGAACACATTGAAAGAGCTTTGAAAAAGGGAAAAGGCCCATCTGGGCAGCAGGACCATAAAAGATCTCCAAAAAACGGGTATGGGAGATGGAAACAGAGGAAGGTGGGGTCCCATTCACGGGGAACAGCCCAAACAAGGACATGACCCTGGGAAAATATTGGCAATCTGCCACAGTGACAAATGGTCCATTTGGCTAGAGTGCCATGAAAGAGTCTGATTTCATTGAGTGAACAGTGTAAAGTCCTCTTGTAGCCAAGTTTTAAGGGCTTTGAATGCCAAAGTGAGAAATTTGAATATAAGAATGGCTTTAAAAGATATGTTTAAAACATTTTCTTGAATATCAGAAAATACATTTCATTATGTAAAACACAGTTTGTAATAATAAAGTTTCAGGCAGAAAGATGAGTTAATCAGTGCAATAGAAACAAAATAATAACCTATCAGTGGTGTATAGACAACCTGAGAGCGGAAAAGAACGCAAAATATCACGTAAGTTTATTGACATCACCTATAGTAGTTTTCTTATGTTTTTAATTACTTGTTTTGCTGACATCTGTGGTCTATCTAAAATAAAATTAAATGCCAGATGGTTCTTTTCCAAAACCTTATGAAATTTAAATTTGTAATCCCCATCATTTTTAGGAACTGTTTTGAGAGATACTAAGCCTTCTTTGCTTTAAGTTCTTGCATCTTCTACTTTAAATGGTCTTGGGTGTTATAGGTCCTCAGGGGTGAGTGAACCTAATTAAAGACCGCATTTTCTGGAAGGTTTGTAAAATCTGTAAATTAATACAGGAATTTAGAAAGTCAAATCATCTCTTCTTTGAAATCAAAGCCTTCCGCTTTTCAGATTCCTTGCTTCCTGTTGGGGAATAATAAATGCTTCCTTTCACATTCTCTGATAGACACAACACACATGTCACTGTCCAATGTAAAGGATCTTTAATCATTTTTACATTAAAAAATGTAATGGGCTACATGTTGACTTTTGTGGATACTAGTCACTTTGCCTTTAGAGCCCCTTTCTCTAAAAAGCTGTATTAAAATTATATTTTATGACTGTATTGGTATCTATACAAATATGTAAATGTTATTAAACATTTTCTTTGAGCTAAAATTTAGTTTTTTTTCTTCTGATGTTAAAGTAAGGTCAAACAGTGTCCTGGTTCCCTAAAACTAAATGTGAGCCTCAGGAACTGTGCATGTATACCGTGCCCACAGAGTAGCTTGGTCCTTTCTTCTTCCTTTCTATGGAGCACTGATAATAAGCTGAATTGAAAACCAGCGTGCAGGATGCAGTCCAAAGTTGTTCATGCTCCATAAGACTCCACAAATGTGGATTTCAATTCAGATATTGCATAGGTTGAAAATACCTCCCATTTATATGTAGGGACATGGGAAAAGGTCAGATAGCAGCAGTTCCAATCTCCGATTTACAACACATTTAGCAGCAATATAGGTCTTAGAGAACTTACATAACCAGGGTCAGTTAACTAAGACCCTTTTAATGTAATTTCATTTTACTAGGCCTCATTTAATGGAATTAAGTGTTTTGAGTCAGACCCTAAGTGTTTGAGACATATAAATCTCAATCACACTTTAGCTTGTAGCCACTATCGTAATAACCTAAGTGGCTTATTTCCCTTTAGTAGTTCTTCAATGTAGGATAAAGCCTAGTTCTTCTTTCTGGGATTAAATGTCCTTTATATTATGGTCTAGCATCTCTCAAAGTCATGGTCAGGCCAGATCTTGTTCTCTGACTATGCTGATATATCTGAAATCATTCTAAATAATTGTTCTTTGATTTGGATCTAAAATTCCCTACTATTCAGAGACCTGTCAGTTTCATAAGCATTCCTAAAGTTTCATACCAAATCTGTCTTACTGATTCCTTGGTATGAAGCAAGAAGTGGACCCCTTCTTTGTGTACCCTGCACATATATCTGATGTGGCGCCAATGCCACATTAGAAATCTAGGATCTTTGGGATTATGTAAGTTGGGAAATGTAGTTCAAATATTTTAACCAATAAATTTTATTTTGGGACAGTTGCAGAGTCTCCAACATGGAGTTCTTGCCCACCACAGCTGTGTCAGTGTTTAATAGTCATCACTTCTTCACTGGTAAAATGGAAGTCTGAGCTAAATTAGGGTTTTCCTATATGCAGCTCAAAGCTAATTCTACCTTCCCATGCCAAAGCAAATATTGCTGATCTGTCATAACACACTCATGCTGTCCTCATCTGGCCTCAAAAAATATTCAATACCAACACTTTTGAGTTATCGTAAGAGTGAAAACTTATGTGCCAACCTGGATTTAGATGATCTCTAAGGTTCTTCATAAATCTAGAGTTTGTGAGTCTCCCTGAGACCTTTGTTTTAGAATTTGGTAAATTTGAGGTCCCTTCTTGCCAGGCTAGAGCTATTTATTGTTATTATCCTTGCTTACTTTTGTTGAAGTAAGTACTATAAAAGTCCTTAGTACTATATAATTTTTCCCCAGACAATGCCAGAAATGATTACAGCAGACTCAAAGACAGAGTGAAATCTGTAGGTACAAGTTCAAAAACACAACAGGAGATCTGTGACTGTCTGGTTTGTCAGCACCTTGTATTTAGTGTGGTTGTTTCACAATAATTACAGAGAATATGCTTGAGTTTGCTATACTTTAGGGTTGATAGCCTGATGAAATTTTGAACAATATCCTCTTCTTGCTTGAGATGGTGCATTTAAAGGTTAATGAATATTTATTATGAACTCAAAATTTGAAACTGGAACAAGGATTTTAATTTTAAAAGCTTTGCATTTTTCCAAAAATGCCATAAGAACTTTTTTGTCTCATCAAAACCTGAAAGGTAGATAGGGAAATAATATTATTCCCAGGTATGATAAAGAAATCGAGGCACAGAAAGGTTAATTGGCTTGTCTAGGGAAACACAGACAGATACGCCAAAAGCCCTGTTTGAAAGGCCATGCCTCAGCCCAGCTGGCGAAGGGTTTGAGGCTGTGATCTCATCCCTCCTCACTTTTCACTGCATAGCTGGATTCACATACTGGACTTTTATATAAAATTCTATTTGAATGTTGGGCTAAAAATATTTAAATCATATTAGTGTAGTGGAAGGAGACATGAGCTGGGAGTTTGAGTGTGTCTCATTTGCAAGGGGAGAACACAGATGGTGCTCAAACTGACTCCACTTGAGGGAATCAGTGCTGCTGGAACCCGATATGTTAAGGGATTGACCCAACTTCAGGCCCCTGGGGTCCAGGGGCTTGGCTCCTTAGAAATCTCCTTCCCTGCTTTCATCTCAGCATTTCTCTCAAGACAGCTAACACTTGGCCAGGACCTTCCAGAAGGTGACAGAGATAGTCAACTGTAGTGAAATGCTTCATCCATAAGAGAAGGTAAAATTCTCTCCCAGTGACACTGACCAGGTCACCCTCATTGCATTAGGACCGTGTATTCTCTGGCGTCAACACCATGCAGGAGCATGTGTGGGAAAATATGTTGTATTTCAGCAAGTCCCCCGCTCCCAAATACAAATTACACTGCGCTGCACATTTATTCCTAAATTGCCTGTTGCCTCCCACACCTTATGGATGTCAATATATGGAGATCTGTTTATTCCTTTCAACTGTTGAGTGGTATTACATTGCACAAATTCAGTATTGATCATTTTAAAATATTACCAATAATGGGAACATATTTGAGTTCTTTTGCTAGAGCAAACAATATAGCATCTCAACAACTTTTTGCATCCCTATGGGCTCTGAATGAGATTATTTCTCTAGGGTAGATACCAGAAAGTAGATCTACTGTTCAAAACTATGAGCCTTCCACATTTGATGAGGGCCTCTTAAGCTCCCAGCATTTCACAGATCTTTTAGTTTTTCTGGTTGTATTAATGTTGGTGCTCCTGCTTATAGTAAGTCCCTATTAACTATTTACTCTCACCTCTAAAACATAAAGAACACTGTAAACCAATGTTACCTCAATTAAAAAAAAAATAGAATACTCACTTTTTGCCAGCTACTGGGCTGAATTCTCAGTTAATCCTCACAACAGCTCAAAGTGTTACCTTATTAGACACATGTTAATATTATCTTTATCATTTTACAGAAGAGTATGATGAAACTTAGAGAGGCCTAGTCACTTGCCTGAATTATAGAAAGGTGTGTGTCTTGTCATGATAAATGGAAGATGAGGGGGCGGAGCAACATGGCGGCGAGGAGACGCTGCGAGTAAGATCTCCCATTAAAAAAAGTTAATAGGGAGGAAAAGCGGCAGGTCCCAGTGAGAACTGGGACACGGAAGATAAACGGGTGACTCCAGCAAACTACCCTAAGAAGAAAGTGGCCATAAAAGAGGACGAGAAGGGAGGGAAGCGCAGAACCCTGCTCCCCTCCCCCGCCCACAGAGGCAGCACTCTCCGACCGGCAGAGACGAGGGAAACAACAAACCAAAACGGCCAACAAGAACAAAGGACGCAGCAAGCGGGACTGTGAGTGGAAAGGAACTATTGCAGCCACCACACCCCGTGAACGGGAGCTGAGGGGAACCCTGCAGAATTCGCTGAGGCGGTGAACGAACGGCTCCGGGCGCCATTAGAGAAGAACAAAGACCCAGGGAGAAGCGCACACAGCCCTGGCTGCCGGTAAGCTTGCGCGGAAAAGGGCGCACTAGGCGCACTTGAAAAGCAAGTGCAGACCAGGATAGCGCTGCCCAGGTCCCCGCGCCTGCGACCTAGGCTTGGGAGATGACCTAGGCTTGCAGGGAGACGCGCGGAGGTCCTCACTGAGGTGAAGGTCCCTCCCTGAGTAAGCAGGAACCAGGCGCCCAGGCACGGGAGCAGTGCAAAAGGCGCCATTCCCGCGCCACTGAACTGGGCTACAGCCCGCGTCCTGGAACTGAGGGCTTTGGAACTGAGACCCGGGGCACGAAATTAGGGATGTGGGTTCCCCACGACGGTGGGGCACAAGGCAGACACAGCACCACAAAGCCGTTGAGGTGTACCCTACCATCCCCGCTCTGCTCCCTGTCCCACGGGGTGGAAAATCAGCTCCCCAAGGGCTCTAGGAGAGATCTCTGGCGCCACCTAGCGACTTGAAGCCAGCACAGGCTCCTGAAGGAGCTAGTGGCCAGCTGGGGAGTTAGCCCACACCCGGCCCCTTCCGAACAAGTAGTCTGAGCCCACAGGGAGAGCGAGCACCCACAGCCAGGGCAGACCAGGCACGCAGAAGAGTGTGCCTGACACCGGACGCGCAGGGAGTGTGTCCCACATCACCATTTTAGAACAGGGACATTTCTTCAGTAAAGACTACCTGCAGAAGGCTTCCTCAGGAGCCAGAGGTGAGCGGGGGAAGTTCGCCCACGCCAGACCCCCTCTGGCCTGCAGTCCAAGCCCAGAGGGGGAGCAGGAACCCACCGCCGGGGCAGACCAGGCGCACAGGGGAGTGTGTCCCCACATCGACATTTTAGGACAGGGACCTTTCTCCAATAAAGACTGCTTGAAACTGACAGATGACTCCTGGAGGAACCAGAGGGGAGCAGAGAAGCTCACCCAAGATGCCGGCCAGTCCCAACAACACAGTGTCCCAACACATACGGCAAATTAGAAAACAGACAGTAGGGAGGAGAAGAACCACACGCAACCTAGCAACTCTCCAGAGAAAAAGCACACCACAAAAAGAAAACCAGCCCCCAGATTGCAACAACAGTAACTTGGAAGAACTTCTGAGCCTTCCAGAAAGAGAATTTAAAATTGCCGTGATTAAAAAACTGACAGAAGTCATAAAGGAAAACAATGATAAGGGAAAAATAATCAACGATCAGAAGAATGAAATTGAGTCCCTAAAGAGGGAAGTAAAAGAAATGCAGGAGATCAAAGAATTAGTGGAAGAACTAAAGAATTCTGGGAAAAGCAATGAAAGCAGAATTGATGAAATGGAAGAACGAATAAGTGCTCTTGAAGACACAGAAATAAAAAGAACCAAAACAGAAAAGGAAAGAGAAGTACGAAGGAAAAAGAATGAAGAAAGACTTCGGGAACTATCTGACTCCATGAGGAAAGGAAATATAAGAGTTATAGGAATACCAGAAGGAGAGCAGAGAGAAGTAGGAACAGAGAAAATATTCAAAGAGATAATTGAAGAGAACTTCCCAAATGTGAAGAAGGAGCTGAAAATTGATATACAAGAAGCAAGAAGAACACCAAACTTCCACGACGAAAGAAAAAATACAGCAAGACACATAATAGTAAAGCTCCCTAGAATCCAGGACAAGGAAAAAATAATGAAGCTGGCAAGAGGGAAGAAACAGATAACATTCAAAGGAAAGCCAATCAGG
Organism: Talpa europaea; assembly: GCF_964194135.1. Lineage (NCBI taxonomy): Eukaryota > Metazoa > Chordata > Mammalia > Eulipotyphla > Talpidae > Talpa > Talpa europaea. The sequence goes on from NC_140077.1 coordinate 15,682,259, forward strand.
CTGACATCAGACTTCTCCGAAGAAACACTACGGGCAAGGAGAGAGTGGAGGGACATAGTCAACAGACTCCAAGAAAACAGATGCCAACCAAGAATACTCTATCCCGCAAAGCTCTCCTTCCTCTTTGAAGAAAGAATATGGACCTTCCCAGACAAACAGAAACTCCGGAATTTCATTGCAACTAAACCCCCACTCCAAAAAATACTACAAGGAGTCCTAAAGCCAGAACCTCAGAGGGACGAATAACAATGAAAGAAGGCCAAAAAAAAAAAAAGTTATTAAAAGAATAAATAAATAAAATCAAAGGAAAGACAAACACAATGGCAAATACAGATGTTAACATATCAATATTAACTCTAAATGTAAATGGACTAAACTCTTCAATAAAAAGACACAGAGTTGCATCCTGGATTAAGAAACAAAACCCAACCTTTTGCTGTCTCCAGGAAACACATTTAACTACAAAAGATAAAAATAGGCTCAAAGTTAAAGGATGGAAAACAATCGTACAAGCAAATGGACCAAAAAAGAAAGCAGGAACAGCTATACTTATATCAGATAAAACAGATTTCAAACTCAAAAAGAAAAAAAGAGACCCCAATGGTCACTACATTATGATCAAGGGGACAATACTTCAAGAAGAAATAACACTCATTAACATATACGCACCAAACGAAGGAGCACCAAAATATATCAGACAACTGTTGTCCTCTCTGAAAACAGACATCAGAGAAAACACATACGTAGTGGGAGACTTCAACACACCACTATCAACAATGGATAGATCAACAAGACAAAAAATAAGTAAAGAAACCAAAGCTCTAAATAAGGACCTAGAGCAATTGGGCTTAACAGACATCTATAGAACACTAAACCCCAAAAAAACGGAGTACACATTTTTCTCATGCGCACACGGATCATTCTCCAGGATCGATCACATACTGGGGCACAAGACAAACATCAACAGATACACCAAGATTGAAATCATATCAACCATCTTTTCTGACCATGAAGGCATCAAACTAGAAATAAACCATAAAAAGAAGGCAAGGAACTTTCCTACCTCATGGAGATTAAAAACCACACTACTGGAAGACCACTGGACTAATGAGGAGATCAAAGAAGAAATTAAAAAATTTTTTGAATTGAACGACAAGGAAGACACCAATATCCTAAATGTATGGAATGCAGCAAAAGCAGTAATAAGAGGAAAATATATAGCAATAGAAGCTCACATCAAGAAACAAGAAAGAACTCAAAGAAACAACCTAATCTCGAAGCTCAAAGATCTAGAAAAAGAACAACAAAAAAACCCCAAAACCAGTAGAAGAAAAGAAATAATAAAAACCAAAGCAGAAATAAATGAAATTGAAACTAAAAAAAAACAATCCAAAAGATCAATGAAACCAAGAGCTGGTTCTTTGAAAAAATCAATAAAATAGACAAACCCCTAGCCAGGCTCACAAAGGAAAAAAGGGAGAAAGCACAAATAAACAGGATCATCAATGAAAGAGGAGAAATCACAACGGACACAGCAGAAATCAAAAGAATAATCAGTAACTACTATGAACAGTTATATGGAAACAAGTTTAACAATCTAGAGGAGATGGACAAATTCCTACAACTCTACAATCACCCAAAGCTAGATAAAGAAGAAATAGAACACCTAAACAGACCAATTACAATTAGCGAAATTGAAATGGTAATCAAAAACCTCCCCAAAAACAAAAGCCCAGGACCTGATGGATTTACAAATGAATTCTACCAAACATTCAGAGACGAATTAGTGCCTATCCTTCACAAACTCTTCCAAAAAATTGAGAAGGAAGGGACAATACCAAACACGTTCTATGAAGCCAACATTACACTAATACCAAAACCGAACAAGGACAACACAAAAAAGGAAAACTACAGGCCAATCTCCCTAATGAACACTGATGCAAAAATCCTCAATAAAATTTTAGCTATCAGAATCCAACAATGTATCCATAAGATAATTCACCACGACCAAGTAGGATTCATTCCAGGGGCACAAGGATGGTTTAACATCCGAAAATCAATCAACGTTATCCAACACATCAACAAAAAGAAATATAAAAACCATATGATAATATCAATAGATGCTGAGAAAGCTTTCGACAAAGTGCAACACCCATTCATGATAAAAGCCCTTGAAATTCTTGGGATACAAGGAACATACCTCAACATCATAAAGGCCATCTATGACAAGCCAACAGCCAGTATCATTCTCAATGGTGAAAAGCTGAAAGCAATTCCGTTAAGATCTGGAACAAGACAAGGATGTCCACTCTCACCACTGCTTTTCAATATAATACTGGAAGTCCTAGCCAGGGCAATAAGACAAGAGAAAGACATCCAAGGAATCCAAATAGGAAAAGAAGAAGTCAAACTATCACTATTTGCAGACGATATTATATTATACATAGAGAACCCCAAAAACTCCACAGAAAAGCTAATTCAACTCATCAATCAGTTCAGTAAAGTGGCAGGATACAAAATCAACACGCAAAAGTCAGTAGCCTTCCTATACACAAACAATAAATCTGAAGAAGAAGAAATCAAAAAAAAATCCCTTTTGTTATTGAAACAAAAAAAATCAAATATTTGGGAATAAATCTAACAAAAGAGGTAAAGGACCTATACAAAGAAAACTATAAAACACTGTTAAAAGAAATAGAAGAAGACACAAAGAAATGGAGAGACATCCCCTGCTCGTGGATTGGAAGAATAAACATTATTAAAATGGCCATGCTTCCAAAAGCAATATACAGATTCAATGCTAATCCAATCAAAATTTCAATGTCATTCTTCAAAGAAATAGAACAATTATTGATGAAATTCATATGGAATCACAAAAAAACCCGAATAGCAAAAGCTCTCCTGAAAAAAAAAGAAGGGAATGGAGGCATTACACTCCCAGACTTCAAACTATACTACAAAGCCATAATCATCAAAACTGCATGGTATTGGAACAAGAACAGACATACAGACCAATGGAATCGAATAGAAAATCCAGAAATAAACCCACAGGTTTATGGTCAACTAATCTTTGACAAAGGAGCAAAGACTATGCATTGGAGCAAAGAAAGTTTGTTCAATAAATGGTGCTGGGAAAACTGGGTCGCTACATGCAAAAGAATGAAGCTTGACCACTACCTCACACCATACACAAAAATCAACTCAAAATGGATTAAAGAAATAGACATAAGACCTGAAACCATAAAATATATAGAAGGAAATATAGGCGAAACACTACGTGATTTGCACATCAAAGACATCTTTACAGACACATCACCCAAAGCAGTGATAGTGAAGGCAAAGATAAACAGCTGGGACTACATCAAATTAAAGAGCTTCTGCACAGCAAAAGAGACAATAACAAAAACAAAGAGAAACCCCACCAACTGGGAGAACATTTTTGCACCCAACACTAATGATAAAGGACTGATCACAAAAATCTGCAAAGAGCTGATGAGACTCAACAACAACAAAGAAAAGAATCCAGTCAAAAAATGGGCAGAAGAGCTAAAAAGAAACTTCTCTGAAGAGGAAATGCAAATGGCCAACAGGCATATGAAAAAATGTTCAACATCACTTGTAATCAGGGAAATGCAAATCAAAACTACCATGAGATACCATCTTACACCAGTGAGAATGGCACATATTAAAAAAAATAGCAACAACAAATGCTGGCGAGGGTGTGGAGAAAAAGGAACTCTTCTGCACTGTTGGTGGGAGTGCAAACTGGTCCAACCACTGTGGAAAGCTGTGTGGAGATTTCTGGACCTACTAAACATAGAGCTTCCATATGATCCAGCAATTCCACTCCTAGGTATTTACCCAAAGGACACAGAAACATCAATTCCAAAGAACACCTGCACCCGTATGTTTATAGCAGCACTGTTTACAATAGCTAAGCTTTGGAAACAACCGAAATGCCCAAAAATAGATGACTGGATCAAGAAGATGTGGTACATATACACCATGGAATATTACTCAGCATTCAAAAAAGATAAACACATGCAATTTGCAGCAACATGGATGGCACTGGAAGGGATCATGCTCAGCGAAATAAGCCAAAAAGAAAAAGAAAAATACCGGATGGTCTCACTCATAGCAGGGATCTAGAAAACTTAAATAAGGGACCAGGAAAATGAATAACTATAAGAAAGTGAAAATCAAAATCAACAAAAAACTATGAACCAGAGACACTTTTAGGGGGGCGGGGGCGGGAGGGGAGGGATTGGGGTCAGAATGGGGGGGCTGCAATTGTATGGGGAATATAACAATAAAATTTATTATAAAAAAAATAAAACAAAATGGGAATAAAAAAAATAAAAAAAAAATAATGACAAAAAAAAATGGAAGATGAACTTTTTATTCTAAAGTTAGGAAGTATGTTACTTGGACCATCCCAGCTACTCAGCCAAGAATTTTTTTCCCTGAGTCTTAGGCCAAATATGTTAAGGGGCAAATTCACAAGTATCTTATCTTTGTGTTCCATATATGTGATTTAAGTTAGTATTTCTGGCATGATTAAATGTAGAGTGGAACACAAGTCCATAAAACACAATTGTTCCCAAGGTTCCTATGATCTGAGCGTTAGTAACCTAGAGAAAATTATGGCAAGGAGAAAAGTGGGGAAAAATGAGCCACTAGTTATAGGGATACTCACATTTCAGAGAGTAGGGTATGTTTCTCTGTGAAATCATTGGCTACTGTGTGACATGGTTAATGTGGTGATGGCAGTGACTTAAGAATCCTTGGTAGGTGTATTGCCACTTTGTCCTTAGTTCATGGAGTTAGTTAGTATTAAGTAGCCTTATTTTACTTAATCCTGTGAGATGTGTTTATTTAACCTTCAGTTATTTTGGTCAGATATTTAACTCTGTTTAACATAGATTGCAGTGGTGGGTTATCTGGTCTCTTTAAAAAATAGATCAACTGCTGAGCTCTTAGAAGGTGGTTAATTGGGAGCTGCTGAGTGGAAAAGGCACCCCATGCTTCCAACTGAACCCTGAGGAAAGCTAGAATGGAGAGAAGGCGCTTCCAACAATTGCAGAAAGAATGAGCTGAGCTCTGTTATTCTAAGAACCAGGAAATAATCAGACTAGATAAATTTAAGATACTCAAGCTCATGCTAGAGGGTATTAAAATATTCTTGGCACATTCAAATTTTCAAGTTTTCTGTAGGATAAAAGAGAATGCACAATTTTATGACACAATTCTAGTTTTTAAAGAAGTTTGGCATTCTTTTAATTTTACATTTTTTGATTATTTTCATACTGCTTAACTAAATTATGTCAGGTGATTTATTTATATTTTGCTTTTGTGAGTGACCCCTTTATATTTGGTATAAAATTGTGGCATTTCTGGCATTGTGGACCTAAAGCATGTCATGCTTTCCCCCGCTTTTTGTGCTATCCTCAAAAAAAGAGCCAGTTGCTGCTTACCTGTTTGCAGGGATTAGAAGGTAGAGCAAAGTATTGAATTTTGTAAATCTTTTAACTGATTCAGCCAATAGGAAGACAATCCCTTACCCACAAATGGTGAATATTTAAACCCTATAAGTCAATATCTGTCATATAAATGTATGTACTATTTCTAGCAGAAATAGGAATATATGTGCATGTCATATACTAGGTAATGTAAGTGTGCATTATCTCATTTAATCCTCAGATAATCTCATTATCTCATTTAATGTAAGTGTGCATTATCTCATTTAATCACTCCCTTCTCCTGAGGTTCTGCTTTTGCCCTCATGCTGCCCATTTTACCAGTTGAAAGCAAAATGAATTTAAGCAGCTTGCCTGGAAACAGTTAGTAAGCAGCCAATTCAGAACTAGAACTCACCTTGACCGATTCCAGGATCCCTATACTACCTTGCTAAGTGCTTGTTTTTCCTACCACTGCTTTATTTCTACACATTTGCTACAGCTTTAGGATAAGTTAGTTTTTCCTTTAAAGTAGCATTTGAAGTCTCAGCTTAGTCTTTTTGGACAAAACTCCTTTTTTCCTCTATAACTTTACCGGGTGACACCTAATCCTCAATAACTAAACAGAGGGATGGACAAATAAATTAAATGTCCCCAAAACAAAGCACATAGAAAGTTCCTTCTTTTGAAATTGTTTGGAGCTTGATGAGTGAGTTTTTCCTAGTAGCCTCTTTAGCGGAAGTGATTGGGACTAATGATCCTCTTCTGGTATCTACCTTGAAGGGATGTTCTAAAACTGGATGAGTGTGTGCAGAAATAACAGTATAGTATTCAATATTTTGAGAGTTGTGCCAAGTTGTCCCCATGCTTTTGCCTGGAAATTGTTTTATTTGAGAATGACACTAGGTTTTCTTACTCCCACAGCTCATTTATAAAATATGCCAATATTTATTCAGACTTCTTTGGGTCCAGAAGCCAGATGGAAAGGCAAACATATTAGAATTGTTTAATTCTCATTGCGCTTCCACCTGGCTTGTGTGCAAGCCTAGAAGAGGCAGCAGATCTCCCTTCTCCAGATGCTTGTGCTGGTGAGCTCTTCATAGCTAGCGATGTTGTGGGTCACCGGGGCAGCAGATTACAATCATTGAACTATCGAACTCTTGGAAAACCAGCTTCTTTTCTTTAGTTTCTAAATTAAAACACTGATGGCCAGCTGATGAACTAGCAGAAATGGTGACTTCCTTATAAATGGAACCCTGAAAATAAGGGAGAATGATTATAGAACTCATTTATATGTATTTTTAATGTCTATTTTTGTGTAGAAGAACTGGGGTGTAAGCCAGAGGTGTGGGGCTGAGAAGATTCACCACAGAGTGGGGAATAGAACAGGCGGATCTACTGAAATACACTGCTGAGGGGAGCAGCATGCGAGGCAGGAGAGGTCTGCTGTGCTATATGTTGGTCAGCTCCTTGGACAGGAATTGAAATCAGGTAGTACAGGGGATAGCACTGAGACTTTATCCTTAGGCCATCAAGGAGGCCCAGTATGTATATGTGTGTATATATATATATATATATATATATGTATATATATATGTGTATATATATATATATATATATAAAAGCACTGGGTACAGTCAGAAGCATGGAGGGTGAGAGAATTCACCAGAGACAGAGCGAGGAGCAGAACAGGCAGACTGACGAAATACACTGCTGAGGGGAGCAGCGGGCGCTGCAGGAGAGGTCTGTCGCACCATGTGGGACCCTCGCCATTGGCCGGGGATTGAACCGGCACTGAAGAGGCTTTGGGCAGCTTTGCAGCTCAGCGCTCAACCGCTGTGCCACCAGGGGAGGCCCCAGTTATATATTTTTATACTTAATATTTCCTCCAGCAAGAGATGTCCTTTGCCCAAATGAGAGTTGGGTGGCCTGAGTCTAAGTGTTACTTATTTTTATTTTTAATTTTTCCCATTTAAGTTTTATGGCTCTAAAGTTTTCTTAGGAACTGAGGCCAAGGCCAATTACTATCACTGAAAAGCCTCCTGTTGCTTTAATGGCTTGGGAAATCCTACATCCTGGGGACTGGGAGACAGAATTGTGGAAGAAGACCAAATATATATGAGAAATAGATTTTGGCCATCTGAATGACCAAATAGATATATTTTCTATAAATCAAAGTCCACCTGCTGGTCTTCAAACACATATTTCTAATGCTAATCTTAAAAGGCAAAAAGGATTTCCTCATGGGCAGCCCAGAACATAGCTGGCAAGTCCATAGTCTCTGTCTCTTTTGCCAACTGTGAGTCTTAGATATTTTAATAGGGGCTACTCAGAAGTTGCAGTAAAAGAGGAAGTAAATTACTAAGGAGGGTCCCCCAAACCAGTTCTAAAAGCTAGTTCACAATCGTGTTGAAATTTCCATTACGAACAGTTGCAATCACCATTATGAACAGAGAAGCAATGAATTTCAAGGCCAAGCAACTTATTTGATGAGGCTACCTATGGGCTTAGTTGGCGACAGAATTTAAGTTCACTTATTGAAGTCCCTACTCAATCCATTATGTGTTTGAATGTGTGAAAATGAAATATACTGATGCTGAATACTGGCACTGATCAAACTTCCTTGTTTCTTTTCTTTTTTTAAAGATTTATTTATTTATTTATGCATACAAGAATTGGTGTGTGGGCCAAGAGGTGCAGGGGTGAGAGGATTCATCAGAAACAGAGTGGGGAGCATAACAGGTAGATCTACTGAAATACATTGCTCAGGGGAGCAGCGGGTGATTTAGGAGAGGTATGCTGCACCATGTGGGTCAGCTCCCTCACCCGGGATTGAACTTATGCTGCAGTGGCTAGCTTCATAATGCTGAGACTTTAACCCTTGCTTCACCAGGGAGGCCACCTGATGCTTCCTTGTTTCTGCTCACAAATGCTCCCCCTTAAAGTATTAGATACTTCATACTAGCTGAATTAAACAAAAATACACCATCAAAAAAATATATATGCATCCAAGGTGGCCTTTAATCCCTATCCCTAGCAGATAGACCATTATGGCAGTGGTCTATATGGACTCAAGAATCATATGGCTTGGGTTCAAATTCTGATTCTGTCACTAATAATAAATTTGACTCTGAGATACAAAGTAGGGGCAGTAATTATAATGTTGATCTTATAGGAAATTTGTTGAGAATTAGTCCATCCAGGTGAAACACTTAAAGTGTCAGAATTCTAGAAGTGTTACCTCTTTACTAGATTTTCTAAAACACATTAGAGATTTAATGATCCTCAAATGGGAAATAACTTTTAATTGAGATATTAGACTTACCATTAACAGATAAAAACACTTAGAGGGGAGAAAAGCCCAAATTATAGGTGGTATTTGCCATCAGTCAATGAGCCTGTGCCTCATCCGTGGAAAACCTCACAGCATTCAGGCTCCAGATGATGTAGCACTATATACGGTGTCCTGGTTAACTTTTTATCTGTTACTAAAGGTAAATTGAAGGTTTTTCTCTATTCTTCCACTGAAGCATGGCTCTGCTGGTATGGAGTTGGCTGAGTAGCGGGCCCCTAGGTCATTAGTTTCACTTGAAGGTGATTTTTTTTCTTTTAAAACTCAGCAAGAAGAGATATTCTTGATAGGAAGCAAAGCACCTGAGGAACCATGCTTTTCCCTATAGCATGACCTTCTATAATGTTATATGTGAAGTTTTTTTTTTCCTGTAAGAATTCACTAAAACTAGATGTTCTAAGATGTTTTACAATAACATTGGAACAAAATCTACAAAAATGTAGGGAGCCTAGCAGTCAGCAACAGCAGTCCTGCAAACACTGTGGAGCTTGGTTGAGATTAAGAAGTTGCTAACACATAGCCTAAGCTTTTTATATATGTTATAATGCCTGATTGAAATTGTATATGTACTTGTGTTCTTAATTATATAGAACGGCTAGATCATCCAGCTTTTCACCAATACTCCTTTAATGTTATTACATTGGATTATATTAATTATATCAAACTGACTCAGAGGTGAGGTTAGTGTTTTTACATATTAATAGAAACAGGTAAATGTACAACTGACTATATAGTTATTGAAAAGGAAAAAAGTAAAGTATGGTATGTATGGGAAAAATGTATGAAAGGCGTTCTGGTAAAATGAAGTACAGGGTTCTAATAACGCATCCCCCTTAGAGAGACAGACATTTCTTCCACACATTGGATGGAGCTGGCTTGGTTTTCTCCAGCAGAATTATTAGCTTTGCTTTAAGTAGAAGTGTGAGGAAGGGGGGGGGGCAGCGAGTTCTCAAATGCCTCTTACCCACCCTTCCTCTATTGGCTACTTTGTGCCTCGCGCTGGATTCCTTTCTGATAGTGGAGTGTGGCCACTTCTAACTCACCAGTCCTGGGCCCCAGTTCTGCTTCTCCCCACCATTTCTGGTTATTTGATCTTTATTCACCATCTAATTAAGACTTAACCAGGGCACTTTCAGATGTGACACTAAGAGATTTTCCTGTTGATTTGGTCTCCCTATCTTATTTCTTTCGAAGTTGTCCTTTGGAAATCTCTTTCCAAATGCGTTTATGATGCCGATGAAGTTTCCCAGCCCAGTTCCAGTGAACTAGCAGATTAACTGGCTTATAATTGTATCTCCTTCTCCCAGAGTGTCAGGGGTGATTCATGTGCCTCATGCAGCTGCTCCCCGATCTCTATCTTGATTTCATTATCCAGGAGGCCCATCAGCTCTCACTCCACATGACTGAGATTTTCTCCAGGAAGCAGAAAAGCTACTTGTACTGTAGACAACACTACTCAGAAAATTAGGGAATGTGGGTAAAGATTTGAAAAAAAGCAGTAACAACTTAATAAATCCCTAGAAGGGACAAGTAAAAGCCAGCTAAACTCCAGAAGTTTTCTTACTCTGTTGGTGGGAGTGCTCAGTCTCTCTCACCTGGAGTTTTTCTGTCAGTAGAGTGAGGGATTCTGTCAGTAGAGTGAGGGATTCCCATTGAAATGTCACATGCTCATTTACTAGTTATTTCAAGTGAGAGCTTCACGTAGTTCCTGTCACACAGACGTTAGTGTTCATTTTTAGCTAAGTCGGTCTTTTTGTTCAAGGTTTAGATCATCGCTTTCTGCAACCTGTGCTTTTGCTGTTTTGTAGCTGTGAGACTGAGGCTCATAGGAAGTAGGGACCGCAAGGCTACGGGGCAGTGTTGTGTTTCTTGGATTTGTGCCTTTCTTTAAACCAGAAGATGATGCACTTGTTCAGCTGGCAGGTTCTGGGATGGATTTGTTTAGTTAGTGCTTATGGCAAAAATCCTTCCTGTGGTCAAGTTTTGTATCTGGAGCAATGGCTGCCACTTGAGTTTGAGGGTGTGATGATGGAGTCTGAAGTGTGCTGAGTGGGGGCAGGTGGTGAGGGGCCTTAAGTGCATTGGTCCAGCCTCCTCTGATTGCCTCCATCAGTGGACAACTTCAGGTAACAGCAGAGAACTGTGGGACTCACAAAACCCCCCTTTTTTGTGATATCTTCACACATCTCTGGGGCTGTGAGGGAATGTTCTGAAGAAGCTTGCTTATCCTAAGTGACTTACCTACCTCTCCTGACTTAGAGCTTCTTGAAAGCAATCAGATTTCTGACCCCAGGAAACAGGAATTGGGACTGAGGGAGAGCAGCTGTTTCTAAAACTGGCAGAAGTGCGGAGAATTCTGGGGAGGTCATTTTCCACCCAGCATGTGGACTGAGTAGTGGGAGAGGGAAAAAAAAAAAATTATGCAGATAAGCAGAGAGAAATCAAGATACGGACAAGGAGCACTTCTGGGATCTGCACGGTTTTCATGCCTGATTTTAGCCCCAAGGCTTTCAGTTTGTGCCATGCCCCTTTTCGCATGTAATATGTTTTCCTTTATTTGCTCTTTCTTGCTTAAATTAGTTCCAGCTGGTGTCTGTTAATTGTTGCAACTGCAAGAATCCTTACTAATAGATGTATGTCTGTGTGTCTTATGCGTATTTATGTGTCTGGAATGCAGCTCCGGGTAACAGATCCAATTCAAAATGTAATCGCTCAGAGTCTCAGTCCCACAGAGAAGCAGTGAGGCTCTGTTCTTGGGTCTGACTATCAAAGGGTTGCAAATGCTGCCACTGATCCCAGTGGGCTGTCCTTTCTCTCCATGGGCACCACTGAGTTGTGCATATGTCAGAGATTCTGAACGTGATTGAATTAACATATAGGGAAGAAAAACTTACTAGAGTCATCCAGATTTATGACTTTGGAAAGCAGAGGGTCCTAGTGCAGAAAAGCTGGGAAAGAGAACCAGGGGAAGCAGAGGAGATTCTGAGTTTAGTATGGAACACAAATATGCTCTGAAGTATCAGAGGGAAGAAGCCCAGAGAGGATGGCCTCTAAGAGTTACATGTAATGACCTGGAAGTCAGGGCTAAGTGTAGATTAGATGTCACTAATGTTTTGAGACTGTTAGTGCAAAACTCTCTTTCCTGTAAACATCACAGAAATCTTCTCTTGAAAGTCACTCATTTTCAGTAAGAATGGAAATAAAGTCATCTAAAGCTATTTGCCAGATGATGTTACTCTACACCTCTAAGCCCTCAGCATTGATTCTTGTAGTGACTGTGGACATGATCAATTGCTTTTGGATTGCTGATTTGATGATTATTATAAGCCATGACTAGAAAAAAAATGCATTAGAGGTGAGAAAAAAATTCTGGCAGGGGTTAGAAAGGATCACTGGAAAGTTACTATTTAATGAAACCAAATGAGGTAGTTTGACCATGAATGAAAGAAGAAACTATTGATATGCTATAGGGTAAGGTAAAAGGTATAAGTCTTTTCTGCCCTCCCGCCATCAGGATAGGTGACAGAACCCTGTGGTCCTGAATGCATGCCTGATGGCGGCACCTGGAGTAGGGTGTGGGCATAGGTAGATGGGATTCACCTGGGCTGAGACTGGGCTTTTAAGGGCGGCGTCACGGGGACGCCAGCAGAAGCCAAGAGAGAAGCAAGAGAAGCAGAAGCTGAGAGAAGGCCGGAGAACCCAGATAGAGCGAAGACTTCCTGGGTGCTGGGAGGCCTGCCAGCCCCCCAGCCCCCCTGCCTGCTGTGCACTGGGTAAATCCCAATAAAAAGACCTACAAAAAGCCACTAAGGACTCTGACTCCTTTACCCGGTCTGCTGGATCAGGAAACCTGCCCTGTGTCATCCCTGCCCCTACATATGCCTAATAGTTGCCATGATGTCCAGTTATTTCAAGGGCTAGGGAAAGGAGAGTTTGTTAGGTCAATATTTTCACTCAAAGGTGGGGAGCTTCTGATTCTTGACATTACTTCACCTGTGTAGACTACCGCTTCTGCCTAGAGGATAATAGCTCCCCAGTAAGCTAGGTTATCCCATTTGGAAACAAGCTGTTTTCTGGGAACAGAACACTTTAAGAACTGCAAGCAGTAGTTACCGCTCTAATTGTTTCTCTAAGGATGGCAAGAAAAGGAGGAGATCCTGAGGTTCAGGTGAATTTCTCAAATGTAATGGAAGACTCAGTGTTCCCCTAGTATCCCTACCTGTGACACCTCTCATTCTAAGTCTGGCCTCTGCCCTATCTGTACTTGTGATTTTTACCTTAGTTTTTATCTGTCAGCCACTGTTCTCTTATAATTCCTCTATCCATATGTCCACTTCCTCTTTCCTGTAACTTTAAATCTCTTCAATATAATATAAAAATGAATTTTGTCTTAAAATGATTGTTGTGGGAGAACTGTGGGACTCACAAGTTTTGTGCCTAAATTTTGACCCTGTTCATAATCAAAAGTTTGACCATGAATATGCTATTTTATCTCAGTCTCTCACTATCCCTTAATTCTTTTATCTGTGAAATCAGGGACCTACTTTCTTTACCTTATCCCATATCTGAATACTTAGTACTTGCCTAATTCAAAATAAGATTTCAGTACATATTTATTGGATTAATTGAATGATCCATTGAGAATTTAGGCATTAGGCCTAAAATGAAGAAGCTGTCCTTGCAATCTTGGGTGTTGTTGGGAGTGAATGAACTGACATTTACTGCATGTTTACTACGCATTTGGTTTTGGAGTTGCAGGGAGAGGAACATCTGGATTGATTTTTGCAGCAGAATGCTTGAAAGAGTAGAGTATGGCAAGGAGGCTATGTGTTCCCCTTGTGTAAGTGGTTTTGGTAGGGTGTTTTCTGTCCAATATGGCCCAAAACTGCTAAGCCCATCCTCCTGATGAGTCGATACTTTTATGGCATTCTCACAGTGTCACAGAAAGATGCCAGTTTGCAGTGAATAACTTAAACTTCCTCATAAAAAAAAAAAAACACAAAATCAGACTTGTCTCTGGGAACTTACTTTGTGAAGTATAACTGTTGATTGGAATCCCATTTGAGAGCAACAAGCACAATGTCTGGACATCCTATGGACTTAATATATAGGTCTTCCCATTACAGCGAAATTAAGAAAATGATAGGGTTTCATTTGGCTACATATCGTCAACGGGTCTGACGACTTGATTTGTTATCTAGGAACTATGAGTGCTCATTTCCTAGAATCACAGACCATTGAGCCGGAAAGATTTTAAAGATTATCTAGCCAACTGATTCATTTTAACAATGAGCACAGAGAAGCCAAGAGAGGTTAAGTGACTTGGTGTCAGTCACACATCTGCTTCTTTGATTCAGAAGTCAGCATAGGTAATCGGTGAAGCCCCTGCAGTGAAGGGAAGGAGAGAGAGAGACAGTGAAAATGAGAATTGCTTCAAGTTGAAAACCTTGGGGGTCAGCAGCAGATGTAGCACATGCTTAGTAGAGTTCTCCATCTTCTTCCCCCTGGGCTATTGAGTGATTGTTTTCTCAACAGTGCTTAGTTGAGTTATAAAGGTTTCCTGAAGATTTAGTCATCATGGCCAACTGCGCCCATAAGCCAGGTATTGCCAGTTGCTCATAAGCAATGGCCTGATTTACAGTGCTGCCTTCTACTAAAGAAGTACTTACTGAGTCCCAGGTCACGTGTTAGAACATTTACACTCAGTATTTCATTTAGAGGGTTGTATCACTATGGTTGTATGTGGTCTGGGTTAGTTTTACAGACAAGGGAAATCCAAGAAAATCTGCTAAAGTTACAGAAATGAGAAGTTGGGTGTGTCACTTGCTCTGTCTATGAAGTGCCCTGTCCTGTATGCGCTGTTTCATACCTGGTAGGGATGGAAATTCAACATCTAAGGACCACTGAGTGAGGGTCTGCTGAGTTCTGTGTCCTGAGCTGTTAGCTTAACTCTGAAATTCCTCCTGGACTCTGAGGAATTTTACCCGGTGAAGATGCGATTGCCTCTTATCCACCTGTCAGAAGTTGATTGATCTAGAAAGCGCCTCCCTTCCCATCTAAACTGCATAATTAGTTCAGTTTGTGAGGAATAAATTACAAATAAAGAAGAAGCAAATTCAACCATAACTTCCTGTTTCCCTTAGTAAAGTGACCGTTGTCTCATGCACCAAATCTCACTTATTGTTTCACTCACCAAGCAGTTTGAGAACTTGTTTTGTGCCAGACATCAGCTAGAGAACACAGAGGCTGCAAAGGAATAGGTTTCTGTTCTTTACAGATGCCCACATCTCACCGAGGGGGTGACAGGCAATGATGCATGTCAAAATCCACTTGCCACTGAGTGTGTTGTGCAGGGGGTCTCTGATAATTTTGTAGGTAAGAACTGGGGCCAGACAGGGACCTGCCAGTGAGAACTTTTCCCCACAGCAGCGGGTGATTGAAGCTTCTGCAGCGCCTTTGCCCATCCTGCTCATAAATCAGGTTGGATCCATCGTGTGGTTTTCCGTGGCTGTCCTTGAGGAAAAGTGTCATCCAGCTGCTCGGGGATGAGTGTAATGGTTTATGACTCCGGGACCTGAAGTCCTATCACACGGCGAGCTCCCTGGAGATGGTGATCATACAGGACGAATATTGCTTAGCTGGTGATAATGTCACGCTGCCACGCTGAGTTACACGGATTGCCTCATTCCTGCAGCTAAAAATCTCCTGACTGATTAATCCTGATGCCATGTAAATAGAGTCAGTGTCAAGGAGATCGTAAATGAGAAAATGGATGCTCAGATGGGGACATTAGTGAGGAATGGGGAGCCACCATCACCCCGCTGGTCCTCCGTCAGCTCCTGACAACATCATTATCCAGGTGAGAGGGGGATAATCACTCAGCTCAATCCTGGAAGGCTGCCAAATCCCCCACCCCCACCCACAGCCCTACTTTAAGCAGTAAATATTTCACAAATCTTGTAACCAGGCTTTCTCTTTCTTGCCACACCCTCAGGAGGAGTTACAACATCACCCCACTATAAGCAAAGCTGATATCCAAAGCACCTTAATTACCATCCAGATAAATCGGGGCATGACTTACTCAGATTGTTAACAGACTCATTAGAGAGTTCCTTTAAGAGAAGCTCTCACATCGACTAACACAACTGTCATTGCACATTGAGCTAGATTTCCGGTGTGCCGACATGGGGATCTGTCATTGGTTGATTGCAGACTTACAGGTCCATCCACATCAATTATCACCCATGTTTGGTGATGACTGTCAATGTGGATGTTCATGACAAAGTGTCACATCACACTGGGGACCTTCTCCCAATATAACGCTTGAGAGCTTCTCTTTCATTATTTTTCCTGGTCCTTTTCTCTCCCCCCACCCCCGCCCCGCCCCTGCCGTCCACCTATCTGGACAAACAATATTTAAGGGATAGTCTTTGCTTTGTTTTTCAATCAAGTCACACCTTCCAATAACTTTATTGCTCTTCTAAATAAATTCATTGCTCTATTCATCTGAAGAAATTCATATTGTTCAAGAGATTAAGGTGAATAATATTTTCTCCATCTTTTTCAACTTTTCAGAAACATTCCAGGGTGTAAATGAAGTTTAATGCAAACGGATTTGAACGTCTGTGGAGATTGGAGGCATTTATTTTTTACCAAGATGCTCCACATTTCCTTTTAATGTGGGTGGTCTCATTCCTGTGGCAGATGGTGGATTTTTAGGTTGGCAACCATGGGGTCCAGGGTGGAGAGAGGGGAGCTTTTAAGTTGTGTGAAGAGAGGCTGATGTAACTCTCAAGGCTGACATTCAATTGACCTTCTCCATCCATTGCAGGGCTTATCTGTTCATGCCAGGATTATATCAGCAGCCCCTTCACTGGTCCTCCCATTTCTGGGCTCCTGATCTTGCTCACTGCGGTTGTCAGGTGCACCTTTCTGAAGGACTCATTTTATCCCATCAAAGACTCCCGGGGCTTCCTACTGCCTGTGGAATTAAGCTCCAGCTCCTCAGTGTGACATCTGGAGTCCTCCAGAAATTAACCTTCCCCTGACTGAACTGATAGTCCTCAAACATGCCATGGTTTTCAGATATCTCATAGAATCCCCTTGAGATACAGAAATTGACCATTTTGTTCTGTATAATCAGTTGGTTATGTTTGGGTCTTTTTTCCATTCTATCTGATTTTCCTCATCCTCTCTATAGTAAAATAGACTATGTACTATTAAAAAAAAAAAAACTTAACACTACACCTCTTATCTAGCCTACCCAATATTTTCCAATAGTTTATTTTATAGTTAGGTCCCCATGGTAATTTCAGTCATCTGACTCAAAAGAGAGGCTCCCTCTGGACAGCTCCTGACAGTCTTAGCCAGAAATCTGGGCCTGCTTGAACCTTCAAGAACTATTCGTGTAGTCAAGCTGTCATTTCTTGGGTTGTACCTTTGGTGAGAGAAACTTTGTCATGCTGATAGTTCTAAGTCTCCGTGTTTTAACTACAATTTTCAGCTGCGGTGTTATAAATTTAGTTTCCTTTATAATCTAACCATTTACAGGCTTATCTCTTACTTTTATTTTCCTTAGTGTTAATATTTTCAGTACCTTTTAATCCCTTGGCAAGTCTTTTATAAGTATACATCCCTCCCTTGCCTTTGAGGTTTTGGTTTTGTGGTCTCCTTATGTAACAGCTGACAAAAGTAATTTGATATAATTAATGTTATTAGTGACACACTGTGTTTTGCAGGTAATTTTGTGCTTTGTATCAGCTTCACAGGTCTACATATTGAGAAACTAACCCTCAGCTCCAAGAAGGCTACATAAATCTCTCTGATTCTTCTTGAATAGAATATTCTTCTTCTTCCTTACCTGCTCAAATACTTCCAGTGTATTTAATGATATTCAAGAACTGCTATATTTTTAGTCATGGTAAATATCTTGCAGATATTATTCCAAGAGACCAGGTCGTTAACTTGTGAAACAATTACCAATTAAACAATTGTGTGTGTTGGGTTTCCTTTAAAATAACCGAAAAGAACAGGGGAGAAAACAGTTTCTAACTGTTAAAACTCCATGGCAGATACTTGTAGGCGTTTTATACTTTTTTGTGCCTCTTAAACCTTAATGCATATAAATCACTTTAAACTTTGTTAAAATACAGATTCTGATTAAGGAAACCTGGAGTCAGTTAGATTCTGCATTTCTAATGAATTTCCAGGTATTACTTTTGTGGCTGGTCCTTGACCATACTTTGGAAAGCTTTGAGAAGCAAGGTATTATATTCTCTGTTCATTTATAAATATTCAGAATTTTCCAAAACATCAAAATAATTTCCATCCTTCTTTGCCTAACTCATGTTTCTTTCCTTGAGATCCCCCCCCCCCATTTCGTGGGTAATAGATTTCTTCATGTTTTAAGCTTCTCTCAACCTCATACCTTCTACTATATGTTCCTGTACTGCCATAAAGTTTCATAAAGTGTTAGTCTAGGGCCTCCCCGGTGGCGCAGCGGTTGAGCGCTGGGTTGCGAAGCTGCCCGCGGCCTCTTCGGTGCCGGTTCGATCCCCGGCTGCTCCCCGGCCACTGGAGGAGGGTCCCACATGGCGCGCAGACCCCTCCTGCCGCCTGCTGCTCCCCTCAGCAGTGTACTTCGTCCTTCTGCCTGCTCTGCTCCCCGCTCTGGCTCTGGTGAATTCTCTCACCCTCCCGCGCTTCTGACTGTACCCAGTGCATGTATAAACAAAACAAACAAACAAACCAGCAAACAAATAAATAAAGCATGCCTCTATAAAAAAAAAAGTGTTAGTCTAAATTTGTGTATTTTTCTATATTACAAAAACTCTCATCTGACAAGCTGTACCTCAGGTCTTCTGTACCAGTTTGTCCCCTGGCACACTTTTTTAGGGTTAGATTTTTACTCAAAAGAAGAAAAGATATTGCCTAAATTCTAAATGCCAAAATGAGTGCAACTACTAATTGAAAATCCCAGGAGGGTAGGTTGATATCAGAGAGTGGCAGAAAATAAAAGAAAATTTTTGTTAGCCTGAGGAATGAGGACCCTGGATCTTCTTTTTTTTTTTTTTTTTTTTTTTTTGAGATAGAAAGGTAGTAGTTACCTGGAAACTCTTGTGTGTGGGGAGGATCTATGTGCTGAAGTGGGAGGTGCCAGCACTCAGATTCTGAATGGTGGGCCGTACAGTGCAGCTAAAGGCAAATCACAGAATGGCTGGAATCGCAGACCACGCTCTATAGACTTGTCCTTTACTTCCTCATCTGCTCTAACTCTCAAAGCAACACCATAGGTAGTTATTACTTTCATTTTCCTAAATGCCTGCTTCACTGTGAGTTGGACAAGCCACCTAACCTCCCTGTCCTTGGGCCACATCAGGATTTAAACCCTGACGTCTGATTCCAGAGGCCAAGCCTCTCGTTGTTAGGGTCTCATTCTATTGTAAACTGTCTCAAGTGTGATCGTCTGAGCAGGAGGGAGGTCTGGAGTGATTCGACTCTTCTCTCTCTATTTCCTCAATGACAATATTAAGGATGGGACCTAGAATTCAGCAATTCAACACGTTATTTACATAAGTTTTGGCCCCTAATTTCTAAGGCACTGTTAGATTGTTTTTCTGACTGGTCAGCTTACACACACACACACACACACACACACACCCTCATCTTTACTTTAGACTGAAATCCTGTGCCTGTATGTATCCTATTTTCCTATCTCTACTTTCTTTAATGTCACAAGTTTCACTTGAAAGGTAAATATGGGGCACACAGTAGGCACTCAGTACAGATTAGGGCTTTGTCCCTTTTACAAATGGTTTCACTTTTTGCTTAGTGGAAAAAGAAGGAACTTAGTTACCTCAGTGGAAGGTCTATGTCTTGTGTGAGTGTAGAGAGAGTTAAGTGGGGAAGAGCTAACGTAGATTTAGTTGAGAATTTAGTTCCCCCCAAAAAAAATTATTTTGCCTGAAAAGTTTAAGGATTACTGCTCTGTAATGTCCACAGTTTCTTAAAATAGCATTCTCTGAATCAACCACTCAAAGTGTGAAGTTTTATATTGCCTCCAAAATCCATTAGAAAGACCTGTTTCTAAATGTGCCTTGAAGAGAAACATGATTCACACATCCAGTGCATTTTCAAAGTGTCTGGGGTCTTTGGACTTAAATGAGTCCTGGAAAAGAATTCTTGTAAAGGAATTGTGAGGAGCATTCATCAATCAGTGTTAGCAGAAGATGGTAGTCACAAAAACCTTTAGGGATGCTGAATTGAAACAGGTTTGCTCTTTGAAGAATTGTTTGAGCATTTAATATGCTAACATCTTTAGAATAAAGAGAAAGATAACTTTTAAAATAAAAGTTCAATTATTCAAACATTTGGAGACACTAGATTTTCTTCCTCTCCACTATCCAGCCCTGACTTTCACGTGATAGATAATCCAGGAGCACATCAAAATATTGGTTTGGAACTAAATCCTATAGGCCAAGTCATTTTGGAATTGTTCTGATGCCTTGCCATAATACATTTACTACATGTAATTATTAAAGATTTTTTCTTTTTTTTTTTTGGGGCCTCCCCGGTGGCGCAGCGGTTGAGCGCTGGGTTGCGAAACTGCACGCGGCCTCTGCAGCGCCGGTTCGATCCCCGGCTGCTCCCCGGCCACCGGAGGAGGGTCCCACATGGCGCGCAGACCTCTCCTGCCGCCCGCTGCTCCCCTCAGCAGTGTACTTCGGTCCTTCTGCCTGCTCTGCTCCCCGCTCTGGCTCTGGTGAATTCTCTCACCCTCCCGCGCTTCTGACTGTACCCAGTGCATTCATAAACAAAACAAACAAACAAACCAGCAAACAAATAAATAAAGCATGCCTCCCTCTATAAAAAAAAAAAAAAGATTTTTTCTTTTTAAGCCCATTAGTGAAATCCTGAGATTAGACACTCTGTGTTTAGCATAAAAAAGAAGGGGTCTATTTCCTATTAGTGTACCTATTTGGTCATTCTTGTCTTGGCAGAATGATTTGGATTTTTTTTAACGATTGATTTATTTATGCATACAACAGCTGGAGTACAGGCCAGAGATGCGGTGGGGGGTGGTTATTGGGGGTGAGAGGACTCACCAGAGACAGAATGGGGAGCAGAACAGGCAGATTGACCAAAGTACACTGCTGAGGGGAGCAGCAGGCAAGTCAAGAGAGGTCTGCTGTGCCATGTGGATTGCTCCCTGGCCAGGGATCGAACTCGTGCTGCAGAGGCTGTGGATTGCTTCATAGTGCAGTGCTTAACCCCTTGCGCTACAAGGGAGGCCCCTGGTTTGGATAATTTGAGGTAAAAAACATTCATCTAAAACTGACTTCAACTCAGTGGTCATCATCTTAGGGAACATGGGGTGACTCTCCCTGGGAAGAGGGAGCAGAATACACTTGGCTCATTACATTTAAGGTTCATCTCTTCAATGACTTCATTGCTTCTAAAATACTTTCTGGGATTTTCTGTAATTCACAGTGATTGCTCCTTCATGGAACCCCAGAGTGCTCACTCTGTTTGCATCTCTTGTTCTGGCATTCACTTTCCTAGTCAGTCCAGCAGATTGCTATGTTGGAGCTGCCTCTGTAAGTAGATCATAAGTTCGAGAAGGGCAGAGTCATGCCTCTGTGGACCTCACACTGTGTACCACATGCAGTGCATGTCTGATAGATACCTGCTGCTGGAACTGAATGCATAGCCCATCTGGACTTGCCTCTGGCATGAGAAATGCCAGTGATACATTTTGATCGAATGACACTTTCCCTCCTTGGGCTGTTAGAGCTTTAATGCCTTCTAGATGGAGACTGGCAAAACTGCAGTATGTGTCCTGGGGAAAACTCAGGACGGAGCGAATGGACTCCCTCCATAGCAGAACTGACCTGCTTGCTTCATCTGGAACTCTGCAGTCTGATTGCCTTTTCTGATTTAGACACTTTGGGGAAATAATCTTAATATATATTATGAGTCCCAAGCTCATAGCCTATATAGTCTAGTGCAACTTGACAAATTATAGGGTCCATTGAAAGAGGAGCAGCTGTTGTCAACTTCACTCAGTTGTTGCCATCGGGGATTTGAGCCAAGGATGGCAAGATGTTCAGATGTTAAAAAGAAAACATTAATGATAATAATCTGAAACTAGTATTTATAATAACAAGTCTTCTGATTCTTTAAATGTTTGATTATTAAAATTTCTGTCTATGATCTATATCTACAATCTACAATTTCCCCACTAGTCTGCATCATCTATTTATAAGATGCATTAGACTTTACAACAGTTCACAATTATTACCTTATTTAGTATTTATAACTACCCAGTGAGATGGACTGAGATGTCATTTAGAGATGAAAAAACTGAGGGGAACTGACTTTCCCCACATTATGGAGTTATTAAATAACAACTGGGGTGACAATCTGACCTCCTATTGTTTTGGTTTAATGTTCTTTCCACCAAGTTGCTTTGTCCCCAATCTGCATTTATTTTTTTCTTTCAGTTTCAAAAATATAGTTTCTTACTAAAATATGGCATTTGTACATATAAATGCATACATTGCAAATTCACTGCTCAATGGATTATCATAAAGGGAATGTGCCTATAAAGCCATCATCCTAACAAGAGGCAGAACCTTCCTAGACTCACAGGAACCCTTCTTTAAAAAAAAAAAAAAGATTTATTTATTTATACAAGAACTGGGGTACAGGTCAGGGGCACGGGAGCATGAGAGAATTCACCAGAGAGAACAGGGGCCAGAACAGGCAGAGGGACTGAAGACACTGCTGAGGGGGGCAGCGGGCGAGGCAGGAGAGGTCTGCCACGCCACGGGGGTTTCTCCCTGGCTGGCCGGGGATCAAACTTATACTGCAGAAGCTGTGGACAGCTTCACCGCACAGCACTCACCCCGCTGAGCCACTGGGGAGGCCCACAGGAACCCTCCTTTTGTCCCCACCTTTCTGAGAACTAACCACTCTCCTGATTTCTAACTCAATTGATCAAGTGTTTCAGATTTCGCCTGATTTTATTCTTTTTGTCAATCGAATTATATTCTCTGTATTACTTCATGTCTGTTTTCTTTCACTCAGAATTGTCATTTTAAAATGTGTTGATGTTTCTTATTTCATGTGACCATACTTTGCTCATTTCCCAGCTTTATGGTATAACACTGTATGAACAGCCCGCTGCTAATTGACCAGTTTCACTGTTCATGGACATATAAATTGTTTCTAGATTGCTACAAATAATGCTGATACAAGCTTTCTCATACTTGTCTGCTGGTGCTCTAATTTATGATTTTTTGTTGGATATATCTAGAAGTGGATTTTATGGTCATTAACTATATGCACTATGTACTATTAATAAACACTGCCTAAGAGTTTTCCAAAGTAGTTAAACCAAAAGTCATATACCCATGAGTAGTGTAGGGGGTTCCAATGGCTCTATATATCACCAACACTGTGTTTGCATGTCTGTTTATCTCAATTATTCTAGTGGTTATGTTTAGGTTTTTCAATACATGACTTTTATTTGGCATTTTTCCCCAAGTGATTATGGCCACCTGACTTGCCTCTTTTGTGAATTCCTTGTTCATGTCCCCTGTCTTTTCCCTCTTAGGTAATTTTAAATGTTCTACAGTCACATGCTCTACCCCTGAGTTATACCTCCAATTTTAAATATTTTGGATGTGAATTCTTTATTGATTACTATATTGAAATATGTTTCCTGACTTTATTTATTTATTTATACAAGCACTCGGTACAGTCAGAAGTGCAGGAGGGTGAGAACATTCACCAGGCCAGAGCAGGGAGCAGAACAGACCGACCGACGAAGTACACTGCTGAGGGGAACAGCAGGTGGCAGGAGAGGTCTGCGTGCCATGTGGGACCCTCACCCCGTGGCCAGGGATCAAACTGGCGCTGCAGAGGCTGTGGGCAGCTTTGCAACCCAGCGTTCAACCGCTGCACCACCAGGGAGGCCCCCTTTTACAATCTTAATAGATTGTTTTTAATCAGTAGAGGTTTCTTTTTTTTAAATTAGTCTATTTACCATTATTTGCCTTTCTGGTTATTGCTTTGTGTATCCTGTTTAAGAAACCCTTTGTGTAACCCAAGGTCACAATGATACTCTCTTATTTTATCTTCTAGAAATTTTATTGGGTTGCCTTTCATATCTAGATCTACGATCCACCTAGAATTGATTTCTGTCTATGGTGCACGTTAAGGATCAGGATTTATTTTTTCTATATGGTTATATTCATTTGACCCTTCACCATTTATTGAGATGTCTATCTTTTTCCTACTGTTCTGTGTCACAACTTTGTCATGAACCACATGTCTCTGTCTGAGAATAATAGATGCATATTATTGCTGACTTCTTTGTTCTTTCCTACTGGCCTGTTTGTCCTATCACACAGTCTTAATTATGACAACAACTTTATAGAAAAATCCTAATATTTGGTAGTACAATTCCTCTAAATTCCCCTTCCTCTTATGATATTCTAGGATGTTCTTGGCCAATTGTGTTTGCCATATTAATTTATGATCAGTGCTAATATTCTAATTTTGAGTTAGGCATTTTATCACCCAAAGTTGCTTCTTTGAGCTTTTCATGACTTTGTCACCTTCATTCCTGACCCAGGTGTATGCCCACCAGGAGATTATAAGGAAGATTCTGTGCCAAACATCTGTCCTCATTGGTTAAGGCCACCACTCACTCAGAGGACCAGGGAGCCACGTGTTACATATTACTGTATTATTTTAGCTATTTGAAATTATTTGAAAGTCTGTTATTTTCAAATATAACTCATCATTTCTCCATGTTTTGAATCTAGAAAAGTTATCCTTGTTCAAGCCAGGAATGCTTTGGCCTTTGAACCATCTGATTGCTCCCTACCCCTTGAATGTTTTTCCCTAGTTGCTGGCATTCCAAAGCCCCTCATCATTTTCCAGACCTTGTTTAAATGTCATCTTTCCAGTGAAACCTACTTCTAGTAAAATGATAACTTTTAACCCCGTTGCTCTGCTCTATGTATGTGTTTGTGTGCGTGATGATTGGGATAACAATAGTCTCTTTCTGACAAAGTATCTTAAGTGCTATAGAGTCCATCTATAATTTTTATTTTCATCGGGCTTAGCTTTGTTAGTTAATAAAGGGAATGTAGCTAGTGCACAACAGATATTTGTAGACTGAAATGATTGAATGAAAGACTCCCTATTTAATTTTAATCCATCTCTATCTGTGATTTATAAGTACATAGGAATGTGTATATTCTAATCTGAAGCATGTCAGTTCAGCCCAGTAGCACACTGTTTTAGTTGTGTTAGGGAAGGGTGATTTTGATAATATTCTAACCTTGAATTCATGTCTACACCCAAGAGTGAGGGGAAATGCTGGTTAGAAATAAAATGAAAAAAAAAATTATGTAGATATTTTGTAAAATGGTGACTCTCAAGCTTGAACGTACAGCAGAACCATTTGGAGGGCATGTTAAAACAGACCACTAAGCTTCATATTAAAACAGACCACTAAGTTAGATAATTTGTATTTCTAATGAGTTCCCAGGTTATGAAGATACTCTGGTCCTAGCTCACACTTTGAGAACTACTGTTATCAGGTCTCAGAAACCAAGCTTGACTTCAGTACCCCCATGGGTATGACCTTAATGGGAAGACAGCAATTTCACATGCCCCAATCTCTTTGTCACAGAAAACTTCCCTAATTTTGATACTTGGAAACATTTTTATAACTCTACAGTGTCCACTGAAATGGATGACAGCGTGCCTGAAAGGGCTGGGGCCCTCCCTCTGTAGCAGAGGCCAGGAAAGGTAATGACGTGGTGGGTGCTGCATCAGGCAAGAAGTTTCCTTCTCCCATTTCTTTCTTCTTCCCCTACCTTCCCACCTTGCTTTTTCAAGTATAAGGGTCTTTGAGCCCCTCCAGAGATGACCAGAAATAACTGAATGGACCTTCTTTGGGAGTCCAGAGATTCTCAATTCACAGGAGCAGGAGTCAAGCACTAACATTTCAGAGCATTTTTAGCCCCAGTAAGCTTGTTTGAAATGGTTTTCAGCAACCTGGACCTACATCTCTGCAGCAAGAAGAGGCAGGGGCAGTGGCAGGAGGAGGCCCTGTGGAGTTGCCTGTGTCATTTCGGAGTGGAGGTTTTATTTAATTCTATCCCCAACTACTGGGCAAAGGTGGGCTACAAGCTGAGTTGGTTCTGCATTCTAATAAATATCCCTCAAGGACTCTTTAGGTTTTACCTAGGCTTAATTACAATGTGTAAATACACAGACAGCCCATTATTGATGTTAATCCCACTGCTAATGCAGGAAGAGAGAGGATAGCAAGGAAATAAAGGATGGACGGGTAATGGCTTCATATTAGCCTGTCCAAGTAAGAGTGATTCTCCTGTGCGCTACCAGGGACCGTGGTTACTGCAGAACTAATTATCTTCCTTTTGGTGGCAGGTTCCACCTCAGTGCTCTGTGGAGTTCCTGACCAGATCTGAAACCTTTCCATGCCATTTACTTTAACTTCTGTAAGGCTTCTTGCTGAATTTCAATGAGGTCTGGACTGTGGGTTAAATGCCATGCAGGTTACCCAACTTTTCCTCTAGGTTTGATTTCTTGTCCTCTTCCAAACCTACCTAATACAGATGTAGTTTAGTTCAGTGAAAGGAGCTAACCAGGTGCTAGGGGGCAAACCTCGACCTCTTTGTATTCTTGAATTCAACATTAATTAGCACCTACTGTGTACCAGGTTCTCTGCAAGCCTGTGGGGATATGGAAGTTAAGGCTATTTCCCTGTCCTTTAGGAGCTCAATCAAGGGAGGAAATTGGATACCTTGACAGATAATGGCAGAGATAAGAATAGGTATTAAGGGATTCCAGAAGAAGAGCAAGCAATTCAACTCAGAAGGGGCAGGTATAAGCTTCTTAGTGGAGGTGATAACTTGAGATGCATCCTCAATATTTAGTAGGAATTAGAGAAATGGGGCAAGGAAGGAGCATGCCAAGTACAGACAACTGTTGTAAGTAAATACATAAACACGATGACTCACACAATATTTCTGGGGAACTATAATATGAAGAAGGCAGTGTGTGTGTGTGGGGGGGGGGGGGGGCGGTTACAGAGAGTTAGCAGTCATTCCGTACCAGTTTTTGTGTATAATGTAGTGGTAGAATACATGGAGTTTGGAAGCAGATTGTCTGATTTCAGATTCTAATTCTTCCATCAACTGGCTGTGTGACCCTAGATTAGTAACTTAACCTCTTTGTGCAGGTTGCTTAATCTCTTTGTGTCTTAATCATTGCCTGTAAAGTAGGAGTAATGTGATACTTTCACAGAGTTATCATGAAAGCAAAACAAACTAATGTACCCAAAGTGCTTAGCATAACATGAGTTAAATAAACACTAGCTGTTTATTATTATTAAACACATATATGTATCATCTCAAAATCCCTTCCAAGAGCCTGATGTACTATAAATGTCCCTGCTTGGATTTTTTCCCCCCAAACCTGCCCGACTCTAGGACTTCAGCTTTTAATCCTTATACTATTCTGCGGTTTCATAAGCCTCTATTGGTATGCCTCAAATGACTAGCCAAAAAAATCAGGAATAATGTGAGAGATGAAACTGGATTAATATGCAAGGCTATTCCTTGAGGCTAAACCACAACTTGAAGCCTGGAAGGCAGGTGTGAAATTGAAGCCAAGTAAATGTCCCTATTTCAGTTGTAGACAAGGTTGGGCAGGAAGTTGTGAAATCTAAATTGGCAGTAGTAACAACTCATGCCGAATATTGCCTGGCCAAGTCTGCATGGTGGTCATCCTCAGGCAATTGCTTTTAATGGTAAAAGTGACAAAAAAAGAGAATGAAGCAGTTAACATATGTTGTGATTTCTTTTTCATTTGAGAAATGAGGATCTCCTTATCTTACCAATCATTATAAAGATAAAATAGTGCCATTTCAATGTTTGAACAGATTCAGCTTTAATCCAGTGTCTTGTAATCTAAACTACTCCAGGCATGAAAAATTAACTTGTCCTCCATTTCATATGCTAACAGGGGCTGGGGCCCATTGAATAGGCTATTCCCTTTGCTGTTTAGGGAAGTAAAAAATAACTGAGGGCAACTTATGAAGGGAAAGTGGATCATTCTTCTGTTTTCTCTGTGTATTTTGTTGTATTACGTGACAAATCTCTAACCTCCTCCTCGGACCATGGTTCTAAGAGGTGAGGCCTATCCCAGATCTCCTGAGAATTAATTCTGCAGGTTATTGGAGCTGGCTGTAAGGTAATGTTTGTGGTGCTGAGGATTGGCTGAGAGTCCACATAGCAGATACAGGAACCATCGAGTGACTTGCAGGAGAGAAGTGATGGCACAGCCTTTGCAAAAGAGAACAAGGGCAATTGTTTAAGGCTTTCAGAGTGACAAAACATACTTTTCTTTGGGTGTGTGGGATTCTTGATTCTTTTAATCTGATCTTGTTGAGTTGAATCACTTAATTTCGTCTCAGACTCCCAATAACTCATTTTTCCCTTCAGAGGTAGCATTAAATAAAGAGTGAAAACCGATTTGAGAAATAGGAACTGTCAAGTTTTCCCCACCCTGGATGATGCTGTGTGAACGTGAGAATGGAACTAAAACAGATCCAAAAGGGGGGCTTTGTTTTATGCATGGCCAAAAAATAGAGTAAAATGAGCCCTTACTCGGGGAGCACCTGTGGGCATTCCTTGGCGATTAAGGCCGAATCATTTTTTTCCCTTTTCTCTTGAGCTTGCTCTGCTCAGCGTGTGCTTATTGCCCGTGTCAGTCTAGGCAGATCTTACAGTGTGTCGCAGATTAACAAGACTTGGCTCCATATGGTTCAGTTGACATGCATTTTCTGGTGGCAAGTGTGAAGAATCATTGTGTTCCTGTCTCTGTTGGGGATATCTGATTTGAAAGCTCCATTGTGAGAGTAACTAAAATTATCTGCAAGACATGTTCGATAAAGTGGAAAACGACGATGCCGGACAGCTCAGTTGCCCGACTCTGCATCCCAGTCTGATCGTCAGGGTCTGTGAGATCTACCTGAGGGTAGAGAAGGGGCAGAGACCTATTCAGAGATGAGTTGAGCCCTCCCTCATGACTGCAGCCCTGAGGTTAACATGGCTGTTCCATCCGTTCTGGTAACCTTTCTTTTTTTTTTCCTTTTTTTAAATATTTATTTTTATTTTTATTTGTTTATGCATAGAAGAACTGGGATACAGGCCAGAGGTGTGGGAGTGGGGTGAGAGGATCCACCAGAGACAGAGTGGGGAGCAGAACAGGCAGATTGACTGAAATACACTGCTGAGGGGAGCAGCGGGCAAGACGGGGGGGTCTACTGCACCATGTGGGTCAGCTCCCTGGCCAGGAATCGAACTGGTGCTACAGTGGCTGCAGATAGCTTCATGGTGCTGAGACTTTAAACTCTGTAACACCAGGGGGCCCCTCTGCTAACCTTCCTTGACTGAAATGATTTTTCAAGCTTTGCGTGGAGTGGCCAAGGGAGAGCCCATAGGAGCTGACTCCACGGTACTTGACATCACAGAACTGAGGATAAACATATCTGCAGGAGAATGAGCTGAGTAATGAATGTTCACTGACGCAAGATGTTTAACTGAATGACATTTTCTTTCAAGAGTCATTCAGAGAAAACGGGAAAAAAGAAACTTCTTTGCCTTTTGAGCAAGTACCCGGGCTTCAGCTCTCTGGAACTTGATCAAGTGTGGCTGGAGTTTTCTTTCATGCTCTGTCCTGCAGAGCCAGTGCTTGGAAATGTTTCTGGCCCAGTGGGTTTTCCAACTTATTTAGCTGGGAGCCCATTTCATGAATGAAACCTTTTGGGAAATCTCCCTTGCTCCATCTATCCCAAACAATTTCCATAGCATTTCATCTCATTTCTGAGTTCAGATTTACCTGTACACATAAAATCCGTGACTTCAAGCATTGAACTGACTTTATGAACAGTAATTTGAAAGCAGATGTTGTAGATGACTGTTCCTGATTTTAGAAATATGTTTCATGCTGTGGTTATTTAAGTTTAGTTTTTTTTTTAAATGAAAATACACTGACTCACATAGATAAATAGTTACATGTCACAACAATTTCTCTACAGCTCAAACCTCAGTCTCAAGGACTTCAGTTGTCTTGCTGGTGTTGTTTAATATTTATTTGCGTCTTTCAATAGGTACAATCCCAGTTTAAAGGAAGTTGCATAATAGTTTCCTCGGTAACTTTAAAATCATGAGAGCTTGATATTTTCAGTGACATTTGGAGGAGAAATTCTTTAAAATATAGTTAAAGATTTATTTTAAGGCGTTGACTCACGTCAGCTGTAGAACAGACAAGCGTGTAATCTGCAGGGCATGCCACAGGCTGGAAACTGAGGCAGGAGTTAATAATGCAATTTTGCGTCTGACTTGTAGGGGTGGCCTATAGGCTGGAAATTCTGTGGAATTTCCCTGTTACATTCTTTAGGCAAAATTACTTCTCTAAGATCACTCATTTTTTTAAAATCATGTATATTTTGATGCACTTCTTAGTGACTCAATTAACATTTCAAATCAGGAAATTTTATTTTGCTATGCATATTGAATATAGACTTTAAATTTCCATTTCATTCCAGTTACTTTGTCCGTAGTTGTAAGCTAAATAACATCATGCCTTGCATTGCCAAATTAAGCATGTTCTGCTTACTAAAAACTTTAACAAGAGTCTTAAGAATCTTGATGCATTTATGTTCTATTTTAAAGAGATGATGTCAACAACAAAAAAAGTTGATTTCATGCCCCTTTGGAAACATTCATAGTTACACCTCACATTGGAAGCAGCTTAAGAAAATTTGTGAAAAGATAAAAACTGAAATTCATTGCTCAAATCATTCTAAAATGTCTGTAATTTCGTAAACAGTATGTGATGCATTTATCCAGCATAGTTTTGATAGAATGTGGCATCCTAAAAAGTGGTACAAGTCCATGCAAGATGCAGACTGTTTGAACATATTTGGGGAATAGTTTTTGTTAAGACCATGACACTTTATAGTTTTTACTATATTTGTTTTCTAAACATCTATAGAGATAGAATGACATTTTTTTTCATCTGGGTTATGTGTTTATAAAAACTGATCTGGACCCTAAAGAGTTTCTGTTGTATAAATGTAGAATAATTTAAATAGCAATATGTTAACAACAAGTTCATCTGATGTCTCTTTGTCTGATTACCCACCTTAATAAGTGAAACAGAGACCTACAATGATCATTTTCATATACAGTTAAATTCATGTGATCTCAAATAACCAGACTTCAAGGAATTTATTCACTATGTAGAATTCACTTTCTTAGCTCCATCTCTGCACTGCATTATCAAATAATGTATCAAAGTGTATATGTTAACATGTATATGTCATCAACCTACTACAGTGTCAATGCCAGAGGCATTAATAAACATTGTCCACTGTGTGCATTTCTCTTTTACATGTGAGGAACCTTTTTCTTGGGCAATGCTGTAACTGCATTTCATAAACATATTTGAGTTTTCTTTGCATAGATTTGTTAAATAACATTTACATGTCTAATTGTCTCTAGGGGAATCTAGGATGTGTATTTGTATTTTGCATCAAAATGACCTTGTAATTTGACTAGAATACTGTTTTTCAAAATTGCATTACATAAATCACATTGCAGGCTTGGGCTTATATCACCTTAAGAAGTGAAGCCAGGGCCTCCCCTGGTGGCGCAGCGGTTGAGCGCTGGGTTGCGAAGCTGCCCACAGCCTCTGCAGCGCCGGTTCGATCCCCAGCCTCCTGGAGAGGGTCCCACATGGCGCGCAGACCTCTCCTGCCGCACCCGCTGCTCCCCTCAGCAGTGTACTTCGGTCCTTCTGCCTGCTCTGCTCTCCGCTCTGGCTCTGGTGAATTCTCTCACCTTCCTGTGCTTCTGACTGTACCCCGTGCTTGTATAAATAAATAAATCTAAAAAAAAAAAAAAAGAAGTGAAGCCAATGATAAATGCTGATTGTACTATCTTTTTATGAGTGATTTTATGAAAAATACCAGAGACACTGCCATTTTATATACTATTGAAGTTGTCATTGTCACTCGCTGAAGAATCATATGGTGTCAGTGCAATATAAATTATCTTGTTTTGAAGCTGGTGAGTGTCAGCACATTCTATTTGGAAAAAGGTTCTCTGAAAATATGATACATTTCTAATGTGAGTAATGAATTAACTTTCAGTAAATGAATAAAATATCAAAATTTAGATAACACGTTTTTATAATAATTATAAGTTATTATAGGAGTTCAAAGTTAAATAAACACTGAAATTCAGTAAGAATTTGTTATATACTCATTTGATGTTCCACAGTTTTCCTGTATAATCATGACAACTGTCTGAGCCTGCTGTGGTGCTCACCTGGGTGTGACCCTGATGTGAGAGAGGGGTGCATTCACTACTAGAATACTCCTGTGTAATGGATAAGCACAGGCTGATTTTTTAAACCTTTTTAGAGTCTTAAGCAGAATGTCCCATGTATGTATTTCTGAGTTACCAATCCCTCCAAAGCTTTTGACCTAAACCCCCAATGTTTAGTTATTCTGAGTATGAAAGTACAGCTTTGGCAGGGTTTGGCAGCGGCACTGCCCTGCACTGTCCACAGGAGAAGCTCAAGTGGAGCTAGAGGTTCTGTTTTCAGGATGACTCACTCACATGACTGGCAAGATGGTGCTGACTGTTGTCTGGGAGTTCAGCCAGGGCTCTTGGCCAAGTGGCTTCCTTCTCCATTGGGCTCTCGCTCTAGGGTTTCTTGGGCTTCCTCACAGCATGGAAGCTGGGTTTCAGGAGACAGTATTTCAAGCAGCAGGAAATAGAAGCTGACATTTTGTTAAGGCCTAGTCTGGAAGATGTCATGGTTCTGCTTCTGCTATGTTTTGTTTTAAAGAGCATGTGCAGATTCAGTGGGATGGTGCCAAGATCCTCCTCCTTGGAAGTAGAGGAGTCAAGACAAAGAATCCATGATCTTCTTTAATCACTGCACAGTTAGCACTGCACTGTGATAGCCAGTGTATCTTTTCAAGAAATTCCAAATAATTATTCAGGGATTGCAGAACAAGATTTAGAATGAGGCTAACACAGGGAAATTACCTGGAAAGAAACAAACTCTTTGTCTCTGGAAGGGTAATACTTGTGGAACACTTATGAGCATGTGAGTTTTTTTTTATTATTATTACAGTCATTTAAAGAATTAAAATACAGTTTTAAAAGGAATGAGAAGAATAGGAGAATCAGGTGTTCTGTGAACATAATTTGAAACGTACTATTTATGTACTCCTAGAGTCCAACTTTTCTTTCCACAAGAATTTACTTTGGAGTCCCTACTTGTTACCTTGTTACTTTCCCAAGTTTTTCTTTTTTTTTTTTTTATTTCATTGCTACTGTGATGTGTCCCTGTGCTATCTATTCCTCTGTTGTTCTGATTTAATCTATCTTCATTCATTCATTTGTTATGTAACAAATGGTTATTGAGTACATACTAGGTTCTAAGAACACGGCAAGTTGGGGTACAGATAAACAATGACAAAACTTAGATTTTTCTGACCCTTTCCTTCCCCACTGTTCTGTTACCAGGTCCTAGAAGAGTATATTAGTTATTAAGCATGTGTTGAATGTCTAAATCTGAGTGAAAGTTCAGCTTAAATCAACTGAAAACCAAATAGGGGGATCAGCAGTAAATAACTTAAACTTGCCTAGATATGTATTATAATAGTACAATAATACAATCACAAGGGTTTTATGGACCCTTAATCTAAGACTACATGCTTCAAAAAACTACATACTTTTCAATCACAGTAGTAAACAACCTTGAGTGTATAGTGATGCTAACTTATTCTAGATTTTCACTCTGATAGTTATCGTTGGATATCAACAGAGAGGTAGAGGGTCCTGGAAGTAAATCAGGGTCCCAGGACCATTTTGGAATTTCAGCTCATTAAAAAAATTCCCTCTGATTACAACAGTAAAATATTTCTATTATGGAAAATAAATAAAGTATAAGAAATTGTGCCTTTTGGCCAGAATTCCTGTCTTCCAGGAGTTTGCCAACAGACTAGAAAGAGGAGAGGCACCTGATATATGTTCTCTATGTCTTTTGGAAAAGAGTGAGCTGTTCCTGTGTCTGCACACATACAAATCTGCAAGAAAGGCGATATTTGTACTCATCAAGTGAATGGGCACTGTTCTAACAGGAATGCCCCGCAAATGTTACCCTGGCAAACCTGGCCGCGTTGACAGTGGTACCCAGCATGGAGCTGGCATTGTAATAAACAAGCAAGTGGAGGGTAAGATTCTAGCCAAGAGAATAAATGTTTGCATCAAGCATATTAAGCACTCAGAGTCAAAACAGCTTCCTGAAACATGTGAAGGGAAATGATCAGAAAAAGAGGGAAGACAAAGAGAAAAGTACCTGGGTTCAACTGATTTTCAGCCTGCCCCACCCAGTGAAGCATAATTTGTGGATCCATGGAAGAATCCTGAGCTTTGGGGATTCATCCCTGTGAATTCATGCCATTTAAGTGTTAAAAAAAGGCTTTGGATCATAAAAAAAAAAAAAAAAAGAAAGGTACATAAAAGTACAAAAAGGCAAAATAAAGTTACCTAAAATTCCATCAAGAGATATAGTGTTAGTATATGTCTGTATACATGTAGACATATACAGTCAATTAGAAGAGTCTGGAAAAGTGCAATTTGGAGATCATAGTGCTTAAGCAGTTTAAATTTTTTCTTTTTTTTAAGATTTATTTATTTATACAAGCACTGGGTACAGTGCTTAGACTTCTCTTAGCTCAGAAGCGCAGGAGGGTGAGAGAACTCACCAGAGCCAGAGTGGGGAACAGAACAGGCAGACTGACGAAATACACTGCTGAGGGGAGCAGCGGGAGGCAGGAGAGGTCTGTGCGCCATGTGATACTCTTGCTGGCGGCCGGGTATCGAACTGGCACTGCAGAGGCTGCAGACAGCTCCACAGCCCAGTGCTCAACCACTGCACCACCAGGGAAGGCCCACAATTTAAAATTTTTCTTTTAAAAAAGATTATTTATGCATAGAAGAACTGAGGTGTAGGCCAGAGGTGCCGGAGTGGGGGGCTGGTGGCGGTGAGAGGATTCATCAGAGACAGAGTGGGGAGCAGAACAGGCAGATCTACAGAAATACACTGCTGAGGGGAGCAGCAGGTGAGACAGGAGAGGTCTGTTGCGCCATATGTGGGTCAGTTCCCTGACCAGGGATAGAACTCTGGCAGCAGAGGAGATAGTGCTGTGACTTAGCCCCTAGGCCATGAGGGAGGCCCAAAAATTCTCACATATTTTAGCTAAAATTTTAAACTAAACCTTCATCCACAAAACACTTCTTTAAAATTCCTGATTTCTGATATCTATATTATTCCTTCTCATAAAGTTTTTGTAATTTAATCAACCTCCATTTTTAAAGTTTACATGATGTACATATATATTATATATATATATAAATATAAAATGCTTTGATAAGCTCCCTTATGCCCCTGTCTTGACCATATCTCAGCTATTTGCTTAGAATTGTATGTAATAATGGGTTTTTTTTGATAACAGCATAAACATTTAAGGATTGTTTTATGTATAGGCATATGTTTTTTCTGAAGTTTGCATTAAAATATCTTTCCAGGTAGTTGTTTGGCAGACAAGTGGAGACCATTTCTTCAGGGTCTGCAAACTCATTTTTATTCTGTTAGTTCACTGCTTTGGTTGTGTCCAGAAATTCACTTTCACACAAATGTGCATGTATGCACATGCACCTGGGCGCACGTGCACACACATGGTCTTCTGAGGATTTAACTATTTAATCTTTAACAAACACCTCGATTGCATTGGGGATGCCACATTTTACATTTTTGCAGATGGGCACCCAACCCAAAGAGTGGACCTCAAGAAGAGAAGTCTAAGGAGGACTTCCCAGAAGGGCAGACATCTGAACGACATTCTAAAGAATAGTTTCAATAATAGAAGGGATGGTTTTCTTGATTTCTTCTTCTTCAGATTTATTTTTTTTGTGTATAGGAAGCTACTGATTGTTGTGTGTTGATTTTGTATACTGCTACTTTACTAAACTGATTGATTAGTTTGATTAGTTTTTCTGTGGAGTTTTTGGGGTTCTCTATGTATATTATCATATCATCTGCAAATAGTGATAGTTTTACTTCTTTCTTCCTTATTTGGATTCCTTGTATGTCTTTCTCTTGTTTTATTGCTCTGGCTAGGGCTTCCAGTACTATCTTGAAAGCAGTGGTGAGAGTGGACATCCTTGTCTTGTTCCAGATCTTAATGGAAATGCTTTCAACTTTTCACCATTGAGAATGATATTGGCTATGGGCTTGTCATATATCACCTTTATGATGTTGAGGTGTGTTTCTTGTACCCTGAGAATTTCAAGGACCATAGAAACATTAATTCAGAAGAGCACCTGCACACCTATGTTTATAGCAGCACTATTTATAATAGCTAAGCTATGAAAACAACCCAAGTGCCCAAAAATAGATGACTGGATCAAGAAGATGTGGTATATACACACAATGGAATATTGCTCAGCAATCAAAAAAGATAAACTCATGCAATTTGCAGCAATATGGATGTAGCTAGAAGTGATCATGAGGGATCATGAAAGGATCAGCGAAATAAGCCAGAAAGAAAAAGAAAAATACCGGACGGTCTCACTCATAGCAGGAATTTAGAAAACCTAAATAAGGGACCAGGAAAAAGACTAATTATAATAAAGTAAAAATCAAAATCAACAAACAGTTATAAACCAGAGATACACTATGGGGGAGGGAGGAGGAAAAGAGGGATTAGGGTCAAAATAAGGGGGGTGCAATTGTATGGGGACTCTAACCAAGATGAAAATGCATACATTGTGCAAAAATGACAAGATGTAAAAATATATACAAAATAAAATAAAAAAAATAATAATTAGAAATTAACCAAAGAGGAGAACTGAGGAATGACAGTAGAGACCTGTTTATAAATCCAGACTTATATAAAGAAAACAGGATTTCTCCTTTAAAAAGGGGTATGCTGTGGATTGGTGTTTTATTATTTGAGGGGGGGTGTTAAAGAATATTAACTTTTACTTTCTATGCAATTCTTTATAAAGTATGCTTTTGTCAGTTTTGAGAGTATCACCCAGCAAGTCATTCAGTAATGGTCCTTAAGTATATAAAAATATTAAGATAGATTCATGCAGTAGAACACACTAGGGGGATTATCACAGTGAAATATGTATATTTTTATAATGGAAATTTATTGATAAATTATACATTAAAATAGAGCATAAAAGATATAACTGAATCACATTCCTTTTATAAATAAAATTATATATGTGTACATACACAAATATACACACACACAAATAAAGTACATAAAATGTAGAATGCAATGATAAGATCTATACCTATACTTTGTGGAGTGATTGCCAAGATTGTGGTAATTAGCACATTCATCACCTCACATAGTTAACGTCTTTTTTTTTTTTCTTTGTGGTAAGAATGCTTAAGATTTCTCAAGACTTTCAAGTATACAATACTGAGTTATTAAACGTGAGCACATGGATTGCTTTTTCTTTTTTTAAAGATTTATTTATTTTATACAAGAACCAGGGTACAGGCCAGATGCACGGGAGGATGAGAGAATTCTCCGGAGACAGAATAGGGAACAGAACAGGCAAACTGACTAAATCCACTGCTGAGGGGAGCAGCAGGTGATACAGGAGAGGTCTGCCGTGCCATATGAGATTCTTGCCAGCCAGCTGGGATCAAACCGGCACTGCAGAGGGTGGGGACAGCTTCACAGTGCAGCGCTCAACCACCTGCAACACCAGGGAGGCCTCACTATTACATTTTAATAGTGAGTTTCTATCATAATAGTACGTCAGATCTTCTCCCATCTCCCTCCTTCCTTTCCTTTCTCCCAAACATTTAAGGCCACATTAATTATGCAATGAGAGGCACAATATCCTGAGCCCGAGGTAGGATCTTCTCAGTGGCATGCCCTCTTCCCACACACTTCCCCCAGAGCAGGCCAGACACTTCATCTGGAATTGCACAGCAACTGCAGGTAATGTCATTACCCTGAGGATTGCAGTGCAGTGTGATGGCACATTTTCATGGCTAGAATTTTAGATCTGGAAAAGATACTAAAAAAGCATCATATCTGATATTCTTCCTTGGGCATTCATTCACATGATTAATAGCTGGAAGCCAGTCTCTAGGAAATGGATCTATCTATTGCTATAATGTATATATTGGCTAGATTGACAATGATGTGTAGATAATATATGCACATACATACATTCTGTATGTATAGATGTGTATATGTACATTAGCTTGATGTAAACATATTTTCCTATATTGTTACTTCAGGGAAAGTGTCTAAGGTGCAAATATTTTATTTATGCAGCTAGGTGCCTTTTGTAGAAAAAAATTTCATAGTAACAAGTGAGCCGAGTGATAAAACCCTAAGCTGTTTGCTGTCAGAATGTCAGTCCCCTAGTAGAATTTCAGTGAAATCCCCATGCTAAATGATGCATATCAGCAACTAGAGGGATAAAAGGCATGTGACACCTTTGTACTTTTGTTTAAAAATAACTCATGTTATTTCTTCCAGGATTTGAAATCAGTGGTGTTAGATTATAAAGAGACACTAGTGGAATCTATTGGTTGAGCTGTCAGTAGATACAGATGAGATTCTTGGAACAGAATGTAGCCTGGGTTTGCTAGACGTAATTACCTTAGTTCACGTGTAGGCAACTCCAACATACATACAATCCAGGCAATAAAGCATATTCAGGAAATTATGCTCTGGTTGCTTAAATTCTCCCAGGTTTCTTCAGCTGTAGACTTGAGGACTCATTAGCTGAAGCTTCTACTTCAGCCTGTTCTGTGAGTGCTGCAAGGAGTTGAACTCAGCCTGACAGATGGGGCAGCTAACAGCCCCAAAGAGAAACTGTGTCTCCAAGCTTCTGAAATTCCTCTCAGGTAGCAGCTTTCCCAGGGCCTGGGTCTGACAGAGTAATTAAAGGAGATTGGAAAGATTCACTCACTCCATAATTATTTTTAGCCCCAATATAGTCTGACCGTACTAATTTAGAATTATTGAGAGAGATATGAGTTTGGCTTAATGAGAAGCATGAAAAATGTAACATTTTAAATTGAAACATGGCTTTATTACTTGGGGCTATATTCAAAATCACAAACTAATAGCTTAACACCTTTTGTGGTAATGCTTCTAGGCGTGCTTTAATAATGAGATAAAGATGATTTTTAACTCTCTCAGGGCCAATCTTTTCCCTGATTCTGACATACAAATCCAGTGGTCTTTGCTATGTTCATTTACTGTGGAGCACATTTTTTAAAAATTACATATTCTTGGGATTTTTTTCCCATCAACATCATAACAGTGACACATCACCACTCTAGGAAGCCAAGGAAAAATAAATTACATGAAGGTAAAAAGTTAATGAATTCTTTCCAATGTGAATCTCAAATATAACCAATAATAACAGTTTGGCAAGAAACTTATTAACAGTTTAACTGTTAACTGCCTTAGCCAGAACACACCATAAATGTTTAATACATGGTTGTTAAACTACTGAAATGAGTCTCTGCAAAGAAAGCCTAATTGATCTCATAGACTGTCCCACTTCTGTTCATCTCTGTTACCCCAAGCCCAATTTGTACCTCTGTAGCCTTGCTTTTAACTAGACCACTGACATAGATTATATCAGGCTGGCCCTAGCAAATGTGTCCCTACTCTGTTTTGCATGACATTGGGGGAATTGGTCTGAAGTTTGCCCTGGTCTCTGGTCAAGAACTTCCCCCTGTGCGCCACATTGCCTAGAACTCCAAACTTTCCTATGATGCCTGACTCAGCTGATAACTGTGAATTTTTTTTTTTCAAAAAAGAATGAACAAAACAACAGGATCCTGATCTATTTCCAAATATAGCTTTTCTCTTAAGAGGAATTCTGGTATCAATTTTCCCTATCTAGTTATACTTGAAAAATCCCATTTTCATCACACTCAGTCCTTGGCTGAATTTGTAAGACCTGAATTAAGGAGGTATAATCTCAAGATGACTGCCTGATCTGGAAACAAAAAAGACTCACAAGGCCCTGAAGGTAAGTTATTGTTTGGAATTACAGCACTTCTGCTTGTGCAAATGGAAACAGTTGGTCTTATAAGTCAACTGGACGTGATTTTTCTTCTGACAGAGTGATGAGATGGGAGAATGAATGTGTACTCTGAACTCCGGAATCCTGTTTCTGCTGTGTAATTTAAAGCCAGGGACTAAGCACATTTTCTTAAATGAAACAAATGGTGCTATAAATGGTAATAGAAACAATACATCCTCACTTTTTGATGTGGCTCTGATGAGTTCCTGTTAATGAAACAGGACACAGTAGATGCAAAATGATCAGAGTAGAAGACAGAAGATGGGATTCTTTGTGAAATACAGACCCCATGCCTGGAGATCTGATCTTAGAGAACATCATTATGTATGTGTGTCTGTGCCTCTCTCTCTCTCCGTGTATCTGCCTCCCTGTTTGGCAGCGTGTGTCCGTTTGGTAGTGTGTGTGTGTGATGGGATGTGTGTATGGGCATATTTTGTAGTCTGAAGGTGCGGGACATTACATTTCCAGTGCACCTGAGCAGTTTAAATCTAAAGCTACACTTTGATACAGGGTCCTGGGAAGGCACTTGAGGACCTGCCATCATTTGACCAAATGTGAACTTTAGAAGTTTTGTTGTTTCTTAAGATTTTACTTAGAATCATTTCTTGCCAACCTTAGATACCAAGAATTATTTAGCACTGAAGTTCTATAGTCATTGACAAATGAGAGAGCTGAAAAACAATAGAAGAAGCTGCTTTTAATTGCTCATTTATTGTCTTTACCCTCTGATTCTACTCTGGAGACTATTAATGTAACTAGCTACAGAAATTAAATTTTGCAAATTCCAAAACTTTGGGAGCTCAGTGTATCAGAAAGGTTATTTTTAGAAGAGATAAAACTCATCCTTGTTTAAAATGAGATAATGGTGTGTGTGTGTGTGTCTGTGTGTGTGTGTGTGTGTGAGAGAGAGAGAGAGAGAGAGAGAGAGAGAGAGAGAGAGAGAGAGAGAGAAGGAGGACCACATTTAGTGCTAATGAATAATTCAATTTGATTTACTGGAGAAATGAGCGGTGATGACATTTTGCCCTTCTCTTAATGTACAAAAGATAATGACTGTTTCACTTTAACGCTATATCTGAAAGTATCTTATACAGCTTATTTTTATTCCAGGTCAAGTAATCAGCCTCTAAAAGTGGCTATGACTGACTGTCATATTAAAGTGCACTTTTAAAAATAAAACAAGTCTGAGAAGGATTGTGCTCAAATGCTCCTTTACCCCACCCCTGCCCAGGTCTCCTTGCAAAAACAAAATGTGTTTCTTAATTGAACATTAAATATATGAAAAAGACCAGAGGTTGGGAATCCTGATGACAAGAAAGGCCACTATGAATAATCCCAGCAGTGCAGGTGACCAAGCCAGCTTTATTAGTGCTACTATGTTGGCACTACAGAGGCCTGGGTTGTCTGTAGATGCTGACGTGCTTTTAGTAGCCGTTATCTTCCATAGAAAGTTCCATACTTCCTGTGACTCTGGCATATTTTAATAAAATACTAACATGTCACATAAAGTCAGTGGAGCTGAACACGTGTGAATGAAAATGTGCTTATGAAATGCAGGGCCTAACATGCTCATTGCCAGGTGGTTTTGGACTTTGGGCTTCTGGTCTATATATAAGGCTGCTCATCTGCTGCATTCAGTTGAGATCTACTTCAAAATGTTTGCTGAATCTCTGAGAAGTAACTGGAAGAAAAGGTCTCCAGTGTAAAGTCCAATCCCTCTGCTCTCACCACCCACACAGCTGTGAACAGAACCAGTGGGGCTTTGGGGAGAAAATGGAGAGATGGTGCTGAGTAGTGTGGTGGACAGGAGTAGTCACCAGACAGAAGCCCAGTTTTCAATCTACTAAGAGTTTTTACTGTAAATGTGGCCCCATCACATCTCACTCTTTGAACCACAGTGTTTGTTGTAGACTTTTAGGAAAAAACTTTAGTGGGATAGCACCAGTTTCTCTGTTAGTGTTCTTCTTCTTTTTTTTTTTTAATGAAGTATAATTACTTGATTTCAAAGGAGTTGTCATAGTTTCCTACTAATTGCATTTGGATATGTAATATTTCTTTTTTTCTCTTTTTTTTTTAACTTAAATTTTATTTTTATATTCCCCATACAATTACAACCCCCTTATTTTGAGCCCAAACTCTCTTTTCCCCGCCACCCCCCCCCCATAGAGTGTCTCTTGTTCATAGTTGTTTGTTGATTTTGATATTTTCTTTCTTATAGTTTTTCTTTTTTCTGGTCCCTTATTTAAGTTTTCTAGATTCCTGCTATGAGTGAGACCATCCGGTAGTTTTCTTTTTCTTTCTGGCTTATTTTGCTGTGCATGATCCCTTCCAGCTCCATCCATGTTGCTGCAAATTGCATGTGTTTATCTTTTTTGAATGCTAAGTAATATTCCATGGTGTATATGTACATCTTCTTGATCCAGTCATCTATTTTTGGGCATTTGGGTTGTTTCCAAAGCTTAGCTATTATAAACAGTGCTGCTATAAACATAGGGGTGCAGGTGCTCTTTGGAATTGATGTTTCTGTGTCCTTTGGGTAAATACCTAGGAGTAGAATTGCTGGATCATATGGAAGGTCTATATTTAGTAGGTCAAGAAATCTCCACACAGCTCTCCATAGTGGTTGGAACAGTTTGTTCTTAGGGAAATTTCCTGCATAAAGGAAATCTGTCTTGGCTGTAATTCTTCTTCAGCTGACTTGGGACATGCCCCCTATTTGCATGACTTGTAAAGTTCTTAGAGATGAGAGGAACTAGGATAATTATTTTACTGGGGCTGAGTTTTGGTGATTGCTCTGTGGCAACTGTGGGGCAATTTCAGAGAATTTGTGCAAAAAGTGAAGTTCTAGAAGCATGACAAAGCTGTAATAAGCGTGGGGAAGGAGTCAGAAATTCAGAAGCAGTGACCATCAGGAACAGGACTGTGGAAAGATGTGAGGGTGAGCACAGTGAGACTCTGGATGACACCAGAGAACAAGTGATGCCCGAGTTCACTATATTATGTAAGACACCTACTGTGTGCAAGGCCCTGTGCTGAATATAAAGATGGAGAATGCCTAGTTCTTGTCCTCAGGCAAGTTAAAATTGCTGGGAAAAAGAATATCAGAGGACTGTGTGGTCCCAGCTTTGTGGTTACAAACACATTACCCAGCAACGTAAATGCACCAGACTTCTGGAGCAACTTTATAAAGATTAAAGAATGTAAAAAGAATTTTTATGCATTCCTCCTACTCTTTCCTTTCCCCTAAATGAAAAGAAAATCCAAGAAAAAAAAATAGCAATGGAAATGAATCCCATATGCTTCTCTTGTGGTTTTAAACATATTTCCTTTCATTTTTAGAAAACATCGTGGATATTTCTTTCTAACTGTCATGTAGGCACTGCGTAAGGCGGAAGGTTCCCTGAGTGTTAGAGATATAGTTTGTTTCTTACAAATTGGGCTTTATCATTTCCCCAAAAAGTATCAGCACTAATCACATTATGTGGGTGACATGGTCTCTTTGGTCAAATCATCCAGAATGATCACCACATTGCCTGTCTGCTATTATATCATTGGGAAACC
The DNA here is from genome assembly GCF_964194135.1 of Talpa europaea. Lineage (NCBI taxonomy): Eukaryota > Metazoa > Chordata > Mammalia > Eulipotyphla > Talpidae > Talpa > Talpa europaea. Next base: position 15,725,908 of record NC_140077.1, read on the forward strand.
TCATTTGCAAATGGGAAAATTGTAGCTCTGAAAACTATGTGCTTCTGATTCCTGGCACAAAGAAGGGTGGGTGGTGAAGAGGTTATGCCTGTGAGAAATTGTACATGGGACTTTAATGTGGAATTCAGAGTGATTTCTAAGGATCCTGAGTTTCTAGTTTTAGCTCAAATAATTCCCTGTTGTCAGGGAAAATCTGTTCCTCAGTGCGAAACTTTGCACTGTCTATAGCACACCCTTCTGGTAGTCATCTGATTCTGAACTGAGGGGAGCTGTTTTTTGTTTCTTTCAATTGAAGATAAATGACAACAATGCAAAATAATTTTTGTCTACTGGAAAACAAATTCAATCCTGACTTGTAGATGCTCCATAGAATTCCTGACACCTCTGGATGATTGTTTTGCCTTCATTTGCACATTTATTTCAACCTTTTCTTTTAATCTTTAAAATTTTGTGCTTTTTTGAACTTCTTCTTTAGCCGATTATAACAACTGCCAGATTTTCTCATTATGAATAAAATAAAATCTTTAACTTGTGTTCTTTTTATACCTTTATAAGTGTCATGATTTTTCCTTTTTAGAAATGTATCTTTAAGCACTGTATTACCATTTTTTAATTACTGAATGAAACAGAAATTACAATGAGAAGCACTTAATATGCATGTTATTTTAAAATTTTTAGAAATCCCTATGTAAAAGATATTACTGTCCCAATTTTATATGTGAGAAAACTGAAATTTGGAGTATTATATAATTTTCCCATTAAAGTTACTTCACTAAGACTGGTATTTAAAAAAGCTAAGACTGACCCTGAAGTTTAGATTAATGAAACCATTGCATTTAGTGGCCAAATCCAAACTTGTGTTTAAATGTTTTGCTAATACATAGTCATTAATGATATCTGTGATCGATGGTTTATGTAGAATTATTATTTTTTGCTGCTGGCGTTACCACTTGTTGCTGCTACAACAAATATTCCTACCATGAATGATGTTTTGTTGTGTTTGTGCACGTGTGCGTGCTCGTGTGTGTGTGTGTGTATCAAAGTTAATCTCCATCAAAGATAACTTTTTCATTAATTTTTTTCTCCCATCATTGTAGTTCCCATCATCATTGTAGTTCTCATCCCACCTTATCACCTGTGAAACATCACCAAATTCCTTGTGTTCTTCCCTCCCCTGTTTTGCACCCCCTCCTTTGCTGCAGGCCTCAGTTCTATCTGGAATAATGTTAGTGCCCAGCTACCCACATCCCCCTAACTTAGGAAGAAAAGAGCAGTATGATGGTCCCAAAATGCAACACTTACGATAACTTTTATTAACATACCTCAGCGGATGAAGTGAAGGTGGAATTCCATGCACCATAGCCTATTTACCTCTCCTTCCCCAACTTATAAGATAGGTGGTATTAAAATTTGTAGTCAGCCACTCCGGAGCATAGTAGAGAAAGTACAACTTGATGAATGGGACCCATTAGTTCCCCTGCCCACCCAGACGGATGTGTGACTTCAAGATTCAGTATCTGTTGATTCAAATTTCTAATTCATTCCTAGGGCTGTTCTGTTCGTTGCTATTCTGATCTCCATGTTTAAACCCTAATATCTACCCTGCTGCATATATTTTATCCCTCCTTTCCATTACTACTAATAGTTGTTCTATTGACAAGGTTTCCATTTAGTTTGAAGAGATAGACTAGTAGGTTCACTTTGCTGTCTGTGCACAAAGGGTAAAGCGGAGGCAAAATGTATGTTGGTGCCTGCCTCTAGGGTGTCTGTCAGTGCTTAGCCAGATTGCTATCAATGAGTTATTGCCTCTTCATGTACCCTTCTCCTGAAAAAAAAAAAAATTCAGCACAATTTCAGAATGTTATATACCAAGTTGTTAAACCTTCACCAGTATTTTCACATTCAAGTAATGCTAAATAGCACATTTGCCAGGAAAATTTAAATTGAATCTGAACTATTACTTTTACTTTAGGGCAAAAACAGCTCAGTGGAATATACTTCTGTCCAAAACAGCTTTAATCAGCTGCTAAAATCAAAATCAGCATTTATATTCAAAGGATTTTTAAGGAAAAATGGTTTCAAAATCTTTTCCTAAAATGTCTGCTGGCATAAATGTGGGTCAGTTGCTATGATTGTATCTCTGTAATCTTTATTTGCTTACTATATGGTATAATTCTATTTTTCATTCCCTGAATACTTAGAACTGAATTATATACTGAATAGTAAGTACTAGTAGGAAAACAGATACCTAGATATATAATTATTTTCTGACTTATATTTTTAAAGACATTGAGCAAATTCCCTAAGGATTTTTGCATGCATCGGTCATTTAACAGGAAGAATTGACTTTATATCACTTGTATAGGTAGGAGAATTTCAGTATCCCATGGAGTCTCTGAAATTCCTTGGCACTAATTTTAATGGGCTTATATTAATAGTATAGTGGGTTTATTTATTATTTTACAGGATAATGAATGAACTAAGTTTCTAACTTCCTCTTCTTCATCTCATATCCTTGGATCAATATTGTTTACTTGGTTGATTATTAACTTTAAAAGTATTTTTTTTGGTTATATATACTTTCTTTTTTTCCCCAAAGATTTATTTTACTTATACAAGAACCTGGGTACAGGCCAGATGCATGAGAGGATAAGAGGATTCACCAGAGACAGAGTGGGGAACAGAACAGGCAGACTGATGAAACACACTGCTGAGGGGAGCAGTGGGTAAGACAGGCGAGGTCTGCTGGCCATGCAAGCTGCTCGGAGGCCGGCAGGAATCTAACTGGCACTGCAGAGTCTGTGGACATCCCCACAGCACTGCACTCAAGCTGCCTGCGCCATGGTTGTTTGTATATACTTTCAAATAAAGTGCTGATAGTTTCAACTGTGGATGTTGGGGCCTTATACCATACCATATTTGAGATAATTCATTATAGAAAGGGCAAAAAGTATTGTCTAGTGACTAACATAAGAAAATAGTTGAAAATAAGATTTCCTGTGCTTCTCTCTAAAAGTCAAGAATTCTAAATCAAAGTTCAGCCGTCATCATTCTCCTGTAAATCTTTTATTTTTTGAGACTCAGTTTTCTATTCTGTAAAATTAAAATAATAAAAAGAAACAGGCATGAGTTGAAGATATGAAAATGTACTCAAAGCTATCAGTGGAACATCATACAAAGTTGATGTCCTTTGAAAGGAGATGCTTGGGATTAATTTCATGTCCCTCCTGGGCAATGGGAGAGATTCTTAGAACCTAGGCCCACGAAATAGTATCTAGATAAGACAGGGAAACTCTATTAGATTTTGGAGTTGGAAAGAATAGTATAAGGGGGTTGGCGGTGCATGTCATTTGAAACTGCTATATAGATTTTCCACCTTGCAAAATGCCGTGGTAAATACATTCATTCTGTTATATTTCATTGCTATTTAGACCAGAATTGGCCTCTATTTTCCTGGCTTGAGCCTTTACAGAAGATCTGTCCAGTTGCTTATTATCATGACGAGGAGAGGAAGTCAGCATTGTGAATGCTTTGAGAGCTTATATAGAAGCCAGGGGATTCTTTGTCAATTCCTGTGCTTTCAATCCCATGCAGACTCCAGTTTTGGAGAGATGTACCGAGAAGCAAATTACAGACAGGCATCCAACATCCTATCCATTGAAATCCCGTGTTTATTGCTCAGTTCTCACCTCTTTATTTCCAGAGTGCTCTTCATTCTAAGTTATTGAGACTGTATTCACACTGAGTCACATTGTAACATGCAATATTTAATTGCATAAAATATTTCATCTCTTTCAGATCTGTCACTGGTAGAAGTGGAGATAAAAAGACCCAAAAGAGTAATTTAGTTTTACCATCAGAATCAGATTCTAAATGTAGAAATTAATGAGACATTTGCACAATTTTAAAATGAAACTACAAAAGGAAAATGCAAAACTGACTTTGCAAAGCCTCAGTTTCATACACATTCTTCCTTTCCCTCCCTCCTATTTTCTTCGATTTACCTTTCTTCTCTTTTTCCCTGTTTATTCTTTTCCCTTACTAGTGCTTTCTGTAACATACTTGGGAGTTAAAATCTAGCTCTGCTCCAGGGGTAATGATTTTTTAATCAAAGACAGATAATTATTAGTGATGTTCAAGGCTGAAAATCATGGATTCACCTTCCCCTGCTTCTGTTGACTTTGTTCCAAAAAACATAACTACTTTTGTCAGTAAAGCTGGCAGCCATAAGTTGAGGACTCACACAGAGAAGATCTGTTCAGAGAAAATCAATTTTCAAGTTAGAATTGCCCACTACAATTAAGATCTGTGTACTTTCAAACATTTCTGCCCAGCTTGCTGTTGAAATCCAGCTAACTGTGTGCTCATAGTTTAAGGTTTTGGTTTCATATATTTGAGGAATTGAAAGGCCAGGATGAGGATGTCATCTCCCCATCTAGCTTGTCAGACCTATCACTGTGGGGAGAATTATTGGGCCATTTGACTTCTCCAACCAGGAGACATGAAAGCTGAAATAACACTCTTGCTTCTAGAACATGTGCTGAGTAGGGATTGGTTTGGGTAGAAAACGCTCTTGTATCCCAAGGGCCTTACATGTCAAATATAAAACATAAGTCAAAGGCAATGGAACATAAAGTTCCATGCTATACCTGGTATTTGACAAATGGCTATACATAAGCATAAGTCAGATTAGTTAGGCTCATGGAATACCGAATAGGTGAAAAAGTGACAGCTTTCTTTTCAACATGATGTAGAAAAAATGAGCCACTCAATCAGTGGCTATGGATGAGATTCTTTTTAGCAACCCTATTTTGTCAACAATTGTAACTATATTAAAAGGTCATTATTCGTTTTGCAAAAGGGCACTTCGCCTCAATTAAGAGAAATGTCTATAAATCTCTTTAAATTATAAACACTTTTCATGTAATTATATTCATTTTTGCACTTTAATTAGTTGTTTTTGTTATTTCACCTTAAGAATCAATTTACTCATTATCCTTCAAAGTAGGCTACTTGCATTAACAATATGCATGCATGCAAAATGAATCAGATATATATAGAAATGGCAAGTAGCAAACAAAGGCTCAGGTATTTTCCTTTCTCCTTAAATCCTATCATCCCAAATTACAACCATTTGGTCCCCATATGCTCTTGTGATTTGTACTATCATACATCATTACATCACTGGTAGCATTTATTCTGGAGAAAGTATAATTTGAAACATGTAGCAGATTTCCAAAGCTGTGTAGGTTGTGAGAAAGATTTGAATTTTCAGAGTAGGATGAATGTTTGCTTCAGTCATACTTGATTGGATAAGATGCTTTAGGTTTAAAAGAAGCTTAAAGTGGCTACCTGCTCCTCCTCCTTACTCTTGAGTCTGCAATCTTACAAATGAAGTTACATATTATTTTAGAGATGTCTTTATTTGAAAAGAATTTTTTTAACCAAGGCGAGCTTTTGTGTACCTGTTCAACAAATGACTCAAAATTTTTCAAATTTATTTTTTAATATATTTTTACATCATTGTTCTTTTTAAATAATATTTGCTTCCCCCCAACCCCACTCAGGTGTAATCCACATAGAATTTCCTTCACCAGTGCACCCGTGCACCATCACCACAGTCCCCTGTGCTCCTCCCTCCTCCTCCCCTGCAGGATGTCTCTGATTTATAATTGTCTGTTTGTTTTTGTTTTGTTGTGTTTTGTACTGTTATTATTTTCCCCCTGATGTCTTATTTGGTTCTGTTATATTCCTCCTATAAATGAAACCATCCGATACTTTTTTCTTTTTCCTTCTGACTTATTTCACTGCAAATGACTCAATATTCACAGCAACATGGATGAGGCTAGATGAAGGATATCCATGTACATAAAGAGATATTCTGCCTTAGAACAGATTATAGCATGAAACATAGACAGTACCATGGCTGCAATGTGGAAGTCTTTTGCAATAAGAAAGAAAAGATGGTGGGTGGTGGGCAATGGGAAGACGTGTTGCTGGGGAAATGCATTAAGATGAACTTTGAAGGGGCCTTCCTGGTGGCGCAGCGGTTGAGTGCTGGGTTGTGAAGCTGCCTGCAGGCTCTGCAGTGCCGGTTCGATCCCCGGCTGCTCCCCGGCCACCAGAGGAGGGTCCCACATGGCGCACAGACCTCTCCTGCCGCCCGCTGCTCCCCTCAGCAGTGTACTTCGGTCCTTCTGCCTGCTCTGCTTCCCGCTCTGGCTCTGGTGAATTCTCTCACCCTCCCACGCTTCTGACTGTGCCCAGTGCTTGTTTAAATAAATAAATAAATCTTAAAAAAAAAAAAAAAAGAATTCGGGTGCAAAAAAAAAAAAAAAAGATGAACTTTGAAGTGTCAGCAATGTCCTGTTAAATGGAAACTAGAATAGCCCATGCTTGGAGATGGGTGAAAGATAGCTCCCCATACATCAAGCTTACTGTTTACTGTTAGTGAACTTGACAGAATGAGGGTACTGCCAAGGGAGATAGATAAGCTGAAGGGGAGATAGCTAAGCTGAAGGAGAGTTTTAAGGAAAGCACTTGGACAGTAGAATATAATTTGAATTAGAGGAAAGAAGCCCCACCCAGGAACATTTGATCCTTGTCTCATCAGTACAAGATTGTATTTTATAGAATAATCTTCTCTACTTTTCTCAGTGTACTGTAGTTTTAAGTGATAGAATTTCTCTGACTGCTTCCCCTGGGAGGCCATTACAAAGTCTAGAGATATTTCTTTGTTACAATTGTGTTAAAAAGGCACATTTTGAACCCTGATTTTACTTATTGTAGACCATTGCAAGCATTTATACTGTTATATGAGTGTTAAATATTAATGCATTTTTCCCCAATGCTACTGAATCCAGGCATGAAGCTAGTGTATACTTCTGGAAAAACAATCAGAAACTTCCTAGGAGCTGCCCTACTTTACCCTAAAAATACTGCCCTCTTGCAGAGATTACTAAAACAAACAAATAAAAAAAAAAACCACACTTAAAATGATTATTTACCCATTTTTCAACCCAATGCAGTTTTAGAAATGGGTTTCATTCTGAAAGTTGACAGATTTTCTTGGATACTGGAAGGGACTGAGATGAGAATTATAATCATTCATATTTCCATATTCCTACCTCCAGTTAATACTAAGCAAGCAGGCTTGACCAGTAGTGAGCAGAGACAGTATTTTTCACCTGCTGCTCTTGTTTGTTGAGCTTAGTACTGAACTTCCTCTGATAGGTCTCCCAAGAAACAGTGACATTCGACCCATTTCTGTTTTAGATCTTGGGGGTAGTGGGTACATTCCTTTGCCTGGTGTGACTATGGGTAAGATGTGGTACATATTTTATAGACTAAAGGTGCCCTTCAAAGTCCATCTGTGAGATACGTTGGATACAGTGTAGGAAATTTACTGGCCATGGAAATAAATGGCAGAACCATAGATTTCCATATTCTTCTGTGATACACTGAAGAGAAAGGAGAATGAATCTGGTGACTCATCACATTGTCAGTATGTTGCTGTTTTTATTGCCTTTTGTCAAAGGCAATAAAGGAATCTAACCTGAAATAATCCATTAAGAAAAGTATTCTAGAATGTAAGTTAGCAAGTGATTTTGTAATACAGTAATAATAATCTTCTGAAGGTTGGTTAAAATAGAGTTTAACAATAATGCAACACTTTTAAAAGACATAATTTGTTTGTTTGTGGGGAAACAGTTGGAATGTGAATTCTGCCCAACCAGGAGATGCTTAGTAAATACTCTGAGCTGCCCTTAAAGCTCACTTAGGACACATCTTATAAAGGAATTTTGTAGAGTCTTAAGTAAAAATCCAAGCTATGGCACCCTGATAATGCATAAAGCTGCATCTTCACAAGTTCCAGGTGATCAGTTGGTACTTTTTTTTTTAATAACCTGTTAAGGAAAAAAAATTAAGAAGATAACAAAGTCCAGTTTCCTGTAATCTATCATCCAAATAGTCAAAAGATATTAAAAGGCTACTAGTCATATAAAGTGGAAAATGTCATCTATGATCGGGGGAAAAGTAGTCCAAAGAAACTAACATAAAGATGAACCAAATATTAGAGTAAGCAAGAAAGACATTAGAGTAGCACTTACACTTATGTGCAAGGACATAAAAGTAAAAGATGGTTATGTTGGAGAATAGATGAGAATCACAAGAGAAATGGCAAAGATGATTTTAAAAAAATGGGAATTCTAGAAGTGAAAAAATACTATAAAATAATAAAAAGATTGGGCAGATCGAACAGAACATAAAGAAAGATCAATAGATTTGAAGATAAGTCATATTACCCAATCTGAAGAATAAGGAGAAAATAAAACTTTCCCCATTAAAAAGTAAATAAATGAACAGAACTTTACTGACCTGTGATCCAATATCATGCCATTTAAAATGTGTACATTTAGAAAACCAGAAGAAGAGGAGGGAAGAAATTGGGGTAGGAAAAATATGCCTACATATGTTAGAAATCCCCAAATTTTCTTTGAAAAGTTTTAAGTATCTAAGAAACTCAGAAATAATCCTAAGTAGCATAGATACAAAGGAAGACTTATGTCATGGCTAAGCTGCTGGAAAAAAAAAAAAAAAACACTGTTTCAAAATTCATTTTATGCATTGCTGTTATCTATTATGCAGTCACTGCTAAGAAGTGGCTACATCGTGATTGCCAGTAGACCACAAGGATACAGAAGTAACATGCTAGATCTTTGAACAAATAGACCAGGGTTTGAATTCTGGAGCTGATTTTTAATAATGGAACCCATGGAGAAAGGGACACCTTGTGACAATTCATCATTTGTAAGATTGCCAGTAACCTCCCATAAGGCTGTCATATGAGATAATTGAGTGAGATAATAGTACATGCACAAACTTAACATAGTGCCTTGTGGGAGGCTCTCTGTAAATGCATCCTTCATCCCTTCTTTCCAAGCATTTAGAGTGTCTTTGGCTATAAACGATTCTGGTTATTCTTCATAATATATAGCATAAGGCTTGTATTTTAAGAGAGAGAAAAATATGCTTGCTAATTTTAAGACAAAGGCCTTTAGTAATTCCAACTTGATTTTTGACTTTGCAAGTTTCCACTGTTTCAATTTGGAAGACTTTGGAGAATATACTTGGAAAACATAGAACTCTGAACATTTGCTTGTTCATAGTTTGAAGCATATTAATGTGAAGGTAGTTTATGTTTACTAATGTTTTCATTGTATTTGTGTTTTCATTTGTATTTGAGCTTTTGGGATTGAGAGCATCTTGGAAATATGCTTATAAGTTTGTGCCTATAAAAATAGAATTCATGTATTTTAGTACTACATGAATGATGGTCAGAATAATAAATTTTATGACGCAGAGTGGTTGGTGATCACTTTCATTTCTGGAAAATTAAATTGGTTTAGCTATTTCTAAAAATTTCAGAGAAATTGAGACATACCCGAGGCATTGGTTAGACAATTTGTATGTTTGTAAATAAGCTCATGTCCTGGAATATTGAGAGATAATCACTCTCACCTATAAATTATCTATGAAACCTAATTTTTTGATTCTTGAAATAATGCATCAATGGGACGCCATTTAAATATATCAATCTAGATCACAAAAATCTACAAAGAGCTGAAGAGTCTCAACAAAAACAAAGTAAATAATCCAGTCAAAAAATGGGCAGAAGAGCTAAAAAGGAACTGCTCCAAAGAGGAAATGTGAATGGCCAACAGACATATGAAAAAATGTTCAGCATCACTTGCAATCAGGGAAATACAAATCAAAACTACAATGAGATACCATCTCACACCAGTGAGAATGGCACATATTAAAAAAAACTAGCAACAACAAATGTTGGCGAGGTGGTGGAGAAAAAGGAACTCTCCTGTGCTGCTGGTGGGAGAGCAAACTGGTCCAACCACTATGGAAAGCTGTGTGGAGATTCCTCAGCCTGCTAAAGATGGAGCTTCCATATAATCCAGCAATTCCACTCCTAGGTATTTACCCAAAGGGCACAGAAACATTAATTCCAAAGGGCACCTGCACCCCTATGTTTATAGCAGCACTATTTACAACAGCTAAGCTTTGGAAACAACCCAAATGCCCAAAAATTGATGACTGGATCAAGAAGATGTGGTACATATATACGCAATGGAATATTACTCAGCAATCATGAAAGATAAACTCATGCAATTTGCAGCAACATGGATGGAGCTGGAAGGGATCATGCTCAGCAAAATAAGCCAGAAAGAAAAAAAAAATACCAGATGGTCTCACTCATAGCAGGAATCAAGAAAACCTAAATAAGGTACCAGGAGAAAGGCTAATTATAATAAAGTGAAAATCAAAATCAACAAGCAACTATAAGCCAGAGACATACTACAGGGCGGGGGTAGTGGTGTAGGAGGGATTATGGTCAAAATAAATTGGGGTGGGAATTGTATAGGGTCTATAACCAAGATGAAAAAGCATGCATTGTGCAAAAATGAAAAATGATGTAACATATATAAAATAATTATATATATATGTATATATCAGTCTGTTTAAATATGTGGTCCCTTACTATGCTCCAGTTCCTCTGTTACATATAACACATCGGCCGTTAACCTAGGAATCAGTGAAAGTCATTAACACCTGCATTAAAATTTTCTTAGTAGTTGGCCTTTTAAAAATGTCAGCTCTCTAATTATTAGCCTACTATTAATACTAAGTTATCTATGACTTTACAGGTTGCCATTAGGGCCCTGGACAACTTAAAGATAACTAGAATTATGCTATTTGGTATCCTTATGGGAAAATTCTTCACAGTTGCTGCTGTTTGGATGATTTAGGCTTCTATTTTGACAGTTTTTCCATTCAGAATTTTGTGGTAATGTCAAGCACAGAGGTGACAGTGCATTGTATGAGCTTAGAGGTTTATCAGGGGTTACTGTTCCTAAGAATGGCTACTAATATGATATGAGCAAAATGTGCCTTCAAATGCATGAGAATCGTTGCCAGTAGTGACAAAGAAGCAGCCAGATCCCTGGAAGGTGGAAAGTGCTCTTAATTTGAATTGTTGAAAGGATTAAATTGCTGTATCAGATGATGTTTTTGGTGGGATGGGAGGGCATTGTTTTGGTGGGATGGGAGGGCATTCATGGAAAGAGAAGAACCCTGTCTCTGATTTTCAGATTTTGTTACATAGTACTGTGTAAAACTTTTAAGATAGGTTATCTGAGAATATACTATGTCTGTGTCCATGTAATTATGCTAAACCAATAAACATTTTATTATTGCCAAAATAAATAATCAAAAATCAGCACTAGTTTCAAAGCCCTGTTTTAGCACCTTAGGCATTTTCTTTTATTGGACCAACAGTTTTAATATACCTGTGCTACGAAGCTAGGTGCTTGTGATATAAGATGAATATAATAAGGTCTCTGATATCAAAGAGCTTTTTGATGTCTGCCTTCAGGGCTGATCAAATGTTCTTTATTTGGTTAGTTCCTACCCTTTAAAAACTTGGCACTAGGGGGGGAAAAAAACTTATTAATGGTTGTATTATAACCAAACTCTGATAATATTCCAGTTCTTTCCTAGTGCAATTCTAGTAAGCTGTAACCCACAAGCCAGTTTTGTCTTTTCTAGACTATGTAATTGTCCGAATGGTACTGTTCTCCCATCACATGGATCCCTTTAAGAAACTGAGAACAAAATCAAACCTAACAAAGCGATGGTAATAGTAGTTTGTCTTAACAGTTGAGTTCCTTGAAAAAATATTTTTCTTAACTGTTGAGTTCAGATAGATTTCTGAAAATGGTGACATTTTGATGAAAGAGTAATGTTCCCCTCACCCTTAAAATTTAAACTGGTTTGCTCATCCTTGAAACTGGGCACAGTTTTCTGTTTACATCTCCACCTTCCACGGACTAACATACTGTGAAATTTCAAGTTTAGCTGTCTTGGCTAATGAATATAACAGTATGTTGAAAAAGCATGATCCTTACCTGGGAAGACAGAGGAACATTTTGGTAGCAATTCCTCTATATCAATATTTATTTAGCTTTAGCTATAGAGGGATACCCTTAGTGTTATATATTAATATGTATTACTATGTCAACATTATTCATGTAAGTCAACACAGTTTGAATCACCGACATTTAGTTATGGTTGAATTAAAGATTGTACTTTCCTTGATCAGATTTCAGCAGTGTCCTTTCTTGTGGTTGAAGAATCCAATTCAACCTCTTTACACACAATCTTATAAAAGATTATGTTTCTAATTCTTTTGATTATATTTAACTACTTGTAGGTGACTCAGATCCTACATAAATAAATACCTAGCTTTGTCTAGTGTATTGATGTCTGATTCTTGGTGATCTGGGATTTGAAAGTTATAAAAATGGTGGTAACCGATAGGTTTGAAACTGAGAAACTCAGTGAATGCTTGGTAGAGTTACCATTTTCTGAGTTTCTCATGTAGATCCAAGAGTTTTACACCCTAGTAGACACAAAAGAATCAAGTAATTGATTGTACCTTGATAAAGAATGAGGTGACTGGAAGAACAAACAAAGAGAAAAACAAATAGTCTGTTAAAAGCTCCGAGTACTCTGCAGAACCCTGTCCTATCTGGCTTCTATTTGGGTAACTGGCGTTTTTCCTCCTGCATGTAGCCTTTATTTGTATGCTTCAGTTTGAAGTTGAAGAAAGGGAAACCATTCTCAAAAAGGAAAAATATGTTTTTCTTTTGAATCTTCTGATATCATAAATACCCAGGAAAAGTGATGATGCTCTCTGTTTCGAAATCTCATTGATGGTGTGAGAAAGACCGTCTCAGTCCCTGTATGCAACGTTCTTTGCCTAGAGTTACAAATGAGGTTGCTATGGGATTTTGTGTACAGTCTTTGTTCATTAGAAGTGTTGTGTATCCGTAGATGTCATAAGATACTCAAACTCTAGTTCAACAGGATTAGCACTCAGTCTCACTAGAAATCATACTTAACTAATCTCCCAAATAAAGCATTTGGACAGACTCCTGGCAGTGCACAATTATAGCAAATGCACTCTTGCAAACTGATTGAAACTACTTTAGCTGCCAATATTTGGTGCATTACAGCAACATTTGCTCCCATTTTATTTTTTATTATTTTTTTTTTTGTGCAGGGGGTGGTTGAGTGTTTAACTTCCTTTATACTGACAATATAAACACATTTTTTTTTCCTGGATTACTGGATTCTAGAAAATAGACTTTATGAATCCTCCTATCTGAACTGTGATTGTTTGATTATTTCAAATCCCTTGAAACTTGTTAAGGAATTACTTTCAATGTACTACCCTGTGGTTTTCTTTTTTTTTTCCCTCATAAACAAATGAAACCTGTAGTTCAAAGCCCTAGGAATCATGCTTAAATGAAATAAATTAAAGCTCTTAGGGGAGTGAGTGTTGGAGGAATAGAAAGAAGAAATGATGACCTATTAACAGTTGTAATTCCCCACCTTGAATTATTGACAGCATGTGACATTATAACCTTACAAATTGCAATCTATAAACAGCTTAGAAAATATGACCTTTGCATTACAATTGGTCTCACAAAGCCTTCAGCTTATTACAAAGAGCTGCCACCAGCATATTTTCTTGTAAGCTGCAGAAAGGAAGGCATGGATATAACTGGAGAACTGGATGCTATTTAGACAGAGCTCAGCAAGGCTACTTATGGGCAGAAATGATGGATGGTGAGTGGCAGCAGACTTTTCAGCCCAGGTGAAAGTATTAGAAGTTTGCTTGTCATTGATTTACAGTCACCAAATAGAAAGAACTAATTAGCTGAAGTTGGTTGACTTAGCACTTTTTCTTCTCCATTTTTGAAACAGATAGGGACTTAGAATTCATAAAGAGGACAAAGTAGCTCCAGGGATTTTTTGCCAATTTTTCTACTGACAGTTGTTCTCCAAGATAGAATGCAAGTAAAAATCACCAAACTTTGATTAGAGATGTGGCTTGATTTTTTGCTCTGTCACAAATGGTAGAATAAATGTTTATAATTCCTTCTAAGGCTCTAGTGAAAAAGTTAAATTACATGTTTGTTCCAATGTGCTATTCTTGGGTATAACACATGGAAATGGATCCACATAATGACCTATGATAGCTAACTCATGAGAATGTGCTGCTGTTTGCAGTATAGTTTACAGGACATCATTCTTTGAACCATGATAGTCATTGGACATTCATGATTAAGCTATTGATTATTGAGAAGTTACTGTATGTCAAGGAAGGCCATAGACCTTCATATATATTTTTTCCATATTTTTAAATATGTATTTTTGTACATCATCTAATTATTCATTGTCAATATACTAGGAACTTTAATATCAGTCTCTTTCCTAGCATAAGACATTTATTTTAAAAATTGAACACTTAGCTCCCAATCTAATGAAAGAGGTCAGTAAACAGGTAATAAAACGTGATGTAATTCGATCTGGCTGTTCTGCTCCCCACTCTGTCTTTGGTGAATCCTCTCACCTCCCTTACCTGGCTTACACCCCAGTTCTTATATGCATAACTAAATAAAAATAAATTGTTAAAAACCATGATGTAATTATCCATAGTAAAAATATTAAAGCACAGATGAAACAACAAAATCTGCCCAGAGAGGTTGGGTTGGTTTGATAGAGGAGATGACATTTGAGCTAGGTATTAAAAATGGAGAAAGTCCCATGGGCCTGAAAATGCATGGTGTTCCAAATAATAGTAAGAAGGGCAGGGGTGCAGGATTGCAAGTAGCCACAACAGATAAAACTAGAAAGGGTGTATGTTCTATAGGTTGGACCTCAGATATTTGTTGAAGAATAGGGAATTAATCCCATAGAATCAAAGGAAACTTGAGTGTATCTAAACTAGGAAGTATATTCTACCTAGACTGTAAATTCCTGGGTGGCAAATTGCATTTTACACGTCCTTTTGTCTCCCACTGGATCTACCAGTTCTGCCTTCAACATAGTAAACATTCAATAAAGAGTTGTTCATTGACTGATTTCTTCCTAAGGGTGAAGCATTTCTGGGTGGCTGGTAGCCTAAAACATTTTGAGTTTTCTCTGAGCTTGATAAAATGCTGACACCAAGGTAGTTTTTTTTTTTTTAAGCAGCAAATATTGTTAAGGTGATGAGAAACATGAAATTAATGACATTTCTCAGCTCTTGTTACCTTCCTCTGGTAGCCGGAAGTGCTTTATTCCCCAGCTTTCAGCAAATTTTTGTCAAAGATGAAACTCTCTAAAAAGTCCATCATCTCTTAGGCCACTTAAAGTAAGTTTGGGAAATAATGGTTCTCTAAACTCCTTGAGGATGACATGCTATTAATAATTATCATTATTTAAATCAGAATGTGAGATAATCAAAAAACTTTGATGTAGTTGACAGAATAGTGGACGAACTCTTCTTCCAGATATGTAAACACCAAGCCATGCCACAGGCAGTGCTGTGATAGGAGTTACCAGCCAGACCTAATTGCCACAAGTTTCCAGGAAGAATGCAGGACTGTAGACACTGCTCTTTTGTTTTCAGATGTCAGGCTATGCTTGTGGCATTAACTTTTAAGAGAGAAGAAAAGACATTTGAGACTAAGACAGTTTCATATTTAGTGGAAACTGTTTTGTGTCTTTCCTCCACAAAGACAAATATTATGATTTCATCCTGAGAGCATCGTCAAATGGCAGTAGAGCAGTTCCACCTCTGATTTGTCTACAAGGATAGTTCCAAGGTCATTCTAGCGCTTGTTTCCCTGTCCATGGTCCTGCTGCAGATAGGTTGGTAATTGGCAAGACTGATAAAGATTAGTATTAACAGCCTTACTTTGCAGACTGAAACTAGTTTTAGTTTCTGATCTCTGGGCTGATTTCTCAGTGTTTGGAGACATTTAGTTTCTGATCTCTGGGCTGATTTCTCAGGATGCTCAGTGTTTGGAGACATGAGGGGCCACAAAGGTCATCCTGTGTTCCTCTAATCTCCTTCAGACCTCCTTTTCTTTCTCCCTCCTCTCATTTTCCTTTCCACCCTCCCAGAGTCATTCCATATCAACATATACCCTGTATGCCCAAGCGACATGTGAGCTTCATGCTCGCATCCCCCTGGCAGACTTCTGTAGTGTGTATTCTTCCTTTTTACCCTAGTCTCTTGGCTAAAACAATGTCTGGATGCAGTGGTGCCCTCTCTGTGAAATCATTCCAGATCCCCATTGTCCTGCTGAACAAGTCCTTACATAGCCACTCACATATCCAAGTCCTTACATATTCACTCTCATAACAGTCATTACATTTTGTAACATGGCATGAACCCCCAAAATATAGTGATTGACTCAAGGCAAAATACTACTTTTTTGTTTGTTTGTTTGCCTCAGTAACATATCCCTGGCACTGAGGGGTCAGTTTTTGACCAACAGTCATTGCAATAGTAAAATATATATTAATACCTATGATGTAATAATAAGTTACACTATGTGGGTCATAATATCAGTTACCGAAGCACAAGTAGATGCTCATTTAAACCTCATGAAGGTTCTTATTTACTGACTTTTGCTCTAACTTAGCTTCCTCCAGGTGCAAACAGAATCATGCCAGGCAAGGGCATCCCCTTTATCTTTATTGTGCCTGCCTCCCCGCCAGGCTCTGCCATTCAATAATTCTGCCAAGTGGTATCTTTTTCTCAACAACAGAGTGCTAAACAGTGATTTATTGCTTGAATACACATTGCTTTCATGAAAGTGATTTGTTTAAAACAACAGTAAAGCGCTAAATAAATTATTCATTCCATGCTAATTCTTCACTTTTATGTGCCATAGTAAGCGTCAAAATAAGCAGCCTGTGGGGCATTTTATTTTTGCTACATTAATCTTGGACAGTTTAAAGAAAAAAAAAAGGAGGAAATCTAAAGAAGAGGTTCCATTTAAAAACAAATAGATTTCTTTTTTTCCATAGCCTCCTGCTGCAGCCAGACAGAGTCCTGGCACCTGCTCTTCCCTCCCCTTCATCACTCTGAGGCACTTACTGAACCCCTGACTGTGCTCATTGACCCCTCACACATGTGCACAGTGTCATCCCTTTTCTCTGCAAATGCTGATTTGTGGTGGCTGAATCCCTGTCCCAAGACCAGGAATCAGGCTCCTTCCTAGGAGATTTGCATTTCTTGGGGATGTCAGGGTGTTAGGTTTCTAAATTTCACTGGTGTCTTGATTTAGGATTAAAATATTATAAAGCAAGAGAAGCAGCAGTGGCATACTTACCCCATTTGTGCAACTGATTTCCCATGTGGAATAGGGGTATCATTTGTGTCTAACCTTTCTTATCCTTCTCTACTGGAAACCTCATTTCCTGTGTTTGAGTTAGGGACATTTGAGTGACTTTCAATTTATGAAATCCTTCATTAGTATAGGAGCAGACAGATGGTTTTGTAGATTATTGGGAAATTTCTCTCCTCTTTTCTCAGTGTGATTCCTCCTTATTCACAGGGCAAGGAGCAATGAGGGTCTCTGACCGGTGGCTGTAGAGTCTCAGTGAAGGCTGAAGAGCTAATTCAACCCACCCTTCAAGCCCCTCACTCCAGATCGGAAGCCAGGAAGATTAGGTTTAAATATGTGTAACCAGAGCCCCAGCCCATATCCTATCCTATGTCCCTAGGGACTGCTCCATTCTCTTTATTCCCACAGTATTTAGTTTCTAAAACATTTAATTATAACCTCTATGCCAGTTCTTAGACTCTCTCCCCATCTATAATGTATAATAAGGACATTTATTTATTTCCTCATTTTACATCTTCTATAGCACTTAGAAGAACAATGGAAACTTGGTCAGTGCCTAGAAAAGTAGTTGAGTAGGTGATAATAAGTTGGTGTATGATTGAAAGATCAATCGATCGATTGATCAATTGATTGATTAGATAGATAGGCAATCTTCAGGTTGGTTAAAAGCAAGAATTATCATCTTGGAAATGCTTTAAAGCTCTTTTCTTGCCCTCTCCTCTGAGTCCATATAGCATGCTGGTTAAACACCTGAGCCTTGAGCTAAATTTATTTAGATTTAAATCCCAGATTTCTTTCTTATCAGCACTAGCTGATCTTGGGAAAACTCCTTGAGTCTCTAATGTACCATCTGAAAATGGCCAAAGAGGAAAAGACAGGGCAGTTAGAAACACAAATACATTGTTATTCAAAGTGTTTAGCAGAGTCATAGTTTTTTTTTTTAAAGTACCCAATAAAATAAACCAGCTATAAAACGGAATTCTAATTTATCGATCACATTTACAAGGAAAGAGGAAAAAAAAGTTAAATTGATTAAGGTCATATGAGGAATTAAAATTGACTCTGTAAGCAGAGTCCAATCCCCTTGACTTCTAGCTTTAGGCCTCACTCTGTCACCCTTATAGACGTGCATTGTCCCATTTTGCAGAGGAAGTGTTTTTAAGAGTCTTTTAGTAAGTAGATGAAAGACCTGGAATTCAGACTTTGATTACTGGAATATCCCCGCTGATGTACTTGCACTTACTCAGGTCTGTCCATTCCTAGATAGAATAAACTCACATACTGGGAGTGAATCTCTGAAGTGTCCTGGCCAACCTTCAGATATCTCACAGATCAGTACGTGAAAGCAAATGGTTCTAAATAAAAGGACAGAAAAATCAATAAACCTTTGGACTGGATCATAGACATGTTTTACAACTACTCAGCTCTCCCAAAAGAGATCCACAGCATTGAATTATCTGTAGCATTTAATCCTTTAATCAACCTAAACTTTCAAGAGGAAATACAAAGTGTTTGGAATATCATTTCTAAAATTGGGATTTGATGAAATGGTGGCACTCCTGTATTACAAATACTGAGGATTTTGTGATTCCACTCTGCTCTGGAGACTTGTTACAATAATTGCTCATATAACTGGAACATGTTGTTTATGCCTGGAAAAATCTATCACCAATATCACTACCATCTGACCATCAACAAATACTGAAGTTCAGTAGGTCAGCAGAAGAACTTTATGTCTAGGTTCACATGGAGTTGTGAGAGTTCAGGGGGCACTGATTTGAATGGGAGTGTAGGGGCAGTATTATCTTTAACCTAGGAAGTCCTATTATGAAATTTAAGCTTTAGGATCAGCAGAAGGCCATAGAAATATCTCAGAGTATGAAAATGTATCGATTGTTATTTTAAAAAAATATTGCAGTGGTAGCAGTGTCGAGGGTGACTTGAGGGAAATGAGATGGGATGCTGTCAGAGGTATTAAAATAGGCCAGACCAGGTTGAGTTGAGATTCAGTGGGAGAGGTATGTGGAATGAGAGACTGGTTAGGTGCAGGGAGAGAAGTGGAGGGTTGAGTCAATAAAGAATCAGAGCCCTATTGTGTGCCAAGGTAATAGCATTCACCAAGCAGGGCAACAGTGAGACTGAGTTATTCAGCACTGGATGGTCTTACTGGGTGACCCATGGGGATCCTTAGATCCCTCTGAGATAGAGTTTGACAGAACATGCATTCAGCATCACACACCAAGGTTATTAACACAAGAGCACTTACATAGACACAAATGGGCAGTCTTTAGGGCAAGAGTTGCCCTGTCCTGCCTGGGGTTGGTTTTATACACCCCTTTGCCTTAGTTTTAGTGTTTGTGCAGTCAGTTGCTTTAGCTGTTGGTTCCTTGTCTCCTTCTGCAGCTTTATGAACCCACCAGCACCCTGTACTGTTTCTCGGCCCTCTTCAGTATTATAATAGGAAGAGACCTACAAACATGTAGTGTAACATAGTGTAACAATGGAGAAAACTGACGTCCAAGGAGGTGCATTGACTTCCTCAGCGTCAGTGTGCTAGCACCAGAGCTCAGGCTCAAACGCGTCCCTCCTGATTCATAGCCCAGAACTGCTAGAATGGAGAGCTCCATTGGAAAGGTCTAACACACTGTTGTGGATGCCCACTCAAAGGTGGATTTAGAGTGAAGCTAGTAAAGTTTCACATTCAGAACCTTTATAGAAAGGTGTTACTGTAACTGTGGGGCTTGGGAAAGGGGTTTGTAGATTTTTATTTCAAGTAGAGAGGGAAAGACAGGCTGCAATCAGAAAGCATTTCTATGTCTGCTAAACTGCCTCAAGGAAGGACAACAGGCAAATCTTTAAGGCACTGGTTAGTTGTTTTCATCTAATTTCTCATTCTAATAAAAGCTCACACTTGAACTTAGTTTTATTCTTAATTTTGTTATTCTTTATCAAAGAGCAACCCAACATTGTGTGTCTTCCATCCTCATAAAACCTGAGTCAGGCCTGATCCTACAGATTCTGGTCCTCAGTCTGTCCCTTTCAGCAATCCCAGGTCAGAAACGGCCCACTCCAGCCTTCCCTTCTGCACAAGAGCAAGTGCTTCATGCACCAAATCAGTACAATGCAGGTAACATTAGTCTTTACTCTCAGAAGCTCCTCATTGCAGCACTGATTTTTCTAGAAGTGTCATCTACACCATGTGTCAAAAGAGGAGAATGGAGTGAGATAATCTCTTCAGTCCCTTTCAGTTTTGTATTATGTGTCTTTTAAGAGCTTGGCAAAAATGCTATTTTTTTTTTTTTTGTATCCACCCACCAGGCTTCTAGATCCTATGGTAGAGGATCAAATCTAGAACCACAGAGGAGAGTTTTGGTTCTCTGACTCCATGACAGGGAATAGGTAATAATCCCTTAACTTATATAGGATTCTTTCCTCCAACAGAAACCTACATTATTTATTAAAACATTTCACTTGGGATTTCAAACTGTTGTTTAAAATTCATTTTCAAACCTATTTTTTTAAGCTTTGACTTTCTTTTTAGGTAAATTTGTGTCCCATCAAATTTTAGTACTCAGTCGAGGCCAATAAAAGATCTACTAATAGAGAAGTTAGTTATTTGCTTGTTTATTTATTTATTCATTTATTTAATATATGAGTAAAATGTTTCCCTTTTTCCCCAATCTACCTTAAGACTTTCCCACAAGGAAGGAAAATATTTTAACTTGGCTTGCTGACTAGCTCTGGTGTTTTATTCTTGCTGCTTTTGTTAGTTGTACTGTATGGAATATGAGATGGTAAAATGAAAAAATGAAATTAAAAGCTGACATTCTTTCCAGTGTCTTATTGAGCTTCTTGTTTTGACTCAGATCACTGTAATGCACATCTTATTTATCGACTTCCTGTAAATATGCTGTGGTAACCTTGACAAATAAACATTCGTAGAGATTGAGCTAACCTCTTCAGATCCATGCATAACAACCTGAAAACCAAGATGGAGACGTGGAAAGGGAAGACTTTCTTCATTTCTTTATATCGAAGCTTAATATAAGGTGGCATTTGAACAGAAGGGCCCCTTATCGTTAACACACAGTTTGCTGCTTAATGGTGTGTGGGCTCTCACATAGGAAGAGTCTTAATATTTAGATAGTGTCTATAATTCAGACAGAGAGTGATTTGAGAGTTTGGAGATCTGTCTTTCTCAGATCAGTGCATCAGGAATGTTGAAAGGGAATGTCTCCATTTTTCACATTACCTCTCTTCTACCAAACTCAGGTTGTAACTCTTTTGCTTGACTATGACAGGCTTCATAGCTTTGTTTCTTGATAATCAGAGAGGAGGCAATGCAAGACGCATTTTATTTTTGTTTTACAATTCTTTGTGTTTTATGTTTCTGTAGCAAAGTATGGATTGACTTTATTGGAATGGGGACAGATCCAAAGATGAGTTGGGATAGAATCTCCATTCCCTTCTAAGAACTATGGAGGGGAACAGGTAATAATAGTTTGCGGTTTGTTTCTTAAACTGTGAAATAATGGACTTGGACAAAATATTCTACCTGGTTTCCTTGCCCCGTTGCTCTCCACACAGCCCATCAGGTTGTATGCTTTTCTCCCTCTACTCCCTAGTCTAGATCTGTGTAACTTTCCTATTTCATTATCCTTTTAGAGGACGGCTTTGACTTGAATATGCCTTTTCCTCAATTTTTGCAGTATTATTTTATCTTGATATTCTTTGGAGTGGCATTGGTGCAGATATCTGGTGCTCTTAGAAAAAAGAGGAAGTATCATTTAATTTAACACCTTTTTTCTTGCTTTGTTAATACACAGGTTTAAAATAGACCATAGCTTAGGGCAGAATAATTGAAGTACAAGAAGAATATTAAATGGTCAATATTATGTACTAGGTATGGCTATATGTTTGGGGAAATCCTTTTATTTTATTCAAATTAGAAGAGGAGGGAGGAGAAGGAGGAAAAAAATAGGACTGAAGTGTCATCAGTCGGCTGTGTCATGTCAGATTCATAGATTTTGCAGACTACTTTTTTTTTAATTTGATAGAATCCTTCCCTTGGGAAATAGAAGGACAAGGTAAAAAATTATAAGTTGTATTTTCAAGATTTGTGTGGCTTTCATCAACTTGAATTAGTTTGTTAAATATAATACCTGACTCTAGGAGTCGGCTAATAAATAGACTTTTATTATAAACCTTTCTTTGATTCTTACAAGTAGGGAGAAGCTGACTTCAGCAGACATAGGGGAAGAAATATGAGTTGCCTTGAGTGATTACTCCAATTTTTCTCACAAGCAGCTCCTGGGACAGTGCTCCACAGTCCCAGTACTGGTCTTACAGTGTCCCTCTACAGAAATAGATTCAAAGGGAGGAGGTAGCAAATTTTGCCAAAAAATGTACCTCCCACAAGGACTTTTTCATATGCTACAATTTGCTCCATGCTCATGTTCACTTGGTTATCTCCGTGCCCCTGTTATTCTCTCTATCACCATTTGCTGTTTTGTCATTTAACTTCCCCTCTGGAGGAGGAAGGGCTGTTTACTCACACCATTTCAGTATCTTGCAGAGGATGTTGCACAAATAAATTTTACATTAATTTATGCATGTGCTCTTATAGAACTTGAAGGTATTTGGGGGGGTTAAGAAGCTTCCAGAAATAAAAATCTGACTATTGCTTGTCCTATGCCCCAAATTCATACCCCTCTTTCTATTGTTTTTTTTCTTTTTCCGATTGTGTTTGTAAGTGGTGGATTTCCTCTTTGTGATGACTTCAAGTGCACACGTTGGATTTTGCATGTATGCACATGCATCATGTCACCCTTTCACCTCCCTTTTAGGTCTCCTGCGTCTAGTTCAGCATCCCTTTGATGACTCAAATATAGCACAATTACACATTCATTTAAATTTTCTGACAATGACAATACTGTAAATCATGCTGTTGAAATCTGTAGTTAATGTAACCACATTCTTTGTCATGAGCCACCTGGCAAATGAACAACTCCCCAAAAAGATTCTACCATGACCTAGAAACTTAAAAATTAACTGAAAATGCGAAATAAAATGTCATTGACCTGATGTCAGTAAATAGTTAAAACTTGTTCATTTATTTTAAGAAAAAAATATTCCAGCGATGTCTGAAGGAAGGCAGAGCAAGAGAGAAGGAAGCTTTGGCTAGGACCAGATTTTCTACATTACAGGTCTTCAACTTTCGAGAGGAACAGAAAACGAGAATCCTTCATGGCTCCTCCTTGCGTTAAGTTACAGTCACATTCTTTCACTAGTGTGCTGTAGGGATTTTGGCACAGTGACCAAAGTCTGTGAATAATGTAAGTTAAACTTGTCCACCACCTAAAATCTGAATAAGTTATTTAGCTTCCGTGTACCTCAATCTCATCAGAAAGAAAAAAAAAATGAGATAATGGACCTCCCTGGTGGTGCAAGAGGTTAAGTCTCAGCACTATCAAGCTATCAGCAGCCACTGCAGCATGAGTTGGATCCCCCATCAGGGAGCTACCCACATGGTGCAGAGATCCCTCCTGTCTCACCTGCTGTTCCCCTCAGCAATGTATTTCAGTAGATCTGCCTGTTCTGCTCCCCACTCTGTCTCTGGTGAATCCTCTCACCACTCCCCAAACTCTGGCCTACACCCCAGTTCTTTATGCAAAAAAAAAAAAAATAGTGGTCTCTGGCAAGCTGCTGCAGAAAACATAGAAGAAGTGGTCTTTCAAAATTGCATGATGAAGAAATAGCAGGATTTGCAGAAAGAGGCTGAAAAGGTGAAGATAACGAGGTTCAGCTGCTGCCTGATCCTGCTGTCATTTTCAATGTGGCAATCTCATTGCTCATCCAGCTAACTGAGGTCCACCCCAGGGAGCAGAATTATGAATGTTAACATGGTTGAGCTCTGTGGAGACCCCTCTATGTTACAAGGACAGAAACACCTGCCCCAGCCAGCCCTGAATCACTAATGACTGTGAGGAGAAAAAAAAAAAAGCAAGAAAAAAAAAGCTTTGTTTTATCAGCTAGGACCTTTGTTACTCTTCACACTATTCAGAATTTGGAAATACCACCACGAACAAAGGAGACTTTAGGATCAAGGTAGCAAGGTCATACTTCTTTTCCCTTGAACTTATTCCACTTCTTCCACATTTGGACGTACACACAAAAGAATGCAAATCATTATTAAGTGCAAAATGAGGGGAAATCCTGCTCTTTCAAGATTTCCCTGTGCTTAAGGGGTGACGAGGTGAAGTAAAGTGACCAGGCCATGAGCCTGAGGAATTCGAATCCCTGTAGATGTCCATTAGTTTCCCCAGAATCCAGAGGCAACCTCCTCCTTCAAGAAACATACTTCTTAGTCCTCTTCTTGCAACCACACTACTGCTCCTAAGTAATAGAATTAGAAGACACCATTCATAGGGGCACTATTTTCAATTCCTTCTTTTGGGGTGAGAGGGATGAAAAATACAATGACCTCTCTCCCTCACTCCCTTCCCCCACATTACCCTGTCTGTTCTCCCTTCATCAGGTGGGAATTCTTTAAGTTATCAAAAGAAAGA
The DNA here is from genome assembly GCF_964194135.1 of Talpa europaea. Classification (NCBI taxonomy): domain Eukaryota; kingdom Metazoa; phylum Chordata; class Mammalia; order Eulipotyphla; family Talpidae; genus Talpa; species Talpa europaea. Next base: position 15,750,740 of record NC_140077.1, read on the forward strand.
ATCAAAGAGGCTTTTTTTTTTTCCTTAATAAAAAATCCTATGCTGCTTTTTGGGAAGTGCAGAATAAATTTGGTTTTCTCCAGTTTCCTAGTTAATGCAAAGTTTTCCAAAAGTGCAATCAGGTTATCAGCAAGGCATTTGAGAGGTTCTTTAAATTTTTGTGGTTTCATTCTTAAATAATTTTTTATGTTATTTAAAAAACACGTTATCACATTCAGAGGTTGTAGGGAGCAGGAATGGACACAGTGCAGGTTTTCTAATCCAGCAGACCGGGTAAAGGAGGAGTCAGAGTCCTCAGTGGCTTTTGCAGGTTTTTTATTTAATTACCAGGTACATGACAGGCAGGGGTGCTGGGGGGCCGGGAGGCTGGTAGGCCTCCCAGCTCCCAGCAAGTCTTCACTGTATCTGGGCTCTCCGGCGTTCTCTGCCTCTCTCTCGGGTTCTCTTTTGGCTTTTACTGGCGTCCCCGTGACGCCGCCCTTAAAAGCACAGTCTTTGCCCAGGTGAATCTCATCTACCTATGCCCACACTCTATTCCAGGTGCCCGCCATCAGGCATGCATTCAGGACCGCAAGGATCTATCTTCTATCCCGATGGCGGGAGGGCAGAAAAGCCTGACATTTTTCTTTACCCTACATAGGTGTCACATGTTTAAAAGCTTGGCATGCTCGAGACTGCAGGTATATTAACTTAGGCTGCTGCAATATTGATTCATCCTGTCACTGGCTCTATTTGGTGAGTCCTTGAGTCCTTCACTCAAAGAATACAATGAGAACTAGACACACTGAGTGGAGACAAGAGCACCAGGGTTTATTGTAAGTGATAGACTAAGAGAAAGAGCTTCAGGGAGTTCCCTTCAGAAAGGGGTGGTCACTGATCAAAAGTTGTAGCCTGGTTTTCATAGAGTCCCTAGCCTTTTCGAGAGACATAAATGAGGCAGCATCACAACTGTGTTTCCTTCAGGTCAGTGTCTCCCTGGTGCCTGTGCGGTTGCTGTACCTGCCTCATCATGCATCATGCGTTCAGAAAATAGAGGCCAAATCCCACCCGGAGGCATGGATTTCCGTATCATGATGAGTCCCCAGCTACTGCAAGTCACTTCTGGTTGTTCTGCACAAGCTCATTATCTGACTCTGACCAGTTTGGACCCAGAGTCCTGCAGCTTCTTTCTTCTAATTGCAAGGGGACCCAATAAACTGTAAAACTAGCTCAAGAATGCATATGTTGCCAAAAAAAAAAAAAAAAAAAAAGGTCATGCAAAGAAATAATGAGTCAAAGTAACTTCTGGTGGGGGCTCTCCAGACATAGAGCTACCTGTCTCAGTTCTCATGCATGCCAAGAGAACATTGTTGACTGGCTTTTTCTCTTTTACACTAGAACACTTGTAGAGGCAGGACCAGACACAGTGCAGGTTCTCTGATCCCATGCAGACCGGGTAAAGGAGGAGTCAGAGTCCTCAGTGGTTTTGCAGGTCTTTTATTGGGGTTCACCAGGCATATGGCAGGCAGGGGTGCTGGCTGGGGGCTGGGAGGCTGGCAGGCCTCCCAGCCCCCAGCAAGTCTTTACTCTATCTGGGCTCTCTAGCGTTCGTTCTGCTGCTTCTCGGCTTCTCTTTCGGTTTCGGCGGCAGCGGCGGCGGAGGCGGCTGCTGCTGCTGCTGCTGCTGCTGCTGCTGCTGCTGCTGCTGCTGGCGTCCCCGTGACGCCACCCTTAAAAGCACAGTCTTAGCCCAGCTGAATCCCATCTACCTAGGCCCACACCCTATTCCAGGTGCCCGCCATCAGGCATGCATTCAGGACAAGGATCCATCATCTATCCTGATGGCGGAAGGGCAGAAAAGCCTGACATTTTCTTTACCCTACAACACTCTTTTTAATTGTTCACATGCTAGTGTTTTTGTTGTCTCTGTGAACACTTTCATTTTGTAATCCATGTGGAAAGAAGTTGGGATTAGAGGACTGGAGGAGCGATTCGGCAGGAGTCTCCTCCAGGGCCCATTATGGCTGCTGCTTTATCCCCTGACTTTATTGAAGTATAACTAGCAAATGCAATTGCATATTTTTAAATTGTACAAGTTGATGATTTGATATTCATTGTGGAATGATGCCAAGATTAAGATAATTAACACAATCATCACTTCCTATAGTTGTATCTTTCTTTATGTGTACGTATGTATGTGAGAATGCTTAAGATTTGCTCTCAGCAACTTTCAAGTGTGCAAGACTGTGTTATTGCAGTTACCTCAGAGTTTGTCCTTTTTCTTTTTTTAAACATTCATTTATCCATGCATACAAGACTGGGGCACAGGTCAGAGGTGCAGTGGGCAAGAAGATTCACCAGAGACAGAGTGGGGAGCAGAACAGGCAAACCGACTGAAATACACCGCTGAGGGGAGCAGTGGGTGAGCCAGGAGAGGTTTGCTGCACCATGGGGGGAGCTCCGTGGCTGGGGATTGAACTCATGCTGCAGCAGCTGCAGACAGCCTCGTATGTAGGTTGCGTCTTAACCCCTTGCGCCACCAGGGAGGCCAGTTTGTCCTTTTTGGAACTGAAAGTGATACCTTTTGACCTGTAGCTTCCCGTTTTCCCTTCCACTAACAATTATCCATTCTGTCCTGTTTCTATTAAATAATTTTGTTGTTGTTTGTATATTTGTTTTAATATTCCACATACAGGTGATACCATCCAGTGTTTGTCTTTCTTTATCTACTTATTTCATTTGGCACAATTCCCTTCATCTTGATGCCTATTGTTGCGACAGCAGAATTTCCTTACTTTTTAATGTAATGCCATGTTTTTTTTCAGTGATGAGTTACTAACCCTTCTATTTGGAGAGGGGTAAGAGACTGGTTTGTTGGAATTAATCAGTGGGAGCTTTAGAAGACCCTGTGAATAATAGTTTGCTAAGTCTAGGTGGTGAAAATTCCCCAGACCCTCACACAGCCCTGCAGAGACTGGCACTGATTCTAGTGCCCTTCAAGCCTCCAAAGAATGGATGATTTAAGAACAACAGTTTGGTGGGAGGGCTTCAGCCTGCTCTTTATTAAATATGGGCAAAGTGGAGCTCCTTCCAGAAGCTTTTTATTTAAGTAATGGACCCATTACAAATGGATAGGACAGAATGCATGTTGTGGTAGACCTTCTAGATTGGTTGGGAAATACTCAGACATGTCACTGTGGAAAGTTCCAGAAATAGCAGGACACTGAGGGACTGGAATTTTGTAGGCAGAGGTTGCTAAGCATGGGGAAATGGAGTGGGTCAGGTTCTTTTTCCGCCTCCCGTCACCTCCTCTACGCCAGCTTGGCAGGCTTGCATTCCTGCCAGCTGCCTTACTCACATGTGATATTGTGTTGATGCAAACGGTGCTTGGGAGCGTGAGCACGGGGCATGCAGGCCTTTGACTCTGGCCACGGGCTGAGAGGCCAGAGAGCAAGGGGCGTGTGCATTTGTAATAGAGACACCTGGGGACCAAGCAGCAGGGTATAAAGCGGAGATTCATGGGAGCTGGGGCTCAGTTGCTGCCTGCCTCTTTCCTGGCCTCCTGGTCTGCCTCTGAGTCCAGTTCCCTGATGCAGCATTTAAGGTATGATAGAGATACTGAAGGCTCCGAAATTCTTTTTGTCTTCTGGAATCTGCAATGAACCTGCTGGCCTAGGATGATTGCACAACACAAGCCATAGGTATTTATTTACATCTATTTAAAGAAAGTACCCTCAGATTTAGAGAGAAATGTAAAAAAAGCTAGTACCATAGCATAACCACTTAGTGTTTTTTTTTTTTTTTAAGATTATGCAACCAAGAACTGGGTTACAGCCAGAGGTGTGGGGGGGATTCGCTAGAGACAGAGTGGGGAGCAGAACAGGCGGATCTACTGAAATACACGGCTGAGGGGAGCAGCGGGTGAGGCAGGAGAGGTCTGCTGCGCCACGTGGGGAGCTCCCTGGCTGGGGTTCAAACTTGCACTGCAGTGGTGCGGGCTGCTTCTTAGGTTGTGTCTTAACCTCTTACTCCGCTGCTGCTTACTGTTTTGAAAGCAAGATACAGAAACAATGAGATGCTGATGAATATTTGTAGGGTAAATAATAAGTATCAGTTTTTTTTTGTCCTCCTGCCATTAGATTAAATGCATGCCTGATGGCGGGCACCTGGAGTAGGGTTTGGGCATGCAAAGGTGGGTGCACCTGAGCCAAAAGACTGGGCATATAAGGCCAGGGAGGCAGAGGACAGTGTGTTGTGGTATGGAGTGGCGTGGTGTGGAGGACAAAGGCGTACGGGGGAGGACAGTGGAGAACATGTAAACAGCTAAAACACAACACAGCTGCTAGAACCAGTGATGAACCTATCCAGTTTGGAATGGTTGCATTACAATATTCCATTTTGTGTGAGTGTGTGTTCATCAAAACAGCTTTGTTCTCACTGATTGGATTTATGATTCAATGCTATACTCTTAGACTCATAAAAGTAAATCTGTAAATACAATTGTTTACTGAGTGAATAATAAATTATCATTTGTATGTTTTAGTACATATAACATTCCATTTGACTAAACAGTTCCAGTGATTTTTTTTTTTTTTTTTAGGTTTGAAAAATATACCAAAAGAGTAGGCAGTTGGACCAGAATAGGCAGGCAATGACTTTTCCCCTTTTTTTCTGAACAAACGGTGGTAGTTCTGACTGTGGCTGCCTAACAGGTGCTGACTCCATTAAATAGTATTGATAACTAACCAGAATGAGGGAACAAGCAGGAACAAACAAACCTAATATAATGACCCTTTACAGGAGTAAAGCAGTAAACAGTACATAGAAGAGGGAAAAGAAGGAAGAGAGGATTTTAAAAATCGATTGAAAACCTAACTAACGGTTAGCAGCTCTCCCTCCTTTCTAGTTCTTCTGAAAACAGAATGATTGGATTGATTCAAGTAGACTTGAAATGCTGCAAACGATGCCTTTTCAGGTGCCATGTTGCTATTCTGCCAGAGTGTATCATTGGCATTTTGGTTTTACTGGCCCAGCAAGAAGGGTAGGAGAGAATTTTTATCTCCTCACCCACTGTAGGGTAAAGAAAATGTCAGGCTTTTCTGCCCTTCCGCCATCAGGATAGATGATGGATCCTTGTCCTGAATGCATGCCTGATGGCGGACACCTGGAATAGGGTGTGGGCATAGGTAGATGGGATTCAGCTGAGCTAAGACTGTGCTTTTAAGGGCGGCGTCACGGGGGGACGCCAGCAGCCCCAGCCAGCCAGCAGCAGAACCTGAAGGAGAAGCCGAAGCAGAAGCAGAGAACGCCAGAGAGCCCAGATAGAGTGAAGACTTGCTGGGGGCTGGGAGGCCTGCCAGCCTCCCAGCCAGCACCCCTGCCTGCCATATGCCTGGTGAACCCCAAATAAAAAACCTGCAAAACTACTGAGGACTCTGACTCCTCCTTTACCCGGTCTGCATGGGATCAGAAAACCTGCCCCGTGTCCGTTCCTGGCCCTTACACCCACCTGCCTGTGAATTGTTTCCACTATTTCTACATGGGAATGTGCATGAGAGTCTGTGTAGGGGGTGCGAGGCGTCCACACCATTACATGCTGGGTTAAAAGTTTCCCTCTCTGGGGCTCCTCTGAATTCCCTTGTCAGGTGGAGGGAAGACAAGCCTGGGACCAGCTGGACTTCATTATTTAGTTTACTGCCAGATTGTGTATGAGAGCAACTACCTAGAAATGCTTTATATTCACACCCCCATTTCCTTGGTGGGGAATTTGTAGACCTATTCGGCAAAATCGTATCAAGGTGGAGCAGCAACTTTGTTCCGTGTCTTCAAACAAACAGCCACCCTGCTGCCTCTGATCAGCATTCCTGGGATGGCGGTGATTGAAATTTAGCACTTAGAGCAACTTAATTGGCACACGGTTCTGCTAAGCATATGCCCCCACCACAGGCGTGCCATCTGATGTGCCCATAGGGTGCCCAGCACCTCCCACGTGCTCGCATTTTGCTAAAGAAGCAAGTTTTGAGCAGATCCTTAAAGGAAGTCTAGGCT